>NC_063351.1:24901726-24926137 GCF_021869965.1 Rhincodon typus | reverse complement strand
TTTATGCACTAAAAACCCTCACTAAATGCACTACTGAAGATTACTATCTAATTACAGACTGTAGTCAAAAGTAATTAAGAGTTGAAATGTTATACAAAATTGGAATTCCTTGTGTTGAATATGTCAAATGTTTTAAAATTCTTGCATTCATCCACAATTCTCTACAAACACATTTAGAACAGAATCTCACTTTACATCCTTTTCACATTGCTCCCTAACTACTACTTCTGTCACTCATCTCTGACCCACCGTCAGTTTATATGCCACTGGAACTTTTAAGATAAGATTATTTCAATTAGACAAATTGGGGAGAAGTGGGAGGCATTTAGATTGATTGAGAGCTAGATGTCTGGAGGTTCATCTTTTCTCAGAAAAATGTGTTATGGAGCAAATTGCCATTTGTTCACATTGCTTGTTAATTCCATCGAAGAAGAGGTGGGTTAATTCGGGTCAGAAATCTCAGCATACTGAAGGTAAATTAGATATTAAGTATGATAAATCAGGGTCTTGTTGACTGATTCTCATCTCTTTTCCCAGGGTATTTTTCTCTTTAAATTGTTTCGTCCTTCCAGGAAGGCTAATCAGTTATGAAGTGGTTTTGTGAAGTAAAATGTTACAAAGTATCGTATTGGAGGGGTGAGGATTAGGCCTCTCCCCTATGTCACCACTATTTCTCATTTAAGAAACTCGAGGTTCTTTAGTCACCCCACTTAGTATGTCCTCTGACTTGATATCTGCATTTTTTAAGCCTCTATGAAAGGGTCAAAGAGCAATATTGTATATTGTAAACATAAATTGTTTTTAAGTATTTTGTAAGGTGCAAATGTAAACTTTTTTTTTTAATTTTAAAGATCTCTGGACTTGTCCACCAGCTTCTTATCCTAGAATTAAATTGTTTAATCAACTTTTCTGTAAGCTCAGATCTTTCATTGACAAACTAACCAATAATGCAGCTCTACAAGAATTCCATTGCACGTTGTTTTTTTGGTTAGTTTGTCAATGAAAGATCTGATGGACAAGTCCAGAGACCTTTAAAATTAAAAAAAGTTTACATTTGCACCTTACCAACAAGCTAGGGAGAGACTAAGCTGTAGAAGGATCTATGACATAATTCTAAAAGCATGCCTCAATGTCGTCTCCAATGTTATTGTAATTGATCATTCTTTATTGCTACTGGATATATTAATAGCAGGCTCTAACAACAGCAAAATGCCTTTAATGGTTTAAAATATTCATCAGTTGTTGAAATTTAAATTTTGAATGTTTTGCTCTTACCATAGAGTTGCTGAATAGCTTTCCTGTCGAGCCAATCCAGCTCAAACATTGAATTTTGTGGAATGTAGCTGGGCTGCATCACTGAGCCAGTTCTGTAGATGTGAGGTAAACCCAGTACATGACCTAGTTCATGGACAGCCACCTATACATTTGGGCAAATTGAAATATGTCATGAAATAAACTAACCAAAGGACAACTGGTCAACTCCATATTACACCTGCATCCTTTGTATTCCATTTCTATACTGAAATAAGGAGCATTATTTTTGAATACAGAAACAGTTCTGATCCTCTTGGCATAGGATTACAGTAAGGTTCTGTATGTTTACAGTGTTAAAATCCAGAATATGTGGATAGGTTCCTAAGCAAGAAATTCATTTAGCAAAAAACAAGAACTTCCTTTAGCAAAAGCAAGCATTGTAAATGCCTTTGATGTGAAATAAAGACAGAAGATTTTGAGAAACTCAGCAGGTCTGGTGGCATCTATGAAGAGAGAAACAGTTAACATTTCAAGTTAACATTCTTACAACATGCTTACAAAATGTTAACTCTGTTTTTCCTCACAGATGCTCTGAACACCTGTGTTTCTGCAGCACTTTTTTTATTATTTCAAGAAAGTCCTTGAACTGTTTTGTTGACTATCTCAAACATTTGACAGTGAAGACACTGCACTTGCGTTTAACAGCCTGGCATGAGAAGTAAATTCTATTTCTAATATTGACATCCATTGATTGCACCTGCTGGTAGTGTAACTCTGAATATGGATCAGATCTAGCTTGCTTCCACGCTCCCTAGAGAGACGCTATTCAAAATTGCCATCCTGTCTCATTGCATCGAAACCTACAGCATAGAAGAAGGTATCTAAATCATTCTGTGCTGGCTGAAGAGGCATTGATGCTTCAATTCGCAGCTCTACTTGTCTACAAACGTATCTGTTCCTCATACTCATGTGCCTATCCAACTTACTTTTACAACTTTTAAAGAATCAACCTTCACCGCCTTTTCAAGTATCAGTCCAACAACTCCAAATTGAAATACTTTTCCTCATGTTCCCTCTAGATCTTTTGGCTCGAATTTTAAATCTCTAGTTATGATCCACATTCTAGGGAAGAGCTACTCTATTTCTACTCTATTAGGCTTGCAAGTCCTGAAAGAGATCATAAATTATAAAGCAATATTTTCTTAACCAACTTTGAAAGTGGACGTTGGCATAGTCGAGCAGGGCTTATACATTTATCCCCCTGGAATCTTCAGGCCTTTTCTTTGAGTAGATGCTACAGCTAATAAACACAACAGAACAGCAGTAATATTCTCCAGTGGCAGAGGAGAACAAAGTGAGAATCATCAAACCTTGTTATACCTCTGGAGGTACGTAAAAGGACCATCTATTTCCTAAGATGAATGAAAGATCCTTGGTGAGTGAAATAAAAGCAAATTGATAAGTTGAAATGGAGTCTTTATGGGCTTTTCAAATTACTGACATCCTCTGATTTCTGAAAAAATTAATTATAATTTTTGTGCTCCTCCCTACCCTTGCCTCAAAATCAAATACAGCAGTGAGACTCCAAGCTAATGGCTAAGCTTGTCTCAAGCCAAAGTAAACATCTTTAAAATGTTGTTCTTCTGAGAAAAGTCCTTATACTTGCCTGCAAAGTAGACTGATTCCCTGTTTACCAATATCCTGCTGTGCCATTACCAGCTTTGAAGAAATTCTGCAACACCTCTCCTTCAGTCAAATGGTCAATAACTTTCTGGATTCTGACAATCATGTGAATGAATATTCACACCTTTTTGTTTTTTAAGATATTCTCAATTGCAAACTCCTTTTCCTTTTGCTTTCTCGTGTGTTAGTGAGTGCATGTGTCACAACAATTCACCTGGGTTTGAATGCATGAATAAACCATGCTAAACAAAACTTTGAGTTATTTTAAAGTACGACTTCACAAACAAGTTTCTTTTTTGGGAGAAATACACCACATCCTGCTTCAGAAAGAGCAGGAAAGACCACTGCTCATCAACAGCAGTTGGAAGATTAAAGAGATAGTAGGAACTGCAGATGCTGGAAAATCTGAGATAACAAGGTGTAGAGCTGGATGAACACAGCAGGCCAAGCAGCATCATAGGAGCAGGAAGGCTGACGTTTCGGGCCTAGACCCTTCATCAGAAATGGGGGAGGGGAAGGGGGTTCTGAAATAAATAGGGAGAGAGGGGGAGGCGGATAGAAGATGGATAGAGGAGCAGATAGGTGGAGAGGAAACAGACAGGTCAAAGAGGCGAGGATGGAGTGAGTGTAGGTGGGGAGGTAGGGAGGAGATAGGTCAGTCCAGGGAGGACGGACAGGTCAAGGGGGCGGGATGAGGTTAGTAGGTAGGAAATGGGGGTGCAGCTTGAGGTGGGAGGAGGGGATAGTTGGGAGGAAGAACAGGTTAGGGAGGCGGGGATGAGCTGGGCTGGTTTTGGGATGCGGTAGGGGGAGGGGAGATTTTGAAGCTTGTGAAATCCACATTGATACTATTGGGCTGCAGGGTTCCCAAGCGGAATATGAGTTGCTGCAACCTTCGGGTGGCATCGTTGTGGCACTGCAGGAGGTCCAGGATGGACATGTCATCTGAGGAAGCGGTCCCCAAGCCGCTTTGCAGAACACCTACGCTCGGTTCACACTAAACAACTGCACCTCCCAGTCGCGAACCATTTCAACTCCCCCTTCCATTCCTCAGACGACATGTCCATCCTGGGCCTCCTGCAGTGCCACAACGATGCCACCCGAAGGTTGTAGGAACAGCAACTCATATTCCGCTTGGGAACCCTGCAGCCCAATGATATCAATGTGGACTTCACAAGCTTCAAAATCTCCCCTCCCCCTACTGCATCCCAAAACCAGGCCAGCTTGTCCCCGCCTCCCTAACCTGTCCTTCCTCCCACCTATCCCCTCCTCCCACCTCAAGCCCCACCCCCATCTCCTACCTACTAACCTCATCCCGCCCCCTTGACCTGTCCATCCTCCCTGGACTGACCCATCTCCTCTCTAACTCCCCACCTACATTCACCTTTACTGGCTCCATCCCCGGCTCTTCTACCTGTCTGTCTCCTCTCCACCTATCTTCTCCTCTATCCATCTTCTATCCGCCTCCCCCCTTTCCCTATTTATTTCAGAACCCCCTTCCCCTCCCCCATTTCTGAAGAAGGGTCTAGGCCCGAAACGTCAGCCTTTCTGATGCTGCTTGGCCTGCTGTGTTCATCCAGCTCTACACCTTGGTGTCCTGATTCATCAGCCTCTGCTCATAGCTAACATGAATCTCCTCCACACTCCTGAAGTTTAGAGCTTGGCATTGTCCACAGTACTTCTGCTGAAGCCTAACAAATGACAAAATAAAAACAGAAAGTGTTCAGGAAGCTTAACAGGTCTGGCAGCATCTGTGGAAACTGAAAGTTTAATGTTTCAAATTTGATGTGAATCCTCTTTGAAGCATTTTCGTCAAATTGGACTGGAATTATTAACTTTGTTTCACGTTCACAGATGTTGCCAGACCTGTGGAGTTTCTCCAGCATTTTCCATTTTTATTTCAGATTTCCAACATAGACAGTACTTTGCTTTTATTTAAGTGATTTGGAATTCTATTTGCCTCTAGTCATCTTATCAACCTGCCTTGCCACGTTTAGGCATTCATATACATCAACGTCATAACGCCATAAGAAATGGAAACAGGAGCCTGCTCCACCATTCAATATGATCATAGCTGATCCAATACTCTTCCCATCCACTTTCCTATGTTTTCCCCACAACCCTTGATTCCTTGACTGATGAAGAATATATCTATCTCAGCCCTAAATATGCACAAGTACTCCGCATCCCAGCTCTCTGTGGCAAGGAGTTCCAAAGACTTCCGAGAGAAGAAATTCCTCCTCATCTCAGTCTTAAATTAGCGCTGCTCTATTCTGAGACTATGCCTTCTAGTCCCAGACTCTCCCATGAGGGGAAACCTTCTCTCAGCATTTACCCTCTCAGGCCCCTTAAGAAACCTGTACGTTTCAATGAGATCACCTCTCATTTTTCCAAACTCCAATAGGTAGAGTAACAACCTGTTTAGCCTTTGCTCATAAGGCAATTCCTCCATACTAGGGATCATCCAAGTGAACTTCTCTGAATTGCCTCCAGTGAAATGTCTCTCTGTTATCTGCACTTTTCAAAACAGAACCATTATACTACGTGTTTCTGTATTAGTTCTCCTGAAGTGCATTGCTCAACATTTCTCTGCACTAAACATGATTTGCCACACTTGCATTCATTTTACCATCTTGCCTATCATCCTGAAGTCTAAAACTATGCCACTATTATCTATATTATTGCTAAATATTGTATCACCTGAATCATCATAATGCTACTCCCTATATCTGAGTCTAGATTTTTATTTATTAGAGCTGAAAACAGCAGCCGATCCAAAACTGAGTTTTAGGAACACTACTACAAGCCCCTCCCAACCTATAAAACATCCATCCACAAACACACTTTGCTTCCTAAACACTGAGCCAAATAAAATCAGTCCTAGAACTACCGAGTATGTCCTTCCCAATTTGAACTGTAATATCAATAGTTAGTCAATAGTACCATACACCCTCCATTCTTTGTTTCCTTACTATTCCTGAAGATTTTGTAGCTAGCAATATTAAAACTTAATTCTTGACCACACCATAATCCTCATGATAGCTTAACTTTGCAGCTCACCAACCCTATTAGTTAATGCTCCAAACATTGATTTGCTTACAATTTAAGTTTCTTCATCACTTTTGCTATTTTCTATAATCTGGTTCTAGCATTTTTTTGGGGGGGTGATATTTCCACAAGCCATTTAAAATACACAAAGTTCGACTTGCTGTGATTCAAAATGGTGCGAATGCACAGCAAAAATGTTCCCACCTCTTTGTTTGGTGCCTGCTTTTAGAGTGACAAAATGTCAAATAATTATTTCTGTGGCAATGCCATTTAAACATTGGTTTGAGTAGCATCAGTCCTGCTAAACAATGTTTTGAAGAGGAGCGAAAGTCTAGTGAAATTTAAGGATAATACAACAATTAATCTATCAAAATATTACAGCTCAATAAGTTTAGAATTGACTTGTTACAAATTTAACCATAAATAACAGAACGTGAAACATAAAAATAAGCGAGGTTCAAAAATGCTGGTAACGGTTCTTAACTTCAGCAGGCTAATTCCATTTCCATTATTTGGTGTTGTAAAATGGTCATCATCATCAAAATGAATGTCACCAAATTGCCAAGCATGAGCAAATTCCTGCCCGTTGCCATCAAATGTTCGTGTGCAGCCCATATGTCGACCTGGTGCAAAAAAGATCATATTCAATACATTAGTCCTTACAAGTTGTACTACAATTGATGTACATAAACCAAGTTAATATTTTTCTATGGCAAAGTATCAAACCTCACATAATTGTTGAAATCTTTATTTTATTGACACACAAACGTTAGCATATTTTCTGTTCTTGGGTCAATGACGTTCTAACTAGTCTGTATGTGGTAAATGTGATATGTACATCAACATTACCTGTCCCAAAGCCAAGTTTGATGTCAACCATTGATGCGGGAGAGTGGTTGTTCTCTTCAAACTCTAAAGGAATAACTTCACTCCACATCCTAAAAGCCATTCTCAACACATGTTTCTGGTCTTCGATGGAGAGCTGGTGGCTATAACCTTCTCCCATCAAGCGCCACGTAAGTTTTGCTTTAGAAAAGGCCATTTTCGGTACTCTATTAAACAAGTCAGGGCGAACAGGCACCTTCTGTTGACTGGGAAAAAGCAGTAACTCTAAAAAACGCTTCTTGCGAACTTTTGAGGTTACAGTCATGTCGGTACCACTCTTGCTATCAGTTGTTTTATTGAAATCAGTGGCTTGGTTGAGAATATCGTGTGTCTCATTATCCATCAAGGTATTTTCAGACACAACTCTATCTGGGACCCCACATCGCGGTTTGTTCATAGCTTCCTGGGTGGCTTTGTTTAGCTCTCCAGTCACGGGGATCCCGTTGGCCTTCTGGAACTGTTTTAAAGATTCAATATAGGCAGAGTTTTTCGTTGACTCAGCTTGACGTTGTTGCCATTGTTTGGAAGCTGAGGAGCCTTCCTTGATAAGATCCAACAAATCTTTAGGAGCTCGATGCTCACCTGCAAAGTTCTCAGTTTTCTGGCGTTGGATGTTCTCCCACTTTATTTGTTCTGTCCATCCATATTTACGCAGATATTTCTTGAATAAAAAATTTTTTTTCCCAAATTCAATAAACATGACATACCAAAGTTTAACAGATAAGCGTGCAAATGAAACAAAAGGAGAAAATGCTGGAAATAGTGGACAGAATCTGTGGACAGAACGACCCTTGGGTCAATGACCCTTGGTCAGAACTGGTATGTAAAACTCGTTAAGCTACTAGTTCACGTCGCATCTTACACAATTCTTGATCGCCTGAAACTGCGGTCAAACTTCTTCCTCAATTCAGCCACATCATATCAACACATCTGACTTAAAACTGCAGCCCTACCCTACAGACAGGATAGACAAAGGTCGCTCAGATCCAACAGGAATAGCATTCCAACTAAATATGAAAGTATCATCTCCTCAAATACATATCAATGCATTCATAATTAACCAATATGCGACATTCCACAATTAACCATTTCAGCAATAATTAATGTTCAACTGTGCTTTCCTACTTCAGCTGCAGCTTGGCTCAGAATGGGACGTGCCCGGTATTCTGAGGATGAGATGTCCGAGTGATCGCGATTATGAAACAGTCTCTCGCAGTCCCCCCAGTTAATGACGGTGAGCCACAACACTCTCAGGTATAAGACCAGCTGCATGCTGACGATTACTAGCCGGTCTAGCCAACGTGCAGAGATCTTCGGTTTATGTAACAAAAGCGCCCACCCTGTCTCAACCCACATTCACCAAACTTCAAAAAATCTCTTCGAGTTTCGCAAACACTTTCCAATCCCACCCGCGGAGTACTTCGAAACTGAATTCTGGGGTTATTTGTTAACGGACCAATGGTATATTTACAGGAGTATAATTTCGTAGAAAGAACACATAGTCGTGTGTCTTTTGGCTTCTGCATTTAAAAAGGTGAGGTGCTTTGTAAAATGAGATTTGTAACCAGGATGAGGTCAGTCTCTTGTTTAGACTTCTAAAGTTGGTAAACACCATTTATTTCAGTTATGTAAATTTGATAGCTCTCGAAATTTAACAGTTACGTAAAGTTGACAGCAATGTAACTTCCATAGCCATCTGCGGCTTGAATCATCTGGTGCTTCTGAGCCTAATGTGAAAAGTTGACTTTGAATGAATAAAATTTCGTATCTCGAGCCTATTTTCCCGATTTTGTTTCACATTTAAAACTAGCGTTTTAAACAAAAAGAATTCAAATTGCCCCATTATTGACCTTGTTTACAATAATTGGTAAATATAAATTTGAGGACTTCTGTACAGGAGTTTTGAGAATCCCACGCCAAAAGGAATGCAGTTGATGATGTTTCTAGTAAATATTTGCTGAAAATTGAACGAGGCTGTAGAATATTTCTTGTTGATGGAGGCAAACTGTAAATTTTACCGTCGACTGCAATTTAAAGGTTAATTTATTCAGGTGTCAGGAAAAGTGTGAATCAATCCAACCACACTTTACCCTTTTGTAAAATCACTTTCAAGAATATACGTTTCTTTTTCACTTAGCTCCGCTTGCATCAAGTAGACACGGGAAGTTTTAAATTCAAAGTTCTGGATCGTGCAAAAAGTACGTTATGGGAAACATGAGATATCGAAATATCGGAGAGGTGCATCATTGCTGTACCTAAGAGAACTTGACAGATGCAAAGGGGATCTGAGGATAGAAATTCTATTCTCCTAAATGTCTGAAATATTTATTCTTATTTTAAAATGTTATTGATTTTAATTGGTTTGATTCTGTTACATGTATACTACCGTAGGTGACAAGTCAGTAGAATACCTTGCTTTAAATCTTAAGTGCCTTTATTGGGTTGATAACACAACTGAGGATACTCAGTATTAATTGGAATACCAGATTTTTGCACTGATGGACTTGGGCTCTTGTGACAGTAATAGCGTTCCTACTTCTGAGCCAGAGGCTTAAGACTTTAGGCTTATGTCCCATCTGCTCCAGCAGTGTGCAATAACATCGCTGAACAGGTTCATTAGGAAATATTCAAGTTTCCCTGGCCTTTTTTTTAAAATGGAAGAGAGGTGAAACCCCTCTGATAATTAAAACCGGAACACCCAGAGAGGCTCGCTTCACCTGGTAATCTGTTAAAGGAAATGTGAAAAGTGGTATACCTGCCTCTGACCTCCCAAACTGTTACAAAGGAGGGTTAAAATAAAATTAACTCCTGACAGTCACTCTGCAATCATCAAATAACAATTTATTTATCTAACTCTATAACAGTGAACAAATTAACAACACTAACAAACTGAACAATTCCTCCTTAAATACTAACTATTCCTGAATACAACAAAATTCAAATGGTATGCTATTCTAATAGATACAAATCCCACTTATATAAACCAACTAAAGAAAATTAAAACTTAATCACTTGAAATTAAAGCCAGGATAAGTCTTCCGGAATGTTCTTTACTTTCTCCACTGTTTTCCATTTAGGAATACCTTTCTCCATCAAATTCTTGTATCAGGAATATTAGCTAAGCATGCCACTGTATCTTTAAATGGACGATTTTTTTTCTGAGCTGATCGAATTCTGAGACAGCCAGTGTTTCTATTTATAGCTGATAGGTTGTTACCTCTTTTAGATGGTTATTGTTCTCACACAGATATTCAAATATCCTCTTCTTTTATACCCTTGATGACCTATTAATTTCTTACAATAGGATTGGTCCTCCGTTGTCAAAACAATCAGATCCAAATCCAATTGGATTTTGGTATCTAGGGCTTAGTTTAAATTAATTGGCTAAATTGAAAACCTGTTGTCTTGGTAAAAATGCTGCTTTGCGTGCTAACAGTATACCCCTTTGATACAAATGTTTCAATTCAAAAACTCTGTGCAGCTGCTGCTGCTTGCAGACTTTTTGTCAAATTGCCAAGCATAAAAGAAACATCTTTTTTTAAAGGGACCACACACTCTTGCCCCTTATCATTTTACAAACATCAATTATTCTAACATTCTGCCTTTCATTCTACAAATACTTTACCCAACTTCACAACACTTTAATAAGCCTCTTGAGGCTAGCACTCCTGCATCAAGTAACTCACCTTCGAATTCTCCAAAGCCTGTCTATGATCAATAAAGCACAGGTCAGGAGGGTGACAAAATACTCTCCACTTGCCTGGACGGTTGCAGCTTCAGCAACACTCAAGAAGCTTGACACTGTCCAGGACACAGCAGCTCACTTTTTTGGCACCATATCCACTCCCTCCATCATTGATGTTCAGTAGCACCTTCTGAACACATCATCTTCCAAACCCACGACCACTTCTATCTTGAAGGACAAGAGCAGCAAATACATGGAAACACCACAACCTGCAAATTCCAAGCCACACACACCCAGTCTTGGAAATACATTACTGTCCATTTGCTGTTACTGGATCATAAGCCTGGAATTCCCTCCCTCAAGGCATTGTGGGTCTACCCACAGCACATGGGCTGCAACTGTTCAAGAAGGCAGCTCACCACCTCCTGCTCAAGAACAACAAATGCTGGTCCAGCCAACAAAGCTCATGTCCCATGAGCGAATAAAAAAAATTGTGTAACGGTGTGCAATTTGGCTGTTGCAATTACCTATAGAGAAACAGTGACACCTCTGTAGGCGTACAAAGAAAATTCCAGGTCTTCAACAACCGAAACCAATGCTAAAGCAACTCTGAGAGTTGATTGGCATCCCTACCTCTGAAACGGGAGGCCGGGATCAAGTCCCACCTACTCCAGAGGTGTGTAATAACATCTCTGAACAGGTTGAATAAAAAAAAAAGGTTAAATAATTAAAAAGACTGTATTGGCCAAGACCTGCTGGAAATGCAGAAGAGTCTGTTTCTGGCTGGCAGCAGCAATGACGACAGGTACAATCAGTCTCACCCAGAAGTAGAAGAGATGGAGGGAAGAAATCAGAAGTAGATGGCCTATTTGATTGTAAATCTATCAGTTCTTTTCTGAAGTCAGTGATTCACCGTGATTAGACATGCACTGTACCTGGAAGGAAGATCTCTGATAAACTCACATTACTCAGAGATACAATCACCTATGGGCAGGACAGTAGGATGGGTACCTTCTTCATTAACTTGGACCAGAAGGACCTTGACAAAATATTGCACACATACATAATTGAGGCCCTCCAAAATGGGTCTTGTGGAGGAAATCTGCAAATGTATCCACTATTCTGACAAACATCAGTAGCAACATCTCAAACAATATTGAAAAGTTTTCTGACAGTGCTATACTCTCTCCAATGTCTCGTTTATAAGTTCTTTCAAACCTTTGTCTGAGCCCATCAAGAAGGATGTGGGCACTATAAAGATTACAATTTTGACAAATAGAGGTGTTCAGGTCAAAGCTTCCGTGTACATGGATGATACTATTTTCTTTGAGCAGACAGATATTTTGTCCTCTTCACTATCAAGTTACTGTACCAGAAGATGCTGGAGATTTAGTTTGGAATTATTTGGGGCTTTGCCAAAAATCAAAAGGAAAATCTGGCAATGGTGGATCTGTCAGAAGGCTTCCTGTCAAAGTAATTTGCTAACATGTCTCCTGACTTGGAATTTTCAAACAAGCACTAAGCTGTCACTTGGCTGTCGGGGAGAAAAGCTAACACATCAGTCATTCCTGCATGCCTGGAATCCCATATCTTTGCATGCAGCACACAGAGCAGCTGTGATGGGAAGAGACTATTGTCCATCTCCACCTGGAATATGCCTTTGCAAAGCTGATGGAAAGAGTTGGAATACTTTTTTGTCAGATATGACATCGTTTTTTTCTAAGGGTTTTCCATCTGACAGCCAGCCTGTTTGATGGGTTCCCAGCTTGTTGGACAAAAAATGCTGCAAATAACTAACTGAGAGGAATCATGAATGAGTAGGGATAAAAAAGAAACTGCTCGAGAAACTCAGCAGGTCTGGCTGCATCTGTAGAGAGAAAAACAAGAGTTAACATTTAGAGTCCAAACCTGATTCTTCTTTGGAACTGTACAAGGCAGCGAAAGTATGAGTATTTATGCTGTTGAAAAACTGGGGAGGTGGAACAAGAAACAGATGGGAAAGGTGCCCAGAGCAAAAGGCAAAGGGGATGCTGATGGTAACACAAGACAAGGAAGCCCAGAGATATCATGTTTCCAGCTACCTTCAGTTACAAAGAGAATTATATTGGACTTGAAAGGTTTAAGTTTGTTTCTAGCACTTTCAACTTTTATCTCAGATCTCTAGTATCCATAGTACTTTGCTTTTAATGGGGAAGGTGTAGGTCATGGTCACAGGGAAGGTTTGGGGTTCTGGATGTGGTTTTTGAAAGAGGTTGATTCCAGTTATGATCAGGGGAAAACAAACCAGTTTCAGTCATGGTCACAGAGGTTTAGCAATCATGGACCTGGAAACAGGTTAGTACGCCTGCTACTCCTCACCCACAAACAGAACTGGTAAATTTCCAATACAATATATAGGTGGTGTTCTTGGATACAGCCCTTCTCAAAGCCTTATGTTCACGATTTCCATGATGTTGGAAACTTGGTCAAAATGGATTAGAAGAACCTGTTAAAAAGAAGGCACACAGTCCTCTTATCAGATTTAGCAGACATGGCCTTCCACCTGAGGGCAGATTGGTTCCCTGTGACCTGCTCCAACTCTGTTAAATATGCAAGTAGGTGGGTTTAAGACTGGTTGGTGGAATGTTTGAAATTTTTCAAATTTTAACATCTTGCCAAACCCCATTTTAGCTGTTCTTCGGGCTTAAATTACCTTTGGTTTGTTAAAATCCTGCCTTCTAATTTACTAGATTTGTAAAACTACAATATTCACTGGTTATCAAATACTATAAAAATAGTGACGCAGAAAAACTGAAAATTTTATTCATGTTCAGGGCAAACAATAACTCCCACAAAGATACTTTTATTCACCAACAACCAAGGTGTATCTTTCTGCATTTGACTCTGATCCTGACTCAATTTTGTGGTCAGTGGTGAAACAGTGATGTGTACCACTTACCTGGAAGGCAGTTGCCTTCTACAGAGTTTTGTGGTGTGGTGTTCCTCTTCCTCAGTGGCATTTTAAGTCTAGCATCAAGTCAAAGTGATGTCATAGCTTGTAGCAGCAGTGATATGAGCAAGCATGTTACACAGCCAAACACATTGAAGTATGCATACACATTAAAAAAGTTAAAGCACAACACCCCACACTTTTAATTTATATTTTCAGATAACAACAAAATTATGGTCTAATTAAAACAAGCTAAAAGAAGCTAATATGAAGATAAGCCAGGCTTATGGAACTTTCAGTGTAACACTTATTATAATAAAAAAAAATTCTACAAATATCACTTTCCTCTTTTAAAGCTGGTAAGGATGTTCAGCAGTAATTATGAAAGTACTACCCTTAAAAATCCAGCTGCATTTCAATCAACAAAGTATAACCTTTTCGAGATTTTTACAGTGAGGCTAATAGGTAGGAGCGGAAATTCTGTCAATTTGTAAAATTTCTCACTGATTGCAGTTGGGAGATGCCTCCAAAATGAGCCCACTACAGTGACATAGAATCTTCTGTTTTTTTGTATTATTCCACACTTCAGAAGGCGTAGTCAGTTTCAGTGGAGGAACAAAAGTAAAAACTCTCAGTTTTCCCCAGTGCAATATTTAGGCCATTGTTAAGCATCAATGATGTACTTCATCCTTCTCTTGTCAGTGTTCATCAGAAAAAAATAATATTGGGACTGTAAGTTTTGAATCTGTTTCATTAAGCAAAAGCAGATGAATATTTCACTTGAATACAAAGTTCCCAATTTATCACCATTGTATTCTAGTCATGGATTATTTTAAAAGTCCTTGCTCTTTCAACTATTGGCAAGCAGAAATTAATCAGTGAATGCAGACCACTAGCCTGAGCTCTTCTTGTCCTTTTAAAGTCCAACCTATATTAAAATAAGTTAGATATTGCTCAGGATTGATAAAATAAATGACATATTGCAAAGCATTTAGCAACAATATTAGATCCAAAAATCAAATTTGCTCTTAAAAATATACAAAATCCTGCTAAGATGCCAGCCTCTGGTCAGTTAACAACCCACAGAACATTACAGAAATGAATGATAAATAAGACCACAATCTTATACCCCAGTTTAGATTCAGGTCAGAAAATTTATTGAAATGGAGTAGTATTGGTGTATCTTTGCTCTGACTGCCACTCCAAAGACAAAACAGAGGTAAAGTGTTTGGAAACAAAATATAACTTTGATAAAAATGTATGGTTATGTATAGAAAAATAAACTGTTGCCTCATTGAATGCAATTTAGCAAACCTCATACACAATAGCTTAGGGTAGGTGATGGCATAGTGGTAATGTCACTGGACTAGTAATCCAGAGCCCCAGGTTCATGTGTTTGAATCCCAAAATGGCAGATGGTGAAAATGGAACTCATTTTCAAGCCAGAATAAAAAGCTAGCCTAATGGCAACATATAACCACTGTTGATTGTCATTAGAAAAAAAAATCTGGTTCACTAAAGTCCTTTAGGGAAGGAAATCTGTCATTCCTGCCTGGTCTGGCCTACAAGCGATTCCAGACCCATAGCAAAAGTGGTTAACCCCAACCTCTACCCAAATCCTATTAGTGAATAAATCCTGCCCTGAATCTCAACTCTTAGACCTTATAGGTTGAAAGAATGTGTATAATTTAAATATGTTACCATCAACCTGAATAATAAGCATTTTAATGGGATGGCCCAGACATACTTCCCAAAATCCAATCACCATCACTCCCAAATTATTATCCAAAAATATGTTTGCAAAGGTTAGAATCCAATAGTTTGGTGTTTATATTACAGTGCTGCTAGACTTTCACATTAACTTTAAAAAAATCAAGATTTCTCAAAATCTTTGGGCAAGATATAAAAAATTGTGTACTATAAATGAGGTACTAACTTAAAAAGAGATTTCTTATATCTTTGTATCAGTCTGACTAGCAACAAGCAATTTCCGAGGGATTCACAAATATAAATGTATTTTAGAAAATCATGCTACAGAAATTAACTAATTAAAGTGAAATTTCCTGATTTAAAGTAATTTTACAAGGATAGGAAACATAAGGCTACAATCTAAACAGAATCTAAAAGAAAGAAAAGGATGTTAACTAAGCAACCATTTTAGTCATAAAAAGAAAAAGAAACAAATGTTTTACTAATATGTACTTGGCACTTTTTTATAGCACTCTTCTTATACTAGCTGCTAGATCTTCAGCTGTAGGTTTTTCTGCGGTACAACTCACGGTCAGTCCCTCTGTTGCCATGGCATCAGCTGTTGTTGGTCCTATTGCTGCAAACTGTAAAGACAATAAAACAAAATGAAAAGATGTAAAATCCTTCACTCAATTTAGTTACTAGATTAGAAGAAAGCACCTGGAAAGGCAGAGTTCAAACGCAGAGAAATAAGCAGGGATAATTATAGAGAAATATGAACAAACTGAACAGAGGCTTGCAGAGTATAACCTTATACGGCTTCTTACGGAGGGGAGTTAGTTGACAAAGCACTTTAGGCAGTTCTTTGAAAATATTCCATGGCATGTCACAAGCTACACTTAAATACTGGTTTGACACCTGTTCATTGCTACAAAAGAGTCAGGGAAACTTGCAGACCATAGAGCCACTGGCAACCTCAGCTGGTAGCTACATGGGGTGGCACTGGGAGGAGGGAGTTGAGGCATCTTTGGACATGTTGTTAGATGAGCCAACGTCTGAAATGCTGATTGCTGGGTTGAGGCCAAGTGGGTTTCAACACATGAGGAGTAACTGCAACTGTCTTCATTATTTCAACACAAACTCTTCTTTTTGCACAACTGCCACAGTCATGCAAAACAGAATATTGCTCATTAATTAAACATGTGGTATTAGTCTCTGGTTGAGGCATAGATAGAGTGGATAGCCAGAGACTTTTTCCCAGGGCGGAAATGACTTACAAGGGGGCATAATTTTAAGGTGATGGGAGGAAGGTATAGGGGAGATGTCAGAGGTAGGTTCTTTACACAGAGAGTGGTGGGCATATGGAAGGCGCTGCCAGCAGTGGTAGTGGAGTCAGATACTTTAGAAACTTTTAAGCGACTCTTGGATAGGCACATGGAGGATAGTAAAATGTAGGGTATGCAGGGTAGTTTGATCTTAGTAGGATAATAGTTCGGCACAACATCGTGGGCCGAAGGGCCTGTACTGTGCTGTACTGTTCTATGTTCTATGTTCTTAACAATGTTTAATAAAACAGAAAATAACTGGAAAAAATTGAGCAGGTCTAGCAGCAGAGGGAAGCAGAGTTAATGGTTTGAGTCCAAGGACTCTTCTTTGGAACTTTCGTAAAGAGTATTTGGACTCAAAGCATTAACTCTATTTCTTGCTCCACAGATGCTGCCAAAATTACCGAGTTTCTCCAGCATTTTCTTTCTTTATTTCAAATTTCCAGTATCTGCAATATTTTGCTTTTATTTGAATGTTTAGGAAAATCTGTCTATAAATAGTCTTGCAATTGGAAATGCAGCAATAAATCCCAGCATTAAGTAGTTTAAAAACAGCTATATGAGAAGCACTAAGAAAAAAAAAGTGCAATTTCAGCTGTCAAACATATTGTTAAGAATGAACCTTGTAAAAGTCAGATCCAGAGATTACAGTAACAAATTAAAAACTCATACCAAAAGAGAGAATAGCTAAAGAGAATTGCTGATCTTTTTGTATGGGATCAATCTGAATATATCTGACTAAAATTAAATGATCTTAAGGGTTCCATACTCCCTGTGTCACTGCCTCAAAAAGTTGGAAAATGCTGCCATCACTTAATTCATGTATCACAAATGAGTAGTTTCAGCACGCTTGCAGCATGCTCCACAATGCAAGGAAATATCCTGTAAGAACACAACTGCTCAATTGGCCCTACGGTATCTTCTGTTGTTGCTTTTATTTTTGAGATAAAATCAGTTACGTACAGGCCAAAAGATATTTCCAAGAAAAGTACCTTAATTGTGTCAATGAAGGCCCCTGTCAATTTTTTGATAGTGCTCAGACAAAATTTAACACCGGATGGACTGAAAAAGGTGATAATATCTGGGATTCCCTAGTGGGAGAAAGGAAAACAGATGAATTAATTTTTCTTACCAGTTCCAAACTGTGAAATTCCATGAGAAAATGTATCTCTTGGTAGAATAACATGCCATACTGCTATCTAGCATCCTACTCAGACAATTAAAAAGTCTTTGTTTTCGCCATTATAAATATATTAGAATGTACAAGTAACATGTACAAATTTATAATATGTTTGTATGGCATTCTGCTATTCACTAATTTAGTAGAGATGTTGTCCTGTATGTCTGAAATGGCTTAACATTTCCCTTCAAACTGTGTACACAGGAATACCCTGGGAACATAACCAAATATTTTAATGTTGATATTGTAAACATTTATTTCTTGAGGGTGAATTTTATTTGTGGCTCAATTGGCCCTACGGTATCTTCTGTTGTTGCTTTTATTTTTGAGAATAAACTCAGTCAAGTACAGGGCAAAAGATATTTCCTGTTAAAAATATTTTAATGTTGGTATTGTAAACATTTATTTCTTGAGGGTGAATTTTATTTGTGGCTTAAAATGAACGTTTAAATATACATTAATTTTATCTATTAGTGCTGGATAGGGATTTTAAACAGGAGTCTGAGTCCTGTGTTCAGTAGCATAAATTGATCTTTATTTGGAGTTCCTTTACCACGTGTACGGGAGAGGCAAGAGACTGTTCCAAATCTGGCTTTCACACGGGGCTCAGTTGCCCTGTTAAATGCAACTCAGATCGGAGGAGAGGTCAGTGATACTCTAACTTTCCCAATAAAGTACAGGATATTTACACATTCCGTGTTACAATGCTTACATGCAACACTGACACCAGTGCTTGCCACATCTCCTCTGATATATGCATCCAATCCTGTGAATACACGATCAATGATGGACAACTTCCTGGTCCACCTTAGGCCCTCCCATTACTTCGTGAAGTTTGTCAGACCATCTATCACCTGTCCTTGGGTTCCTACGATTATTGACCACATTCCAGCACCGATTGTTATGTCCCTTCCTAGGTAAGTATACTTGCTTATTACTAATGACTTTTCAAATATGGTCATGCAATTCATATCCCTTGCTGAAATTTCTACCAATTGTCATAATATTTGTAATATCAGCTGTCATTGCTTGGCATTGTGTGGCGTGAATGTTACATTCTACTGGTCAGCCCAAACCGAGATATTGTCCACATCTTGTTGCATTTGAAATTGGACCATATCAGAGTCTAAGCAGTTGTGAATGATACTGAAAATTGTGCAATCATCAGTGAACATCCCCACTTCTGACCTTATGATGGAGTGAATTTCATTGATGAAGCAGCTGAAGGTGGTTGGGCCTATGGCACTACCCTGAAGAACTCCTCCACAGATATCCTGGAGCTGAGTTGAGATGAGGAGCTAGGTTTGCTCCTGATTCCTATGGATTCCAATTGTGCTCGGGCTTATTGATGCCACAATTGTTCGAATGCAGCCTTGATGTCAAGGGCTGACACTTTCACCTCACCTCTGGAATTCAGCTCTTTTGTCCATGTTTGAACGAAGGCTGTAATGAGGTTAGGACCCGAGCGGCTCTGGTGGAACCCAAACTGGGCATCACTGAGCAGGTTATTGCAGAGCAGGTGCTGCTTCATAGCACTGCTGATGACATCATCCATCATTTTCCTCATGATCAAGAGTAGACTGATGGGGCGGTAATTGGCCAGGTTGGATTTGTCCTGCTTTTTTATGTACAAGACATACCTGTGCAATTGTCCACATTGTCAGGTTGATGCCCGAACTGTACAGGCGGAACAGCTTGGTAGGGGAGCAGCAAATTCTAGAATACGAGCCCTCAGTACCATTGCCAGAATGTTGTCAAGGCCCTTGCCTTTGCAGTATCTAAGGCCTCCAACCAAATCTCAAAATCAGATGGAGTAAATAGAATTGGCATTTGTGAGTTAATATTTTTAATGGCCCAGTGATATATGATGCTAGTTTAAAGAATTTTCTGTCTGTTATTCTCTTGCTGAACAATTATCAATGTGGAATGTTCAAATGTATTCCCAAAAGTTTACTGGTGCTATTTAATACTGGTAGGTACCATGGAAGGAACTGGAAAAGTGAGTTTTTATCACAAAGAATAAATCTATTTGTGAAGTCTCTAGAATTGATCTGTCAATGTTCAATACTTTGGTGAGGGCCACCAGCAATTTCAGGAAACCCAAGGCTGGTTTGAGGAGATGGATTTACAGGATACATCTCCGAAGTAGGTGCTACCTAGAAAGACCCCTTTGAGAAAGTGAGCAAGAGGGCTGTGTGTCTTTACAGGAAAGTGATTTTAAACACATTAGCTTCAGAAATTTGTATTACATTAACGATAACAATTCATGAACTGCATTTCCAGTGGAAGTAAAATGATTATTATTTATTATAACTTGTGAAAAATGAGGTCCAAATTGTGAATGTCCAATTTAAAGGAATCACATGAGATTCCATGCTTTAAGACTTTTACTATAATAAATTAAAATCAACATCAACTAGGCACTACTCCAATAAACGACTGACATTTTAACATACTCAAATTTCCATGTCACTTTTATATGATAGCGAACTCTCTGCAGAATTGTGCAAACTTGTATTTAGCTTCTTAAGGCATTTATCCTTGTTTCAGAGTCCTAACATCCAATGAATGTCAAAGTCTTTCCCGTTAACCTTCAAAAAACCAGCCATCTGCAGCATGGTTCACTTTGGTGATGCCTTCCTGTAACCATGCCAGAACCAACCTTCCAGTGTCCTTAAATCTCCATTTGTTCATGTCTTTGAACAGAGTACATCTTCCCACCTGCATGTTGTCTACCAGCAAATACAGAAACAGTTTTTCTTCCTCTACTGGAATCACTTAAAACCCAGACCTGGTAAGTTCCCTGAAGGACATAAGTCAACCAGCTGTTTTTAAACCACATTTCATGGTAATTGTTCCCTCATACAAAATGCCAATTGCTCCTCATTTCTAATGTTGGAAATTTTCTCCAAACTGGATATTTTTGTGCAAACATCCAACTGTACTCAGTGAGTCCAAGTGATTCTTTCCTAAATGATTCTCTCCTATACTTGTTGGAATATATGTTTTTTTCCAACCTGTTTACATTTACTCATTCTATAATAATCAGCAATGCAGGTCTTTTAAGTCAGAATATGCAATAGCTGGTTAACATGATACACTACCATTACTGAAACTGTCCCCTTCCACCTGTGCTCCAATCTATAGACTGCTCACAATTGTCCACCTTAATTCACCTGAGGTACAAAGATGTTTTGAGTAAACTTATATATTTCTAGGGGAAAATCGGGAAAAACATTACGTTTGGAGCAATTAAAGCCTCCAAGGAAAGACATTTAATATAATTACAATAGACAGGTACTTATTACACAATGGTATCTGTCAGTGGATACTTTAGCTGATAACATTAACAGAACAATCCACATATATAATTCCATATACTTAAATAAACATGCGATGAAAAATAACCTGAATTACGTACCTGTTCTGAAAAATAATCATCCAAAGCTTGCTGGAAGCAAGGATGCTGAGACGTTTTATAGACAGTTAAACTTTCCAAAGGAACACCTGAAATTAGTGCAGACTTTTGTAAATATGAATTAAAAACATTATAACAGCTCTAATGAATTACACCTCCTATTTTTGTACACGCTTTTCTGTAGAAGTAGAACAGATTTAATTTACATTACCTCTTTCAATATTAATTGAGATCAATACATCAGCAAGAATCGATTCTCAGCAAGTTTGCAAGACATACTTGTGTGCCATAGCAAAATTTTAGAGAAAAACACATTAAATTATTTGAAATATCTGGAAGAAGGGCACTAGATAGAAAGTAGGCTGAACCCTAGATTTAAATATGGCCCTGATAAGTAGAATTTCCTAGGTTTACATGTTGTGAGGTTCCACCTCTGTGTGAATAAGTTGTAGATAAGAAAACAACAATCGCACAGGAGTGCAAATTACAATTAATGAAAGCAACATTATGCAAACCATAAATCAGATGTGTGGATCTTCCTGTATGAATTCTTAATAGGTGTTTTGAATGTGCAGTTTATTGTTTATCCCACAGAGTGATACAAACATTGTAATAAACACTGTTTTAGAGACAGTTTAGTAGATGTACTGTTGAACAGCTGGACTTCCGAAGAGACTATGTCTGGATCATACCATAACTGGCCAAAATATGAAGGTTATTTAGGGAGGGTGTCTGCTCATTCTGTCTGAGCCCTCACAATGTGATGCTTTATTGTTATTACCATGGACATGACCCAGAGGAAAGCTCCCTCCTGACTTCACAGACAGGCACCAGGAGATCTCGGTGGACAAGGAGGTGGAGAGGAGGGGACTGCGGACCAGTACAGGAGGCTATGCCACCAGATCAAGACAACTTGGACACAAATTGAAGCTTGGGTCAGTGCTGTGTCCTGGATCAAGTAGGATACCAGCAGTGCAGGAAGATGGTCAATGATCTTCTGCAGTTTGCACGGATAAATGTCACAATCTTTTTTCTGCTACCTCATTCTCACAGAGCCACCACTTACTCTAACTCTGTCAGTACACACACATCTCAAGGCTCAAGACTACATCTCTCAAATGCTCTCACCCTCCTCAAGTTCCCAAACTACTAACTCTTCCTGCCCTCTGCACCTCCTATTCACTCTGCTTCACTAGGAACTGCTTTTGTCATTTACTTCCATCATACTCAATCATTCTTATTGTTTTTGAAGGAAAACTTGGTCCACGCTCTTGGACTGATGTCTCCACAGCATCTGATCAATTTACCTGTAATCATCAAACTTGTTGCACTTGACCTGCAGGATTGACTGGAATAGGATGAACCGTTTGACTCACTGTGGTAGTAAGTCCCGACTGACTGTAGCCCGTTCATAGCGACTGCTCCCCTTTGACTTTCACATATGGCTACTTCCTTGAAGCACACAATGCATTTGCTATGTAAACTGCTGGAACATACTGCAGGCATGATGTTACAAAAGGACATAAGGGCTCGGAGCAGGAGTGTGCAATTCAGCCCGTTGAGCCTGTTGATGTAGCACAGTGCTATAAAATGATATACCCACCCCCTTAACTGTTCAGTGCTCCTCACTGTGACAAACTGCCTGTCTCTGTCTAGAAAGCAATACAAATTAGAGAAGCTGGGAGCCTATAACTGACTGCTAAAGACCTGTGCGTTAATAAAACAATGTGACCAACACAGAGGCTGGCAACCCATAAGTCAGTGGTAAAATCCATGACTGAGCACTATAAGAGCAATCTAAAAGCAGATACATGAAATGTACATCTGTCCCTGTGCACAAAGAAACCTGACAGAAGCATGCAAACCATAGATGTCCCTGTGTTGAAGTGCTGAAGGACTGAAGTGGTGTGAGTGTTAGTCCCAGAGCAGGTTTGATGATGTGGTGACTTGCTGATGATAACATCTGTGGATGGTGGGTCAAGGTGGATAATGGCCATAGAACAAGCACGTTTTCCAAGGAGTGGCAAAAGACAGATTGTCACTTTTTTTACATTAGTAAAAACCTCTGCTTCTGATTCCGATCACGGACTCTACAAAAACATGCAGCATACCTTCAATCCAACTATGCCCTTGCAGTACAGGACAGTTGCGTGAAGACAAACCATGCTTGCTTTCTCATGGCTGTAATTGCTGTATTCTGTAATTTAAGTGTCTAGCAGCATAAACAGTCACCAGGACAGCTACTATGAATGGGTAAGTATGTAAAGCATGTATGAGGTTAGGATACCAGAAAGGTGGGTGACAGGTAGGTAGAGTGCCAAGACACAAGTTGGGAAGGTTACTAGGTAAATGATTGAGTGTTTAGGGCATGAAAAAGCATATGATCTGGCAGGACGAGTGAAGCACTTGGGATGAATGACCTGCAGGAGGCCAAGACTAGAAAGCTCAGAGTGGTAGCAAGGTGGAGAATTAAAACGATAGATGACTGGTAGCTCAGGTCAGATTTGTGGACTGAACTAACGTGTTTCACAAAGTAGACACACATTAGTCTCTGTAATGTAGGGGAAACTGCATCATGAGCAGTAGGCAATGGTCATAAGTATAAATATACACCATCAATTTCTTTCTTTATGCAATTCAAGTGAGAACAGACTTAATGAGATGCAGGTTCTATTGAAAAAAAATAGATGTGTAGAAGATTGATCTGCATCTAAGAAGGTAAGTATCTTAACATTTCTTCATGATGAAACATCACATCAAAAACATTATTATAAAAATGCTGACTGGTGTGCAATATGATTCAAGCATTTTTTATTTTCATTACACATTTCTAGTATAAATAGTTTTCTTTGTACCTCAGAAAATTAACATATACCTTTTTCTCTTAGACATTTGGGAAGTATCTCTCTTTTTAGAGCACCACATGGAAACAGAAGAGGCAGGGAATTTGAAGATTCTTCTGCAGAAATGAGAACAAGATTTTTCTTTAGAAATAAAGCTCTAACACAATTTTTACCTGTGATATGGAGATGCCGGTGATGGGGTGGACAAAGTCAGAAATCACACAACACCACATTATAGTCCAACAGGTTTATTTAAAATCACAAGCTTTCGAGACACAGCTCCTTTGTCAGGTGAAGTGTGACTTCTGACAATTTTTATCTGTACATGGTAATACGAAAGACAATCAATATTGTACAAGTTGTGAGTATGCAATCAGGATGCCAACATGAATGTGAGATAACAAGGTGTAGAGCTGGATGAACACAGCAGGCCAAGCAGCATCAGAGGAGCAGGAAGGCTGACGTTTCGGGC
>NC_063351.1:24876137-24901326 GCF_021869965.1 Rhincodon typus | reverse complement strand
GCCCGAAACGTCAGCCTTCCTGCTCCTCTGATGCTGCTTGGCCTGCTGTGTTCATCCAGCTCTACACCTTGTTATCTCAGATTCTCCAGCATCAGCAGTTCCTGCTATCTCTGCCAACATGAATGGCCTGTTTCTAGGCTGAACATTCTACACAATGGATGATAATGAAGTCACATAAAGTAACATTGCTGCATAATTGCCAGTTCAAATCTCAAGATTTCATAGAATCATAGAATCCCTACAGTGTGGAAACAGGTCATTCGGCCCAACAAGTCCACACAAGTTTCAGTTTGTGTCTTCCCAAAAACTCGTGTTATCCGTCATGGAATATATATTTCATGAAGTCATCGTGTGTACATCACATACATTGTCCAATTTCAACTGATATTAACACTGGACAAGTCAGATCCCAAAGTGAAACCTGGCTTGATAAATCCCTGACTATGTTTTTTTTCAAAGCATGGAGGTCAATTCTGAATATTTTCTCAAGAGTTTGCAAATGTATCTTTTATGCAAATAATAAAATGTTTACTAACAAAACTTACTATTACTTTGACTTCAGAGCAAACATAGTAGTTCCCTAAATTCAGTTTTCAGTCGTTATGTAGGATTAATTAATCCTGCTTCCATTCTCTGGCAAAGCCTAACTGATTGATTTACTGATTTTTTCCCCCAATTGTTGTAAAGACTCATTAAAAATGTATATATACAAACAGGTGTCCAAACTTTCTAGCACCAAGCTCACAAAAAAATCTAAAAATGTCTTCCTGTTATTAACACAAAATTACAAAAGATAAATGAAACTTAAAAATTACATACTGTTCCTAACAAAATAAGCATTTCTGTTTACTATTAAACAATAGAATGTGTCTGCCATGCTTTAATTAAAAAGAAATGAAGTAGCCCAGTATACTTATTTTCTCTCTTTCCTAGATAATAAGTTTTATTTTATTCTTTCGTGGAGTATGAACAAATTTAGCATTTATTTCCGGTCTCTATTAACATTTGAGAAAGTCGCTGTGGGCTTCTAGACCTGTTACAGATTATCTGGTGTAGATACACCCACAGTTGTTCGGAAAGACGATCCGGGTTTTGGTGCAGATTCTGAGAAACAACGCCGATACAGATCCAAGTTAAGACATTGTGTGATTAAGGTCAGTATCTAATTATTAATTGTTAAGTTCGCTATAATATTGGCTACATGAATAATATGTATGAACTGAATTTAAGTGTTTTCTAAAATTTCACAAATTCTGAAGATGATTGTTCACTTACTGTTACAGATGTGCTCAGCTAGTTTTTCTGCATTTCCTGAGTCCTCTCCTTGTGTTACAAGACCAATTTCTTTGACTATTAAAAAAAATTAAAAAGATATTTTTTTTTAACGGCTGCTGTTACACATCAATCAGCATGATAGAAATGAAATAACTAAAATGCCATAAATCTGCAAACACATCAGCCAAAAGCACTGGGGCAACTTTCTTCCAGGAAATAGTGACTACTGGACAACATTACACTTTTTCCAATCTAGGTTTAAATGCTTAGCTTTGTTTCTCTTTTATTTCCGAATTACTTTTTAAATACTTAAGTACAATTATAGATCTTAAATCAACGTTCTAAGCAAAGCAGCTACTACTGTATTCTAATTTTATTATTTAGATGCACAGGCACCAACACTTCTTTGATGCCTGTTTCCTCTTTACACCTCCTTACATGAGCCAGTTTAGTCCTTTGCTGCGTTATAGTTTAAAAAGTATTTCATCAAAGTTGGCAAGATGGTGGCTGAGTAAGAAGCTCCAGCCAGAGCTCTTCTGCTCCGCCCATTCTTTTTCTTTTTTTTCCTCTCTTTCTTTCCTACTTTCTACATGTTTTTTCAACTAATCACTTGGACTTACCCGGAAGGGAATGGAGGAGCTGGCGACTCCTGGGGGCAAATCCCGGAGCGGAGGCTGGCGGGGAGAATTGAATCCCAGAGTGACTGGCGATGGTAAGCAGTCCCGGAGTGCTGGCCGGTGCAGGGAAGCAGCCCCGGGCGGTGGCTGGTGTGCGGAAGTGGTGCCAGAGAAAACTTACCTTGGAGCAGCTGAGAGCCTGTGCAGAGCATAGTAGAAGCGTGGAGTGGTGCAGGGACAGTTGTTGGACTGGGGTGTGGTGGAGGCACTCAGACCGTATGTGGAAGTCCCTACGCTGAGCTACTGCAATGTAATGTTCATTTGTAATTTGTTCACCTGACTGTAATGCCTATCCTTTTAACTGTGTCTTATTTCTAACTTATACTATGAATCACTGTAAAGTAATGCAACTACTTTTCTTTTTTAATCCTCGTTTTTTGTATCTAAGATTTGTACCTAGGTACTTGTACCTAAGATGGCACGATAAGACATGACATTGTAAAATTTTTCACTGTACTCCTGTACTTGAGTATATGTGACAATAAAGGACATTCTATTCTATTCTATTATTAGTGATCCTTGACCATTAATAGTAATAAAAGTGATAAGTTACTGATTTACAGCTACCTGTGGGGGCAAACAGACAATCCAAACCTATTGTCACCTAATTTCCAGATACGCGCTTGGTCAGAAAACACTGCATAATGATTAGGATAATTCAGTTCCATGATCCAAGGGTAGCAGATTCAGTTAAAATGCCCAGAGCACATACCACCATCCAGACTTGATTAATGATCATTATACAAGGGCAGAAATTGAGTCCATGATATTCTTGCCAGTTATGTCTAGCCTACTACTTACTAAATAAAGTAACTAACTTAAATCAAGATCTATATATTAAAGGCTGTTCCCTTAATAGTTCAGTGGTTAAGTTCACTCTAAATGCTCAGTCATACGTATCATGAAGAATCATACAACATGACAACACAAAAGGAGCCCATGAAGTGTGAGATGATGCAATTTGGTAGGAAGAACGTTGGAAGACAATATAAAAGAATGGTAAAGGGTGGAAAAGCAGATGAACCTGACTGTATATGTGCACAGGCCATTGAAGATAACAGGACAGATCGAGACAGCAGTGAGTAAAACATATAGTATCCTCAGTTTTATTAATAGGGGTAACACAAAAAAGAGGTAATGTTGAATTTGTATAGGATACTTGTTAAACCTCAGCTAAAGTACAGCATGCAATTCTGGGTGCCACATTATAGGAAGAAAGTGAATGCAATGGAGAGAGTACAGAAACTAAAACAGAAGTTGCTCGAAAAGCTCAGCAGGTCTGGCAGCATCTGTGAAGAAAAAAATCAGAGTTAACATTTCAGGACTGGTGACCTGAAATGTTAACTCGGATGTTTTCTTCATAAATGCTGCCTGACCTGCTGAGCTTTTCCAGCAACTTCTGTCTTTGTTCCTGATTTACAGAATCCACAGTTCTTTTGGACAGACTACTGAAGTGATTTACAAGAATTATTCAGGGATGAGAAAATTCAATAATTTTGCAGAGTTTGGGACTGTTCTCCTTGGGGAGAAGAAAGCTAAGTGAATATTGTTTTTCAAAATCATAATGGGCTGGATAGAGTGGAAAGGGAGAAACTGTTCCCGCTTATACAAGGATAAAGAACAAGAGGGAGATTTAAAGTGATTTGCAAAGAAGCCTGGGTGATATCAGAAAAAATATTTTCACTCAGCGAGTAGTTAGGTTCTGAAATACACTGCCTGGAAGGTAGAGGCAGGTTCAACTGAGGCATCAAGAAGGCAGAGGATGATTATTTGAATAAAACTAATGTGCAATGGTATGGAGAGAAAAGCAGGAGGTAATGATGCTCATTTGAAGTGGCAGTGTAGGCACAATGGGCTGAATGCTGACCTTCTGTGCCATAAGACTTCTGTGATTCTGCCATTCATTCTGACCATTGAGTTTACACCAGATCTTTCATAAAGAAATCCAGCTAAACTCACTACCCTGATCTTTCCTGATATCCCTCCATTCTTTTCTTCATCAAGTATTATCAAATTATCTTATTGCTTTGAATCTGTATCCATCACCCCATCAGTGGTACATTCAAGTCACTTATGCCTACTCTGCAATCACACGAAAAGTGTGCCCTCAGGTTATCAATCTTCCATTCAGTCCAGGTTTGATCCCTTGTTGCTGCCTAGCTAACTGATCTCAGCTAAAGTTGTAATTGGGCACTACTACGTCCTTGGGTAAGAAAAGGAAAAAATACAGCCACGCCTATTATCAAGTTCATTTCTACTAGAAAGTACATAATATTGTGCTACCTGTTGATTTTAATCATGCAAGCATGCAGCTATTACTAAATGAGTACTTGCTTGTGGGTGGGGGTGAATATTGAATATCAAAGACTCTGCTTAAAGGAGAGACACAAGTTAAAGACTTTTGCAAGCACAAATGTGGCAGAAACAAGCACTATGAAATGCCAATTTCTTTGATATTGTCTTGGGGTATTTGGTACAGGCAATACTGAGGAGGAAGCACTTCCTGTTCCTCCTATATTGTCTTTAATGTAATAAAATGCCACAAGGGCACTTCATGGGATAAAACAATACTTGATTTTAAGTCACACAAGCAGATATTAAGGCAGAAAGGCTTGATCAAATAGGGAACTTTTAAGAACTGTTTTAAAGGGAGGAAACAAAAGATGGAGCTGTTTAGAATGGCTAGTACAAGAGGCCAATTAGCCCATTGTGTTTGTACAAGCTTTCTGCAAGAACAATTCAGCTTGTTCCACTCCTCTCTTTCTTCCATAGCCTCATAATTTCTTTTTTCTTCATTTTTACTCAATTTCCTTTTGAAAACCATGAGTGGATCTGCCTCCACTACACTATCAGGCATTGCATTCCAAAACGTAACATGTTGTGTATAGAAGATATGCCTGATGTTGCCATTTGTATTTTGCCATTCACCTTATACTGTTCTATGGTGCTTGACTTTTCTATAAGGTGGTGAATTTCAGAGGTTAGGACCTAGACAACATATTGTTATTGAGTGATTCAACACACTAGATATAAAAATCAGCTCTTTTTCAGCTAACGTAAGCATTTTATGCATAAGGCAATACTTTAAAAAATTCAGTTGCAATTTACCTGCATAATGTAGGCCCTGATGCTTTCTGTTCTACTATCCTTCCACTATCTTGCTTTTTCCCAACTGTCCCTTAATAGACCTCTAGCATTTTGATAAACCTTGGTCCTTGCCTGGTAATTACACTTAAAGATGTAGCAGTAGTCTGAATTGGCATTACAATTTGCAAGATCACGATAAGCACCCAAACTTCACTTTCACAGTATGTAAATTTACCAGAGTACTGATTAATAATATTTGCTTACTTGCTCTGACTGTTATTGCGCATGCATATACGATACGCACAAAACTAAGTTTTCTTACCCAATTTGGCTGTAGATTTTCCGACAACATAGACAGATTTTTCTTTCCACTTGTCTTTTAAGAAGTTATTATTCCACTCTATTATCAATAAAAATGGAGATTTGGAAACATGATGAAATATATTAAGATTTTTGATACAACATTCTATCTTTATGTCAACAGCTTTCCTAATCATTACTAAATCTATAGAATCAAATAAAAAAAATCAGTGAACATATTTATTATAGTAGAACCAATAATATGCTTCAAAATATATGTATGCATTATGTAGATATAAAGTACGTACAACTTGTTGGATCCATAATAATTTCATTGTGTAATAATCATAATAATCTTTAAGCACAAAAACAATTATCATTCTTCTCCTACTCAGAGATGCAAGATTATAGTACTTCACACTTCATTCCTTATTCCAGATTATAGCAGGCTAGATTTTGCAGTCAGCAGCGAAGCAATTTATAATTTACAGATAGCAAATACATGGTTTAGATACGTACATTGGATTAAGATAAAAGCTAAAATGTTGTAACTTTTTTTAATTTTAGCATTATGTGGAATTTCTTATAATGGATAAATTTGATATTTGAGATTATAATTAGTTTTTTAGTTGACAGAACTTGCGTTTTGCTGAAAAAAGACACATTTGTCAAAGGCTTTTACATTGCACTCATCAGGTCAATTCACAACTTTACCAATTTAAGGGGGAAATACCAACATTTATATTGCAGGAGAGAAGCATGTTGTTGTTCGCACATAAAAACAACAGCGAGTGAACTCAAGTTACCCAAGCCCTAGCTGGTTAGCAAAGTGGGTTGATTGGAAAAGGCATCGCCAAATGAGATTTCACCAGTTAATGATGATTGACAGTTAGCTGTTAGGCTTTGTTCAAATTTTAAACCAGGCAGATTAACTTTGATTGGATAATCAGCAAACGGTTGTTACCTATTTTGTAGTCTTGAAAAAGGCATGTTTCATGTTTTTTATGACTGCAAATAACAGGGCCCTGTGTATTAATATACGGAGCTTCTAGTACACACAGTGTACTATAGTGTGCCACACTATAAGCCCAACTAACAATTGTAAATTGGCTGTTAGAGTAATTCTTTGCACACCCAGGATTCTCATGCAAATATTGTCCAAATGAATTGTGATTCTGCAATGCTGAAAACTATTGATTTTCCCCTTAAATTAGACTATTAGAATAGTCTAGATGAATGCTGCAACAAAATCTGTCTTTTTTCACCAAATATAAAATTACTCTTTCAGGGATACTTAGCAGTAATTTATGAACTTGTTATATCATTAAAAACCTAGTTACAGTACATTCAATAAAATATAACTTTATAAAGGATTTTTACAGGGTTCACTATTGCACACTTTGAGCATAAGATCACTTTTGGATTTTCACATTTAATTGCACGTGTTCATGTTCCAGAAGCTGCTGTCAATTTCAAAGGAGTAATGGCATTGATCACAATTATGTAATCCGGGCTATGATGATTGCAATACTTTCTCTAATAACAAACTCTGAGCAATTTTAATAGTAAAATACCACCGTGAGCTAATAAAACAGAGAATTGCAAATGCTGGAGATCTGAAACAAAAACAAACAGAAATTGCTGGAGAAACTCAATAGGCTTGGTAACATTTGTGGAAAGAAAACACAGTTAACATTTCAAGTCCAGTGACCCTTCTTCACAACTGTTTGAAATGTTTACTGCAAAATTGTTGCGGTCTCTTACTTGCTGCTGTATAATGAGGCACACATTTTGAGACTATCAGATGAAATGTAGGCAAGAGATTTCTGCTGACAGTGTGGAGACCAACACCATGCAAAGGTGTAGATGTCAACAACTTACAGTCACTACTTATCTGATTGCCTGTTCCCACTTATCTATTAAATTTGTGATGAAGAAGTCTTATTTGAAATATTAACTTATATTAGCATAAGGTGGACATGTGTATAATGAACTTTTCGAACAAAAAGCACTTGCTACAGCAGGACAAATGTATTTGCATAGAACACTGGATGCTTTACCTGGAGACTGAGTACAAGACTTCCGGAGAGAGGTCCCATGACTTTGTTTACGGGTGTAAAACTATATTGGTTTCAACACAGATAGTTGGACAGGACCTGTCAGAAGGGCAACAGCCTTCACCCTTCCCTGCTTTCTCTGAAACAACTTTCTTCAATGTTTGTGTATGTGTGTGTGTACATTTTAAACCTTTTGTTAATAAGCTTTGCTCAAGTAAGTTTTTTTTGCAGTAAACTAGTTCTTTATTTGTTAAACAAAGCAGCCTGAATGACTTGTTTCTAAGACTGAGCATTTTCCAGTCTTCTCTATATATAACTAGCAATATCAGCTTCCTTTTAAATTATAATTTTGTTATGCCCAGTAGGGGTCAGGACTAGGAAAGGAATCAGACCACTCCTCTTACTGGACCATAACAAAGTATATTGTTTGTGTTTCTGCTTTTTCTGACAGATTTGTCAAAACATTTTCAAATGTGATTGCACTGACTGAGTAGAGTACTGAATGTAAAGAATTGATTAAATTTTATTAATAAAGCATGCCTTAAGTACAGCAACATTTGAGGAAAGCTGACATGAAACCATTTAAACACACATTATGTTTGGAATAGATAATCAAATTTCTAAACTGGATAGTTGTATCTGATGTGTTTTTAGAAAACTAGACATTCCATTCATCTGTCTAACTCTATAAAAGGCATCTGGATGGGTACATGAATAGGAAGGGTTTAGAGGGATATGGGCCAAATGCAAGCAAATAGGACTACATTTATTTACGATATCTGGTCGGCATGGATGAGTTGGACTGAAAGGTCTGTTTCCATGCTGTATATCTCTGGTTTTGCTTGTGTAACTTAAGAGAAACTGCTTCCAGTGGCACAAGGGTCAGTAGCCAGAGGTTGCAGACTTAAGGTGATGGGAAAAGAACTACAAACCATGAGGATATTTTTTCTTATGCAGAGAGTTGTCATGATATAGAATACGTTCCTTGAAAAGGTGGTGGAAACAGACACATTAGTAACTTTAAGGAGAACTGGATGAATACCTGATGGGGAAAGAAAAGCTTATGGGAAAGAATAGAGACATGGGACGACTGCTAATCTCTTTCAAAGAGCTCTCTCAGGCATAATGCACTGTATGGCCTCCCTCTGTGCTTTAATATTCTCTAGTTCTAATCATGTTTAGGATTTGAGCATTGCTGACCACAAGCTCCAAGTTGCCCCAAAGAAGGTCTTTTTCTTGGAGAACTGCAATTATTGTGATGAAGGTGTTCAAATAAAACTGATAGGGAATAAAACTGTAGGATCCACATTTTCTTAAAATAAAAGTAAAACACAAAAGCATTTAGGATCTAAAGCAAAACTGTTTTAGGAGTTCTGAACAACTTTGAACAACAATATCAAATCAGTTTTTGACCTTATCTGCTCTAAGGACAACAACCCAACTTTTCCACTTTCTTTAGATAACCGAAGTCCACAATGCGTGGTAGTGTTATAGCAAGTCTCTTGAGTAAATTCTCTAATGTCTCTCTAAAATATAACTTTGAGCAGGTGGTAGAGTTGTTAGTACTTTGTATCTTTCATGATGCTTTCTGTTGTCTCATGTAGGCTGAGTGTTGGCTGAGTGGAATGAGTTACATATTGACAGGAAGTCAAAACTATTAACAAAAGAAGGTAAAACCACACGCAAGAATGCATGTTCTGAAACAGTATGCAAATTGAGCATTCTCTGATTGAGTATTACCTCACTTGATTTGTGGAAGGTATTGTCTTAAAGCAATTTAAAGTTATTAAAAACTACTGGCACAATTTATTCATCACTTACCTTCTCTGATAGCCTTTTCACCCAAACATAATGTCACAGCCTCAACAGCTCTGGGACTGGTAAATATCAGACCACCATAAGCTTCAGGATGTGAAAGCTACATACAGATTAGAATGAAACTGTGTTACTGTAGAATTAATTGCTTATGAGAAACATTTTGAGTGGCTCTGTTTGCCTCTTTGTGCACTAAATTTACAATTATAAATTAATCTCTGCCTCACATCATCTTCTACAAAACCAGTTTTAGTTCGTAGGCTGTATGTTAAAATTATTTCTTTTACGAAATGTAGCTCTGTACTGAACACAGGAAATACAATTTAAATGGCTGTTACAACATAATGATAATTCAAATGTGAATTGGACAATTATTTGAATCAATTATCATTCAAACTATTCAGACTATTATGGTTCTAAAACTGTCACTTGAATCTCACTTAGATGCAGCTTGGAAACAGACCCTTCAGTCCAACTAAACTTGTACCCTCTAGTCTTAGATGCATCTGCCATAGAGGAAGAGATTAACATGATCTACTCTGTCCAAACCTCAATCAGAACCCCCTCAGCCTCCTCTGCTCCAAGGAAAGCATCTCAGCCTCATAACTGCATCGTTTCATCCTAGGCAACATTCTGGTGAATCTCCTATGCACTCTCTCCAATGCAATCACATTCTTCTGATAGTGTGGCGACCAGAACTGCACACACTATTTCATCTGTGGCCCAACTAATGTACTATGAAGTTGTAATAAGACTTCCCTGCTCCAATGTTCTGCTCTTCAGCTAATCAAGGCAAGCATCCAGTATGCCTTCTTCATCACCCTGTCTACCTGTGCTGAAATCTTTGGAGATCTAAAGGCTTGTACAGCAAGTTCCCTTTGTTGCTGAATACTCCCTCGGAACCTACGATTCATTCTGTATATCCTTCCCTTATTAGATCTCCTAAAATGCATCATCTTGCATGTATCAGATTAAAGTCCATCTGCCATTGCTCTTACCAAATGATCAATACCAGACTGTAGCCTGACACCATCCTCCTCACTATCAACAACACCACCAATTTTAATGTCATCCACAAACTTACTAATTGTACTTCCAAATTCACAAAAGTTATTAATGTAAATAACAAACGGCAAGGATCCCAACACCAAATCCGGTGGCACATGGCTGGTCACAGACTCCCGATAACAAAAACAAGCCTTCATCATCAGTATCTGCTGCCTATTTGTAACCCAATTTTGGATCTAATTTGCCAACTTGCCTTGGATTCCATGGGCTTTTATCTTCTAGACTAGCTTTCCATGTGGGATCTTGTCAAAGGCCTTATTGAAGTCAAGTAAACCACATTAAATATTTGATGAGGGTAGTGCAGTTAATCACCTTTTCAAAAAAACTCAATTAAATTAGTCTGACAGGTTCTCCCACTAACAAGTCTGTGCTGACAATCCCTGATCAATGCCTGTCTTTCAAGTATTGATTAATGCTGTCATTCAGGAATTTTTCCAATAATTTCCCTACCACTGATGTCAGACTAACTCTAAACTCAAGTGAAATTCAGTAAAATGGAGCAGTTGAAATGAATAGCACAGCTGTATTATGTGCACACAGGAGGGGGACAAGGAACAGGAAGATACTTTGATGTGGGTTTGATTAAGAGGAGCAAGAAGAGGCTGTTGTAGAGCACAAACACTTTTCTGTATATACTATATCACGTTACTCATGGAAACTAGGGAGAGACATATGTTTAGGATAGTGAGAGGAGAGATTCGGTTTAGTGTGTTAGGGAAGGGGAGAGAAGCTACGGAAGCAATTGATCAGAGTCTCAGTCCTCATGACCAAGGAATTGATGAGCTCTTCTATGTTGTCCTTGCAAGAGAAGGTGGAGGACGGTGGGGCCACCAAACCACACACCATCCGGACTTGGAAACATTTCACTATCTCTTCAGTGTCACTGGGTCAAAATCATGGAATTCCCTCCCTAACAGCATTGTGGGTGTACTTTCAGTGCAAGAATGACAAGCAATTCACTACCGCCGTCTCAAAGGCAACTAGAGTGGGGGGAAGAGAGTGATGGTGAAAAGCAGGGGTGAACAAAGAAGTTGGAGGAGGCGGGGCAGACACAGCATGGGAAGGGGGAGGCAGTGGAGGAGAGAGAATGGTGGGGAGGAGGGAGGAAAGAATAGAGGATGTCAGGGAGAGGAAGAACCCAGTACCTTCCCATTGTAGGAGGAATTAAGAGGAAGGCAGAACCTGACAATGGTCCAGCCACAGCTGATGATACATGTCCACTATTACTGTTCAAATCTGTTAACCCTCTAGCATGAAACAAAGGGGAAATAAAGTCCTCCTACCTAATGGGGCCATAAAATATTTTTAATGAGAGAGCACCTCTGATGTGCTTCTTGCTGTATCAATAATATTGCATATTTAACTTAAGCAAAAATGTACTTTACATAATCCCAGTAACAGATTAATATCTCTCTTTGTATATTGTTGTTGCACAATTCTGATTTACAGGTGACACCACTTTAGTACATGTACTAACTTTAGGAGAAAAGATATGGTGGTTCAGTGGTTAGCACTACTGCCTCACAACGCCGGGGACCTGGGTTTGATTCCACCCTCAGGCAACTGTCTGTGTGGAGTTTGTACATTCTCCCTGTGTCTGCGTGGGTTTCCTTTGGGTGCTCTGGTTTCTTCCCATGGTCCAAAGATGTGCGGATTAGGTGGACTGGCTGTGTTAAATTGCCCCATAGTGTCCAGGGATGTGTAGGCTAGGTGGATTAGCCATGAGAAATGCAGGGTTACAGGGGTAGATTAGGGCAATGGGTCTGGGTGGGATGCTCTTCATAGGGGTCAGTGTGGATTTGATGGGCCGAATGGCCTGCTTCCACAATGTAGAGATTCTATGATTCAACTTGCACGATATTTGTAAGTGTATGAGCAAATAACTGCAGATGTCAGAATCTGTACTAAAAATAAAAAATGCTGGAGATCACAGCTGGTTAGACAACATCCATGGACAGAAAGCAAGCTAAGAAAGAGCTCTGATGAAGAGTCATCTAGACTCGAAACGTCAGCTTGCTTTCTCTCCACTGGTTATTGGTATGTCATTTACATGTTTATTTAATTAATGTCTCTAGCATTCATGAACCAAGGACATACAGCAGTGATGTGAGGAAAGGAAAAGTTCAAAGAATTGCATTAATTCTTGCTAATGACAAAGAATTATATTCTTCCTCATTTGAGAAATGAAGAAAAAAAGTGTTTTTTCGTATTGTTGACAACAAATTAACAAAAATGTAAAAGTACCCAAAAGTATATTATAAGAATGAATACGGCACTGATATGCACAACAATGGCATCTCGTACTCATTTTATATTTAGTAATCTGAAATCCAATTGGCTTATCTGGAATCCCGATTAGCTACATATGACTAGAGACTAAAGTATTGTACAAATTTGATGTAAAATGTACAGCACTGAACTTTATCAAAAAGAATGAAACAAATATAAATATAATATAAATACAAATAAAATTAATGTATCCCATGGAAAATTGTTTTTACTCTGATATATTTTAAAATGTTATAGTCTTCAAAAATAGACTTTTTGCATAGAAAAATGCATTGTAAAATGCTGAACTATCCAGACCTCAAGGTAAAAGTACAAGTATTTAGTTCATTGCACATTGACTAACAGGGTAGTTGAGCACAGTTTACAGGAAGTATACAAAACTTTACATTCGGCCTACAGTACAAGAACAGGGAGATTACATTTGAACTGTATAAAACACTAGTTAGACCATAGCTAGAGACTTGCATACAGCTTTGGTCACTGGATTACAGGAAAGATCATTCTTGAGAGGGCAAGTGGAGGTTTACAAAGATGTTGCCAGTATGGAGCTTTTTAATGATGAGGAAAGATTAGATACACTCGAGTTGTTTCATTTCAACAGATGAGGCTGAGGAGAGTATTAGTTGAAGTAGATAATATTATGAGGAGCCTAGACAAAGTGAATAGTAAGGACCAATTTCTGCTGGCATGGAGGTTAACAACCAAGATGCATAGGTTTAACGTGACTAGCATAAGGAGTAAGGGAGGGTTTAGGAGTACTTTATTTCAACAAAATCACGGTGGGATCCTCAAACTAACTTTCTGAAAGGGTGGTTAAAAGAACCCTAATTGCATTTGCAAAATATTTGGACATGCACGAGGCACTGTAAATTACATAGCTATGAACCAAGAGCTCAAACATGGGTTAGAGTGGATAGCTTTTATTCGTTTTCACAGGCACATTGGGTCAAACGGACTTTTTTCCCTTAATAATCAGAAATCCGTCTATATCATGAATATACTTATTAAACCAGGATTGACAGCATTCTGCAGTAAAGAATCCCACAGATTTAGTAGTCGGAGATTAGAAGTTCCTCCTCATCTCAGTTCTAACTGGATGACCCCTTACTCTGAGACGATGTCCTTTAGTTTAACTTTCCCACAAGGGGAAGCAACCTCTCCACGTCTACCTTGTCAAGCCCTGTAATAATTTTATATGTTTGAATAAGGTCTCTTCTCATTCTTCTAAACTTCATTGAGAACAAGCCCAACTTACTGAATCTCTCCTTATGAGAAAAATCTCTCCACACCCAGGATCAAACTAATAAGCCTTCTTAGGACTGACTCCAATGTCAATATATCTTTTCTTAGATAAGGAGAACAAAACTGTTCACAGTATTTAGGCTCTGTCTGACTAGTGCCTTATATTGTTTTAGCAAGACTTATTTTTATACTTCATTCCCTTTGGAATAAAGGCCAAAATTCCATTTGCCTTCTTTATTATCTGCTAAACCGAATGCTAGATTTTAGTGAGTCATACAATAGGACCCCCAAATCCTCTGTGCTGCAGCTCTCTGCAGTCTTTCCAAAGTTACGTAATATTCCAACCTTTCTATTCTTCCTACCAAAGTGCATAAAGTAATTCTTCAAATCATTTCAAATTTACAAACTCTAATACAACTTCTGCTGGTCACAACATGACAACTTTAGTGGGTATTGTGTTATAATTTCAAATCACTTGCATTTTAGTATCTGAAAACTAACACAAAGTCAATAATTATTAAAAATTTTACCTTCTTTGATAAGTCCTGAAGCGATATAAATTCAAATGACAAAACAGGAATTAAAGTTGCTTGAAGGCCATGTGAAATAAACTCCTGATAACAAAAACAATTCAAATTTGATTATGCGATAGAAATTCTCATTCCTTTTCATATAAAACTGCATAATTGAGCTTACACTGTCGTTATTCAAGTAAAATCTTGCACGCAAAATGTCTCCTCCAAAAGTACATTAGATATACATTGATTAATCAAGATGTTTTGCATTAAGGTTGTATTTATAAAAATCTGTATTATTTTGAATAAGTATTTGCATACAATAACATTTGAAGAATTATAGAGATATAAAAGATCAAAAGTAACATTTTCCCGGCCACTTACCTGAACATAAGGATCAGGTCCCAATTCTCCTTCTTTGGGTTCTTTAAGCAAAAGGACTTTCATTTCTCACACTTCGTCAGAATTGCTAACATCAATAGGATTACAAATAACTAAATTGCTTGGTGCGCAGGACTGTAAACTGAAATGTACAGACACACATTTTGTATAACAAGATAAGTGTGTCAAATAGTCAACGATGCCTCCATTTTGCAGCAACGCCCTGTTTTAAGGATTGGATAACAATATCTAAGGGTTTCATTCAAATTCAAATGATAAAGATTTACACTGCTGTCTGTGAACTACCCACTTCAACAAATTTTTTTTTACGATAAGACTTTTTTGTTAACACTAGTTTCTGTCTCCATCTCATCTTTCTAGGAAATGTTGCTTCAGACACTCAAAGAGGTGGCTGGGTATAAAAAGCAAAATGTAGCAAATGTATGAAGAAATAATTGTACAATACATAGTGTATATTCGAATCCATTACTGCAATTAATAAAGCATTTAACACACAGGTTAGATGAATACTGCTAAATACCATACCAATGTTTCTTAGTATCATTGTCAATGGGGTGAAGATGTAATATTTAATTATTTGAATATGCCGGTTTGACAAAACTTGTGTTAGTTAAGTCTGTGTCTTCGGCTAAATTTTCACTTGCCTAGGAATGGTGAGGATATTTGTAACTCACTCAATTCCATCTTGTCAGCCACGTACTGGGCATTGAATCTTGAATTTTTCTCAACTGTACTGTTGTTTGATGTTATGGCAACATACTTAATGAGATACTGGAGATTCATGTTTCTACAGTGCATTCCTCATTTTAAGTTTGTCACACCTTTTCTATCAATTCCTTTGCTTTCACTTACTGTACCTCACACAATTACTTCCATTTCCTGTGTGTATTTATTTCTGTCCATTCATTCTACATGTACTTGATCATGCTCTGTTCTTTTCTCACTGTTTCTTGGATTTTACAGGGCACCAGTCTCTGCATCCTCAGCTAAAAAGTAGATGGATGGGGAGCCCACTAATGATCTTGATGGTTGTCCCACAGCAAATTAACACTGGAAGCAGGGTTAATTGCTTTAAAGTGAGACTTCTTTTGGTTTCTCAGGAGGAAAGGTATTGGCCAATCAGTAGCTCTGTAGACTAAGCAACACCAGCTGGGCATACTGGCCAATGCTATTGCTATGGACAGTCATATCATGTTGAAGAGTCCTGGTAATTCTGGAGTTGGGGATCTCAGTGAGGGAGTGAGGTGGTTGGGAGGCTGGGTTCATGAGACCAGGGATCAGATGATACATGGGGTTGGCCTAGAGGACTTGCAATGGAGTTCTCCACAACCCCTTCAACTGTACTCCTTGCCTGACACCAGCCTATGCAATTAAAGCTTACTGGGTTTCCCACATGATGTCAGCCTCCCCTAGTACAGGTGAAATAATAATGGCAGAGGAATCCTCAAAAGGCCCAAGGGCAGGTGGACAGCAGATGTCTCCCCAACAGTAAAATTTTAGAAATGTCATGAGGTGGCCGAAAGATCAACTGCTTGATTTTACACACTTCCTACCTTGACAGAAACCAGAAGTGGCAGGGATAGCAAGGCAAGTTAATTGTAGGAGGAACCTTATAAAATTGCCAACAATAATTGCAAACCTGAAGATTTGGAGAATTTTACAATTCAGCAAAGAAGGACAAAGAAATTGTTACAAAAACAGAGAATGGAATGAATGTAAGTAGCAAGAAACATAAAACAGATTGTAAAATCCTTTGAAGATAAGTAAAAAGGAAACGATTAGTGAAGACAAATGGGAGTCCATTATAGTCAGAGACAGATGAATTTATAAACAAGACAGAAATGACAGAGAAACCAAATAAGTACTTTTTGTCTGTCTTTACAGAAGAAGGCAAAAGAAGTTTCCCTGAAATAATGAAGATCCAGAAGTCCAGTGACCAATTGTAGAACTGAAAGAAATTAGTGTTAGTAAAATTATAGTATTTTGGAAATTAATCGGACTGAGAGTTGACAAACCCCTGGGGCCCAATGACCTTCAAAGAGATACCTAGAGAGATAGTAGATGCATTAGTGATTACTTTTTAAAAATTCTGCTAATTCTGCAATGGTGCCTACAGATTGGAAGATTGAAAACTTAACCAGACTATTTAAGAAAGAAAGGAGAGGGAAAACATCACAGCTTTATTAGTTTGCACCAGTAGCAGGTAAAATACTAGACTCTGTTTTAAAAAATGTTTTTACTAGGTATTTAGAAAACGATTGTCTGATTGGACAGAGTCAACATAGATTTATGAAGGGGAAATCAGATTTGACAAATGTGATGGAGATTTTGATGATGCTACTAGCAGATAACAAGTGGTTATGGTGTATTTGGATTTTCAGAAGACCTTTGATAAAGTCTCACATAGGAAGTTGCAAACAAGATTAAAGTGCATGACACTAGAGATATTGTGCACCAATGATTAAATATTGGTTAACACACAGAAAGCTGACAGTAGGAATGAATGGTTCATTCTCAAGTTGGTAGGGTATCTCATTGCTTAGGCCCCAGCTGTTCATAATCTGTATCAATGATCTGGGGACCAATTATAATATTTCAAGTTTGCAAATGATTCAAATGGGAATGTGAGCTGTGAGGGGGAGGCAATGAGGCTTTAGGAAATTTAGACTGAATCCGTACACAAGAGCATGGCAGATGGAATATAACATTGATATGTAAGAGTTTATCCACTTTGGTAGGAGGAACAAAGGTACAGAATATTGCATTAATGGTGAGTGATTGGAAAATGTTGAAATCTAAAAAGACCTAGATGTCCTTGATCATAGCTCACTGAAAGCTAGTATGCATCTGCAGCAAGCAATTCAGAAAGCAAATCGACTGTTGGTCTTTATCACAAGAGAATGTGAGCACAGGAGTTAAGGAGTCTTGTTCAGTGTACAGAAAACTGGTGAGACCACTAGAGTATTGTACACAGTTCTGATCCTCTTGGCATAGGATTACAGTAAGGTTTACCAGATTGGTTTATGGGATGCTAAGACTGTCCGATGAGGAGGGATTGAGCAGACTGGGCCTGCATTCTCTGGAGTTTAGAAGACTGAGAGGTGATCTGCTAGGTACTTACAAAATTCTTAAAGGGATCGACAGGTGTGAAGTAGAAAAGATGTTTCTCGAGGTCTCAATCCAGCGGATGTTGCCTCAGAATAAAAGCCAAACCACTTAGGATTGAGATGAGAAGAAATTTCTTGACCTGGAGGGTGGTGAATCTTTGGAATTCTCCACCTTAGAGGGTGGAGAAGTTCAGTCTTTAAGTAAATTAAAGACAGGGATTGATAGATTTCTAGTTACTAGTGACACGTAGGAATTGGGAGAAAGTGTGAGAATATGGGATTGAGATAGATGATCAGCTATTATCTGAAATAGCAGAACAGGTTTGAGGGGCTCCAATGTTCCTATTGTCATATGTTCCAGACCTGTTTTGGGGAGTAAAATCCAGCTCACTGTGTGTTTTATCTGTGTGCTTATTCTGTGTACCTAATTGTACCTGAATCTGTCACCAATCTCAAAAAAAAGTAACTTGAAATGTTGTCCCACATCAATATTTTTATCTATTTCTCAGTCAATCCACATACTGTGTTTCTTCATGCCAGATAATGCAACGCCATATGCTGTTTTCACTGTGGCTACTATATATTTGATTCACCTTTACCTGCCCACAATGTGGCCAACAACAACAAAGCATCCTGGAAGTTGGTGTAGGATACATGCACAAATCTCACTAATTCTATAGAATGACACTTCAAGATGTCAATTTGAATTAAGGTGATGTGACTATGGTACTTAACAGCAAGTTTCTATTAATAATTTGGTGCAGGCAATTCAAGAAGCACTGTTTTGGTTTGGGGATTTAATTTATAGCCTGGGAGCTATATCCATTATATTTATTCTAACTTTTTCCCAGCTTGAATACAAGTTGCAACGTGAAAAATTACATTCTTAAACTTTCCAACAATAAGAACTCATTAGTCATGAGGCTAATAGCCTTTCCTTGGTTGTTGATGGCTAACATTGCAGCTGCCACTAAGCTCCTTTTTGAAATGATCCAAATGCTTTGCTAGATAGGAGTACCAGTAAAATAGTTAATTCAGCACTATAGTGTTTAATAAGTTCATTTCGGTTCAGGTTAATGCAGCTTTTTGGAGCAGCAACAATGCCAGACCCATATCCAAGATCTTGATTTCTTATTCATAGCGTGATTATTAGTGCTGGTGTATCAATTGAATTGGTGGAGGAGACTGCGGTAGCTACCCATCGCTGGGGAGAGGTCCCACCTCTTGAAGCTGCTGACCAACCTGATTAACTGACAGCTCCAGAAGTCACTTTGGCTCCTGTCCACCGACCACGGTATGGGAGTGAGCTCAGAGATGGGTGGGAAGGTGGTGAGGTTGGCACCCATCCAAATTTACATGTCCACTCTGCCAAAAACACGCCCAGGAGGTGCATGTAAAATTCAGACCATATCTTGCAATGCTTCTCTCTGTGGTTCGCTTTGTGTATATGAATATTGATCTTTCTGTTGCTCATTCAGAGTACTTTATGCCACTCAGTGTCATTTCCTACTTTGTACATATCTCAGTCACTCAACATACAGTCCCTTTGCATGCCTTTGTCAATGTGATATTCTGTAAGCACCTGTAGTTCAATAGTTAACTGTCACTCTTACTCAGTATGTAGCTGGGCGTCAGTCTTCTGCTAGATAGGTGTCACTCAGTTTATGCGGCTCTATATGTAACTGAAATTCATACTGTTTTATCCTTGTACCACTCACCTGATATGTACCTCTCTCTCAGTCTGTCACTTCTCATTCTCTTGATTCTTTCACTGTTTCTAAATTATCAGTCTAGTTGTCTGACATCTAACAACAGAAATCACTTCCAATTAAATATTGGGAAGATTGAAACCATTGTCTTCAGTCACTACCACAAATTCCATTTCATCACGCTCCACGGCAACTGTCTGAAGCTGAACCAAATTATTCATAACATTAGCAGAATATCTGACCTCAATACAGGTTTCAGACTATATATCTGCCATCACCAAGACTGTCTGATTTCTAACTCCATAGCATCACCACTACCTCAGTGCATCTGCTGGCACACTGATCCACACTTTTGTTATTTCTAGACTCGACTAGTCTAAAAAGCTCCTGGCTTCCTTTCCACATTCCAAAATCTTAAGCTCATCCAAAATTCTGCAGTGTTCTTGCATTAGTCTTATTCACTCATCAATCCTTTATTTGCCAAATTGTACTTGCTTCTGGTCAAACTACTCCTAAGTTTTAAAATTCGAAACCTTTTCAAATCCCTCCATGGCCTCTCTCTGGAATTGCCTCCAGACTCTCTCTGTGTTTCTGACTGTACATTTCTGTCACTTTGTTTCACTGTCAACTATAAATGGATCAAAGGATATGGGGCAAAGGCAGGAACAAGGTATCGATTTGGATCATCAGCCATGATTATTCTGAATGGCACAGCAGGCTCGAAGGGCTGAGCGGCCTATTCTGGCTCCTTTTTTCTATGGTTCTATGTCAATGTTTCTACACGGATGCTCAGTGGTCAGCACTGCTGCCTCACAGCGCCAGGGGCCGGGGTTCGATTCCAACCTCGGGTGACTGTCTGTGTGGAGTTTGCACATTCTCCCCGTGTCTGCATGGGTTTCCTCCCACAGTCCAAAGATGTGCAGGGTAAGTGGATTGGCCATGCTAAATTGCCCATAGTGTTCAGGGATGTGTAGATTAGGGGGATGGGTCTGGGTGGGATGCTCTGAGGGTCGGTGTGGATCTGTTGGGCCGAAGGGCCTGTTTCCACTGTAGGGATTCTATGATTTTCTACTCCTTTGATCATTTTGAACTGTCACATTGTCTACATTTCTGACTGTAGCTTTTTGCATATTTCAGACTGGTGCTCTGAGTATTGTCACTCTCTATATTTCTAACTGTCACTATGTATGTACTTCAGACTATCCATCTCTATGTATATCTGACACTTTCTGCATATTTCAGATAGTCCTTCTGAGTGTCAGCTATATACCCAGAGATTATCACTCACTCTTTAAATTACTTACTATCATTGACTATGTATTTGATGGTCACTGTACATTTTGGACTGTCCTTCTCCCTACATATTTTAGACCATCCCTCCCTGTATTTCAAATGTATCTTTATAATTCAGACTGTCCCTCTCTATGTAAGAAGGATCTCTATATTACAGGCGGTTTCTTTTTATATTACAAAAGGGACCTTTATATTCCAGAAGTCTCTCTCTTTATTAACAAAAGGTACCTATATATTTCATACTGTCCCATCTCTGCATTGTAGGTGGATCTCTGTATTTCTCTGCATACGTCACACTATCCCTCTCCCTGCATTTTAGATTGATCCCTATATTAGTTTGCTCTCTCTACCACATACTGCATCCTGCCTGTGCTCCCTAGATTTCAGACTGTGCCGATTATATTCCTTCTGCAACTATATTCCAGATCGCCTCGATAGTATTCCAGACTACCCCTCCCCTTGACATTCCAGACACTCCCACATATTCCAGACACCCCTATATTACACATCCCCTCCCTATAATCCAGGCCCCTTCATGATATTCCAGACCACTCCCTATATTCCAGTCCCCACCATTTCCAGACTCCTTCCTATATCCAGACCCCTACATATTCCAAATCGTACCCCATATTCCGAAGATTCCTCTAAATTCCAGACCCGCCCCATTTTCCAGATCCACCCCTATAATCCAGACTCCCCCAATATTTCAACCCTCTCTATATTCCAGATCTGCCCTTATATCTGAGTCCACTATATTTCAGTGACACCCTATGTTCAGTCTCCCTTACATTCCAGATGCCCTCTATATTTCAGTTCCGCCTACCAAGAGTCCAGTCCCTACCTATAATCCAGATCCCCCCTACATTTCAGTCCCTCCCTGTATTCCACATCCACCCTATATTCTCATCCCCCATATTCCAGTCCCCACAATTATATTCCAACTCCCCACTTTATACCAGATCCCCTCTCTATTCCTGTTTCTACTATGTTCCAGTGCTTCCCTATATTCAGTCCCCTATATTCCAGTACTTCTCTATATCCCAGATGGCCCTACGTTCCAGTCCCCAATGTTTCAGTCCTTGCCAAATTCCAGATCCACCCTATATTCTCAACTCCAATATACGCGTCCCTACACCTTTATTCCAGATTCCCCCTTTATTTCAGTCCTTCCTTAGATCCCCACTCTATTCCAGTTCCTACTATGTTCCAGTACTTCTCTATATTCAGTCCCCAATATTCCAGTATCTCTCTGCACTCCAGATCCCCCCATATTTCAGTAAACCCCTAGATTCCAGATCCACCCTGTATTCTAATCCTGCTATATTCCAGTTTCCCCAACTACTTTTCAAATCCCTAATTTATTCCAGTCCCTCTCTGTATTTCAGATTAACCCTACATTCTAGTCCCCCTATATTCCAGATCCTCTCTTCTATTTCAGTCCCCTACATTCAAGTTACTCCCTATGTTCAGTACCACCTACATTCCAAATCCCCCCCCCTATATTTCCAGTCCTCCTCTATTCCCGTACTCCCATTTTCCAGATTCCTTTCTATTCCAAACCACTACATTCCATGGTCCCACCACCCCCATATTCCAGTCCTCCCTATATCCCAGTTGCTCTCTATTCCGAGGATAACAAGGTGTGGAGCTGGATGAACACAGCAGGCCAGGCAGCATCAGACGAGTAGGAAAGCATGACGTTTCGGGTGTGGACCCTTCTTCAGAAATCTCCTCTCTATTCCTGTTCCCCCTCTCCCACTATTCCAGATCCGCCCTATATTTACAATACTGTAGATTTATTTCTCACTCACTGCCAAGGAGTTCCCACCGATGACGTCACCGCAGGCCGCCCGCTCTGGGGTCGAAGGTCATGAGTGGGCAGCGCCGAGTGCTCCCTGCACCCAACGGCAGCTTTAATCTGACACTCACAAAAAGAGGCGTTTCTTCACACTTCACACGATACGGAATCAAAGATGATTTTCGCGGCAAGTGGGAATGGTTGTCACGGTTTAGAGCAATGATTTCCGGCTGTGGAAGAGGCCCCCGGGGAGTGTAGTTCCGCTGACGCTGCGCTCTGGAAGATGGCGTCTTCGGCCAAACGGCGGCAGCTGGACCCGGCAGTAGAGGAGTCGGGGGGAAGTGGAACGGAGGAAGAGTCCGGGGACAGCAGCGAAGAATCGGAGCCGGAAATACAGCAAGTGAGAAAAATAACGGCCGACCCAACCGTCACCGCCCGCGAGACGGGGTTAGAACCCGAGCGCGAGCAACCACTTGGGGGGGGATGGGGAGTACAGAGAGTGAGGGAGACTGTAAGATATAGGAGGTGAACTAGGCCATTCAGTCCATCGAATCTTCTCCAACATGGCTGATGTCTTTCTCAATCCCATTCTCCTGCCTTCTGTTCTCCCCATCCCCATCTCCACCATAAGAGATAGCAAGAACTGCAGATGTTGGCGTCAGCGACAATACAGTGTGCAGCTGGAGGAACACAGCAGACCAGGCAGCATCAGAGGAACAACTTTCCTGCTGCTCTGATGCTGCCTGGCTCCCTGTGTTCCTCCACTTCCACACTGTATTATCCCCACCATAACCTTTCATCCCTTTACTAATCAAGAACTTATCTGTCTCTTTTCAAGAGTGAGAGAGATGGATATGGACAGAGTGGGAAAGGAAAAGGTCGGGATAGATAAGATGGAGTAGTGGAGACTGGGTGGTTTGAGGGAAATGGGAAAGGGAAGTGGGACGGAGGAGAGGGTAGTTGGGCAGGGGGCAAGAGTTGGAGGATGGTAAGACAGGGAAGGGGACAAGAAATTGGAGGAAGGGAAGAAAAGGAGGGGGCAAGAAAGGTGAGAGAGCCCAATTGATTAGGATCACCTCCACCTTAATCACTCGATTCACCATCTCTGTGTTGCAAAATACACTGCAGCCATTCACCAAGGTTCCTTCTCAACTTCCCAAACTCATTTGCCAAATTGGTCGCATTTTCAAGTTGCTTGTGTTGAAAATACGTATTCATTCTTTTACTGTCACGGTGGTAAATACTAGAGCCCCCTATGTAACCACAGTAGTGCAAGGTGGCATCTTGCCACCACCTTGGTAATTACAGATAGGGTAAACAATACTGACTTTGCCAGTGGTGTCCCACGATCTATGGTGTTAATGCCTGCATATGTTTACAAATATTTCTATTCTGCAGGAAGTGCAAGTAGATTTTGAAGCGCATGCCATATCTGACAATGATCATAATGGAATCAAGAGACTGTTACAACAGGTAACTTGGAAAATGTGAGATTTTTTTAGATGTAGGTTTTGTGTGGCTAATTTAGTGCCAATTTACAACAGTTTTAATGCTGTATTTCATTGTTGTTCCTTTCGCAGTTATTTCTCAAGGCTAGTATCAACATCACTGAATTAGCTAACATCATAATTCAACAAAATCATGTTGGAAGTGTTATTCGGGTAAGTCAACTGCGTTGACTTTGTTCTTAAGTACTATGATAGAGTACCTGATCAAAACTAAGAAAGATAATAATAGCTTTTTTCCCCGCTTGATCTTCACATTTTTTTTAATAGATTTCGAACTTGAAGATTGACCTTAATGTTACAAATAAATTTGGTTTCTCGTTGGTCAAATTAGTTCATAAAAATTGCAGATCATGATAGAGTCTGGTTAGGCATGTTTTGCTAATTCTGGATTATTCTCTCCACCTGCAGTATTTCATATATTTGATATGATTTAACCAACATAAACATGAGACCTATTCATAGATGCTGATTTATGAGCAGACGGCATTAGTATCACTGCGATGACTTTCTTATGAAATGCAACTATTATTTGTAAACTTGTTTCAGAGCTGTGATCTACCAGTTGAGTTTGTACAGCAATTGGTACTGTTCAAGGTATATAATTGGCATGATTGCCTACATGTGAAAGTTATATTCTCCTCCAACATTTTAGAAAGAAATCTTGTTACTGCTACTTATCAGATTTTATAGGTATCCTCTCAGGCCAATTATACAATGAGAATAGTTTGTTGGTAATTTGAAGTAGTGCTCCTTTCACTCGGGGGTCAAAACATCACAACAAAAAGTGTTGGAGTACAAAGCAAATCAGTGATCTGAAGAAGAAAGTTGGATTAATGTTTCATGCATGATGCTTTGATAATTACTTCATTACTGTCAGCGCAAATTTTTTGCCCTGACAGTTGTGTTCATAATAATGATTTTGGAATGTGCTACTGGAGGTATCTTAAAAATTAAGATGAGAATGGTTCTTGATTTACTAATCTGACTGCTTGATATTATTAACACACATTGCACAGTTTGGTGCCATGTGAATCTTATTCACATGTG
>NC_063351.1:24846146-24875637 GCF_021869965.1 Rhincodon typus | reverse complement strand
CCATTTCTGAAGAAGGTTCCAGACCCGAAACGTCAGCTTTCCTGCTCCTCTGATGCCGCTTGACCTGCTGTGTTCATCCAGCTCTACACCTTGTTATCTCAGATTCTCCAGCATCGGCAGTTCCCACTATCTCTAGATCAGGAGAGCTGGGTTTAAATCGCACCTGTCCCAGAGGTGTGTATTAGCATCACTGAACAGGTTGACTGGAAACTACCTGCAAAGTGCAGTTCGCATTTATGTAGTTCATAATTTATGGACGACACGGTAAATTGACTTTCATTTTTGAACGAGAAACCACGGCTCAGTACATTATTACAACTGATAAGAACTAAAGGGTCCGTGTGAGTTAGAAAATGATGAATAAGCACATTTGAGTTTATTTTAACTGACCGGGGGCTTACAGGAATCAGGGAGTTGAAGAATTCCACATATTTGCGATCTTGGGGAATGTTGATTAGTCTTGATTTCAACACAGCCGAGAGGTGATGGGTCTTGACGGCCGAGCTATTTGGAATTTAGAAAGACTAACAGATGGACGAGGAGGAAGCAGTATTTATATACAAATAAAAACAATTTGGTGGAGAAACTCAACAGGTCTGTCAGCAGCAATTCTCCAGCAATTTCTATTTTTATTTGTATCAGATCTCCAGCACCCGCAACACTTTGATTTATATATTTAAAAAAGCTGAGGATCAGAAGTTAGGGCAACACGTAAACTGTTAATCTTGAAAGGAACGTGAATAAACTGTCAGTGAAACTCTGACAGAAGGATTGCAATATTTCCAATATTGCAGAATTGTAAGCACTCGCTTTGAATGTTTCGACAGTGTTTTCCTTATAACACGCCGAGCAATTCTCACCTCTCCATGTAAGTGATCAAATATTATTTGATTAACTAGACCATAACAATTAACATTAGATAAAGAATATTTTCTGAAAAAGTGATATAAGTTCTAAACTTGCTTGCTGATTAATGTTTATTTATTTCATTGGTTTCGCTTGTGACAAAGCCTCACCTTTGGTGTTTTTAGTTAGCCCAGGGAGCAGACCAGTGAGCCCTCAGATTCTCCTTGTCTACAATTACACAGCACATGAAGACGAACACAAACACAACGACAAAGCAGCGAGGGTGGTTAGTGTGGGGCGCCGTTGATTCAAAGAAGCTCGGATTCGTGTTTCCAGGGCAACAGAGAATCAGCGTCTGAAAAGAGAACGCGAGATGGAAAAAAGGGAAAAGGAGAGAGAGAGAAAAGAAAAGGCGTCAGATGGCCTGAGCAGGGAGTGAGCGGATAGGATCAAGCGGTGAGCACGGGCTGAGAGAGGGTGGAAAGACACTGGGAGTTTACAAGCGCAGGCTTAATCTACAGCATTGGTCAATTGAAAAGTAAAAAAATACGTACATCTACCATGGAAGGTAACTTTACTAAGTTTGTAAGTGAATTCGCTGGGTATAAAAAAATTGTAATTCATGGGTCACCTATGTTACGCACCGTTACAATGAGAGCACACGTGAACACTGACAAAACACCATGTCCAAAAATTTATCTACAATGATAACATATATACATCATATTAATTAATTATCAGGGTAAGAAATACTAATTATACTGAATTTGGGTATTAATCTTAAGTAGCTCATAATTATCTATATAAAATGATACATAGAAATAAATAATTTGCTAATAAGTAGCTTTATCTAGCATCCTCAGTATGTCTTGAAAGATTCACAAATAAGAAATTATTTTATGAAGTTTAAACCTTTTTAAAAAACGACAATTGATTTGAATTTTGCCAAGATTTCACAAACAGAAACTTAATAACTAATTTTGGAAGTACTGGTGGTAGTTACTGAAGGATACTTGTTGGCCAGGTGGCAGAGAGAACTTCCTACACTTTGAGCATTGCTATGAAGGGTTCTTGTGGTGCTGTGGTAATGTCCCTACATCTCAGCCAGGTGACCTAGGTCAAGTCCCACCTGCTCTAAAGGTGTGTGATAACATATCTGAACAAGTTAGTCAGAAAATATGTGAATATTGTGGGGTTTTTTTTTAGCTCTCACCTAAACAGAGAAGCAGGGCCTCTTTTCCCTCATCCAAAAACAGGGCATGTCTGACAATACAGCAGACCTTCAGTACTGTATTGAAATGTCAGTTGAGATTATACAGTATACTCAACATTTGGACTGTGGCTTGTATATACATTTTCAAGTTATCAAACACATCTTTTAGGGCATTTCCATTTGTTTCTGATTTTTAAAATGAACTTTGAATAGGGCAAGTGAAAGGCTTAATAATTTATTCAGTAGTCATTCAAAGCTATGTTTAACCAAAATCCAAAATTTTCTAGTATTAGATGAAGGAGGAATTTTGACAAACAACTTAGCAAGCTTTATGTTGCATCAAGTCAACATCTTTGTCCTTGCTGACCCAGTGCCTCACAAATAAAATTTCTATAGGATTTTTGCATTCGCCTGGCAGACTGATGAAGTCCCACTGTTTCACTGAGCATTATACTGTCCTCACTCTAAATTATGCACTCAACACAGAGTATGGTCTAAACCTGTAACCTTCTAACGCAAAGGAGAGAGTAAAACTAACTGAGGCATGCTGTCACTAGTGAATGATTACTGCTTCTCGTGAATTAGATTGAAAACAGGTTTGTGAATGATTTTTAAAAATGGCATGCAGTATCTATATTATGTAGATAATTGTAGTGATATCAACACGATTTATAGTTACTACAGAATAAATTGTATAGCAAATCTGGTGTCTGAGCATGCAGAGTTAAACATAGAAATCTAAAAGTTGCTGTCAGAGGTACTTTGCACCTCCGCACAGTATGTTGTAACACTTACTGATCAACTCAGCGTTGAAATCAGAGCAATGAGTGTTCAATAGTATTCCCCACTAAAGACCTCAGGAAAAGTTAATGTGATGTACTCAGGAGTAAATGAATTGTTAACAACATAATAAGTGATGGTTGCTGCCAATGAACTCTCTGATCTAAAAGAAGTTACAAGTGTGTAATCTCATTCCATTGGAAGTTTCTTAGTGTCAGCAATTTGCAAATTATTTTTACTTCTGTTGTCAGTGGTCTTTAATCTCTGTCTTTCCTTGATGACTTTTAGCTCATCGAAAACTCTGCTGTTTCTTTCCTAATCTGCACCAAGTCAACATCTCTGTCCTTGCTGACCCAATACCTCACAAATAAATTTTTTATCATTTTTTATAATCCCTTAGGTATCATTCACTTCTTCACTGGTGCTAGACTTTGCTAATCCTTTGCGCCCTACACCTCCTAAGCCCCTAACTTCCTATTCATCCTTAGGAAGGATATGAAGGAGGGTGTTGGGGAGGATGTTGAAAGGATTCATAGGAATGGTTCCAGGATTGAGGAAATGCAATTTAATACATAGGTTGGAGAAGTCGGACTGTTCTTGGAAAAAAGAGATTTGAGAGCAAGTTTGATAGAAGTATTCGAATTACCAGTGGTCTAAATAGGGTCCATAGGGAAAACTGTGATTTGATTGAGAATCAGAAAGCACAGATTTAAGATAATTGGCAGAAGGAGCAATGACAACATGAGACAGGACTTTGCACACAGTGAGTGATTATGATCTGGAATGCACTGCCTGAGAATCTGGTGGAGGTAAGTTTAGTCAAGGCATTCAAAGTGGAATTAGATCATTATCTGAAAAGAAAAATGTGCAGTATTATAGGGAGAAGGCTTGGGATTGGCATGGTGATTTGTTCTATCAGAGAGCTAGCACAGATATAATGGGCCAAATGATCTCTTTCAGTGCTGCAGCCAATCTCTGATTCTGTAATCTTACTCTGGCATTTAGTATATCCACACTCTTTACCCCACCGGATGTTCATGTCTTCATGGTTGAAGCCAAAAGCTCTGGAATCCACCTTTTCTCAGCACATACAACTGCTCATTGTTGTTTATGGAGCAGGACTGTGGAAGTTTAGGACTGTAGACTAGCAATGATAATAAAGTGTCTATTAGCCATTAATTCATAAATGCCAGACTTCCCTTTAGGCTACACTTCAAACAGATATGGCAAAGTTAGTGGAAAACCAGCTATAGTCATACTGCATGACCTTCAGTTTCTTCCTGCTCTGAATATAATCCAGAATAACCAAAGATGTTTATTTTCAGTTTGTCATCATCAAATTTTCAGCACTTGATTACTCCATTCATTTTAAGCATATTATTTAAACAGTTCATTGATATACATTGATTATTTGTCAAAATAAAGGTATTTTCCTGATGAATGGAGGATTTCTCATGAATTGCTTACTGTGAGTATGGAAGGGAAATTATTATTGTCTAACATTTTATGGCATGCAATTTTGTGTGCATTATTCTACAGTAAATGGTTTATGGTTATTGTTTTAGCGAAACTCAACACGCTGGACTTTTCCAGTAATTGGAAAAGGATGTAAAATCAGAAAGTACACAGTACATGTTAGAACATAGAACATTACAGCACAGTACAGGCCCTTCGGCCCTCGATGTTGCGCCGACCTGTGAAACCAATCTGTAGCCCATCTAACCTAAACTATTTCATTATCATCCATATGTTCATCCAATGACCATTTAAATGCCCTTAAAGTTGGCAAGTCTACTACTTTTGCAGGCAGGGCATTCCACACCCTTACTACTCTCTGAGTAAAGAACCTACCTCTGACATCAATTTAAAGCTATGTCCCCTCGTGCTAGCCATCACCATCCGAGGAAAAAGGCTCCCACTGTCCACCCTATCTAATCCTCTGATCATCTTGTATGTCTTTATTAAGTCACCTCTTAACCTTCTTCTCTCTAACGAAAACAGCCTCAAAACCCTCAGCCTTTCCTCATAAGACCTTCCCTCCATACCAGGCAACATCCTGGTAAATCTCCTCTGCACCCTTTCCAATGCTTCCACATCCTTCCTATAATGCGGTGACCAGAACTGTACGCAATACTCCAAGTGCGGCCGCACCAGAGTTTTGTACAGCTGCAACATGACCTCATGGCTCCGAAACTCAATCCCTCTACCAATAAAACCTAACACACTGTATGCCTTCTTAACAACGCTATCAACCTGGGTGGCAACTTTCAGTGATCTATGCACATGGACAACGAGATCTCTCTGCTCATCCACACTACCAAGAATCTTACCATTAGCCCAGTACTCTGTATTCCTGTTACTCCTTCCAAAGTGAATCACCTCACACTTTTCCGCATTAAACTCCATTTGCCACCTCTCAGCCCAGCTCTGCAGCTTATCTATGTCCCTCTGTAACCTGCAACATCCTTCCGCACTATCCACAACTCCCCCGACTTTGGTGTCATCTGCAAATTTACTAACCCATCCTTCTACGCCCTCATCCAGATCATTTATAAAAATGATAAACAGCAGTGGCCCCAAAACAGATCCTTGAGGTACACCACTAGTAACTGAACTCCAGGATGAACATTTCCCATCAACAACCACCCTCTGTCGTCTTACAGCTAGCCAATTTCTGATCCAAACCGCTAAATCACCCTCAATCCCATGCCTCCGTATTTTCTGCAATAGCCTACCATGGGGAACCTTATCAAACGCTTTACTGAAATCCATATACACCACATCAACTGCTTTACCCTCATCCACCTGTTTGGTCACCTTCTCAAAGAACTCAATAAGGTTTGTGAGGCACGACCTACCTTTCACAAAACCGTGTTGACTATCCCTAATCAAATTATTCCTTTCAAGATGATTATAAATCCTATCTCTTATAATCCTTTCCAACACTTTATCCATAACCGAAGTAAGGCTCACTGGTCTATAATTACCAGGGTTGTCTCTACTCCCCTTCTTGAACAAGGGGACAACATTTGCTAGTCTCCAGTCTTCTGGCACTATTCCTGAAGACAATGACGACATAAAGATCAAAGCCAAAGGCTCTGCAATCTCCTCTCTAGCTTCCCAGAGAATCCTAGGATAAATCCCATCCGGCCCAGGGGACTTATCTATTTTCACACCTTCCAGAATTGCTAACACCTCCTCCTTATGAACCTCAATCCCGTCTAGTCTAATAGACTGTATCTCAGTATTCTCCTCGACTACATGGTCTTTTTCCTGTGTGAATACTGACGAAAAATATTCATTTAGCACCTCTCCTATCTCTTCGGACTCCACGCACAACTTCCCACTACTGTCCTTGACCGGCCCCAATCTTACTCTAGTCATTCTTTTATTCCTGACATACCTATAGAAAGCTTTAGGGTTTTCCTTGATCCTACCTGCTAAAGACTTCTCATGTCCCCTCCTGGCTCTTCTTAGCTCTCTCTTTAGGTCCTTCCTGGCTAACTTGTAACTCTCAAGCGCCCTCACTGAGCCTTCACGCCTCATCTCTACATAAGCCTCCTTCTTCCTCTTGACAAGAAATTCAACTTCTTTAGTAAACCACGGTTCCCTCGCTCGACCACTTCCTCCCTGCCTGACATGTACATACTTCTCAAGGACACGCAGTAGCTGTTCCTTGAACAAGCTCCACATTTCAATTGTGCCCAGCCCCTGCAGTTTCCTTCTCCATCCTATGCATCCTAAATCTTGCCTCATCGCCTCATAATTGCCTTTCCCCCAGCTATAACTCTTGCCCTGCGGTATATACCGATCCCTTTCCATCGCTAAAGTAAACGTAACCAAATTGTGGTCACTATCACCAAAGTGCTCACCTACCTCCAAATCTAACACCTGGCCTGGTTCATTACCCAGTACCAAATCCAATGTGGCCTCGCCTCTTGTTGGCCTATCTACATACTGTGTCAGGAAACCCTCCTGCACACATTGGACAAAAACTGACCCATCTGAAGTACTCGAACTATAGCGTTTCCAGTCAATATTTGGAAAGTTAAAGTCCCCCATAACAACTACCCTGTTACTTTCGCTCCTATCCAGAATAATCTTTGCAATCTTTTCCTCCACATCTCTGGAACTTTTTGGAGGCCTATAGAAAACTCCCAACAGGGTGACCTCTCCTTTCCTGGTTCTAACCTCAGCCCATACGACCTCAGTAGACGAGTTGTCATCAAACGTCCTTTCTGCCACCGTAATACTGTCCTTGACTAACAATGCCACACCTCCACCTCTTTTACCACCTTCCCTGATCTTACTGAAACATCTAAACCCCAGAACCTGCAACAACCATTCCTGTCCCTGCTCTATCCATGTCTCCGAAATGGCCACAACATCGAAGTCCCAGGTACCAACCCATGCTGCAAGTTCACCCACCTTATTCCGGATGCTCCTGGCATTGAAGTAGACACACTTCAAACCACCTTCCTGCCTGCCGGTACACTCCTGCGACCTTGAAACCTTACTTATGACCTCACTACTCTCAACCTCCTGTACACTGGAGCTACAATTCAGGTTCCCATCCCCCTGTTGAATTAGTTTAAACCCTCCCGAAGAGCATTGGCAAATTTCCCCCCCAGGATATTGGCACCCCTCTGGTTCAGGTGTAGACCATCCCGTTTGTAGAGGTCCCACCTACCTCAGAATGAGCCCCAATTATCCAGGTATCTGAATCCCTCCCTCCTGCACCATCCCTGTAGCCACGTGTTCAACTGCTCTCTCTTCCTATTCCTCGCCTCGCTAGCACGTGGCACGGGTAACAAACCAGAGATAACAACTCTGTTTGTTCTAGCTCTAAGCTTCCACCCTAGCTCCTTGAATTTCTGCCTTACGTCCCCATCTCTTTTCCTACCTATGTCGTTGGTGCCTATGTGGACCACGACTTGGGGCTGCTCCCCCTCCCCCTTAAGGATCCCGAAAACACGATCCGAGACATCACGGACCCTGGCACCTGGGAGGCAACACACCAACCGCGAGTCTCTCTCGTTCCCACAGAATCTCCTATCTGTCCCCCTAACTATGGAGTCCCCAATGACTAACGCTCTCCTCCTCTCCCCCCCTTCCCTTCTGAGCAACAGGGACAGACTCTGTGCCAGAGACCTGTACCCCATGGCTTACCCCTGGTAAATGCTCAATGAAAAAAGCTTCTATTGGTTTCCCATTTATTATCTTGATAGTTGCATGATACAGCAGCAGAGTAGTTGTTGAATAATCAGTGTTACCAATCTCTATCAATATGTCTATAACAAATTTGAACATGAGGTTTGAAAGATGCCCAGTCATGGAAAAAGTTGGGAGCCATTCTTCCAAACCATGCTACACTTAACATATGGCATGTTTTAAAGTACTCGTACGTAGTTTTCCTTTTGATGTGCTAACTAACTTGCTTGTAAAAGAATCCATATTATTGGCCTCCACCACATCCCTAGGTAATCTCTATTCTAGTTTGATCATTCCCTCAGAAATTAGCACAATGCCCCACAACAAGCTTAATCAGTGTCAGCTTGATTCAAGAAGAACACAATTTATGTTTCCAAGTTAAAGACTGTGGATACAAAAACCAGGACATGGGGAAGATTGGCACTAAGAGTTGGAGAGCTACATTGTCTGAGCTGTGTTCTTTTGGATGACAAATAAAGGTAGGCTTTCTGCTCAATATTTGTCCAAGATATCATTGAATGATTTGAACTCTAGGTGTTCTGATCAAATTAATCCTTTAAGCACAGCACCAAAATAGATCAGATATTTGTTGTATGTGGGACCTTGCAGTTTTCCGTGCCCAAAAACAGTGACAGTTTCAAACAATAATTCAATAACTACTACACATTTGGGAAATCAGTCAAGGGGCACCAAATTAAAGGCATTTCCATATAAAACTTATTGTAGTGTGATTACATACCAGGACAATATATTTCCTTCCTGTTTAAGCTTAAATAATTTTCCTTCACCTAGGTTTATTTCAGTGAATTGGCAATAGTAAAATTCAAACAGATTCTTACATTCTGCAAAGGTTGGTACACAATGCAGAATGAACATTAGGATATTTAACAAATTAAATGAAGCAGATAAACAAAATTATTCTCTGTCCTTTAAAAGAGAAGAAGTGAGTTTTCCTGATGACCTGGCAACATCAGTCCCTCAAGCACAAAATCAATGTCATTGACTCAAAAGTAATTTGCATTTATATAGCATATTTAATGTGGAAAAAAAATGACCCAAGGTGCTTTAGTGAAATGAGATCATTAACGGTACATTGAAGAAGTATATATTAGGACGGCTGTTTAAAAGTTTGGTCAAAGAGATAAGTTTTAATAAGGATCTTAAAGAGGCAAAACATTTGCAGAAATTCAGGTGTTGAATTCTAGAACATCGGGTTGAGGTGACCATTGGCAAAAGAAAGAGAGTGGGGATCCACTAGGACAGAATTGAAAGAACGCAGTTCTCCTGGAGGGTTGTAAAGCTGAAAGAGGTTACAGAGACAGGGAGGGGTCAATTCATAAACGGCTTTAAACATGTAGGTACATATTTTAAATTGAGGCATTGTTGGACCAGGAAGGAGTCAATGTAAATTTGCACGCAAGTGATGAATGCATTGACTTGATATAACTTATAATTTGGCAGTAGAGATCAGGATGAGATGAAGCTCATGGAGAGTCGAGGGTGTAGGCTGGCCAGGATATCAGTACAGTAATGAAACCTAGATGTGTAAAAGACAGTGTGTTTCGGGAGGAGGTGGACTGAGGTCGGAGTGAGGATACGGGCCTTAAGGTCAGTTTGGGATCAAAAAAGGACATTGAGTTGCAACTATTAGATTAAACCTGGGACAATGGTCAGGAACTGATGGCAGAACTGGATGCTGGACAAGCCAACCGATAATACAGAGGTGGCAGATAGGTAAATAAAGGTACAGTTGGCAGCAAACATGATCTGACTTCAATTCTTATCAAAATGGCACAGTACAGTTGCACATGAATAAGGAAGAGATGGGGGCTAAGGATAAGTCATTCAGCGTTTTCAGAGAGTGCTGGGACAAGAATTTCACTTTCTGCCATATATGGAATATTGATGTGCACAAGAAAGCTGCTTTATTTATCCACAAATGATGCTAGAAAATTAGGCGCCTTTCTTACAATGCCCTAAAATGAATCATGGATGTGGCAGCCTGATGGCGGTTCCTCCTGGCGCCAGGGCACTGTGCTCAGCTACTGCACTGTGGGCACATACATTAACCATGTATCATGCATATTATGTCAAAATCATACAAAGATTCCAAGACAAAAGCTGCAACAAGTTACTAATATCTGAAGAACCTGCATTAGCAATGTACCAAATAGTCAAATATTTCACAAGGAAGCTACTAAAATTCAGAAAGCATGTCTTGTAGTCTATCTTTAAAACATTTAAAAACAATGCATCCTACTGATTTGAAATTTTTGTACTGGATATGAAAGAAGTGCATTAACTGCCAGGAAAGGTCATAGTTTCATCAAAGTTCCATCCAAACATTTCAGGTTTTTTTTACAGAAAATATTATGACATATGAACTTTGTCATGGAAGATGTTGCTTTGACTGAAAATATTATACGTAAAATAATGAATCGAACAAAACAAGTAAATTGACTTAGTTATTCTCAGACACATGAGTTCTTGAGTTCTCATTAGTTCTTTGGTTTTAGCTGCCAGGCTAACTGAGCATTCACCAACTTTCCTATATTGTCATATTAAGGAGGAATATATTGTAAAAGCTTCAAGGAATGAGCTTACCTTTATACAGGATAGAAAAATTGCAACATCGCCCTTTTCCCTTGTTTGATGTATCTCAAACAGCAGCCTAAGTGCAGGTAGGAAATAGTTTTCTTGAGGTATGCAACTATAAACAACCTCAACGGGATATCCAATGGGCTCTTCACTTTCCACTCGTACCAGAGGAACATTGCCATAATAGGAATGTAGCTTCTTGGACATATGAGGGGAGATTATTATTACAACCTTTAGTTCTGGCCTTTGTCTCGCAATGTCTTTCAGAAGGCCTAGTAGTACATCTGTGGAAACAGTTCTTTTGTGAGTTTCATCAATAATGATAACTCCATAGTGCTCCAATAGAGGATCTGACATCATTTCCTGCAGTAGCATATCATCTGTGCTGTACCTAGAATATTAAAATATTGTTATTTGGTGGTTTTGATCTCAGCTTGTTTAAAAGAAATGGGTTAGATATTATTCAGATTCCCATTAATTTATCATAAAAACCGAAAGAATTGCAGATGCTGTAAATCAGAAACAAACATAGAAGTTGCTGGAAAAGCTCAGCATGTCTGGCAGCATCTGTGAAGAGAGATCAGAGTTAACGTTTCGGTTCCAGTGACCCTTCCTCAGAACTTCTCAGTTAATTTATTATTTACTGCAATATAGTTGATAAGGCAACTCTCCTGACTGACATCAGACATACTGGAACATCTTAAAGGCCAAGAACCAAACTGTTAACCCAGAGCTTCTGGCCCAGTGGTAGGGACAATACCACTGCATCACAAGATCCCCTAAGCCATTCCTGCTATTGGAAATAATACAGTATTTTCAAATGTACATTGGATCTGAGGCAGGTTGGGGGGAGAGTAAAGAAATGGTTATAAATTTTTGAAACTTTTGTGCTTTGTTATTCCATTTAGATATCATAAACATATATTTATCAGCTGGGTGTAGGACAGCAGCCACAAGTTAAAATGTGAAAGTATAAACATAGGGATAGTATTAGCATTGTTACATTTAAATAGTCACCCTCCTTCAACTTAAAGTTAAGACCATAATCTATTGTGTGCATATGTGCAGCAGGACTACATGAGACATTGTGGAAGCAAAAGTTATCTACTTTGATGTATCAAATATAGTTATTTATAGCCATAAGTAATTGCAATTATTTTTAATCGGTTCAAGTATTTAGGAAAGTTAATTCACTCTTCTTGTTAAATTGCCTTTATTTCATTGTCCAAATTTTTTAAATTCATTTTTCCTTTTATCTTTTTCCCCCTCCAACGAATCTTGTTCACTCTAATCCTTTCTTTTTGTCCCAGTACTATGATTGCATTCTATTGTTGATCCTCGTGAAGCATAATGCAAATAATAAGGAGTAGCATATGGTGTCATTTGCTTGAAGAAGGGCTTGCAGCTGCAGTCTGTTTCCTATTTGCATTTGACTGATCATTCTGCAAGGGTCACCAAAAGTAGATACAGGCACACAGACCTCAGAATGGTTTCATTGATGCAGCAGTTTTCAAATGGAATTGTGTAGCCCACTTCATGCCCTATGTTGACATCCATTTCATCTGCCACGCGGAGTGCAAGGCTGACAGCCGTCTGCTTATGTGTCTGTGTGCACACCACAACACCATGCTGATACTTGGAAGAAAGACAGTGTTCTGCACACCATTGTGGGATCTAAAAGAGATAACAAACGAAACAATCAGGGCACCACTACCTTCTAGCATGATGCTTCATTACATTACAATTGAGCATAGAGCTGAACACTTATAAAAACAATGTTACATAGCTTCAGAGTAAGCAAGGCATTAATCAATAAACTCTTGACCAACACTTGCATGCTGGCAATTTTTATTATTTGTTCACAGGATGTGGGCGTTGCTGGCTAGGCCAGCATTTATTGCCCATTCATAATTACCCAGAGGGCAGTTAAGAATCAACCACGTTGTTGTGGGTGTGGAGTCACATGATGGCCAGGCCAGGTAAGGATGTCAGTTTCCTTCCCTAAAGGACATTAGTGAACCAGATGGTTCCAACAATCAGCAATGGATTCACGATCATCATTAGATTTTTAATTCCAGATTTTTTATATTGAATTTGAATTCCTCCATCTGCCATGGTGGGATTTAAACCCAGGTCCCCAGAGCATTACCTGGGTCTCTGGATTAACAGTCCAGTGACAATACCACGAGGCCATTGCCTTCCCTGTACTTGTCACTATGTATTTAGAAACTTATATTATGTGCACGTATCTGGATATTGCACATGGAAAATGTTTGATGGCTATAAGTCAAGGCAGTAATTCAAACAGCTTGGGTAATTCTTCCAATAGGTCATAAGAGCATAAGAAATTAGAGCAGGAGTAGGCCATTTATCCTTTCAAACCTGCCCTGCTATTCACGGTTGATCAACTTCAAGCCTCAATTCCTCCTTTCTATCAGATCCACAATGCCCTCTACTCCTCAATATTTCAAAAATCTTCTTTAAATGCTTTCAGTGATCTACTCTCCACAACTTTCTAGGGCAGAGAGTAACTGACATTCACTACCCTCTGGGAGAAGAAATTCTTTCACATCTCAGTTTAAAATGAGCATTCCCTTATTCTGTAACTATGTCCCCTAGTTCACGATTCCCCCACTAGTGGAAATCTTCTCAACATCCACCTATCAAGCCCTCTCAGAATCTAATGTTTAAATAAGATCAGCCTTCAGTCTTCTAAACTCTAATGAATAAAGTCCAAGCCTGTTTGCCCATTCTAAATAGGTCAAGCCCTTCATCTCAGAATCTCTCAAATTGCCTCCAATGCTTGTATACCATTCTTTTAAAATTCAGGGGCCAAAATGGTGTACAGTACTCCAGGTGTGGCCTCACCAACACCCAGTAACTGTAACAAGACATTCCTATTTTTAAGATGAACCCCTCCAGGAATAAAGGCCAAAATTCAATTTACCTTCTTAATTATTGCTGCACGTGCAAGCTAACTTTTTTGTGTTTTATGCACGAGCACTCTCAGATCCTTCTGTGCAGCACATTTTTGGAATCTCTCTCCATTTAAATAATAGTCTGCCTTTTGATTCTTCTTACATGTGTGTATGACCTTACACTCTAACATTAAACTCCATCTGCCAATATCAATATCCCCTTGCAGATTCCCTGTGCCCTAATCATAATATGCCCCCCCCCACCTATATTTGGATACAGCAAGCTCTGCTCCATCCTCCAAGTCAGTAACATACTTAGTAAATAATTGATGCCCTACAAATAATCCATGTGGTACTCCACTAGTTATGTATTTCCAGATTGAAAAAGACACATTAATCCTAGCTTTCTACCTTCAGTGTGTTAACCAATCCTCAAACCATACCACTAAATTAACTCCAATACCATGAGCTCCTATCTTGTACAATAACCTTTTATGTGGAACCTTATCGAAAGCCATCTAGAAATCCCAAAACTTTACATTTATCATTTCTCCTTTATCAACTCTGCTTGTTATATCCACAAAGAACTCTAGCAAATTTGTCAAATATGATTTCCCTTTCACAAAACCATAGCGACTCCATTTGGTTGTGTTCCTTTTCTAAAATTGTGTTTCTTCCTTAATCATGAACTTTAGCATTTTCCTAACAACAGATTTTAGGCTAACTAGCTGTGAGGGACAAGGTGTTTAACAAATTAATGGGTCTAAAGGCAGACAAGTCACCATGATCGGATGACTGCATCCAAGAGTTTTAAAGGAAATGAATGCAGAGATATTTTAGACATCGGTCAAAATATTCCAGAACTCACTGGATTCTGAGAGGGTTCCAGCGGATTGGAAAATTGTTAAGGTGATGCACATCTTCAAGAAGGAAGGGGGACAGAAATTGGATGTGCATCACCTTAACAATTTTCCATCCAGACTTGTCTGCCTTTAGTCCCATTATTTTGTTAAACATCTTGTCCCTCACGGCTAGTTAGCCTAAAATCTGCTGTTAGAAAAATGCTAAAGTTCATTATTAAGGAAGAAACACAATTTTGAAAACACGTTTAGAAAAGTAACACAATCAAATGGAGTCATGTGAAAGGTTTTGTGAAAGGGAAATCATATTTGACAAATTTGCTAGAGTTCTTTGTAGATATAACAAGTAGAGTTGATAAAGGGGAAAACAGTAGATGTAGTGTATTTGGATTTCCAGAAGGCTTTTGTAAGGTTCCATATAAAAGGTTATTGCACAAGATAGTAGCTCATATTTTTGGAGCTAATGTAGTAGTACAGATTGAGGATTGTTTAACAAGCCAAAGATAGAGAGCTAGGATTAATGTCCTCCCATTAGCACCTTGTGTATCTGTTAACTTTGGACTGTTTATAGAATCTTCCACCAGGAAGACCAATGCAAAATATTGGTTTAAATTATCTGCCGTTTCCCTGTTTCCCATTATCCATTGTCCAGTTGCATCCTCTAAGAACCCCACGCTTACTTTAGCTGCTATCTTGCTATTTGTTTTAATATTTCTTGCCAATTCAATTTCATAACTAATTTTCTCACTCTTTATTAAGTTTTTACTCATCCACTAGTGGTTCCTAAAAGGTACCCAATCCTCTGGCCTATCACTAATTTTTGCTGCTTTGTATACCTTATTTTTTGATTAAATAATCTCCTTGATTGCCTTTGTTCACTATGGGTAGTTCATTCTTCTCATTGAGTCTTTCTTTTTGACTGGAATTTTGTTTTGCTGGGTTTTATAAATATCTGCTTAAATATCTTCTACAGCTATCCCACTGACCTTCCCCTTAGACTGTTTTCCCAGCCTGTTTTGGACAACTCTTTCTTCATATTTGCAGTACCCTTTTTAAGTTAAACATAAGCTTCTCTCTCCCAAACTGAATTTCAAATTCTAGTATGCTGTGATTACTACTTCGTAGAGGATCCTTAATTACTAAATCTCTTATTACTTCTACCTCATTACAAGTTACTATATCTTAAAATAGCCTTTTCCCAGGTAGGTTGTGCAATGTGCTGCTCTAAGAAACAATTCCAGATGCAATCTTCCCGGTAACCGCTGCCCTTCTGATTGTTCCAATCAAAATGCATGTTAAAATCACCCATGACAATTCTAGTGCTGTTCTTAGACCTTTCATTTATACTTTTTTCTACAGTGAGCCAACTCTTTGGGGGCTATGAATAGCTCCCACCTGTCACTTCTTTCCCTTGCTATTTCTTATTTCCACCCAAACTGATTTCACGTCATGATCAATTGCATAACTACTCACCACTGTACAGATAGCTTCTTTTAATAATAACACTACCCTACCTTCTTATACCCTTTGCCTATTTTTTCGGGAACATCAAATACCCTTTAATATCGTATTCCCAGCCCTGGTCACTTTACAAGCATGTCTTTGTAAGAGCTATAATTTTTGTTTACTTGCGTGCAATCATCATGTTAAAAATACTGTGTTCCTTCAGATAAAGAGTCTTAAGCTTGAATTTTTTACTATTATTAATTACTCTGGCTCTAATTCTGCTGCACTCTTCTTATTTTTAAGAACTATATTAAACTATATTTAAAGAACATACTAAAGAATCTACTTCTTCCTGTAGTTTGTAGTTTGTATTTTCAGCAGTCTGCATCTCTGCTCTCTTATTTCTTTTTGATTTTTTAAACTTCTCGTCAATTGATCCCTCTCCCCCATTAATTAGTTTAAAACTGCATCTACAACTCTTGTTACAGTGTTCTCCAGGACACTGGTCTTAACGTTGTTCAAATGAAGACTGTCCCAGTGGAACAGTCTTTCCCCAGTACTGTTGCCAGTGCCCCAATAATCAGAACCTATTTCTCCCACACCAATCCTTGCGCCATGCATTTACCTCTCTAATCTCATTTACAGTATTCCAATTTGTATGTGTTTCAGGTAGTAATATGGAGATTATTAGCTTTGAGGCTTTGCTTCTTAATTTAGTCTGATAGATGCTCATAATCCATCATCAGAAGCTCTTTCCTAATTCTATCTATTTCATTGGTACCTAAGCAGATGATGACATCTGGATGTACTCTTCAGCCCAGAAGAGATGTCCTGAACCTTGATATTAGCGAGGCAACACAGCCTTCAGGACTCTATCTTGGCTGCAGAGAACAGTAACTATTCCCCTAAATATGCTATTCCCTATTTCTCTTACATTCCTCTTTCCCCTCCCCATTGGACTGCAGTGCTTTAGTAGTTCACTCGTCTTCCCTGCAGTCTGTGCTCTTGTCCACACCAGGATCGAGAACCTCATACCTATTGGATAAAACTTTGGTTCTGGCTCCTCCAAGGTGAAATTCTACTTTCCAATAACTGCCTCACTTGCAGTCACACCCTCCTGTCTCTGACCACGGACCAAATTTGAGGTAGTTAATCTAAGGGACTTGACTGTCTTCTGAAGATCCGGGTAACTCTCCCTCTACACTTTGTCGCCAGCTCATCAATTCTGAGCTGAAGTTCCTCCAGCAGCCAATATTTGTTGCAGATGTGGTCATAATGGATTGCACCACGAACTAAAGCTGCAATAGATTACTTGCCCAGCCATCTCTGTTCTATTTAATTAATAATTTGTATGTTAAATATTTTAAGAGTTAATTTCTCACCACACTCTTCAGATTTAAACCACTTGGCCAATCAAAAGTCACAGAGCAGGTCACACTTTGGCTCAGACAGGTTGGAACATGTTGAAGGGGCTCGCTGCTGCTGTATTTTAGACATTGATTTGCTGCGCACACCTCCTATTCTGTTTCAAGAGACACAAAGTTGCTTCATTCTCCTCCCAATCTGCTTCATACTGACGAGCTGCACACTGCACCTAGTCTGTTGAGTGACGTTCCGAGGAAGAGTCACTTGAACCGGAACATTAACTCTGATTTCTTGCCACAGATGTTGCCAGACCTGCTGAGCTTTCCCAGCAATTTCTGTTTTTGTTTCTGATTTACAGCATCTGCATTTTTCTCAGTTTTCAGAGTGACATTGACCTGCCACACACATCTGTTAGTTCACGGACAAAAGCATATATTGCAGTAAAAAATCAGAATGAAGTTGTGTCCTGGAATTCTCTGGTCAATGGTTTATCTTACCTTTGGTTCTAGATGTACCATAAAACAACCATGTCCCTTAGATTACTTGTCTTTCTTTCCCTAACCATTAATGCTAAAAATCAAGTCTAAGTCTTTTATAGCCCTTCTCAGTAAGACTGTCAATTTAATAGTTCAAGTTACTTTACGTAACTTATGGCATTAATGTTAGCTAGCTTATGTCCCTTACCCATTTGTTATTTTTACAATACACTACACTGCTTGGAGTGATGAGATGTTCACCTTATTTTTTTTAAACTACTTGTTTAATTTACCCCACATTCCTTTGACTTCATGCTCTTCTCTTCCATCCTCAAACCTTCCAAAACTGGTAGCCACTGATACACATCTCAAATTTAAAATAAACTTGAAAAATATCCTTGCCAATATGCTGCAGGAAATCTTAAAGATGATAGAGGTGGCAGGACAGAGATGAAAGAGTGATCAATACTTTGCAAAGTGGTACCTGACAATCTACAACATTGCTGGATCAGTAATACAAGTTATTTCTTAGTTATGTATGAAAATTAGTACACAGATAAGAGGTTTTCTTTTAATATCTGAGAATCCACAATTATCATATAAGTTTCAAGTTGCATTTCATATGTTCTGCATAAAAGGAAAGGGATCTTTTTTTTAAAACGTATCACAAATACTTTGAAACCTACATAGAAAATACTTTAAAAGGGAGAACCTAGGCTCCAAAGAAGAGCACGTCACTTCCAATGTATGGCTGACACTATTTCATAATTGCAATTTTTTTTTATCTGATATACAAAAATGTTCTTAGGAGGAATGGCTGCTCTCAACAAGTTTCAAACATATGTAGCCATTACTCCTGGTTCAAATTTGGCTAGGACTTCCACAGACTTAAAAAATAATATTTTAAATAAAGCATTCAAATTTTTTATGGCTTTAAAATGAATGCTAAGGACTAAATTTTACCAAGAGTCAGCTAAGTGCCAATTTTGGTATATTTCAATGGAGGGCTTTTATTTCCTTTATTCATTCACGGGATGATGGGCATCGCTGGCTAGGCAGCATTTATTGCCCATCCCTAATTGCCCAGAGGGCAGTTAAGAGTCAACCACATTGCTGTGGGTCTGGAGTCACATATATACCAGGCCAGGTAAGGGTGGCAGTTTTCTTCTCTAAAAGGACGTTAGAGAACCAGATGCGTTTTTTGACAATTGATTCACAATCATCGTTAGATTCTTAATCCCGGAAATTAACTTAATTCAAATTGCACCATCTGCTGTGGCAGGATTCAAACTCTGGTCCCCAGAACATTACCTGAGTCTCTGGATTAACAGTCCAGCAATAACACCACGAGGCCATCACCTCCCTGTTGTTGTCCATTGTTCATATGATTTTGTATGCACCACGTCTCTATGGCACTACTCATATGCTACCTTGTGCTCACCAGTGGTGGAAGTAGTAGCCACTGCTGGGACCTTCCAGGATTTCTGCTGCTGGCACAGTGTTTAAAGCCCAGCTATGCACTGGGTCAATCAATGCCAAACACAAATTGTGTCTCACAGTATATGTAGTTGGCAGGAAAGGAAAAAGAAATATTTCTGAGGGTGCACAGCTAACACATCATTGGAAATAGAAGCTCACATTATATAGAAGCTCACAGGGATGCAAATTATGAAAAAATTTACACAGAATGAAAGCAGAATATTGCACATGCTGGAAATCTGAAACAAGCACAGAATAGTGGAGAAACTCTGGCAGCTTCTGTGCAAGTTCAAGATAAAAGGAATGGGCGCAAGTAGATTTACATATTCAGAAATAAATTCTCAAATACTTACAATTATAGTTTCCTGACATGGAATATGAACAATTTTTATCTACAACATTCTGTTACAAACTCACATCAATGTGAATAATTACAAAGAGCTGAAAAAAAATCAATTTTAAGATAGAGTTCTATATTTCTGTTTTAGAGAATCAGCATAAATGGAAATTGTAATCAAAAATTGACATAATCTTGATAAAAAGTGTCAATAGCCATTTTTTCAGTTTGCATTGACCCCATGAATCCTGTAACAGTACAGATTAAGAGAAACACACAAGGCACTGGATGCAGATGTACACAGCAGGTTAGCTACCTGGGCACATTATCAGGGTATTACATGGGAAGATTACTTGGGGTGGCATAGTGGCTCAGTGGTTAGCACTGTTCCCGCACAGCGCCAGGGACCCAGGTTCACCACCAGCGTTGGGTAACTATGTGCATGGAGTTTACACATTCTCCCTGTGTCTGAGTAGGTTTCCTCCCACAGTCCAAAGATGTGAGGGTTAGATGGATTGGCCATGCTAATTTGCCCATAGCATCCAGGGATGTATAGGTCATGTGGATTAGCTATAGGAAATGCAGGTCTACTGGGATCGGGGTGGGTCTGGGTGGGATGCTCTCTGAGGGTAGATGTGTATTCAATGGGCCGAATGGCCTGTTTCCACACTGTAGGGATTGTAAGATTGTAAAATGTTTACCAGCAGGCTAATTAGTCTATAGGGGCAGTCAATCACTACTAGGTATGATCATTCTACCCTCAATGTTCAGAGACCCTCCCAAGAACAGAATTCAACAATCATCTTTGGATTTTGGACAACTAAAAGCATTCTTATAATGTGCAATGAATGACAAACAGTGCATGTTCAATTATGATTTATTTTAAAATTGGTTTCCAATACTTAGTGTTTATTTAATAAGCTTTTCTTGAGTTTTCATCCTAAAACCTTTGAAGCACTCAGAAAGATGCTCGAAATTTATTTGCAGCCTGTGCTGCCAAGACCTCCATTGGATCTATCAGTGGCTTATAATAGTCTACAATACATAACATATCACCCAAAGAGAATGGGTATTTGGATGTTCAACCTCTTCACAATACCCATCCAGAATGTGTAGGTGAGTGTAATGCCCTTCTACCAGCTTCCATTTAAAAATAAGCCATTTCAATACCCTTGATACAAATCATATCAGGCAGGCTGAACTTGGTAAAGTGAGTTTTTCATGAGTCACCATTGCTTCCACTCAAATTTTTGTTGGTATCTGCTCTAAAGCGGAGCTATGTGACTTGTTACTGCTCAGATGCACCTTTCTGAGTTCACTATGCTCTATGATGAGCAGATCAGCACCATAAGTAAATCGAATGATGCAACACAAATGTAAACATGCGTTTAAGTAGTGAAACAGTCACAAGCATCATTATTGCACTTGCATATAAATAGTTGTATAGCAGAGAAGCAGGCATCAGGCCCATTCTGTCTTTGCTGTCTCTATGGAAGAGTGTCTCAATTCTTCCCCTTTCCAGCTTTTTCTGCATACCTCTGCAAATTCCTCCTTTTTAAGTATGTATTCAATTTCCTATCTCAAGTTACCTTTGTTTTCACTTGCACAATGTTTCTGCTCGTGTATTACAGATCATAACAACTCACAAACCAATGGTGATGCAACTTAACATGCAATTCACAGAAGCAATATGGTACATACTAGTAATTCTGCATGTCCCCTCACAATTGCACACTTCAAGACTCTTGCCAAATAAATCAACTGTAAATTTTTTTCATCTGAAATGAAACAATTCATAACTGATGTTAAGTTCCTGTTCTATATTAGCAGCGGAATTTGAGGCACAATGACTACTCTTTTCCACAGAATACTCTTTCCAACAATACATTTATAACACAAAATATATAACCAACATGGTGACTCTTAACTGTTCTCTGAAATGTCACAGCATAGAGTCATACAGCACGGAAACAGGCCCTTTGGTCCAACCAGTCCATGCCGACCATAACCCCAAACTAAACACCAGCCTGTTCCTGACCCATATCTTCCAAATGTTTTCTATTCATGTACTTATTCAAACGTCTTTTAAACATTGTAATTATACCCACATTCATACCCACATTCATCACTTCCTCAGGAGGTTTATTCCATACGTGAACCACCCTCTGTACAAAAAAATCGCATCTCAGGTCTTTTTTTTAATTCTTTCTCCTCTCACATTAAAAATGTGCCCCTTAGTTTTCAAAACCCCATCTTTGGGAAAAGAAAATCATCATTAACTCCACCAATACCCCTTATTATTTTATAAAATTCTATAAGATCACCTCTCAACCTCCTACAGGCCAGTGGAAAAAGTCCCAGCCTTTCTTTGTAACTCAAACCTTCTACACCTGCCAACATCCTCATAAATTTCTACTGAACCCCCTCCAGCTTAATAATATCCTTCCCATAACTGGGCGACCAGAACTGAATACAGTATTCCAGACGAGGACTCACCAATGTCCTGTACCCCAACATGACTTCCCAACTCCTATAATCAAAGAACTGAACAATGAAGGCAAGTGTGCTAAATGCCTTTGTAACCACCCTGCCCACATGTGACATGAACTTCAAAGAATTATGTACCTGAACCCCCCCTCTGTTCTACAACACTACCATTAAGGCCCGACCATGAATTGTATAAGCCCTAACCTTGTTTGTTGTATGAAAACGCAACATCTTGCATTTATCTAGATTGAATTCCATCTGCATTTTTCAGGCCATTGACCCATTTGATCAAGATTTCTTTGTAATCTTAGAAAATCTTCCTCTGTTGTGTTTCAGGGCTTTAAAGGCATTTAGTTTGTGACATGGTAGTAAACTAGTAATTATTTTGCCATTTGTGGAAGAACAGGTTTGTGTGCAAGAATGTTATTTTCTTGTAAATGATAGAACTTGATGTGAATTATTTTTGTCTGAAACAGTACTCATCAGGCAAAATGATCATCTTGATCATTTAACTGGATAGTTACACCTTTGCAATGGCTTGTGAAATAGTAGGGCTTGATTATCAGTACATTCTACCCAATTGAATCTCGACATATTTCATTCCTCCATTTACTGATTTTCTTTCATGTACAGCACCATGCCCAGCATTATACAATGGTCCCACTGTACTGCATATATACACTGCATGTCACCTGTGTCCATCACTATGAAAGGAAACATAACGAATATAAAATACCATAGATTGCATAACACAACAATACAGCTAAAATCCCAAATCAACAAACTTTGGCCCAAATTTTCCTCAAGACAGAAACTCTCTTGTGGCAAAACTACTTGTTGTGGCCCAAAATCATAGGTCTGCCCCAAACCATGGCACATGCCATTTTTATGAGGATGGGAGTGAAGTCAGGCCAAGTTTTGCAAATCCACATTTTATCGAGTATCTGGCCATCACCAGCTGCTCCACTGAAGTGGGATTTTGGCACCTTTGTACCGTAGAACTGTCAGTTTTCACATCACTTTGTGGATTCCTTTGTATAATTAGTATAAGCCCTTCGTTTCAGGAGGTGGTGTGATCTTCAGTGGTTGTTACCAGTACAGGAGATTTTGCCTACAAGTTGTACATAAATGCAGTAGAAGACACTAATAATCAAGAGAGAAAAGGAGTAGAAATAAATAGAATAACTCACTAGCGATAAAAAAAGTGAGGGAAACTAATGGAGATAAAGACTGTTAAGTCCCCTAGACCCAATGGAAAGCTTAGTAAAATATTAAGAGTAGTAGTTACAGAAATAGTGGATGCACTAGGCAGTAAACCTTCAACAAATCCGAGATTATGGAAAAGTCCCAATAGAACACCTTTATTTAAAAAAGGAAAAGAGACAAAAAACAGGCAGGTATAGACCAATTAGCTTAACCTCTGTTATTGGGAAAATGTTACAGTCTATTATAAAGGATGTAATAGCAGAGCATTTAGCAATATAGTATGATCGTGCAGAGTCAGCTTGGCTTCATGAGGAGAAAATCATGCATGACAAATTAACTAGAATTCTTTGAACAGGATAGATAAAGGCGAAGCAGTGGAAGGGGAATGGGATGTAATATATTTGGATCTTCAGAAGGTGTTTGATTATGTCTGCACTCAGACTACACAATAAGGTAAGAGCCCATAGCACTGGAGGTAATACATTATTACGGACAGAGGATTGGATAACTAATAGAAGACAGATTTGGGATAAGGGGGACATTTTCAGGATGCCAACCTGTAGTGGTGTACCATAGTAATCAGTGCTGGGGCTACTATTATTTACAGTATATATTAATGACTTGGATAAGTAAAATGAATGTACTATCAAGTTTGCAGGTGACACCCTTGTGGAAGAGTCTAGGACCAGTGGTCATAATCTCCAAATAAAGGGTTGCACATTTAAAAGAAAGATGGGAAGGATTTCTTCTTTCAGACCGCAGTTAATCTGTGGAATTCTTTACCACAGTGGGCTGTCAAGGCTGGGTCAATAAGCATATTCAGAGCTGAGACGGACAAAATTTTAATTTTAAGGAAACCAAAAGTTATTGGCAAACCGCAAGTACAGGAATTGAGGATTATCAGATCAGCTATGATCTCACTGACAGGCAGAGCTGATTCAATTGGATGAATAGCTTCTGCTCCTAAATTTTTTTTTCCTATTCTATTTCGTGGGATATGGGCGTCGCTGGCTGGCCAGCATTTCTTGCCCATCCCTAGTTGCCCTGGAGAAGGTGGTGGTGAGCTGCCTTCTTGAACCGCCGCATTCCTCCTGCTGTGGGTTGACCCACAACGCTATTAGGGAGGGAATTCCAGGATTTTGACCCAGCGACAGTGAAGGAACGGCGATATATTTCCAAGTCAGGATGATGAGTGACTTGGAAAGGAACTCGGAGTTGGTGGTGTTCCCATATATCTACTGCCCTTGTCCTTCTAGATGGAAGTGGTCGTGGGTTTGGTCTTATATGCTTCTTAGAACTGTAAAGCTGACAAAGAACTCCCAGCAAGTGTTGATCTGTCAACACGCCAAAGTAGAACTTTAAGTGCTAAAACTTGGTTTTCTCCTGTGTGTTTAGGCTCTAGTGAATATTAGGTGGCATGAATTGGCAGGAAAGGGTGGGGGAAGAAAGAGTGGAATTCTGGGTTGGCATGAATTAACACTAAATTGGAATGCGGCTATGAAAGGACAGGGGTTGGATAGTGGATATTTGGTTGCCTGCCTGGGACATGGTGGGCGTATGGGGTTCAGGGCTGGAAGAATTTTTTTAATTTTAATTGTTAAACACAGCGCTGGAGCTTAAAGCAGGCTTTTCACCCAGCATGCCTCAGCTCTTGGGTCACCTAGTCCATCTTCCAATTCAGCTCTTCATCTCACTAACTCTGAAAACAGCGGGTGTTAGAGGGCAGCTTTAAAATGAGGTTTGCAGAGCCATGGATAACCCCCCCTTTGCGCATCTGACGTGGGAACAAAGATCAACGTTCTTATTTCAAAGTCTTTGTATGTATCAAGGTCTTCAAAGTTACTGTCAGTAGAATGGCTTCTAAAAAATTACATAGGCTTTAGATTCATTCTTAATGCTGTTCAGGAGTGCAACATATGATTCAGTGCACAACAGATTTTTTTAACAATAATTTACCTGTAATTTGTAAACAAAAAAAGGGACTAGTAGGAATTAATGAATTGAAAACAGAAAAGACAGAGGTCATTGGTTTGGTGGTAGTTTGTGTAGGTTCTGGTCCTTAATTTCCCCTTATCCTTACTGAGGTGATGGTGAAGAAAACTTTCCTTAAACATCAGTCATATTGCCACTACAAAATCTCTGGACGCAACATAATTTTCTAGAATAAACGAAGAAGAAACAAATTCGACTCATCTCATATGTTGCAGATCCTTTGGTCATTCCAACTCCCTTTACAGCAAAAAAAAGTACATCTGAAGTGTATGTCACTCAATTGTAAGTGGCTCATTGACACCTCTAGTGTCATTAAGGATGGTCAATAAATGTTGACCGGGTGCTCACATCCCACAAATGACAAGAAACTGATCATCTAAATCATTACTTAACATATCCATGTCAACATGGCTGTGCCAAGTTCATAGTCTGGTTAACAATGCCATCTTTATCGGAAGAGGACAGCCTCCCCATTTTATTTTGATTTTTCAATAGGTGCTAAGAGCAATTATTGCTAAATATGACTTTTCAAACAAAGTTGTGCCACTTTCAATCAACAGTTAGCTGAATTAATAAACCTGGATATCCATGCTGTTTAAGCAAAACATTATGATAGCATTAACATGGAATATCAATTTTCAACTTCTGTCATCCGATTTTAATACCAAGACTTTTCATAAGTGAAAATGGTTTCAAAAAAGGAAAGATGCTGACTTTAGATGGCTGCAGTTATCATCTGACCACGATTTGAGCAAACTCATGAAACCATCAATATAGAAATCAGTCTAAACTGAAATTATCATTCATCAAAATGACTGAAACCAATTACCCAACATCGATATTTTCTATTTGACTTACATCTTTCTATGGTGATGGAAGTCATTTGCAAATTATCCGGTTTGGAAAAAGTAAAGATGCCAGACACTGCATTACAAACTTTTTTTTCGCACTCAACTGCTTTTCGGCAGAGCAGAGAGATGAAAATTGATTCCATAACAGCTTGCTCTTTCTCTCTGTCCCTGTTTCTCTCAGCCTCAGGAAAGACATTCACTCAGAGCAAATTGAGAAACTTCTATTCACTCAGAGCACAAAGGTAATACAAATTTCATTACTCTGGATGATAAAAGTCATCCATTTTTCACTGGCGTGGAGGAGGTTTAGGGGTGACCTTGTAGAGATTTATAAAATCATGAGGGGCATAGCTAAGGTGAATAGCAAAGGTGTTTTCACTAGAGTAGGGGAGTTCAAAAGTAGAGGGCATATTTTTAAGGTAAGAGGAGAAAGATTTAAAAGGGACCTGAGGGGCTACTTTTTCCACACAGAGGGTGGAATGTGGAATGAACAGCCAGAGGAAGCAGCAGACCATAGAATCCCCACAGTGTGGAAACAGGCTATCCAGCCCTACAAGTCCACACTGACTCTCCAAAGAGCATCCCACCCAGTCTCATCCACCTACCCTATCCCTGTGGCTAATCCACCTAACTTACACATCCCTGGACACAATGGGCAATTTAGCATGGCCAATCCACCTAACCTGCACATCCTTGAACTGTGGCAGGAAACTGGAGCACACAAAAGAAACCTGCACAGACACAGGGAGAATGTGCAAGCTCCACACAGACAGCTGCCCAAGGCTGGAATTGAACCTGAGTCCTTGGTGCTATGAGGCAGCAGGGCTAACCACTGAGCAACCACACCATTCAAAGTACAGCTTGGGCAGCACGGTGCAAGTACAGTTACAACATTTAGAAGACATTTGGACAAGTACGTGAATAGGAAAGGTTTAGAGGGATATAGGCCAAACACTGGCAAGTGAGACTAGTTTAGTTTGGGAAACCTGATCAGCATGGACAAGTTGGACCAAAGGGTCTGTTTCTGTGCTGTATGACTCTTTGACTCTGTAATTAAACAAAATTGATCCCAGGCTAAACCTAGCACCTCAAGGATACTGAGGAGTTTTTGAATTGCTGTTCTTGATCTTCATTTTTGAACTATATGCTCTTCCTTATTAAAACTTTATAAGTATGATTATATGTGTATTTGATGTAATGTTTTATTATTTTTATCTGGTTGAGTAAGCAAACAAAAAATACTTTCTTTCACTCAAGAAAACTTTGTAATTAGCCTCTTCCTTTTTGAACTAGTGAACCGTAGGTTGATTGAAATGTGATATAGCTGCATTCTAAAAGAAATTACGAATCTTTGTTGTGGGCAACCAACAGGATTTAAAGAGGGGATTTGGTTTACTTTTCCACACCTGGTCACAAAGATACATTAAAATGCCATTACAGCAAGCACTATTACCTTTTGCTAGTTGCCATCTATGTTTCACCTAACACAATGAAGATTGCATGTTCCATGCATTCCTATCAATTAGAATTTAAAAGAAAACATTTATCCAATTTTTGATAATAGCCCATGTCTGTTAAGCTAGCAGCTGTAATATATTGTAGATTTTGTTCAGGATATTAGTGAAGATCATCTCCAAATGTGCTTTATTTTTCAATAAATGGAAACACTACCAAATTTAGCTAACAACTGAAAGGATTCCCAGAAGAAAAGTATATTATTTTATCATTACTGATTAATGTGTCCTAAACACTTGTTCATATTATCTAGATTTTGGCACAGCACAAACAAATCACAAAACATGTATTGTATTTCCTTGTGCCAGCGTTGTCCTTTCATTGCCAGCATCAAGGTCGGGTTAGCAGAAATTACAGCTCTGTGTTTATAGCTGTGCACAACGTTAGTGGAAACAAAAGGCTCATTTGAAGTTGACAGTAGCTATGCCTCATTCAAGTATAGAAAAAAATGGATAATATTGGCGCCTTTTTCAAAACATGTTGGGAACCATGTGACGGGACAGTCTTTAAAGCCAAAAGCCTATTAAAGCAGCGTTTACTTTAGCCGGATATTTCCCACTCGCTTGGTTGCTCTTACCTGACTGCTTTTCCCGATCCTCGCGTTTCCACATAGGATGATAAACGGATTGCTTACTAAATTCGCCATGAAAGCGTCCTTTGCTCCCCACACCGGTAACTGTTTTCTTTCTTGTAGGAGTTTGTAATAGCGAGAGGAGTAAGGCAGCCCATCAAAGGGGTTCAGCTCCAGGTCTGTATCACAGAGTAAAACTTCATCCCCACTGTCGGATCCAAACTCTTCGGAGAAAGTTTCTCTGTCACAGAGCGATGCGCTGTCCGGCTTTGCCGTGTGCAGTTGAACAGCAGCCATTGTAGCCTGTGTGGATGGAGGGAGCTTAGCAGAACTATCACACTCAACTTCCTATGATTTGTTCTATTAATACCTGGTCCTGTAAAGAGTTGGAAACCAACACCAACATTTCCTGCTGCAGTCTACTGCCACTTCGCACTCTCCTAATCGTCTGTTGTTGCCAGCGATCATCTGCAAACGAAATTAATGTTTATTGCAAACCGATCGCTTAAAGGTATTGCAGTAAAACAAATGCATCTTTCTTTTGGTTAAAGCTGCCGATTTCCCTCCATCCCAGCCCACGTGTCGCGCTATTTATTGACTGAATAGTCCGGGCTAAACGGGAGAGTATTGTACAGAATAATACGGTCATGTGGCCACTTAATCTCCTGACAATACCGGTTAGGGGAATGCTTGTTGGAAACTGCAGAGTGAAAGGTTTAATTGGTCTCTCAGTAACCGGCTGCACAAACACATCTGTCACAGAAACGGCTGGTCAGGACACTGAAAGAAATGCAAATCACCCTCTCTGCTTGTGTTCGAATGTGAATCACATCAGATTTTATTGTGTTTGTTCGCAATCCGAGCAGGCATTGGACTGTGGACCCCTTTTTCATACCCAGAAAGTAAACTTCCAAAAGGAATAGACACTAACCGAATCTGCTGCACTTGTCCTCAAAATAACCACGAGTGTACAGCCTGAGAGTGTGGGGAAGGAAGGTTCAATCAAGGCATCCCGAAGAAAATGAATTCGTGATTAGAAAAGTAATAGTGTGCTGGGTTAAGGGGAGAAAGCAGGAGAATGGCACTAGCCAGATGCTCATTCATAGAGCCAGTGTATTCATGATGGGCCAAATGGCCTCCTTCTGCCCAGTGACTATTCTGTGATTCTGTAAACCATACGAAATGCAGTTAAGGGCTCTTGAGGCACAGTGGTAATGTACCTATCTCTAGATCAGGGGATAACAAGGTGTAGAGCTGGATGAACACAGCAGGCCAAGCAGCATCAGAGGAGCAGGAAAGCTGACGTTTCGGGTCTGGACCCTTCTTCAGAAATGAGTCCA
>NC_063351.1:24831050-24845646 GCF_021869965.1 Rhincodon typus | reverse complement strand
TATGCACCTGCATCCCTAAGTTTGGTAACACTCTCCAGAGCCCTACCATTAATTGTGTAAGTCCTGCCCTGGTTTGCCTTACCAAAATGCAACAACTCACATTTATCTAAATTAAACTCCATCTGCCACTGCTCGGCCCATTTGCCTTTCTAATCAAGATCCCGTTTGTTCTCCGAGTTAATCTTCTTCACTGTCTACTACACCACCTATTTTGGTGTCGTCTGCAAACTTACTAACCATGCCCCCTATATTCACATCCAAATCATTAATATAAATAACAAAAAGCAGTGGACCCACCACAACTCCTTGCAGCAAACCGTTGATCACAGACCTCCCATCTGAAACACAACCCTGTACCACCACTCTCCGTCTCGTACCTTCCAGCCAATTTTATATCCAATTGGCTAGCTCCCCCTGGATCCCATGAGATCTAACCTTGTTAACCAGTCTACTATGCGGAACCTTGTTGAATACTTTGCTGTAGTCCATGGAGACAACGTCTATCACTCTGCCTTCATCAATCATCTTTCTGACCTCTTCAAAAAACTCAAGTTAGTGAGACACGATTTTTTGCACACAAAGCCATGTTGAGTATCCCTAATCAGTCCTTGCCTTTCCAAATATATGTAAATCCTGTACCTCAGAGTCCTCTCCAAAAATTTACCCACCATTGATAGCAGGCTCACCGGTCTATAGTTGCCTGGCTTTCCCTTGCAGCCTTTCTTAAATAATATCACCATTAGCAAACCTTTAGTCTTCTGGCACCACACCAATGGCTGTCAATGATACAAATATCTCTGCTAGGGGCCGAGAAATTTTTTCCCTAGCTTCTCACAAAGTTCTGGGAAACACCCAATCAGGTCCCAGGGATTTACCTACCTTTATGCATTTTAAGACCTCCAGCATCTCCTCTTCTGTAATATGAATTCTTTTTAATACATCACTATTTATTTTCCCAAGTTCCATAGCTTCCATGTCCTTCTGCACAGTAAATACTGTTGTGAAATATTCATTAGTATCTTACCTATTTCCTGTGATTCCACACATAAATGGTCATGTTGATCTCTAAGGGATTCTATTCTGTCCCTAGTTCTCTTTTGCCCTTAATGTACTTACAGAATCTCTTTAGATTCTTCTTAACTCTATTTGCCAAAACTATCTCATGTCCTCTTTTTGTCCTCCTGATTTTACTGTTAAGTATACTCCTGCTGCCCGTATACTTCTCTAGGGATTCACTCAATCCCCGCTGTCCATACCAGATATATGCCTTCTTTGCCTGGATCAGACCCTCAATTTCTCTAGTCATCCAGCATTTCCTACACCTACCAGCCTTGCCATTCACACTAATAGGAACATACTGCCTCTGAACTCTCATTATCTCATTTTTAAAGACCTCCCACTTCCCAACCATCCCTTTACCTGTGAATAGCCTCCCCCAATCAACTTTTGAACGTTCCTGCCCAATATTGCCAAAGTTGGCCTTACTCCAATTTAGAACTTTAACTTTTTGATCAATTCTATACTTTTGAATAAATATTTCAAAACTACTAGAACTATGATCACTTGCCCCAAAGTGTTCCCCACTGACACCTCAGTCACTTGCCCTGCCTTATTTTCCAACGGGTCAAGTATTGCTCCTTCTCTATTAGGTACGTCCATGTATTGAATAAGAAAGTTTTCTTGCACACATTTAACAAGTTCCTCCTCATCCAAGCTCTTAACACTATTACAGTCCCAGTTTGGAAAGTTAAAATCCTCCACCATTTCAACCTTATTATTCTTGCAGATATCTGACATCTCCTTACATATTTGTTTCTCAAATTCCCACTGTCTATTGGGGGACCTATAATACAATCTCAAAGTGATCATCCATTTCTTACTTCTCCGTTCCCCCCAGATGACTTCCCTGGATAATCTCCCACGAATATCCTCCCTAAGTACAGCCTTAATGTTATCACTAACCAAAAATGCCACTCCCCTCCTCTCTTTCCACCCTTTCTATCCTTCGTATTGCATCTATATATCGGAACATTAAGCTGCCAGTCCTGTCCATCCTTGAGCACATTTCTGTAATAACTGTGATATTCCAGTCCCATGTTGCCAACCATGCCCTAAAGCAAGCCAGCAGCCCTGAAATGTAGCTAGTCTAATCCATGAGCAAGGAGCCTGCCCCAGCCTGCAAAGTGTCCTCACAGCACAATTGTAATTAGAGGTGCTAGAGTACTCCAAAGTGTACTGGGAAGATGTGCCATGATGGTGTGGAAAGGTTGGCATGAGACAGATGTCAAGTTCTGTGGATATTGAGTGTGCTCAGCCATTGCCTCTGAGATGCTGGTGTAGGGTGTCTAAGATGGAGGTCTGGAGGAGCAAGTGACAAGCTGGAGTCACCAGGTACCCACTTAGTTGTTTTATCAGGAATTCTCAGCTTCTATCCAACAGGTGGTAGGAAGGGAATTTGAACAGTAAATGAAGTGATTAAGTAATCATGAGGATGATAGTGAGTGATAATCCCTGTTAACAGGTCTCTCGCCACTCACTAGTGAGAATATTATCTTGACATTCGGAACTTAGTTGGAAAACACAGCTGGTTGCTCCTGAAATCAAGCAACACTTCACTCAACAATTCACATGATTCTCCAACGTGTCTCTTCATTGGCCAGATCCTTTACGGCCTTGGAAGTTTGTGGGAGAGAGAATGATTTCTCAGCTATTCAAAGTGAAAAATATTCATTTAAAAAAGAAATATAAAGAAAGAAGAGTAAATTCAAGGGAAGAAACAGTAAACATTAGTATTGGTTAATTATTATTTATTTAGCTACGACTTTAATATCCTTTGTTGTCTAGGAAGAATTCTTGATGTAATCCTAAATTTTCTTGACATCAATCTGAAACCGTTTCTTCTTATCCTAGAGTCACAGTTTAGGTTTCTTAACCATGTACCTCAACAGCATGGAAGACAATTCTTCTTCAGATCTCTGCCCCAAGACTGGTCCAACTCACACCAGCACAATTTCCACCACAAGAAGAGCAAGGAGGCAAGTCACAAATCCACCACACTTAGAATGGGGGAAATCAAACCACATGCTATTGAAACAAATATGTTCCACACTAGTCATCTAGCCAAGGAGCCGTGGCAACATTTATTTTTACATGCTTGTTGGTGGATGGCGTGCCAATCAAACAAGCTGCTTTAATCTGAATGGTATCCATATTCTTGCGTGTTGTTGGAGCTGCACTCAACCAGGCAAGTGAAGATTATCCCATCACACCCTTTACTTGTATCTTGTCAATGGTGGCCAACATTGAGGAGTCAAATGGAGATGACTTACTTCAGAACTCCTCACCTCTGACATGTTTTTGTAGTCATGGGTGTTTATATAGCTGGACCAGTCAGTTTCTGGTTAATTGTAACCTCAAGGATGTTGATCATGGGGTAAATCAGCGATGGTAATGCACTTGAATGTCATGGAGAGATGGTTAGATTCCAACCTGTTAAGAATGGTCATTGCCTCCCAAATGTATGGCATTGACTTGCTTCTTTTCAGCCCAAAGCTGAATACTTTCCAGGTCTTATTGCATATGGATATGGACTGCTTCAGTATCTGAGGAGTTGTGAATAATATTGAACATTGGCAATCATCAGCAAACATCCTCACTTCTCACCTTATGATGGAAAGAAAGTCATTGATGAAGATGGCTGGACCTCAGATACTTCACTGAGGAACTCTTGCTGCAATGTATAGCAACTGAAATCATTGGATACCGACAACTATAACCATCATCCTTTGCACTAGGTATGATCCAACCAGTGGAGACATTTCCCTTGATTCCCATTGACTTCGGTTTTGATAGGTTTCTTTGACACCACACTCAGTCAAATGCAGCCATGAATATCAAGAGCAGTCACTCTCACCTCATCTAAACAAAGTACTTCTTCTCAGTGTGGTCACTGTTGAAAGGTAGAAAACAGAATCAGTTTTGTTAGTCTGCATTTCCAACAGTAACAAAGACTGTCCCTTCCCTGTTTTACTCAATTAGTTTTAACAACATTTTATTCCAATGTTGTTGAAGAGATGATCTTCTTCAAGAAAGGCAGAATAAATCCCCATTCCGGCCTAATCAGGTTCCTGAAGAATTTGGAGTTACTACAAAATGGTGCTTCCTAAAGATTTTCCAGTATATAAGTTTGAAACCTCAAAGAATCTTTTTGTAAAACCAAAACCAACATTGGATATAGTTAAACTCACAAGAATGATGAAGTTTAAGGATAGAAGACAGGAATCCATCCAGAGAAGCAGCATGTGTCCATTCAAAACTATAGCCAGTATAGTACTTAACAAAATTCTCAATGATTCTTGAAGTTTTGCTTCTTGACAGTTATCAAATTAATTATTCCAGCCCAACTGGAATCGAAGATTTAAATTCTCATTAAAAGCAAGCAAAACATAAGTGAAATCGAACATAGTTATTTTCATGATCTTATATGATCAAACACAGAATCCAAAATGAGAACATAATTGCAGCACAAGTAAGGCTAAGATGAATGGGTGCATGCCCATACAGTAATACAAACATATTGCACAGGGGATGTGCAAGGGAGCAGTCCATTTAAGCTGCATGCATGTCCAACCATATGACAAGCTTAAAGGGATGGTGCAACAAATAGGCCATGGACAGTGGATAGCAGTTAGAGGAAATATTGAACCTGATTGGACTATTCTGTCCCTTAAGCCTTCCCTGTCATTCAATACGATCTTGGCCAACCTCCTGCATGATCTTCACATTCCCACCCATTCCCGAATCCCTTGATTCCCTGAAAGACCAAAATTGTATCTATCTCAATGTTAAAAATGCTCAATAATGGAGCATCCAGAACCCTTGAGGTGGAGAATTCTAAAGGCATTTACAAATGCAATAGCAATATGGCTTGGTGCAATAATGATAATACTAACAACATCGCACCGACAATGATATAAGTGAAAAGCTGTTCTTGGAGTTAGAAATTATCTGAGTAGGCAAGGGAAAAGGAAGCAGACCACTGAGAAGAATAAAGTGTCAACTTAATGAACAGTCTCAAGTAGAAACATGACAGGGATTGTTGGTTGTAATAAGAGTCACATGACAATATAATCTTTAATTTGATATGTAAATTGCCTACAAAATAGTGGTTGGTCAATGCTGCTTTTAATGTGTTTGTAACACCAAAAATCTTTAAACTTTAAATCTTGTTGATTGATCCTTTCAGCCAGTCACAGGAAAGTTATTGGTCTCTACAGTGATCATAACTTGTTTAAAAAATTCAATAAAGCTAATTGAACATGATTTGCCCTAAATAAATCAATGTGTGCTTTCCTTAAATTAATCCACATTTTACAAATGAGCACCGTGTCTCCTACTCACATAATTTGTACTGCCTTAGCTAGAACAGTTTTAAGATAGGATACAAAGAAAGACAAATGTTGTGGCCTACTCAGCAATGTTAATGTAACATAAGGAGATATAATTTCCAATCTTGACATTCTTTTTATAGGAACATTTGTTTCTTCTGGCAATGCTGAATCTGACCTAAAGCTATATATGCAAAATACAGAACCTTGATCAGTAGATTTCACCCCCTAAAACAAATCCAAGAACTACTACCATAATCTTTGGCAATCTTTAAAAATCATTTATAATTGTAGTCTTGAATGAGTGTAAATAAGTGTAATATTTCTTTCAAAGATACAAGTAGTCTTATAGAAGTTACAACACAAAACAGGCCATGCAGCTGAACAAATCTGTGTGTTTCCCCTCTCTGGCAGTCAATTTACTAATGATAAAATCCCATAAACATCAAAGACCTGATTTTTATGGTTAACCTATTCAGCTGGAATTGAATTGGTAAGGACACCCAGAGAACTACTTTCTTTTAAAAAGAAATTCTTTATATCTCTCTGAAACAGCAGACAGGATTTTGGTTTAATGACTCATTAAAAAATGCAACATTTCTAATGATGCAGCACTCTGTCAGTCCTGCAAAAGGATCAGGCCAGATTACGTTGTTATGATTACATCGAATCATTGAGCCATACTGCATGGAAACAAGACTCCGGTCCAACTCGTCCATGCAGACCAGACATCCCAATCTGACCTAATCCTATTTGCCTGCATTTGGCCCCTATCCCTTTAAACCCTTCCAATTCATACGCCCATCCAGCTGCAACTGTACCTACCTCTATCACTTCCTCTGGCAACTTGTTCTATGCATGTATAACCCTCAGGTGCTTCTTAAATCATTCCCTTCTCAACTTAACCTATCTCCTCTAGTTTTGGACTCGCCCACCTTGGGAAAAAGACCTTCTCTATTCACAATATCCATGCCCCTCAGCATTTTATAAACCTCTATAAGGTGACCCCTCAGCCTCTGACTCTCCAGGGGAAAAAAAACCTCAGTCTATTCAGCCTCTCCTGAAACTCAAACCCTCTGATCTTGGTACATGTTCCTGCTAAATATTATTTTTTAATTAATTGGCTTGACACCAATTGGATTTTTATAAGACAGTTTTTGATCAAAACAAAGACTTTGACTGAAACTGAAATTAGTGGCTGCCAATTTACAAGGTAGTTCACGTTCCGCTCCACAGGGATAGAAATGAAAAAACAGTGAAGACTCCATAAGAAAGAATAAATTCCTGGAAAAGTGTAAACAGCTTGTTTCCTACCTTATCAAAAATCCAGCTTTACAGTGTGCAAGCATGGAAAAATGAACCATTCAGAAATTAATTGATTGAACAAAAGTCCTTGATTTTCTCAAGATGACAATCTGTATGTGAGCTAATTAAAACTACCTTTTGGAATACACAAAGGATTTCTGAATTTCTGATGGTAGTTAAAGCGAAGTCTTCTGACCAACTAAGCTTTGTTCGTGTTTACCAAAATCATGTTTTAGCAAATGCAGTGTTTGCTGACACTTCCAAGTGCAGAAAAATTCACGTGTGCTAAACCTCAAATGGACATTCACATGTATTCAGACACAATACACCATCATGCAGAATTTACGTGTGATGTCATATACAAAGTATGCATACACGGAGAAGCACACGCGCCTTTGGGATTCCGCAGTGGGGAGCAAGGACTGGGGATAGTGAGAATCTCTGTCTCCATTAAAACTTTGTGCAGTTTGTGCATTCTAGGCTTATAGAACATAGGAGGAGAAATAGGTCAATCAACTCATTGAGTTTGCTCCACCATTCTATAAGATCATGGGTGATCTGATAATTCTCAACTCCACTTTCCTGCCTCTTTTACCATAACCCTTGATTCCCTTAATAAGACCATAAAACATAGGAACCGAAGTAGGCCATTCAGCCCACTGAAACTTTGACAATATTCCTGCAATAGATAGAACACTTTTAAAGGAAGGCTTCAATTTCCACAACAGTGCCTCCAGAAAAATAAAGACATCAGCGACAACATTAACTGCCAGCTGAAGACCAAAACCTTTGGGTAACCACAGTCTGACCAGACAGCTGGCTACAGCTAGTGAACACTCCTTTAATTTTTTTTTCTGCTTGAATCTTAACTTGGTCAAGTCTATGACTTTGTAATTTTGTAAGTTATATTATTGCATTTTTGTTTTGAGAGTGTGAATGCATGGGTTACACAGGTTAGGATGTGTTTTAATGTTTTTATTATTTTTATCAGGAGTGTTTTAATATAATAAAACCCCTTACATGTTTAATTAAAGAAAACCTGTTTGGCTATTTTTTTATGTATCACCATGTACAAACAAGTAAACAATGAATTGGCAATATATTCTTCTAAAATTCAAACTCTGTCATAGTCAAATGAAAAGTAGGCAAAGCAGGGAACCAATCCAGCTCACTTCACCTGGTTGTGACAATGTACTGAAATCTGACAGTCTACTAACAGTGTGCAGTGAGTCAGTTTCCTTATACATCATTTAGGTCACACTGACACTCATTGTTAAAGCCTGATGATGGCACAGCTACTTATTCTATCATGCTCAGTGTTCCACCTTCTAATATTGCATTCATGATGCAAAAGAAAACACAACAAAGCAGTGACAGAAATGCTAATGGCCTAAATTCGGCATTGCCTACATTCAGAATCATCTGAAATTCTGAACCAACTTCTACATTTAATTGATGAATTTATGGTATTTTTTTTAAGCAAGATGTGTGGCAGAACTGGTACTGTTAGACTAATAGATGCAGTGACAGACAGATGAAATAATCAGGAACAACTCAGAAGGAAGTTTTCTCAGATACCACGCAGAGGTAAGGAATAAAACATTGGCTGTGCACAGGCTATATATCCACAAGCTGTTCAGCTTTCATTTCATTTTATGTTTCACACCATCCTGAACAGCCCAGAAATTTCAATATATCAGATTTAAAAAGACCCCAAATGCTTTTTGGTGGTTATTGCCCTGGAGATTCCTGGACAGGGGTCTCCTCTTACACACTGGTCAAGGAATCCTCGAGTCTTGCCATAGAGCAGATCGTTGTCAAAACCATGATGACTGGGTAAGGATGTCAAGATGATGAGTAAATAGGATTCCAGATGGCCAGATGAGAGAGAAGGTAGGGTGCCAAGTGGGCATAGGGGGTTGAATGACTGGCGGGCGAGGAGCATTGACTTACTGGAGGGTAAACAGGACTGACTAGCTGATGAGATTTGGGGTATAGATACACAACTGGATTTGTTTAAGGTAAGGCAAGGTGTTAGGTGAGTGAAGTGTTTGATCAGGCAGGGTGAGTTGGGGATGGGGAGGAGGCATTAGGTGCTAGCTGTCAGGTCTGGTTAGGTCCTGTGGCATCAGGTCAAGTCAGGGAGGTTTCAGTTCCCTTTAGGGTTGGGGCAAGGGTGTGGGGAGGGATTTGGGGGTTGTTGGGATGGTGGTGGAGTGTCAGCGCCAGCAGGGTCAGGCCGTCACCAGGGCGTGAAAGCCAGGTTTGACAGAGATGGAGTGACAGGTCCAGCTGGGGTGGGGAAGGGCATCAAGTCCAGTGGACATGTGTTGGGTCTGATCAGGAGCTAGGGTGTTGTCAGGTCTGGTGTGGGAAGAGGGTTTGTCATGTAGGACTTGGAGGGTGTGGATTCATGGGTCAGGCAAGCTATTGTTGGAGGAGAAAAAGTGGTGAGTCAGGGTTCAAGATAATAGCTAGCCTGGAATTAAAACAGAATTCAAAACCTCTAACTTTTCCTGGGTATATATTAAGCTTAGGTGAGTCAAAATCTTCCAAATTCTCTGACTTTAAAGGACTTTTTTCAGAGAGTTTTGGACATAGGTCTGAACATGCATCTCCAATCTACACTGCAGAAATAACTATCTCACCATCAAAATATCTAGGCTATAGTACATCTCTCAGTAATATTTTGCTCTCAACAAACAAAATGAACTCTGTCAGTATGAGGAATCAAAGCAGTAAAATATCTGTATTACAATATATCAAAAAGGATTTTGTGGATCAGAGCGAGTGGTTATTTTAAAAGTTTAGGTACTTACGTGTATATGTTACAATAAGTATGTGTTTTAATGTCCTCCTCTTCAATTGAAAAACATAGCCCTCGATTAGATGCTATATATCCTTGCAATTGGTGGTGCTTATTCCAGTAAAGTTCAATACTGTGATCGGTCACTTTACCCACAACTGGAGGGTCAGGCTTGGGGACTTCTACTTGGCAATTTATTTACAAAAAGAGGTAAAAACACATCATAAGGTCATAAGGCATTGAAAAGTGGTCTTTTACAGAAAGCCGGTGAACTGTAACAGATCGTCAAAGTCCCATTTATAATAATGCAACTTATTTTGTACTGACTCACCTTACGAAGTGAATGAGGCTACTTCTGTAAAGATACCCCACAATACAATGTTATACCAGTGTAAACAAATGTACCATAGTTGGGAACAGGTCCTAAGCATTGCAAACCTATTAAAAACACTTTATCAAGCACATAATTACCATAGAAATAACCACAGTTATAACAAACCTAAGAGATCTAATTGTTATTACAGTTAATAATCAAGTCTTTATAAATGGTCAATTTTAATATTTAAATAAGCTATTAAGAGTATTCCAGTCTGTTATTGAGAGGTCATGTCATATGTCAGAGCTGCTGAGGTTCATTCATTACTTGAACCACCAGAGTTTTGAAATCTGTGAAAGCTGTTTTCATTTGTAAAGTGTAATTAACTATCATTTTTTTTCTGTTGGACAGACAACCAGCACATTTATCATTGAATGATTATGAAAAGTAAATAAACACACTTCCTGTCAAGAAACATTTATATGGAAAGGGTCTTCAATTGCCATAACCTAGGCTTCAGCAGAAGGAGCTAGGGGATGGCCTTTGAAAGCCTCAGTCCACCATTTCCAATGCCACCCCTCTGAGCCTCCACCCTCCCCATGACCTCTACCCTGAGAGAAGAAAAATAAAGACCTCTCTTACTACTGAATCCCCTAAGGAGTAGGCCTTGACTAAGGACTTTAAGACCCAGAAGTTGCCAGCCAATGAAGGGCAGGCAGCTTCTGGGATCTCAGACTGCTAGTGTTGAGGCCTGTGATTGGATATGATATTGACCTCTCTTGCTTGTCAGCTTTTAATGAGTTGAATGATCGGGAATTGGATGAACAATTACATTGATGTGGGTGGTGTGTTAGACACCACCTAACAACTTAACACTCTCATTCCAACACTTAGAGAAAAAAAGGGGAAATTCTGAGCATTGTATCTCTGCAGAAATTCCTTACAAAAACTGCATTCAGATCCAGGGCCTTTCCTGTGTGTTATGAGACCCAATCTGCTCCAAATGCTGACAGATCCTAGGAAACCATCTGTGTGCAAACTTCAGAAGCAAAATATTGCAGATGGTGAAACACTGAATTGAAAACAGAAAATGCTGGAACTATTCAGCCAGCCTGGTAATGTCTATGGAGAGAGAATTGGAAGTTGTAGACTTGCTCGCCGTACCAGTGTGTTTGATTGCAGACGTTTTGTCACCCTGTTAGATAACACTGTCTGTGCGCCTTTGGTGCTTCAGCTCAGCGAGAAAGGCTACAACCTCATCCACAACACGAGCTACAAATCTTCTCAAAAACTTTAGAGAGAATTTGAGTTTATGGGCTTAACTTTCATAAGAATATACACGCATAAGAAATAGGAGCAGGAGTAGGCCATCTGGTCCATCGAACCTACTCAGCCATTCAATAAGATCATGGCTGATCTTTTCGTGCTCCACTTACCTGCTACTCACCATAACCATTAATTCTTTTAGTGCTCAAAAATCTATCTACCTTTGCCTGAAGAACATTCAAAGCCTCAACTGCTTCACTTGGCACGGAATTCCACAGATTCACAAACCTTTAGGTGAAGAATTTCCTCCTCAACTCAATCCTAAATCTGCTCCCCTTATTGTGAGGCTATGTCTCCTACATCTAGTTTCACCCAGCAATGGAAACAACCTCCTTGCTCCCTTTCCTCCAAATTGGCCAAATATCAACTTTGGAGAGCTTCACAGAGGGTTTCACTCTATGAGCATTAGTTAGTTTTACACAGAATTCTCCACTGTTCTCCTTATTAGGCATGCATCATACCCCTGCAGTGTCACATTTATGTCATCTTTTCCTCACCAGAAGTTGAAGAGTTCGTCGCTGCTGGGTCCTTCCAAGTTTCTGGCCAGCTGGTTCCATATTTAAAACCTAGTTGTGCACCTGGTCATTTTGCTCCCAAACAGGTATAGCCCTTTCCAGCACCCTCTATCAAATCTCCTCTCAGCCTTCTTCTCTTCAAGGAGAACAATCCCAACTTCAATCTATCCTCATAACTGAGGCTTCTCATTCCTGGAAGCATTCTCATAAATCACTACTGCACTCAATCCAGTGCATTCACATCTTTCCCATAAATAAGACATCCAGAACTGTGCACAATACTCCTGCTGAGGTCTAACAAGTGTCTTATGCATGTTCAGCATCACCTCCTTGCTCTTGTACTCTATGCCCTATGAATATAAAGTTGAGGACACTATAAGCTTTATTAACTGCTCTCTCCACTTGTCCTTCAAAGACCTGTGCACATAAACACCCAGGTCCCTCTGTTCCTGCACCCCCTTTAGAATCATATCCCCTATTTTACATTGTCTTTCTGTGTTCTTCCTACCAAAGTGCATTACTTCTTTGCATTGGACATCATCTGCCACCTATCTGCCGGTTCAATCAATTTGTCAATGTCCTTTTGAAGTTCCAACTCTGCCCTCCTCACAGCTTACAATTCTTCTAAATTTTGTGTCGTCTGCAAAATTTGAAACTGTCCCCTGCACATCAAGATCCAGATCATTAATATGTACAATGAAAAGCGAAAATTCCAAGTCTGACCCCTGGGACTTCACTACAAACATTCGTCCAACCCATTTGTACATACATTGCACCTTTTTTAAAGGGTCATGCAGATTGCCAACCTCTGCTGCATTCCCAGAGAAACACACTGAAACATGGAAAATAGGAGGAGTAGCTTTTTGGCACTTCCACCCTGCTCCACCATTCGATATGATCAAGGCTGATCATTCAACTCTGCACTCTGTTCCTGCTTTCTTTCTGTGCTTTTTGGTCCACTTAGCCCTAACAGCCAAATCAATTCTTTCTTGAAAACATTCAATGCTTTGGCTTCAACTGCTTTCTGTGGCAGAGAATTCCACAGGCTCACCACTATCTGGATGAAGGAACATCTGCTCATCACAGTCCTATATGGCCTACTATATGTCCATAGACTGTGATCCATGATTCCCATGGCAACACCCTGACCAATTGGAGTCTACCTGCCCAGTCTGACAACTAAGATTGATAGTTAACTATTCTTGCTGCATCTCCATGCCAAAGTGGTCCGAACCAATCAAAAGCACATTTTCATGTATAGATTGATATCGTTTTTTGCAGATGTGTTTCTTGGGTCCTAGACCTGATGATTGCAAGACAAAAAACTTTGACATCTTGTCTCCTTTTTAGGCAATGTTTCAGTTCTGTGCTAATAAGCAACATCAAAGGAGTAGAAACTTCCAGACACTGACAACATAACTCTGTTGTCATTGGGTGAGGTAGGCAGTTGGCTAACATTTCAGATTCACTCAGTCTCAGACTCTGTCTTCTCATTTGTGAAATTCCAATGAGACTGAACAGGCACTTCCTGTATCCACTCACTTTTACAAGATTTTTCTATGAGATGTGGGCATTGCTGGCTAGGCCAGCATTTAATGCCCATCCCTATTTGCCCAGAGAGCAGTAAGAATCAACCACATTGCTGTGGCACTGGAGTCACATGTAGTTCAGACCAGGTAAAAACAGCAGTTTCCTAAAGACCATTAGTGAACCAGATGGGTTAATCCTAATAATCAACATTGGTTTCATGGTCATCATTAGATATTTAATTTCAAATATTTTTATTGAATTCGGCCCAACAAGTCCACACTGACCCTCAGAACATCCCACCCAGACCTATCCCCTTAAAACCCACCTAATCTACACATCCCTGAACACTACAGGCAATTTGGCATGGCCACTCCACCTAACCTGCACATCTTTGGACTGTGGGAGGAAACCAGAGCACCTGGAGGAAACCCATGCAGACACAGGGAGAATGTGCAAACTCCACTCAGACAGTTGCCCGAGGGTGGAATCGAAGCCGGGTCCCTGGTGCTGTGAGGCAGCAGTGCTAACCGCTGAGCCACCGTGCTGCCCCAATTCAAATTCCACCATCTGCCATGGCAGCATTAAAACCTGGGTCCCAGAATATTATTTGGGTCGCTGGATTAGTAGCCTAGTGATAATACCACTACACCATCATCTCCCCACAGTTCCCACAAAAGAAGAGGTGGAGCTGGCAGGATAGTATAATTCACATGCAATCCTGCCAAAAGTCAATATCAGGATTCTCTGACCTCCATCACAATGGAGCACATTTATTTATTTCCCCTTTCCCCCTCAGGTCCATAGCACAGGGAGCATCATTAGTCTTTGTGCTTCTGCTCCATCATTGAGGCAAGTAAAAGTGTTACTATATCATATTTACAGTGGTAATGATAGCAGGTTTAAATTATCTATCCCCAGGCTAACAGGAAAAAGACAATGTTGTCGAGGAGAATACTGAAATACAGTCTATTAGACTAGATGGGATTGATGTTCATAAGGAGGAGGTGTTAGCAATTCTGGAAGGTGTGAAAATAGATAAGTCCCCTGGGCCGGATGGGATTTATCCTAGGATTCTCTGGGAAGCTAGAGAGGAGATTGCAGAGCCTTTGGCTTTGATCTTTGTGTCGTCATTGTCTACAGGAATAGTGCCAGAAGACTGGAGACTAGTAAATGTTGTCCCCTTGTTCAAGAAGGGGAGTAGAGACAACCCTGGTAACTATAGACCAGTGAGCCTCACTTCAGTTGTGGGTAAAGTGTCAGAAAGGATTATAAGAGATAGGATTTATAATCATCTAGAAAGGAATAATTTGATTAGGGATAGTCAACACGGTTTTGTGAAGGGTAGGTCGTGCCTCACAAACCTTATTGAGTTCTTTGAGAAGGTGACCAAACAGGTGGATAAGGGTAAAGC
>NC_063351.1:24795646-24796050 GCF_021869965.1 Rhincodon typus | reverse complement strand
TTGGATAAACATATGGATGATAATGGAATAGTTTAGGTTAGATGGGCTTCAGATTGGTTTCACAGGTCGGCGCAACATCGAGGGCCGAAGGGCCTGTACTGCGCTGTAATGTTCTCTGTTCTATGTTCAATTGTCATAGTTTGGCAACTATTTCAACGTTGGAAATAATTTCTGAAAGGCCAAGATTCAATTAAAAATAGTACAAAATTCAAGTGAGTCCATAGATGATTTCATTAATGATCCATACAGGCTAGTAAAGAGATGTGATTATGGTGACTTAAAGTAAAAATTCTTAAGAGATCAGATCATCACAGGCATTACTGATGAGTCTTTGTCAGGTTTATTGCAGTCCACAGAAAATCGAACTCCAGAGAAAGCCATTCCAATGGTGAGTGAAGCAGATA
>NC_063351.1:24779023-24795146 GCF_021869965.1 Rhincodon typus | reverse complement strand
AGAAAGGAAAATCCCTTGTCATTATTTTACTTCAGTTTCTGCTAATGCTAAATGTTATAATTCATCCCTTTTTTTACTTCCTGAACCTTGCAAAGGGCAGCACGGTGGCTCAGTGGTTAGCACTGCAGCCTCACAGTGCCAGGGACCCAGGTTCAATTCCACCCTTGGGTGACTGTCTGTGTGGAGTTTGCACATTCTCCCCGTGTCTGTGTGGGTTTCCTCTGGGTGCTCCGGTTTCCTCCCATGGTCCAAAGATGTGCAGGCTAAGTGGATTGGCCATGCTAAATTGCCCGTAGTGTTCGGGGATGTGTAAATTAGGTGGGTCACAGTGGGATGGGTCTGGCTTTGCGATCCTGTTGGGCCGAAGGGCCTGTTTCCACACTGTAGGGATACTATGATGACTGAAAGTAAAAATCAGGTAGGACAAGAGCTTAATAAATAAGAAAATAGGTGTTTCTTCATCTTAACTAGTAATTAGTCAATATACTATATAATATTTTCTATAAGTTAATGAATAGAATGAAGGTTCTGACCTGAGTATTGTTCAAACTTATACTGAAATGCAACACTGACTGAAACATTCATATAACTGATCCTTAAATTCAGTTTTACAAGCTCATTAAGGTTTAAAATTCAAAGTTGATTCGGCTTCAGTCACTGACAGAAGTAATCTCATATTCATAAATCTGTCATGGTTGTTACTATGTTGCTTTTTGGGTACTATTCCTATACTAATGTAAAATTAGCCATTTTAACAATATTAAGATTAGTGCAAATATCAACAGGAGAACAGGGAAGCTTCTATAAAAACAACAAACAATACAATTTTAAATAAACAATGACATAATATACTTTGTGAGTATCGAAGCACATCTTAGTTAATTACAAATTAAGGTATATCAGAAATTAACATCTGAAAAACTGTGATAAACTGTCATGCAATGACACAATCTTTCACTGAAAAGAAAATTGAGAATGCTATGTCATCCAAAATTGATCTAGTTGCTCTGAGTACAGAAAATCAAAAGCATAATTTTTAAAACCAAACTCCAGAAAGTCATATCTGCAGAGAAAATAAATTTACTTCTCAATGCTGCAGTATTGCTGGAATTGCTTATTTATTACTGAAATGTAAAAGCTGTCAATACGCTTGAGTTGAATTCAGCCTTGATGTTCAACTATTTTCAAGCCATTGCACACAATAAGGTGCTGATATGTCATCTGAAGTCTGAACAAATCCAAATGGAAACTGAAGTCGGACTAAGCTGAATCAGACTCTAAAGCTAAATCAGACTCTGATATCCACTTTTAAGAAGTAATCGATTCCCATGGGCTCAAGAACAGCTTTTTTTAGTGGACTATTCAGCGACTAGATTGGGGAAATAATAAACTAAAAAGCTGGTTTCCTCTGGTGTCTTTTCCGAAATGAGCAGGTATGATGCATTATAGCTATTTGGGAATGAACACTCTCATGAAATTGGTCCTTAAAATTAGCATGTCCCAGAGCCTTATTAAAACTGACAAATTCCCTGAGTAGGGGAAACTGCAATCAGGGCCACCAGGAAAATATTGCATATCTGTTCCTTATTTCAGCAGAATGCCAGAGAACTCAAACAGAGACAATTTTACTAGGTCACTGGGGATGCCTGTGCTAGCAATTCCTGCAGATAGTAATTCACTTCCAACACACAAAACACAAAGGCATAACAGAAAAAAACACAAATTGGCCCTCTATGGGTCTATACTGTCACTTTTTTAAACCAATAAGTCAATTTGAATTGGAATGCAATTTTGAAATATTCCTCCATTAGAATAATGTCAGATTTCCGATTTGGAAGTGGCACTCATCTCTACAGCTTCACTTTACTGTCTCCTAAACAACATTTTGGTATTTACATAATGGCGGAAAAGGTGCCTAAAAGATTTCAGTGTCTGTGTTTAAAGCTAAAGCAATCCCTCTGTTTTAAATTACCTAATGAAACATATGTGTCAAACATATATAGGTTGTTCTCATTGGACTGGTAGTGGCTCTTTCCATTACAAACTCTCACAGGAATTCCCAGCATATCCAGTTCCTGGACTATTGTTGCCATGAAGGGGTAATCATTAGCTCCTGTGAGACCCTACATATATATTCAAAATCACCTCTGGTTGGAGTTAGTCTAGTGCTTCCCAAACATATTCTCACTCTGACTGCATTACCAGTCTTGAAAATAGTCGCAGCTCCTCTTTGAGAACTGAGTTTTACCGAAGCAAACACATTTCACAAAATGACTTAATTACTTTCTCATGTTTCATCTTTCATTGGTTCAACACTTTTTTTTTCTCAACTTTTATTCCTCCAAGCAAAATTCTGTGGATCCTGAAAATCTGAAATAAAAACTGAAAATTCTAGAAATACTCAGCAGGTCTGATGGCATTTGTGGAAAGCTAAACAGAGTTAACCTTTCAGGTTTCAGAACTGATGAAAAGTCACAATCTGAAACACTAAATCTGAAATCTGTTTCTCTCCCCACAGACACTGCCAAACATGTGGAGTATTTCCAGAATTTTCTGTTTTCTTGTTTCCTTTTCCTGCCATACTGTGACTCTCTGGACTGAACCATTTGAGCTGTTTGTTACTTACCACCAGGAAAGAAAAAGGGAGCCAACCCTGCACCAAGAGGCGGCAGGACCTGGGATAGTACTTTGCTGTGGCAGAACCAACGCCAATAGTGGATGAAAGGCTGCCTTCCAGAACTGCCAAATGAATCAGTGGGCCAGCTGCTCAGCCTCACCCCTGCTGCACCAACATTAGTGGTTGCATTTCCAAGGCTGCAGGAATGGGAAGAGTGTATATGCGTGCTGAGGCACCTTCAAAGATGAAGTTCATTCTCTTCAGCAAGCTAGGACAGGGCAGGCAGACCCTGGCAATCAAGTATGGTGGTGAGTGGTTTGGGGGGAGGGTGGCTTATTTTAGTGGTGGTACCTTCGTCACAGGGCCATCTGTGGTCTGCGGAGCGGCCAATAAGAGGGCTCCTCACAGGCAGTCTCTCTGTGCCAATAAACAGTAGTGGGGAAAGAGGTAGCATTCTATTAAACATGTATTTTCTTCAGTGGCCACAACATTGGCAATATGCCATGGAAGTGGGAATTGGTTTCATCTCCCACCATATTCCTCTGTCATCCTTATCAGCCCTCCCACCTGCCCCTCCAAAGCCTGTCACCAAGGAGCTACTAAAATACATCCCTGCCCTTTAATCCAATGGTAAAATTGCCATAGTCTTACCAGACCCTAAATCTGCCCTCCCATTAAAGAGGGACAACTGGTGGTGCTTTAATCTTAGGATCAACACACCTCAGGTGAAGAGAGAGGTTAAAGAGAGTCTTTCATGGTAACCTCAGCCAGTACAGGATTTGAACCCATACTGTTAGCTTTGTTCTGCATTGAAAGCCAGCTGTGCAGCCAACAGAGCTAACCAACCTCATCCCTTCAGCAGCACTAAATGATGAGAAAACTGTCTTGGTAAACCATATCACTTGAATTGATCTATTCCTTTAATATATTATTGAGGCTGCTGACATTTTCCAGCATGAATGATCACTACCTAAACCACTGAAAATTGGAACAGCCAGATCACCAGAAACAAGTTAGCAATTTAAAACAAAATGGCCTGTTACAGCCCTATTAATTCCCTTATATTTATACATTATAAGACAGCATAATCAAGTCAGTCACAACGTCACAAATTAAAAAGTTGTACAAATAATAATTACAATGTTGTTATATTTTATAAGCTAATAATGTCTTATTCATCTTTTACCTCAGGTTGTGGTGCTCTGAAATGGGAATGTGGAATAAAAAAACAATTTTTCGTGCTATATCCAGATTCTTCAGATAAAACTGAAAGATATAAAAGGCACAGTATTACAAGCTTTATTTAGAGTTACTTAATTCACTGTTCCATAAAAGAAATTTTGAACATGTAAATAGCATTAAAAGCAAAATATGATATGTTTAGTTTCTGTGTAAATTATTAAACATTAAGAAAGCTGAATAGGTCCTTGAGTCAAACCCAATTTTTCATCTTTGACTTTACACTTGTATTTTAATATGTCTACACTTGCTGAACTAGGTTTTCAAGGGATTATTGATCAACAGGAAGAATTGTTTAATATTTAGGGAACTGTAAAACAATTCAAATGTTTTTGACTCCATACTAATGCAGGGCTAATAAAGATGTATTTTCACAAATGACCCAATGTTGAGTTTGTATAGATGAATGAACAGAGAGTTTGACAAATGACAGCACAGTGGCCTGTACCAAGAACTGGTATGAAAGACTGAAAAATGAAAATAGAAACAGTGACCAAATATACTGTAATGGAATGTCTTGGTAGTCTGATGGTGCAACATGCTGATATACCAGTGTACTGTCTGCATCAATTTAAGACTAATTTGACTTGCCACATGGTCACAGTCAAGCTGCAAGAAGCAGGAGGGGAAAGAAACAGGGTACACTGACAGCTATTTTACCCGCCTCTTAGAAAACAGCTTAGGAACATATGTGAAACAGAATTAGCCAGCCTGTTTGCTTGAAGGTAAAGTCTTACTTTAATGAATAAAACAGAGAATGTGGGAGTCTCCATGATGAGTGACTAATTAATGAAATCCCAAAGACAGCTGAGATTGAAATCTGATTTCTGAGAATATAATTTCATTAATACATGGTTAATTTCAGAAAAAAAGAACAATTTTCCATTTTTAATAAAAAATGTGTTTCAACTCCACAGGTTAGCAAGTGCATAGACATTTAAATGAATCTCAAAAAAGGAGGTCATTTACCTGGGCTCACACATTTTGGATGATAGATTTAGAAAGATTAGAGAGAACGCAAGGAGAAACATTTTCACCAAGGCTGTCTGGAATTTGCTACCCAGATTGGTGGTTAAGGCAGAAACTCTTACTCATTCAGAAGGAACTTGGGTCTACACCAGCCGTGTAACCTGCAAGGCTATGGTATGCTATCCTAATAAATCATGCAATAAATCCAGTAATACTTGGAAATGAACATACTGGACAGTGCATTTTGAGATATCAAGACAAATCAATAACAGTATGTCTCATTTGTTCATTGTTCCGGTTGGGTTAACTCATAACCAGCTCAGCGTCTCTCTCCCACTCCTACAATTTTCACTCTGTGGTCACACAAAGTGTGAAGCACTAGAATGGAGTCACAACAGAGAACAGTTTGAGAAACATTGGCATGGAAACTCTTTAAATAATTCTTAGGTGAAATGTGATGAAGCCAAGGCACCAATGAGGTTGCACATTACTTCATAGGATGCCCTCATTGGTGCAAGGTTCACTTAGGTTCCATCTATCCATAAACCAGATAAAGTCCTCTTCCTGCCAACTTCCAACACAAAACAATCCTGCAAATAAGCAAGCATCATATTCACCATTGCTTAGTGTCAACTTTTGCCTTACCTTTCATCAGAAATGAAAAGGTCACTTGCTAGACAGCAACAGAAATGAATAACAAGAAACAATTGTGGAAACAAATATTATTTATGTGGCGAAAAACTAAAATGGGAACTTGAGATTCTAACATTAACATACCCATGTAAATACATTTATGCAAGTACAGATTTTCTCTCTCTCTCTCTATCTTCCTGACACTTTTATTTATTATAACCTCTGTGGCTCTTTAGCTTCAGCAGAGATGGATGCAGGCTGTTCAGATCCCTGCTCTGATTGCTAAGATGCTCTTGGCTGATGACATCTGGTTTTGGAGACTGAGGGAGTTTCAACAAAGGCTGCATATGTGACAAACTTAGTTATTGAGCCAAATTACTGCTTATGGGGCACATATTGGCACTGGAGAAGTTGGCATTGAGTCTAGCCCACACTCCATGTCCTGTTTTAACTCTCTCAAAGCCCAGTTGTATTTCCCTGCTGGCAATAAATTACATGGCACATTGTTGTGGACTGATGATGTGACCAAGGCCAAGATTTCTAGTTAAACTAATGGTAACATTCATAGGGCGACATTTAATTTCCTATCCTGAAGCAAGATTGGTGTGGGGATTGGGATTGTGGGCGGGTGAGGAGAGGAAGAGTTCCACTTAATCAGTCAGAAGAGAAGGAGGTTCCAACAAATAATGCCTACTTATGGGTCTTATCTCAGTGCCACTGGTATTCACCAGCAGCAGTGGGTGAAGGATTAGTCATATGAGAATGCCAATTTAAAAAAAACCCTGATACCGTTGTTTGCAAACTCTTAGCAGGGGTCCTTTGTTCAGGACAGTTAGTGCCTGAGTGAAAGACCTGCCATCAGGAAGGGGATTCCTTCTCTGAGCAGCTGCCCTGTCTTTTGCTTCCAACTCTCTTCATCTATTCCATGACTCATCTCATCTTGCAACTCCCACCCTGTCATCACTCATCTAAGGTCTGTGTCCTTTGGCAATTGTGGGCCTTTTGTCAGTGTATTGCCAGCAAAGCCACTGCTCCGCAGTGATGGTAGCAAGCAATGCACAGTTGTTCGTGTCTGTCATCAGCTCTTAAGGGGCCAGGATTTTTGAGCCTGGGGTTATTGATTCTGGTAACGGCTTGTCACTGCCTAGCAGGTCTTCCCCAAAGAAAGAAACATAAGGTCACCAACTCCCTAATTAGCAGGTAAGACACTTGTACCACCTTTAAATATCACTTGTGCTGTGATGGCCACTGATGGTGGCCTAATTGCAGTTGTCTGATTGCTGTGTTTGATGTTCTATGCAGATGGCCATTCTTCTCCCAGATAAAGACATTACCACAAAGACTTGTGATACCATATCACTCATGTTTAAGATGGATTCTTTCAATCTCTCTGCAAGCATGTACAATATGCCAGTTCATTGTACAAACTATGGGCATTCTGTAGCATTATCCACTGAGGAACAGCATCTGCATTCAGCTATGCAGAGCTTGGAGTATCCTGTTGCCTCTGACATAGATTATCCAGTGTTCTTCCTGTCTCCACCATCTTCTCTTGCTTATTTATGATGTGCGAGTTGCCAGGTGAATACTTAACTATCATCCTTTCTGAGCTGTTGTCTTGTTTGCATGGTATACCAACAGATCTTAGACCTCCTCTGAGAAGTCACCAATGTCCTCACCCATAACTTCCTACAGAATGCCTTATGACTTTATGAGAGATTAAAGGCATGAATTAGAACTGCCAAAGTGGGAATGCTTTAACTGGTTATTAGACACCTGATCATATTTCACAGCCTGTTTAATCAGGTCAACATTATTCAGTGTTGTACGCATTGAATTCTCTGATATTTAAGTCTGTCAGTGTATGATGATCCCTTTTCCAGCAGTCAAGCATACCAAGGCTTTGCTAATGTCCAGATCTACCTCTTCCGTATCTGTTGGTTGTGAGATGGCTAGAGGTCCCCGTCTGGTACCATGCCTCTCTTTCACCTCCATTTACTCTTCCGTAGCAAGGGAGTGAATCGTATAGTTGAATGGATGAACAAAGAGCACTTATGGACATTACCATGAAGGACAGGCATGACATTGCACAAAACGTGAATGTGTTGGTGGTGGATAGACAGAAGGCATCGTAAGCATTAATGCACAGAGAGGGATGGGAGTATCAGTGAGCTAAACTGATGTGAGGAGTGATGTGTTGAAGTTTGAGAAGGCAGAATGAGGAGGTATATACACATTGGAATAAAGTTAAAAGTGCCACTGTTCTCACTTTTCCCATCCTTCTGACATTATTAAAACGCCACTTCTGTTCAGAGTCCATGAATGTGGGATCACACTCCTGCCTGACTAATAACGTCTGACCATACTTTTCATTTTACTGGCAGGTTTCTCCTCCAATCAATAGTAAACAACATCACTCTGAGGATCCTTATAACACCTGACTTCACATTGATGGAGGCATCAGTAAGACAAGGTGGAACATTTGAATACATGCAATCCGTTCCATCAATTATTTCTAATCCCAACTCCAGAATTTATCAGATTTCATGTTTTTAATGTTGCTTTAAATAATGGAGTTGAAATCAACTCTAGCAGCTTGTCATCACATCCAGTCAAGCTAATTGAATAGAAAAGCCAAGAATAATATGGGAATGCAGTGATTGGGTTGTAAAGTCACTAACTGATATGCTGCACTTACTTCTGGGTTACCCCCTTGCCCTTGCGACTGTACCTTCCCTTTCCTCACTAACTCCCTTTCCCGAGAATCATTTTACCCCTCCCAGCAAGTTAGGAAAAGACAAATTAATATCCCAGCTCCAGTGTGCTTCTTCAGAATTCTGTTTTTTGCTTTCTCGCCACAAATGCTACCACACCTGTTGAGTTTCTCCAGTAATTTCTGTTTTTGTTTCAGATTTCCAGCATCTGCAATTCTTTGTCTTATCTTAGATTCAGCCAATTCTTCAGTAAAGAGGCTTTGAAGGACTCATCCATTGCAAATAGACGTCTAAATATCTTTAAATAACAGGAAAAAGCAAACAGCCATACCTGGTAACAATGGATTCATTATTTAAAATTAAACACATTAATTGTATTGCTTTAATGTCCATTACATAAATATGTATCACATTGATTACAGTGTATTACTATATTACTAAAAGCATTTAACTCAGCAAGAATTCTAATTAACCTTTCCAACCTCTGAAAAGCAAAATCAATGGGACAATATTGAGTCTGTATAAATTTATCTAAAGCATCATTCATTTACATTCCAATATGGAAATAGAGGTTTAAATAGTCAACTTCTTTGTATGTTAAAGAAGCTTAAGATGTTTAATCTGTCTTTACTGTGGTGAAAGATAGATTGATTTAAGATGTTTTGCTCTTCTATCTCAGTCCTTCATCTGCTGTACTACAAATTTACTACAAGTGATGAAGATCTAAGATAATGTCTGAATTAATTACACTTGATTGCTGAAGGAAAAAAAGACATGGTAAATGTATTTAAAGAGAAAAGGCAATGGGATAATAAAACAATATAAATATCTAAGATATTATTCTGATATTTCTCAAATAATTTTTATAGACATACAACACAGTAAACATATCATTAAATGTGTTCTACTTAACATATTCCGACATAACAACAGTGCTAGTGCTTCAAAGCTATTTAATTGGTTGTATCTTGATTTGGCGTATCCTTAGGATGTGACACTGTGTTATATAACACAATTTTTTTCACCATATAATGTAAGATAATACCTAATTCCAATGCCATATTGTGTGGCTTGTGCTTTTTCCAATATCAAATGTACGTAGACATGCAGGTTGTGATTGTGAGGGGAGGGCAGGAAAATTATGGACACAATGCTTCAGATTTGCAATCTCGAAGCAAGGAGCTCATTGTATTCCATGATTTAAGATCAACAGATTAAAATTCATTGGTGTTCACTTGTCAACACTTTATCAAGAGTTGTTAGTCCTAACATAAAATGAGAGGGTGTGGGGATCAGTTAGCTCAGTTGGCTGAACAGCTGGTTTGCAATACAAAAAGAAACCAATGGTGCAGGTTCATTTCCTGCCCTGGTTGTGCTTACCATGAAAGTCCTGTCTTCTCAATTTCGCTCTTCACCTGACGTGTTAATTGCCCACCAGTAATTTCTCTCTCTAATGAGTCCTATGGTCCTCCAGATTTATGGCAACTTTACTCCTGAGGCTCTTGTGGTGCAATGGTAGTGTTTCTACCTCTGAACCAGAAGGCCTAGATTCAGACCCCACCTGCTCAGAGGTGAGAATTAACATCTCCAAACAAGTTGTTTAGAAAATATTTACATTGCCTTAGGAAAAGGAATTGTTGCAGGACTTTAGAATATTAAAATATTTACTACAAAAGAATGAAATATAATTATCTATAGGAATAATAAATATGATTATCTAAACGAAATATAATTATCTAAAGTTACAAGCAAACAAAGTACTGGTAGCAATTCACTTGAGTGAAGTTAAGGACCAACCATTTGAAAATAACAACATACAGCCACTGAGTGTGTGAAGCACTATTCAGGTGCTCCAAGCATTATGAAATATTTCTCAAATTTGAACAAGATTTGGGGTCCTAATCATGTTTAACCCACATGGGTTCATGGGCTCGGAGTGCCACAGATTCCAGGCACATTGACGCAATGCACTGGAGAATTATGAAAACCTCAACTTTCATTGCTCCATCATGTTTCGTGTTGCTACCTGCTGAAAATCATATCAATCTCGGCTTGGGCAGAACATAAAAGTATGATAACAACAACAACTTATATTTATGTAGTACCTTTAATGTAATGAAATGTTCACAGGAGCATTTAAAACAACATGTGATGTTAGGGGGATCAGATGACAAAATCTTGGTCAAAGAAGTAGGTTTAAGGACAGCTTTAAAGGAGGAAAGTAAGCAGATAAGCAGAGAGGGGTAGAGAGGGCTTTTTAGAGTTTGCATCATTGGTAACTGAAGGGGCCACTGCCAATAGAGGAGCAAATATAATTGGGTGTACTAGAGACCAGGATTAGTGGAGCACAGACATTTCCAAGGGGTGTGTGACTGGAGGATATTGCAGAGATGGGGATGGATTAGGCCTTGGAGGGATTTGCAAACAAGGATGAGAATTTTAAAATCAAGACATTGCTTGACTGTGAGCCAATGTAAACTATTGAGTACAGGTGTGATAGATAAAGGGACTTGCAAGTTAAGATACAGGCAGCAGAGTTTTGGATGACCTATCAGATGGCCTTAAATGAGATACAGAACTAGTAGATATTGCACAAAACTATGGGTCTCCCATTTAAGACTGATATGAGGAGATTTTTTTTCTCTGAGAGACATTAGTCTGAGGAATTCAGAGAGCAGTGAAGGCTAGGTCATTGAATGTATTCATGATGGAGTTAGATTTTTGATTAACAAGGGAGTCAAGGGTTATGGCATAGACAGGGAGGTGGAGTTGAGGCCACAATCAGCTCACCTAGACTCTTATTGAATAACACTGCAGGCTGAAGGGCCAAATAGCTTAGTTCTGCTTCTAATTCTTGTCTCTACTCCTTAACAACAGTGATCACAAGAAATGTTCCTTTTAATTCATTTATTCTTATGATCTGGGCATTATTAGCAAGGCCTGCATGTATCAGCCGGCCCAAGTTGCACTTCTGAAGGTAATGAGCCTTCATCCTGAATTACATGATGAATCCACATGATGAAGGTACTCTCACAATGCTCTTAATTCAGGAATTCCAAGATTTTGACCCTGCTACAATAGAAATAGGAATAGAAATAGAAGCCCAAGACAGGATGGCACATGACTTGGAGGGGAACAGGGAAGCAATAATGTAGCTCTTATAACTTTAGTTGATAGAGGTTGCATGCTTTCATTGTCTTGTCAAATATGCATTTGAGAGTTGCTGCAGTGCATGCTATAGATAGTACACTTTAAAACCTGAGTGCCTGGATGGTGGAGAATTAATTGCTGATTAATTTTGTCCTAGATGATGTTGAATGAATACGTGTCTGGTGCTTTTCGATTGGATATTAACATTCAGTGCATTTGTACAATTCGTCAGGGCTGGAGTGTAAGTAGCCCAGGGATAAAAACCAAGCACTCACATTCACTTTTATTATTGTAAACAGGATTTCTGTTAAATTTGTGGCAACAGGGTGAAATATCACACAAAGTAACAGAATTACTAACAATCTTATTCACAAGCACACTTTTTGACACGCAATATTAATCAGCCTTAAGGGAATGAAACAGAAACATTTTGGATGAGTAGATACATAGTAGACAGAGTAAATGGATAGATTTGAAATCAGACTGGTACAAATATGAAAGAAAAGACAAAAAATGTTGTAAGCAAAAATAATGGCTAGAAACACAGGAAAAGAAACTCTAGCATAAGCATTACATGCAGGAAATGCCAATGTTTTAATCAGATTTTGGACACTGAAACATAAGCACTTCATCTCCCCTCATGCAATAAGACTTGATTGGCATACATTTTATCAACCCCTCCAATCTATTCAAATATATTGGATAATCCATATTTTACAATACGCAACAAACTGGAGAACCTTTTCCTATGAATTGAATCTAGGATTTTATGCCTAATTCTCTCTGTATGTGCTTTATTGATAAAATAATTGAAATCTATTAAAATAATTGGTTTTCTGTATGTAAGCACCACAAAATATAAGGTTTGTAATCTAAATTTTCTTCTTGATCAAAATTTCCAATTGTTATTCTCTGATTCTTTCCCAGGACCTCACAACTTAAATTCCTGCTTTCTTTTCCACCTAACATCTTCAAGGTTATAAAATACAAGTTTGCAATCAATCAGTCCTTCCAGATATACTTCAACCTTGTTTTGGTTTCTTCATCCTTGACTGCCTCCGTCACTATGAATTTGTCCCTTTTCTTGGACATGTCATTAAAATTTAATTCAAAGAGGTAACAAAATTGACTGAAATGAATAATGGGAATGTCAGAATGGACAGCAGTGCACTATTCCAAAATTAAGGATCTGATTTTAGCTCATTCAAAACCGGTTTAATGAGCACAGAATTAGAATTGGGCTTTTTTTTTTAAGTCTAAAGTGGCCATTTTCCAAATTTGCACTCCCAATTGAAACTTCATCCTTTCCTATATACGATTGTCTCAGTTTCAGACAAACTTAAATTTTCAACATATAATTTGGCCAACAAACTTCACACTGAGAACACAAAGTTTAGGAAATAGTGCTTAAGGATAATTGTTGGGCTGGTTATGGGCTTTATCTTGTTTTGGGTGTGTGATATTTAACTTAAGGATGCTTTATACTAAAATAAAAACAGAAAACGCTGGATATGTTCATCAGACCAGGCAAGGAAGAAACCGAGTTAATAGGCAGAATTTAACAGTCATGGGAGTGGACCCATCCACAACAAATTTCCAGCAGCCTTGACAGGATTAAATCCCAATCTGACAGACTGTTGGCAGAAGGGCCATGGGAGAAGGATCATCACTGGAACCCAGAACACAGAGAAGTAGATTGGGATCTCCAGGATAAATCAGGGCATCCCTGGCACAGTGGTATAGGGGAGTTACTTTAAAAAGGCAGGGTTCCTTTGGCAAGTCTCTTCCTTCCCATTGGTAGGAGTCTTCGTTGGGTGCAGGGAATTAATTGAGGTGGGGCGGATGGGGACAGACCATAGTGGGAAGGCTAATAGGCTCTTCAACCCAGTCTTCCTGCCCTGTTATAAACCCTCCTTCGCCTCCAGCCTACTTGAGTCGATATATATTTAGTTTTAAATAACTGAAAGGGAGTCTCTGTAATAGGGTGAAAAACAGAAAAAATAACAAAACTATTGGTGGTAGAGCCAAAGGATGGTAATAAGAAACATAAATAAAATAGGTATGCAGCACATGTAAACTCCAGCAGTGGAAAGGAACGGGATCATTCAGTTCCACATCAGAAAACAGTTTCATCATGCTTTGTGGACTAGGTGCAGGATGTAACTTACAAGGGTCAACTTGCGATGGTAGACATGCTCGCCGAGCTGGTGGGCTTGGTTGCAAATATTTTGTCACTCTGCGAGGTAACCATCAGTGTGCGGTGTTCTGTCCTGCTTGTTATTTATATGCCTCGGTTTGCTGGGGTGGTTGGCATTACTTCTGGTTCTGTTTCTCAGTGGATTGTACACAGGGTCTAATTCTGTCCTCCCTGGACTGACCTATCCCCTCCCTAACTCCCCACCGACACTCACCTTTACTGGCCCCATCCCTGCCTCTTCGACCTGTTTGTTTCCTCTCCACCTATCCTCTCCTCTATCCATCTTCTATCCGCCTCCCACTCTCTCCCTATTTATTTCAGAACCCCCTTCCCCTCCCCCTTTTCTGATGAAGGGTCCAGGCTCGAAACGTCAGCCTCTCTGCTCCTATGATGCTGCTTGGCCTGCTGTGTTCATCCAGCCCTGCACCTTGTTGTCTCGGATTCTCCAGCATCTGCAGTTCCTACTATCTCTGATTCAATTTTAACCCCACTGCGAAGCCTCTTCTAAGGATGCCTAGCCTGAAGAAGTTACCATCCTCCCGCCGGACAAACCTCAAGGGATCTCTCTCCCACTGCAACTCTCTCGTAATCTCTTCGGCCCTGAAACTGCTCGACCATGTCCTGAAGCAAACCAGGTACTACAGCCACATCACCTTTCTTAGCACCTGCCTACGGAACCAGATCATCCCCAATGGACTACAATCCACATTCAAGCCTTCCCAATTTGGCCCCAACCGTGACAATATCTACACTCATGGCATTGAGATCCTTCAGAAGCGTTTCTCCCTGCGACTCCTGAAACACACACTTGCAGCAATGCGCCGGCATCTCCAGGCACTACAATCAAGCCTACCCCAGCTCAGAGCCTCCCTCTCCCAGACCTGCAAAGGACCTCTCCTGTTTTTTATTCTTCGTAGGATCCACAACCTGAACTCACAATTCTACTCAGCTTTATTGGACACTAAAAACCGTAAGTACAGTAAACTTACTGGTGTCTACCACCCAAAACGAGCTTCCTCCACCCCCCAAATCCCCAGCCGTACCCAGGACCTTACCCACAATATGCCCGCCGCCATTGGCCACGAGGCCACTATCGGGGAACCCACAGATGACGTCACATCCGCCACCGCCGGGTTCCCCACTTCTGGGACAGCGAACACCATCGCTGCCATTGCCACCGACACTGAAGTCGCGACCACCTTCACCGCTACTGCCGCCGCCTACCCCGCTCCTCCTACCGCTGACGCCACTCCGCCCATCACCGACGCGGACGCAACTCCACCCACCGCCAGCGCAACTCCGCCCACCGCCGACGCTGGCACAACTCCGCCCACCGCTGACGCAACTCCGCCCACAGCCAACACTGACGTCGCTCCGCCCACAGCCTCCACAGCCAGTAGCTCCAGAGGAGACAGCAGCACCCAGCCCTGCCGAGTCTTCACCATCCTCCCAGACCTCCCCCTTACTGAGGACGAACGGTCAGTCCTCAGTAAAGGGCTCACCTTTGTCCCCCTCCACCCACAGATCAACGAATACCGCTCACGCTTGGACATAGAGCAGTTTTTCCGCCGCCTTCGCCTCCACGCTTACTCCTTCAACCGTGAACCTAACCCTCCCTCTACTGACCCCTTCTCCCACTTCCAACACACCCCGTCCTCCTGGACACCACCCCAAGGCCTCCTAGCCTCCCTCGAACTCTTCATCTCCAACTGCCGTAGAGACATCAATCGCCTCAACCTCTCCACCCCTCTCACCCACTCCAACCTCTCCCCCGCAGAACGTGCAGCCCTCCGCTCCAATCCCAACCTCACCATAAAACCCGCGGACAAGGGAGGCGCAGTTGTAGTATGGCGCACTGACCTCTACATCGCCGAGGCCAGACGCCAACTCTCCGACACCTCCTCCTACCGCCCCCTTGATCATGACCCCACCCCTGTGCACCGAACCATCATCTACCAAACCATCCACAACCTCATCACCTCAGGTGACCTCCCACCCACGGCCTCCAACCTCATCGTTCCCCAACCTCGCACTGCCCGCTTCTATCTCCTTCCCAAAATCCTCAAACCTGAATGCCCTGGTCGACCCATTGTCTCCGCCTGCTCCTGCCCCACCGAACTGATCTCCAACTATCTGGACTTCATTTTCTCCCCCTTGGTCCAAGAACTCCCTACCTATGTCCGTGACACCACCCACGCCCTCCACCTCCTCCAGAACTTCCAATTCCCCGGTCCCCAACACCTCATCTTTACCATGGACATCCAGTCCCTCTACACCTGCATTCCCCATGCAGATGGCCTAAAGGCCCTCCGCTTCTTCCTGTCCCACAGGCCCGACCAGTCCCCCTCCACTGACACCCTCATCCGCTTAGCCGAACTCGTCCTCACCCTCAACAACTTCTCTTTCAATTCCTCCCACTTCCTACAGACAAAGGGGGTAGCCATGGGTACCTGCATGGGCCCAAGCTACGCCTGCCTCTTTGTAGGTTACGTGGAACAATCCCTCTTCCGTACCTACACTGGCCAAAAAACCCCACCTCTTCCTCCGTTACATTGACGACTGTATCGGCGCCGCCTCGTGCTCCCACGAGGAGCTCGAACAGTT
>NC_063351.1:24778254-24778923 GCF_021869965.1 Rhincodon typus | reverse complement strand
CCCCTCAGTGGTCGAGAACGCCCTCAACCGTGTCTCCCACATCTCCCGCAACTCATCCCTCACACCCCGTCCACGCAATAAGAACCAAAAAAGAATCCCCCTCGTCCTCACGTACCAACCCATCAACCTCCGGATCCAACGCATCATCCTCTAACACTTCCGCCATCTGCAATCCGACCCCACCACCAAAGACATCTTTCCCTCCCCACCCTTATCTGCTTTCCGGAGGGACCACTCTCTCCGTGACTCCCTTGTCCGCTCCGCACTCCCCTCCAGCTCCACCACACCCGGCACTTTTCCCTGCAACCGCAGGAAGTGCTACACCTGCCCCCATACCTCCTCCCTCACCCCCATCCCAGGCCCCAAGAAGACTTTCCACATCAAGCAGATGTTCACCTGCACATCTGCCAATGTGGTATACTGCATCCGCTGTACCCGGTGTGGCTTCCTCTACATCGGGGAAACCAAGCGGAGACTCGGGGACCGCTTTGCAGAACACCTACGCTCGGTTCGCAACAAACAACTGCACCTCCCAGTCGCGAACCATTTCAACTCCCCCTCCCATTCCTCAGACGACATGTCCATCCTGGGCCTCCTGCAGTGCCACAACGATGCCACCCGAAGGTTGCAGGAACAGCAACTCATATTCCGCTTGGGAACCCTGCAGCC
>NC_063351.1:24695767-24777854 GCF_021869965.1 Rhincodon typus | reverse complement strand
TAAACTTACTGGTGCCTACCACCCAAAACGGGCTTCCTCCACCTCCCCAAATCCCCAGCCGTACCCAGGACCTTACCCACAATGTGCCCGCCGCCATTGGCCACGAGGCCACTATCGGGGAACCCACAGATGACGTCACATCCGCCACCGCCGGGTTCCCCACTTCTGGGACAGCGAACACCATCGCTGCCATTGCCACCGACACTGAAGTCGCGACCACCTTCACCGCTACTGCCGCCGCCTACCCCGCTCCTCCTACCGCTGACGCCACTCCGCCCATCACCGACGCGGACGCAACTCCACCCACCGCCAGCGCAACTCCGCCCACCGCCGACGCTGGCACAACTCCGCCCACCGCTGACGCAACTCCGCCCACAGCCAACACTGACGTCGCTCCGCCCACAGCCTCCACAGCCAGTAGCTCCAGAGGAGACAGCAGCACCCAGCCCTGCCGAGTCTTCACCATCCTCCCAGACCTCCCCCTTACTGAGGACGAACGGTCAGTCCTCAGTAAAGGGCTCACCTTTGTCCCCCTCCACCCACAGATCAACGAATACCGCTCACGCTTGGACATAGAGCAGTTTTTCCGCCGCCTTCGCCTCCACGCTTACTCCTTCAACCGTGAACCTAACCCTCCCTCTACTGACCCCTTCTCCCACTTCCAACACACCCCGTCCTCCTGGACACCACCCCAAGGCCTCCTAGCCTCCCTCGAACTCTTCATCTCCAACTGCCGTAGAGACATCAATCGCCTCAACCTCTCCACCCCTCTCACCCACTCCAACCTCTCCCCCGCAGAACGTGCAGCCCTCCGCTCCTTCCGCTCCAATCCCAACCTCACCATAAAACCCGCGGACAAGGGAGGCGCAGTTGTAGTATGGCGCACTGACCTCTATATCGCCGAGGCCAGACGCCAACTCTCCGACACCTCCTCCTACCGCCCCCTTGATCATGACCCCACCCCTGTGCACCGAACCATCATCTACCAAACCATCCACAACCTCATCACCTCAGGTGACCTCCCACCCACGGCCTCCAACCTCATCGTTCCCCAACCTCGCACTGCCCGCTTCTATCTCCTTCCCAAAATCCTCAAACCTGAATGCCCTGGTCGACCCATTGTCTCCGCCTGCTCCTGCCCCACCGAACTGATCTCCAACTATCTGGACTTCATTTTCTCCCCCTTGGTCCAAGAACTCCCTACCTATGTCCGTGACACCACCCACGCCCTCCACCTCCTCCAGAACTTCCAATTCCCCGGTCCCCAACACCTCATCTTTACCATGGACATCCAGTCCCTCTACACCTGCATTCCCCATGCAGATGGCCTAAAGGCCCTCCGCTTCTTCCTGTCCCACAGGCCCGACCAGTCCCCCTCCACTGACACCCTCATCCGCTTAGCCGAACTCGTCCTCACCCTCAACAACTTCTCTTTCAATTCCTCCCACTTCCTACAGACAAAGGGGGTAGCCATGGGTACCTGCATGGGCCCAAGCTACGCCTGCCTCTTTGTAGGTTACGTGGAACAATCCCTCTTCCGTACCTACACTGGCCAAAAAACCCCACCTCTTCCTCCGTTACATTGACGACTGTATCGGCGCCGCCTCGTGCTCCCACGAGGAGCTCGAACAGTTCATACACTTCACTAACACCTTCCAACCCAACCTTAAGTTTACCTGGACCATCTCTAACACCTCTCTCCCCTTCCTGGACCTCTCTGTCTCCATATCGGGCAACCAGCTAGAAACCGATATTCATTTCAAGCCCACCGACTCCCACAGCTACCTAGAATACTCCTCCTCCCACCCACCTTCCTGCAAAAATGCTATCCCCTATTCCCAATTCCTTCGCCTCCGCCGCATCTGCTCCCAGGATGAGGCATTCCACTCCCATACATCTCAGTTGTCCTCGTTTTTCAAGGACCGTAACTTCCCCCCCTCAGTGGTCGAGAACGCCCTCAACCGTGTCTCCCACATCTCCCACAACTCATCCCTCACACCCCGTCCACGCAATAAGAACCAAAAAAGAATCCCCCTCGTCCTCACGTACCAACCCATCAACCTCCGGATCCAACGCATCATCCTCTAACACTTCCGCCATCTGCAATCCGACCCCACCACCAAAGACATCTTTCCCTCCCCACCCTTATCTGCTTTCCGGAGGGACCACTCTCTCCGTGACTCCCTTGTCCGCTCCGCACTCCCCTCCAGCTCCACCACACCCGGCACTTTTCCCTGCAACCGCAGGAAGTGCTACACCTGCCCCCATACCTCCTCCCTCACCCCCATCCCAGGCCCCAAGAAGACTTTCCACATCAAGCAGATGTTCACCTGCACATCTGCCAATGTGGTATACTGCATCCGCTGTACCCGGTGTGGCTTCCTCTACATCGGGGAAACCAAGCGGAGGCTCGGGGACCGCTTTGCAAAACACCTACGCTCGGTTCACAATAAACAACTGCACCTCCCAGTCGCGAACCATTTCAACTCCCCCTCCCATTCCTCAGACGACATGTCCATCCTGGGCCTCCTGCAGTGCCACAACGATGCCACCCGAAGGTTGCAGGAACAGCAACTCATATTCCGCTTGGGAACCCTGCAGCCCAATGGTATCAATGTGGATTTCACAAGCTTCAAAATCTCCCCTCCCCCTACCGCATCCCAAAACCAGTCCAGCTCGTCCCTGCCTCCCTAGCCTGTTCTTCCTCCCACCTATCCCCTCCTCCCACCTCAAGCCGCACCTCCATCTCCTACCGACTAACTTCATCTCGCCTCCTTGACCTGTCTGTCCTCCCTGGACTGACCTATCTCCTCCCTAACTCCCCACCTACACTAACCTTTACTGGCCCCATCCCCGCCTCTTCGACCTGTTTGTTTCCTCTCCACCTATCCTCTCCTCTATCCATCTTCTATCCGCCTCCCACTCTCTCCCTATTTATTTCAGAACCCCCTTCCCCTCCCCCTTTTCTGATGAAGGGTCTCGGCCTGAAACGTCAGCCTCTCTGCTCCTATGATGCTGCTTGGCCTGCTGTGTTCATCCAGCCCTGCACCTTGTTGTCTCGGACTCTCCAGCATCTGCAGTTCCGACTATGTCTAATTCAATGTGTTTGTTGATGGAGTTCCGGTTGGAATACCAGGCCTCCGGGAATTCCCTGGTGTGTCTCTGTTTGGCCTGTGCGATTACGGATGTGTTGTCCCAGTCGAATTTGTGTCTCTCATTGTCCGTATGTAGTGAGACAAGTGAAAATTGGTTGTGTCTCTTGGTAGCTAGTTGGTGTTCATATATCCGTATAGTCAATTTTCTTCTGATTTGGCCTGTGTAGCATTTCTCACAGTCCTTGCATGGTATTTTGTACATTACCCCAGTTTACCGGTTTTGATTATGGGATCCTATATATTTGTCAGTACTGTCGTAGGGTGGTTGTTGGTTTGTGGACTACTCTGATACCTTGGAATCTGAGTAGTCTTGTGGTCATCTCTGAAATGTCCTTGATGAATGGTAGGGTGATTAGTGAGTCTGGTCATATTGTGTCTTCCTGTTGTGGTCTATCTCAGAGGTAACAGCGGATTGTGCTTTTCGGTTATCCATTTCTTTTGAAGACTCCGTATAAGCGTTCCTGTTCTGCTTTGCATAGTTCTAGGTTGCTGCAATGTGGTTGGTTCATTTAAACAGTGTCCTGATGCAGCTCTGTTTGTGGGCATTGTGGTGGTTGCTGGTGTAATTGTGTATTTGGTCCGTATGTGTGGTCTTTCTTTATACGCTAGTCTGGAGTTCCCCGTTGTTTTTGCGTTCTACCATTATGTCCAGGAAGGGTAGTCAGTTGTTGTTCTCTTCTTCTTTCATGAATTTTATCCCGGCAAGAATGTTGATTATGTGTCAGTGGGTTTCTTCCAGTTTAGTGCATTTAATAATCACAAAGGTGTCATCTACATATCGGGCCCAAAGTTTGAGTTATTTAGTGGGGAGCGCTGTCCATTCTAACCTTTGCATTACTGCTTCTGCAATCAGTCCTGATGTTGGGGATCCCATTGGTGTTCTGTTGATTTGTTTGTATATGCCGTCATTGAAGGTAAAGTGGGTTGTGAGGCACAAATCTAGTAGTTTCATGGTGGTGTCCTTATTTATATTATTGGTGTCTTGGTTGTCTGCTTACTTGATTTGTCCAGCAATGTGGCAATTGTTTCTTTGGCTGTGTCGATGTTTATAGGTGTAAATAGTGCTGTTACATTGAAGGATATCATCATCTCATCCTCTTCTATCCTGGTGTCCTTGATGATGTTGAGGAATTCTTGGGATGAGTGGATGGAGTGGGTAGTGTTGTCCGCTAAGTATTTCAATTTCTGTTGTACTTCTTTGGCAAGTCTATATGTTGGTGTACCTGTAAGTGAGACAATGGGTCTGAGGGGGACTGCCAGTTTGCGTACCTTGGGAAGTCCATAGAATCGGGGAGTGTTTGATCCCTCTGGCTTCATTTTTTGGTAGTTTGTCTTGCTGATGTCTCCTGAGTTGTGTAATTTCTTCAGAGTCATTGTAATCTGGTTTCCTAGCTGTGGTGTTGGGTCTATCACCATCTGTTGGCAGGTGTCAGTGTCTGCTGGTAGCGTGTTAGCTTTCTCGATGTATTGAGTTCTATCGAGGATTACTGTCATGCGTCCTTTGTCTGCTGCTAAGGTTACAATGTTCCTGTCTTTCTTGAGTCTTTCCAGGGCTTTCCTCTCTTCTGTGTTGAATGTATTCCACTTTCTTTTTTGCTCAGTTTGGGGACTATCATCTGTCTGATGGCCTGTTGCACTTCTTCCATGAGTCTGTTGTTCTTTAGTGTTGATTCCAGTACAGCCAGGAAGTTAGACGTTTTGGCTTCTCTGTAGTTATAATTCAGTCCGCATACGACGATGATCTTCTCAGTGTCTGTAAGTAGTCGGTCCGAGATGGTTTTAATCCATGAATCTGTGTTGTCCATGTCGTTGATGTGGGTGATTTTGGACAGTTTTTCTTGAAGGGATATTCTTTTCTTTGTTCTGGTTTTTTGTTGTTGTATGCTGATGGCTTGTTCCAGTGTGGATGTCCATTCTTGGTCGGCTGCTTTGCAGTACAGAGTTTTTTGGCACGCAATTTCTCGCTCGTTTTTGAGGAGGCAGTTGTGAGCGTCGTTGAATGTAACCCTTATCATTCAGCATCTGTTCTGTTCAGTTGTCCTCCGTGCCTGTGGATTGTTGACCAGTGGTTTACACCTTAAGCTTTGTGGCAGTACCTGCTTTCTGAGGCATTCGTGCAGGAAGTATAGTTGTTCGTAGGTCGTACTCAGTCAGATGGCATTTATTTCCAATCTGCAGGTCAGTTTGAGGGTGTTGTGCCTGTAGGTGTTTAAAGTTTTCGAAAAGATTTGTAGCTCAGGTTGTGGATGAGGTTGTAGACCTGCTCGCCAAGCCAGTGGGTTTGGTTGCAAACGTTTCGTCACCCTGCTAGGTAGCATCGTCAGTGCGCCTCCGGTGAAGTGTCAGTGCTCTGTCCTACTTGTTATTTATATGCCACGGTTTGCTGGGGTGGTTGGTATTACTTCCGGTTTTATTTCTCAGTTTTTGTACACAGGGTCTAATTCAATGTGTTTGTTGATGGAGTTCCGGTTGGAATACCAGGCATCCAGGAATTCCCTAGCATGTCTCTGTTTAGCTTGTGCAATTATGGATGTGTTGTGCCAGTTCGAATTCATGTCCCTCATTGTCTGTGTGTAGTGAGACAAGTGAGAATTGGTTGTGTGTCTTGGTGGCTAGTTAGTGTTCATGTATCTGTATTGTCAGTTTTCTTCCAGTTTGGCCTATGTAGTGTTTCTCACAGTCCTTGCATGGTAATTTGTGTATTATCCCAGTTTTTCCAGTTTCAGGTATGGGATCCTTTATGTTCATCAGTAGCTGTCGTAGGGTGGTTGTCGGTTTGTGGGCTGTTCTGATACCTAGGGGTCTGAGTAGTCTTGCGGTCATCTCTGAAATGTCCTTGACGTATGGTAGGGTGATAAGTGATTCTGGTCGTGTTGTGTCTCCCTGTTGTGGTCTGTCTCAGAGGTGACAGTGGATTGTGATTTTCAGATATCCATTTCTTTTGAAGACTCTATACAAGTGCTCCTGTCCTGCTTTGTGTCGTTCTGGGTTTGCGCAATGTGTTGTGGCTGGTTTAAATGGTGTCCTGATGCAGCTCCATTTGTGGGCTTTGGGATGGTTGCTAGTGTAATTGTAGCAGCGTGATGAAACGTTTGCAACCAAACCCATTGGCTTGGCGAACATGTCTATAACCTCATCCAAAACCCGAGCTACAAATCTTCTTGAAAACTTTGGGGTCAACTTGCATTCAGTACATACACAAGCTCTCATAGTTGCCATGTGTAACCACAGCTTAGAGGAAACTGGTTAATATCTCCATCTAAATAGCAGAGAGAGGGTGTTAAATAAATAATAAAGTATTGCCTTTTAATATCACAAACTCGTGTGACTTATGATATTGTGACTACTGGGATTTTCCTGAATTCTTCTAAGAAATATTTTTCATGAGAAAGGTAGCCCTGTAAGTGCCTTAGTAACAAGGAATGCAACCTTCCCCTCCCTGGAGGTGGCAAGACTGAGAAATAATGGGGAGTTGCCCCTGGAGACGAACGCACCCATTTTTTTGCCACATCACTAATTAAGTTATGGTTGAGAAGATCCATGAGTAACTTTCTCAACCCACCATTGATTAAGACCGTTTGTTGATTAATTAATAGCCGCTAAGGGCCTCAACTTGCCACCTCCCTGATATCTGCCTTCTCAGCCTTCCCTTCACTGGGAAACCAGGGTGGTCCCCTTGCAGGTGATGGGGGTGATTGCTTGTTATTGCCCCAATTTGATGGCAAATGGAAGCTTGAAAGGGGGTGTGTGGGTGGGCAAGAGAGTAGTGTCAGTTAGCCAAACCCCTGCCCTTACCTTTGATCCTCAGATCTTCCTCTCCCACAACCTTCTCCCCTTAAGAAGAGTATACAAAGAATTTCACTTTGAAATGCTAGATATCCCAAAGAGTAGGCCTTGAGAGGGGAGTTTAGGATCCAGAAGCTATGGTCAGCAGCATTTGGTGACCCAGGACACCAGTATCAAGGCCTGTGATTTATGAGAAACACGCTTTATCGTTCCAGTCAACTCACAATTATCTGACTGGTGGACGATATGGTGAGCTTTCTTGGTAGTGGGGTATTATGTTAGTCACTACATGACGCTTACCCCATACTTTCAAATATGAGAAATTCCACCCACGGCTTTTCTCATTGTACCAAGCAATTTTCGCAGATGGAAGTCTTAACCATATTACAGCAAATATATCCCCCGGTGTCCTAAAACAATTCTGGTCTCTGCAATATCAATGTACAATTTAATGTGTGTTATTAAAAATAATCAAAATTAAATAATAGCTTGAAGATTGAAGCAGAGGTGTATTCTGTTTCGTCCTCATAAACCTCCTCAAATGTACTCCACTGATACTTATTACTATAGTACAGAAGTTGGTAATAGAGTTTGACATTTGACTTTAATTTTCCTTTGTGTACTTTGAGTTACATGCAAGCAATTAACTGGTGCAAAATAAAGTATGTGCTGTTATAAATGTTCAGAAAATAGGAGTCAGTAGCTTCATGCCTTTTACAATCGTCACACGTTCAGTCAAATCAATTGAAAGTAATGTCTAGAATCTCCCAGTAGGTTAAGCTTACACTTCAAATAATACCATTGATTTTCTGGATATTTCAAATGAACTTCAAGAATATCAATCTCTAGCACAATGTATCAACTAAAATAATTTGATAAATGGGAAGTCAGTGTAGTTTCTCCCCAGATGTAAGATTAATTGACAGCTGAGTTGTGAGATTTGTACAAGGAGCTGTATTTGTTTCATTTCAGTAGTCAAAAATCTTTTCATGCTAGTCTTAGAATGTGCAGGGGATTTTCAGCAATTTCTACCAGATAAAATGTGAGTTATACTCCGGTAATCAGCCATCATCTCTGTTCTGAGTTTCATAAAATATCCAGTGCAGTATTTCAGACAGCACTTTGGAAATTCTAATGAACATTTTCAGAAGGTTTGGTACTTATAAAAGGTCTGCTGAGGAGATCATGATTGGTGCATTAACTGTTTTCCATGACAGCAAAGTAAGGTCAGAGAGATCTCTATCTCTATTGAAGGGTGGAATTTGCTGCATAGAATGTTAGATACACAAGGGCAAAGAACGTGATGGTAATGCAATTTTAGGGTTCAGAAAATATCATAAATTGCAATTGAATTTATAATGCAGCAGTCACAAATATGTTAGTTTATAATGGAATGGATGTTTTCAAAAAGCAAAATAACTATTTTAATTTTACCTTGTACACTGAATGTATTTTTAAAATTGAACTAGCACGATGTAAGAAATTCATATTCTAGTCATGAATTCTGGGTTCCAACATAACGTTATTGATGCTATAATCATTTTACGAAGCATTTCCAATTCAATCTGCACTTGTATTGTTTACTAGTTAATTCATGAATACAGAGTTTAAAACATATCTTTTTTAAATTTTGCAGATCATTTCGTTTTAAAAGGAGTTTTTTGTTGCATTCTAAGAAAGTCAATCATGTGATGCCTTGGTAAACATTTCTGAGCATCATAAAACCTGTCGCTTAGCAACAAAAATTATTGTGAGATTCATCACGTCATTTATTAGCATAATGAAAACTGAAGCCACTGATCGAAACTACAAAGTAACTCAAGAGTAAATGTCTCCAAAAGCAGATATTTTCAAAAGATATTTTATCTTTTTGACTGGAAATGCAACCTTTTCTAACACTTATAAAATATAGTTAATATTATGCCTTTAAGAAGAGCTTTGTATTCCCGTGAATGTGCAATCTTTACTTCCACTCAGTGTTTTCATATTACTGAGTAGCCAGTTAACCAAGACTGGACCAGGGACCGAATCATGGAGGGGCTGCACCTCACCCAGTTGTAGTGTCACTTTATATTGCAGTAGAGAGCAGAAATAAATCGGTAGTGATTTCCTATCTAAACCAATTCATATCACCATGGATTGTATCAAGGCAAATCCCAGCTTGCCTCAGAAAATATTGTCCATCATGAGCTTTAGAGCAAAAACAAAAAGTGCTGGAAAAAGTCAGCAGGTCTGGCAGCATCTGTAAAGAAAGCAACAGAGTTAACATTTCGAGACCAGTGACTCTTTGTCACTGGGCTCAAAACATTAATTCTGTTTTTCTTACTCTATGAACGTTGCCAGACCTCCTTAGTTTCTCCAGCCTATTCTGTTTTTATTTCAGATTTCCAGTATCCACACTTCTTTGTTTTATATTAATGTCCTCTAAATCTATCGAGTTGAGGGAGTTCCACTGTGATTTTTTAGAAAGGGTCCAATTTTAATTGGATTAATGTAATTAATCCCACCACAGATCAATTTGCTTTGCCTGCAGAGACAAGGCTTCATCAGCCATTAAAATGATTTTATCTTCTTCTAGCCACGAGGATCTGTGCCACTCCCTCACATGTGCACTGGGGTGACTGCGACTGAAGAACATGCGTAAATTGGCTGCTGCACCAGAAACATATGTACATGGTAAGATATTCAGCCCGTCAGCAGCTCTTCAAAGTCTGTTTCTTGTAATCAATGGAGAACTGCACAATGAAATACTTGAAGACTTTATGTTTGCAATTGAAGATTTCTGTCTTTTGTTTTTTAGGATGCCAATTTGGAGGTTTTACTCCAGGATATGCAGGGAAGAAAAGTTACCTTCTTTAAGGCTGCTGTCTTCCTTGCACAAAACCAGTCTTGTAAGTGTCTTGGTGGAGCTGGCCAATGGAGTGAACAGCCACTAGCATGGCAGAAGATGATGTTTTGTAGATGCATAAAGGTGAGAAATCCACAATTTGCTAACTTGTAATACATGGCCTAGGTACCACTCAAACCACGAGCTCTCTCCATAAGTGACCTTCTGCCCCCACCCCTCTATGGCACCATCAAATTGATAGGTGGATACTGGATATTTCAGGTGCATAGGATAGACAGGCACTTAATGCACAAGCAAAGTTGTGTTTGCACCTTATTGACTCATTCTAATTGAATTCCCTCCCACTAGCTCCAATGGATTCAAACAGATGTGTAATTGTGATGTGACTGTTGTAAGGACAGTGTTATTTTATTTTTGTGCTTTTTATAACCGAAACGAGAAACAACTGCTTTAAAAATCAATGTTTTGAAAGAATGGCAATATGTTTTGTCAAGAAAACATTATAAAGGCTGTTTGAATAAGCAGTAGTTGAAGAGATTGATATGAACAGGAGCTGAGGTGTTGTGTACAGATGTAGCTAAGTGGCAACATAAAGTTGTTTGGTCTATGGACTAGTAACTAGTTATCGATGACAAAGGTCCTTTGCCTGCCAACAAATGTGTGATTGGTTGTCAGATAACTGAACAGCTCAGAGCTCGGAACAATTTACAGAGAAGGAACTTGATCTCCATGAGCTCAGAAGTGGTCTCTTTGTTCTCTGCAGTCAAAATTCACTTTAAACTTGAAGAAAACCATTTATATTTTCTTTCAGCAGCTGCTGTAAGCTATACTTTTAATTGATAATTCAGTGATATTTTACAAGTGAACCAGCTATTGTGTGCGTCTTTTAAACCAGCTGAATAATTTGGAAAGGGAAGCCAGGAAGTAACTTTTGACTCAACAAGAACTAACTCAACAGAATTTGTGGATGAAGTCTACTGAACTATCTTTCCACATTTCCCTACCATCTGTTTGCCTGTCCATGTGTGTGTAAGGGAGAGTTTAAGGGGAAGTAAAGTTTTAATTATTAGTCTTATGTTTCGATAGTTTCTAACTGTCTGCCTACAGCTAGAGTCTAATTACTTGGAATAAATAATAATTATTGTTCAGCTTAAAAACCTGGCCTGTGCTTTCTTATTTTGAAAATTTTAACTTTAGTGACAAATCCAGGGGTAACAGGGCTTGATTTCCAAGTGTGCTTCCCCAGTGAACTGTGGTAAAGTTTAGGGGCTTGCGGATCAGGGATTGGAATTGGAACAGAAACAACAAGGATTTAGTTATCGTATTAGTAGATAAAACATGTGAAGGAAAACACCAGGGTTTATATTGCATTTAAGACATGACATTATCTCATTAGGGAGAGACAACTGGTGACACCTTATTCTGCAGATCACTACACCTCAGATGAGGGGAAAGGTTGAGAAGGAAAGTCCTTCATGTAGTATCAGCCAGTGGAGGAATTGAACCCACACTGTTGGCATCACTCTGTATTACAAACTTATCATCCAGCCAACTGAACTAACCAACTCCAATTAACAACAATACTACAGCTGGCAGAAATCATTGAAGAAAGGGGATGGAATTAAAAAGACAGGAAATCAAAATGAGGAAACTAGAATTTAAAGTGCATCGAGAAGAGAGAAGTTATGAATATAAGCTTAAAATGATGCAGGGTGAAACAAGAGACATTAGGTACTGACGCATGCCCTGGTGGGGCGAATATCAGTCATAATTTAGTAGGTGTGGTGATGATGTCCTTCTTGGTGAAAGGTTGTGAATGCACCTCCACTTTTATCTGTTCTATATCAATTACCTTTCAAATGGTAAATAGATAATAATGATCGTTGAGTTCTTGGTGTGGCTTTTCTGCAGTCATTCCAAGCAGCTTCAGCAGGCAAGATTGTCTTTCTCATGGATTTGGAGTCAGTAGTTGCTGCTTTTCTTGTTTCAATGGATTCTGCCTATTGTTTCTAAATATTTTGCTATCACTGACATTAAGGAAACTTTGTCAAGTGACCAAGGGACAAGAGGATGATCTGTTGCATTGAGATCTACTATTCAGAGAGGTCATGGCATGCCAGTTCACAGAATAAAGATTAAGTTATGTTAACCCAAACAAAGGACATTGGAGGACAAAGCGAGGGAGTTGGATGACAGAGTGAAGGCCAATCTCTCCCAAAGACAACTCAATTACAAAACAAGAGAGATGGAAATTGATCGGTGGCAAGTCAATGGTGATAGATGGAGGGTTGCACATACTGGTTGCCAGGTTGAGGGTGATGGCGGGAGTTGACAGAGGGTTGCTAAAGGATAATGGTGAGTGGCTTGAGAGCCACAGGAGGAGAGATCCAGGGAATAGTGGAAAGGTCAAAGGTGACTGAGGGAGGGTGTCCAGGCATCCAAGTGCAGCAGTTGAGGAGAGGGTTAGCAGCAGTTCAAGTTCACAATCTGCCTCCCAAACAGGAAAAATAATGCTGCTGGCTGGCAAGGATTACACGCCTCTTTGGGAGCCATTTAAAATAAGGTGCCCAGACGTTTTACCATTGTGCAGACATGGCAGGGCTGGTGACTTCATGCCTGCTCTCCCTCACCAACTGGGTTTGCTACTGCCTTGTGCATATCTTATTGGTGGCTACTACATGATCATACATGGCCAGCCATTCCACCTCCACACAATAATCCATCTCACTCTTGGTCCTGCCATAAGTATATGTGCCGCCTCATAAGGATTCAGCCCAATGATCCAGGGAAAAAATAACTGGCAATTTGAGAAATATGGCAAATAAATGAAAGATAACATGGCTTTGTTAGAAGTAAGTCATTTTGATAAAATAATGGTAAGTCTTGATGAGCACAGTGCAGTTGATATACATATAGACTTTCAAAATGCCCCTAAGATAGTACCACAGCGATTAAAGGGACAGTCACAGCTTGGACACAAAGTTTACTAAGTGGAGAAAAAGCACGAGGTAATAAATAGTTATTCTTCAGTCTAGAGGGACATATGCAGTGAGTACCCAAAGGTTAGCTATAGGACAATTGATCTTGTTGATGTATGTTTATGACCTGAACATGGGTATGCAAGATTTAATTTCAAGGTTTGCAGATGATATGGAACTTAAAAATATAGAATCAATAATATAGATACAACCAGATTTCGGAACAACACATGCAGACAGGTGAAATGGATAGACCTATGGCAGATCAAATTTAATGTAGAGTACTACGTCTTGGTGGATTCTAGTAGGATAACAGAGAGATGATATGAGCTGAGTGGTACTACCATAAGGTGGTTGGATCAGACAGCTCTTGTAGATGTACATACTTATATTGAAGATGGGAGGACAATGTAGTTAAAGAAGAACATGGATCCTTGATTTCATTAATCGAGGATAATGACAAGGAAGTTCTGGGCACCATTCAACAGAAAGGATGCCAATGCCTTGGAAGGAGAGCAGAAGAGATTCATTAAACTAGGACCAGGGATAGCAAGTTTCATTTATGTGGACAAATTGGAGAAGATGGTATTATTTCCTCAGTGAGAGAGTCAAAGAGATTTGATGAATGTGTGCAAACTCATGAATTGTCTTGATAGTTTATGTGTTGTGTATTGTGGAAGAAGAAAATCTTTTTCAGCGGCTGAAGGATAAGTTAAATCCATTGATTTAACATGCACTTTCAAGATGATTGATTGTATTTAAGATAAATTTTGATTGGGAAAACCTTATTTACACAGGAAGACGCTTGGACATTGACCTGATGATCTGTTCTGATTGACCTGAAATAATGGCCTGCATTTTTGCTCCCAAGGAAGGTGCATAGACTCAGGCGATTTCCAGTAGGCTGCACCCACCTTGGGATGAAGTTCCTGAATGATCAGATCTTCTTTCTGGTAGGAAGGCGCAAAATGTGTACATGCTAGAGTGAAGCTTGCCAGGTTTAGCCACAGATGCCAGTTGAGGTGGGCTGAATTACACTCAGTGCTCTAGGACTTTGTCCCAGTGTACTGTTATACATTAAGACTTCCAGCCCTCATTGCCTCATTCCCATCAACTCTCCATGGCCTATTCTTGCCAACTCATGCCAATCCATACCTCTTTACCCACCCCATTGGCTCCCATATATTCCATGCTAACCTACACACATCCACTCAAGCTCAAAGTATAAAACAGCCCCATCCACTACCTTAAACGTTCATTCCCTTCACCACTAACATGCAGTGGCAGCAGTGTGCACCATATACAAGACATACTGCAGTGACTCCTCAAGGCTGTCTCATCATTCTATTTGAAGCTCCAACTGATTCTGCCTCCTTTATCCTCCTATGCAGGCAGTGCATCCCAGATCCTAACCATACGACAGTCTCATATCTGATGTGAGAAAAAACTCCAGCATGGTCTGATCCACTGCGCATTGATTGGAGCTCCAAAATGATTAGGTTTAAGTATATTCTTAGCTCTGAGACTAAAGCAGATCCCAAGCAGAAAGCTCCAACATGCCTCTACAGGCCTGTGCAGGAGCAAGTTGTTTCTCAGCAGCCTGTGAATAGGGGTTCCAGCATTTTAGTAGCCATGAGCATAAAGCAGCACTCGTTTGTACAGCACTGCAATGTCAAAGCCGCCTAGCCTCAGATCAGACCTTAAACTATCTGGATTGAATTACATGGACATCAAAATTGACTTGGTATTGTTTGAAAGGTAGTTCATTTGCTGTTCTGGTCAGTATTCCGGCCTCATTGGACATTATCAAAATAAATAAACTGGATGTTCAGTATTGTCGTTGTTTGCAAGCCTTTTAATATTTACTGCTCTCATTGAAGTAAATGGATTGTTTTAATATTTGCAGTAGAAAAACAATGGAATCTTTGTTTACTTGGTCATTTAAAATTTCTAGTAGTAGTGAACGCAAACAGCAATGAAGAAATTAACAGTAACAATGTTACTGAAAATGATAACATGCAAATAACAAAATGCTAAATCTCACAACAATAAAAGCTGAACAATCAGACACTTTAAATTTAAATTTTGTTCAGTGTCTGAAAGTAACTGATTTCTGTTCAAATTCTCAAAGACATCAGAGATTATGTAAAAGCACAAGTGAAAAGTTAGCCTGTTAAAAAGGCCTTTACCTCACCTCAGCCTTATTGCTTCAATCTTGTGGCAAGTTAAAATGTCAGCCCATTCTGCAACTCCCTCTATTGGGATTCATGTGAATATGTTGAATTTACTAATTGCCTTCAAGCTCCACTGTAAGCCTTTAGTAGCTTTGAGTGTTCCTTAGGAGATTGAAGTGTGGTGAAGGCTACATCCCTTATTACTGTCGGAGAAACCACTGCAATACATTAATTAGATTATATGAAAAATGTCAAGGAATTTCCTGGAGAGAGTTCATTACAATAAATTGGGGACGGAGTTAATTTAAGAATATAGCACTACAGTATTTTTTTTAAAAATCCACCAGTTAAGACATACCTGCATGGTAATTGGGGAATCCATCTCAGAACTTGACCTTCTAGTCTAGAAGTAGGGATACAAATACTGCACCAACAGCCCCCCACCCTTGGTGTTAAAGCAATTGCACATCAATTTGGTTCTTCATTAGTTGAGCATAAATGCCATTGTAAGACTTGTTGATCACCAGGCCCAGGAGTGCATTCATGAAGATGTCTTCTGATCTGCCTTTCTCCATTCCTACTGGGTATCCATTGATCAGAATTGTGGGGTTGATGTGCCACCAGAAATTCAAAATAATCCACTTTAAATAACCAAACTGGGGCTGCAAATGAAAACTTTCAAAATAAATTTGAAAAACTGCTTCCTCCAAATCAGAAAAACTACATGTGGCCTACCACCCAGTGAACCTACTTAATCCTATTGCATGGGATTGCTGCATACAACATTCTCCACCCAGGTCCCCATTAGAAAAAGGGAGGACTCCTTTATAGACTGCCTCCCAGTGGAGACCTCTGCTGCGAAAGGTAGGACATTATGCCAAGGCATGTCCAGGCAACAGACAAAAGTAAAGAAGTGGGTAATGCACAGCATCAACCCATACATCAATCCATTCTTTGACATTTTAAAGGACATGATGTGAATCTCCTTAAAACTGCTCAAATTGTCAGATGCAGGATCCCATGAGAGGTTTGCATCTTCAGGGCAATTTCAAATTCTGGATGAATTAACCCCTATTTGTCCAGAAGTCAACCTCAAGCCTCAGCCACCTTGACACCCCATGGACAAGTATCACAGCCATGAGGCTCTGGAAGGTTTTGGCTGCCTACTGGGTATTATATGATGGCTAATTGTTCTGGTATTTTCTAAGCTGCTCTTCTGCCATCCATTGCATCCCTAAATCTGGTCACCACAGCTCCTGAGCTCTCTCCTCTGCCAGCCACCCAAACCTCAGCAACCAGAGGACCTTGTTCCTGACCAGTGGCTCGTTTATGGCAGCCACCAGCTGTACCAGAGGGAGAACTCTGGTGTTAAGTGACCATGTCCCTAACCTTGATAAGATCCAGATAAATGACAGGCTATCCCAGGGAGAAGGTCCAAAAGCTCATCCACTCCATTATCAGAAACTGTAAGCGGAATTTTTCAGGGGTTTGTGTGACGTGGGCCATGGCAAAATATGTGACAGAATTGAGTGTCAAGTGTGGCAAATTCCATCTTGATTTTGAGATCACTGCGCTCCATCTTCTATGCTTTTCGCAAGTGGCATGGTGAGATCCTTGCTAGGCAGGAGTGTGATGCCAATTGATGGTGATTATTGCTTGTTAAATGACTCATTAAACAGACCAACTTGCCTTATTAACATTCAGCCTCCCATTTCACCAAATTCTCAAAACAAGCTTGACATCGGGTAATCTGAACAGGGAAACTACAGCAAGCACCTGGCAGATTTAGCTTGCTGCTTGCTCCAAGTGACTTCTATGTTGAAAAGCAGGCACCTATACCTCAAGGTGTGCTGCATGGTTACCAGCCACATTCACCCTACATCCATGGTCATTGGTATCTGATATGTGTCAGCCCCTAAAAAGCCTCATGGCACATCTCTGACCTACTGACAAAATACTTCTACACTTCAATGCTGTACCTCATGCTGCACTGGAAACTATCATTGTAATGCTGCAGCAAGGACACTGTGCATTCAGGGACATACACCCAGCTCTAAACTGGATCATAGTTTATAGGTGTGAGGCTGGAAAAGCACAACAGGTCAGACAGCATCTAAACTAGACCAGCTGGCATATCCAGACTTCTCCCTCACAGTTATAGCACTCACTCGTTTTGATGTTACCTGGATGCTCACAGCATCCCTGCTTTGTCTTGCCTTTGCATACTTTGCCCAACAGCCAGAAATGTCAGACCAATATTACTGTTGTCTTGCCATGCGTTTTTAGAGCAGACACAAAGCCTGGAAGCTTGTTATAGTTCAGACCTCAGTCAAGTCAAGGAATATAGCCTTTTCTCAGGGAGACTGGCAAACTAGGAAAGATGTTGTTAAACTTGAAAGTGTGCAGAAAAGATTTACAAGGATGTTGCTGGGGTTGGAGGGTTTGAGTTATAGGAAGAGGCTAAATAGGTTGGGGCTACTTTCCCTGGTGCATCATAGGCTGATGGGTGACCTTATAGAGGTTTACAAAATCAAGAGGGGCATGGATAGGGTGAATAGCCAAGGTACTTTTCTCAGGGCAGGGGAATCCAAAACTGGAGTGCATAGGTTTAAGATGGGAGGGAAAAGATATAAAGGGACCTAGGAGTCAACATTTTCATGCAGACAGTGTTCCGTGTATGAAATGAGCTGCCAGAGGAAGTGGTAGAAGCTGGTACAATTACAACATTTAAAAGACATCTGGATTGGTGCATGAATAGTAAGGGTTTAGAGGGCTTTGGGCCAAATTTAGGATATCTGGTCAGCATGATCTGAAGGGTCTGTTTCCATGCTGTATATCTCTATGACTCTAAGTCATAGCTTTTCTTAGCTGTACGGCAGCCTCCAAAAGCAGCCCAAAGCCTGCCTTGGGTGGTCAGATTCAGGATTCCCTCCTGAGGAGCCGAATGATGGGTATCAGACCAACCATTTTGACTCTTTTTGCCCTATTACGGGCTGTTTTGCTCCTGGAATGAGAGATAGGCAGACATTAAGGGAGCTGTAAGTGGGTGCCACAGCTTTTACGAGGTGAGGTGCTCCAAATGAGTGAGTTGGCAGCACAGACGCCATGCAGGGTTAATGGTAGCAGGTGTGGGTGGATTAGAGCAAGGGAGGGAAGACGTTGCAGGCAATATTGATGCTCACCTGCTCTTTTATGGTCTCCCTGTGGAGGCCATAATGATGGCCATAACCACCCCCACCATTACCATGCCATCTGATGCTGTTCCACATTCCCCCTTTCACCTTGAATTACCCCTGTCTCTGTTCTCATGCTCACTACTACAAACAGCTCACTGGCTGAAGCACTGGTGTGCTAACAGGAATGGCATGGCATGGCATGGCAAGGCAAGGCATGGAAGCAAGTTGGCACAAAGTGAGCGAGTGCTAATAGAACAAAGCGAAAAGCCTTGAGATGCAGACTGGTCTAATCTTTAAGCTGGGTGCCTCTTCGTCGGTGCCAAGTGTCCCTGCTACAGCCTTCTCAATGCCAGTTGCCAGTACAGCCTGCATTGCAAGTCTGTGTCTCATGAGCAGCCTTCCAGCATGTCAGAGAGATGCCATGAAGGTCATGTTGTGTTGGCAGATGCCAGATGCCAACGTCCATAGATGCAGGGTGTGTGTGGCTATAGCCCGTGGATCATGTCCTGAGACGATGCTGTTCAGTGCTCAGCATGGAGGTTATTTAGAGCAAACAGAGGGCTCAAGTCGTCACTCACTACGGTTTCCTCGTCTATTTTTCAAGATATCGAGCTTGTTTGCAAGTTTGGTAAGATGGGAGGCTGAATATTTGTGACATTAACGTTCCTCTTTTTGACATAATAGGCAATATGTGTGTGTCACCCAAGTGCCTGAGTTATCTGCCACCTTTCAGATTGTGTAAACATTTAGGTACCTTATGCAGAGTCAATTAAATGTGGAGCTGGAGAAGCACAGCAGGTCAGACAGCATCAGAGGAGCAGGAAAGTTGACATTTTGGGTCTGGACCTTTCATCAAAACTTCATCCTGTTGAAGTGTCCAGACCCGAAATGTCGTCTTTCCTGCTCCTCTGATGCTGTTTGACTTGCTGTGCTTCTCCAGCTCCACACTTTATCGACTCTGACTTCCAGCATCTGCAGTCCTTACTATCTCCAGGTATCTTATACATGTAGTTTATTGGACTTTATTAGTGTTTTTAATGGGACATTTGGAAAGTTGAACAGTTGGTGCAAGTGCAATCTTCTATGATTGTGTGCTAACTTTAAATTCAACTGTATTGCATTCCAACAGTGTCACACATCAGGTTAGTCCAGGACATATCTTGCTTACCAGTACACTGCTTTAGACATTGTTCATTCATGATTTCCTGTCACTGCTTTGTGATGCAGATCGATCCTTACAACAAAAAGGAACCGTACTTTTCTACAGCCATTGAACAGTTTCCACCCTTTAACTGGCTCCACCTTTTGTTTTTGTTAACTGAAGGGCAACTTTTAAGTCACCCTTTAAGATCTCCTATCAGTAAATAATTTCCCCTGACCTTGTAGATTTTGAATGCAGTATGCACGGGGAATGATTTTACCTCAATTTATTGCACAAGGTTAACAAAATGCATCACAGGTGCACTTAACATCTAAAAACATGGAATGTCACCACACAGGTCAATTGTGCCGTACATTTATTGACAAATAAAGAATTTGGAAATCTGGGATGCATTTGCCTGTTAGAAATAATATTATAAAATTAATTTTATACCTTTAAGGAGTCTCCTTTGAATTTAATTGACTTAATAATGGCCCATTCAAAAAAAATTAAGATGATTCTCTAATGAATTTCCCATCCATGATTGTCCAATTGCTTGCTACATGTTCCAATGGTTTATATATTTTAAATTTGAAGCACTAATTCAATGTACAAAAGAGAAGGTGCCAGCATGGAGTTATTGAATGTAAACAAAAATGCAAACTGACGCATTATTTCGGTGTTCAGAGTGAGGAATGAAAATTACTTCACGTGAAAATTCCTCAATTTTTAAACAATGCAAAGCTTAAAACTAGTTCAGGGTAGGCATCCTTAGAAGAGGCTTCGCAAGCTTAAAACTAGTTGACCAAATACAGCTTGTAAACAAGGCCCTGTTTACCAGAACTAACTGCTTTCTTTTATTTGCAGCACAACTCTTAATCAATTAAATACAGCAGTTGTTGAAATGGCACTAAAAACATACAGGATGTAACATGCAACAAGTAAACTAACTCATCCATATCTCTTCTCTGCAGTATCTAAATCAAACATAAATAACGTACTTTGGTGAAAATCACATATTTGCATTCAGATTTTGTTGTCAATGTATTCAATTCACAAGAGGATTGTGAATAAGATGGACATGATTCTTTCATCCAGAATTGATGCATTTACACAAATGTTAATCATTTTTTATAGGAAGATCCTCCTGCCTCAATCCAAAAATTACCTTTAGCTGTTTGACACATTTCGACTTGTCTTACTCTTGCAATTTAATTTAAAGTAATATTGTAGATCTACAGTTTCCATTAATTATCATCCATGCTACCCTGTGCAATTTGCAATTTTTATGATTCTGTTAATCATTTAGTATTATTTAAATGATGTGAAGTGTGGCATATTGATAAAAATTGCCACATCAATCATGAATTTATTTTTCTGTGGACTGTAGAATGATGATTTCTTCTTTCTTTTCTGTGCCAGTTTAGATTTAGAACACTTGGAGAGGAGCTTCCTTTCATGAGTGGGCAACAAGGGTGGTTTGGGACTGCTTTTAATCAATCATATGATTCTCTTAATTGGCCTTGAGATGGGCTTGTCATCCAACTGAAAATAGTGATGGTACTCATCAGACTGAAGCATAAATCAGGGCTTTCAGCTTGAGAGGAATAGCAGGCTGTGATCAAAGGTAAGTAAAACATAAAGGGTGCTCCAGGATGAGACCTTCAACAGAGTCAGTTTTGGCTGCTCCTGCACACAAGCAGACACTCCTCACCCCAAGTCTGTCATCCAAAGATCACATCCAGGCACCTAAACTGACCCTAAGCTGGCACTGTCAAGAATCTCGCACTGGAAAATCCCAGTAGGTCTTCTGTGATTGCCTTCTAATGGTTCATATACCTGCAGGATGCAGGCATTTGGTCTTACTGCACATCTCTCCCACCACCCAATGTACCTCTGTGAAAATGCCCAGAGGCAGGATAGAGCCATCAACAGGCACACCATCTGACAACGCTAATTTTACCTCCTGTCTGCCTCTGCTTCTGGCCTTGGTGAGAGTCAAAAATCTTTTTGGAAACTGGGAAAGGCTGTGGCATTACGATGATAATGTCACTAACAACTCAGAGGTCCAGACATTGGAGGTAGGTACTCCACAACATTTAAAAAGCATCTGGATTAACACTTAAAATGCTAAGGCATAGTAGGCTATGGACCAAGTGCAGGTAAATGGGATTACTCTAGTTTGGTGCTTGTTGGTCAGAAGGGGCATGGTGGGCTGAAGGGCCTGTTCCTATGCTGTATAAGTCTTTGACTACATGACTAATGTTCTTGGGGCATGGGTTCAAATTCCAATAGTGTGGAATTAAAATTCAACTAATAATTCCGGAATTGAGACCTCGTCTCATTAATGGTGACTACGAAACTATTTTTGATTGTCATAAAAACCAATATCTACTCCACTAATTTTACTTTAGGTAAGGAAATCTTACATCTTTATAGGGTCTAGCCTACATGTGACTCCAGATCCATAGTTAAGTGTTTGACTCTTAATTACCCTCTGAAATGGATGAACAAGCCACTCAATCAAGAGCAATTAGGAATTGGCAACAAATAGCAGCCTTCCCAGAGACATCCAAAACCCATGAGAAAAATAAATTAAAACACATTAACAGAATATCATCCAAGATGATATGATGCATAGTTGTGTATATACATTTGTCTTAATTTCAGAGGCAAAATTAGTTACAGAGCTCAAATAAATAAAATTCAAATAGCAGAGTTATTCCTTGCAGAAAGAATAATTGTTCATTTTCCCACATGCAAATATCTACCCAACGACTTTATTAATTTTTAAGAAAATGTGTACTTCTGGCTCTACTGCTGAACTAGGATCAGAGAGAAGACTTTTCCTAAAAATTTAAATTGCTAATGTTGTCTGCCATACTTGGGGACTCAATCAACTCACTTTTTGATTCACAAACTCTCAGTTTGTTTGGCATGTTTGGCAATACTTTTGGTGTGCCTTTAAACGATGCAAAGATCAGAAACAACCAGCAGTAAGACCAAATGGCAAAAGTAAAAATACACAGGCACAGGTACAGATGCGCTGTTACTTCATCATTCCCAACAGCCACATAAGATGTACATTATTGGACTAAATACAAAGATAATTCTGACAATTTTAGTAACTGGGTTCCACTGTGACTTACGATTGGAACAGTCATTTGCCTGCACATCTGGTATCATTTCAGGTACGTGTAAGAAGCAGAATTTAATTCAGGTGACTAATTGCTTTCCAGTACCTATCCCAACAACAGATGTCCTTCTCTAAACTAGCCACACCATATGTCCTACAAATGGTTGATTGAAGAAAAAAGTTTAAAAATATACTAAGGACTTTTAAAAGATAACAACTTGCAAGTTGTTTCCTGAATTTTTCTGTTCAAGTCATTCATCTTGATATCGAAGCTGATTTTCACACCTCAAACCTATGCTTGTGGGAGCACATGAGGTGCAACCTTACTAAAGGTGGTGTGTTATGAACCTGACCCTAGGATTGCCATCTAACTAGGGATGTGCGTAGATGAGTTGAGGACACAGGTGAGCCAACATGATTTATGATGTGGGGCAAGGTGACGGCGTTCACGGTGGATATAGTGGCAGAACAGCTATGGTGACCTAGGACTGAAGACACCAATTTGTGTCATAAGGAATGGGATTGAAGGGGCTGGAAGGCTTTTCTACAACCTGATGACTCTCAGTGATAGCCTTCATGAGAGACAACTCAATGGTCACTTATTTTCCATTTTCAGCAAGTAAAGGTTAGATTAGGTACAAATGTCGAGAAGATAGGATGTTCAGTTGTTTTTTTGAGAGACTGCCAAGTTCATGAAAGATCCCTATTTATTGTCCCCGTAAATATCTTAATTGGTTTCTTGCTACTGCCAGGCTTTAATGGACTTTGGTAAGAAGTCCAAAGAGCCAGTCTGATGCATCTTCCTTTGCCCACTTTCCTGGATCCTGTTCTTTCAAAACCATTATCAAAATGCTGAAGAAACTCACTCCAATGTGTCTATATTATTTAAGAAATGCTTACAGTACTCTTCAAACATTGATCAGGATTTGACCAGTTTTGTTTGATACCAGGATGTCTCAATGGACAGTTGAGCAAACAAATAAATTGTCACTGGCAGTTTTAGGATTTAATAATTCAAACAAGAAAAAAAGGATAGGCCAGTCGGTTTGTACATGATGTAGCATTTCAAGCATCACTGATAAGATTGTTCCTGCTTCTAGAATGACTATCAGTGATGTAGGGGAACTACTGTGCTAGCATTTTCTATAATTACTTTGTAAAAGTAATTTATACCAGAGTAAAATGTCGTTTATAACAGATTAGAAGTCTAGACTATCATTCCAAACTTCCATTAAAAACATACATGGAATGCTAATAGAAACCAGATAAGGAATAGCCCAGACTTATGAACATTGTTTGCTGCACTTGGCGCCACAGATATCCAGGGTGCAAGTAATAAAAGATAATTACCCACTGCCTGAACCTGTTGGCTGCAAATATTGTTTCCTTTGCCAGTTCTTCTAGTGGCCCATATAAATCAGTTAATGAGCAGGTGTGTTGGTTGGAACCTCTGAAGTGCTATAATATCCTTAATTTTTCACACAATACAGTTGAGGTTGCTAAACCGTAAGTGGAAAGTGGGGGCTTAGATGTGCAACTGGTTGTGGACTTTTTATTTGAAACTCTCAGATAAATTATTCGTCTGACATCACAGGTTAATTTTAGGTCAATGGGTTATATGATGAGTAAGACAACATAATAAAGGAGAAAGCCATCAAGAGGATGCTGGTAAGGTCCACAAGCTAAAGGCTAGCAAGGACAGTGTGGAAAATGTAATTTGCACTGCAGTACTCAATGTAAAATGACACCTTTGCTATCCAATTACTAGAAGTGGAAGCATATGGCATTCCTAAGGGGAAGAAAATATGAATGAAGCTATCAACCTAATGCCACATCCCATTAAGGAGGTGGCAGGTGTCTTCAACTGAATGAATAAAATATACATGATATAAAAAAAGCTGAGTTTTGTGAACATCAGAACAAACTATAGTATGAAAGTTGCCAGCTATACTTTGCAATGCTGCTAATATACAGAGCATTCCAAAGAGTAAAGTAATGCTTTCTGAAAAGTTTCAGGGTCGTCCTCTAGCTAGCAGACAAATACCTAAATAAATGCAAAGGATTGTACGTACAACATGCCTTGTGGTGGCCTTAGCTTGATTCTGACTGATTTAGGCCAAGAATCCCACATTCTGTTAGCAAAAGGTAGTAACTGATAGTGGTTCCACCAACATTAAGATCACTCCACCCATAACAGGTGGGGCTTAGCCTTTTGTTGAGTCAAAGGGAGCTGCTGTCAATAAGAGTGTCCTGGTATCATTGGTAATGGGCAGTATCTGCACACAGACCAGAAGTCTGACCATGGTCTGTTGTCCTTTGGGCCTGTCAAAGTCAAAAACTATGTTTGGCTGTTTGTGATTATATAAGTGGAATTTATATGCGTTTGAAACTTTTAATTTGCAGAGTTTACTTAATTTGGCTTAATTATTTACCTTAGCTAGAATCTAATGAATTATCATACATAATGATTTCTTGTTAAGCACAGAATCTTGGTTTGTGCTTTCTATCAGCCTGGTCTGAAAATCAGGTATTTTGGGGATTTTGCATATTCCTTTAGCCCAGTGAGTTGTGACCGTGCTACAAGTCAAATTCTGGCCAAGTAAATTTGCATCATGTCATTAGTCCTTGCAAATCAAAGACTGGAATCTCAGTGAAACAGAAGTTACAGACAATAACTTAAAAAGAGGTGAGTGCTGGCCAAAAATGGACCAAATGTCATGAGACTTCCAAGGGTGCTGTGAGAGGTGGAGAGAATTGCTTCATCATCTGTCATGTATATATTACAATGGACTCTGCTGAATGCAGCAAGTTTCATGCTTGATGTGGGCTCAGGATATAAAGGGGTCAGAGTGCAGCAGGCACTCCATTTTTGATGTAGTGTGTTGGTCACTCAGCCAGAGCAGCATCTTCACAAGTTTGCTGCACATGCTGAAGCTGAGTGAATGATGGATTCATTATCGGGATGCAGCATATCCCACAATACAGGGAGAGAGCATTCAGCCCTCAGCAGCAAAGCACACCACCACTGAATGCTCTCAGAGCTAAGAACCTGTTTGTTCCTTGTGTTACCATCATAGGTCATTCCCACCAAGAGTCACGCTCCCAGTCGCTGGTGGGATGTTGGTTGCTATGACTGCTTAAGAAAGTGAAGGCAGATGCAGGGGGACAGGGGCTAACAGCAGAAGAAGGCCACTCCAGAAGCTGAGGAGCACTCAGCTCAGGGAGAGATTGCAGATTCAGGACCCCTCAGGATGCATCAGGTCTGCAGGAGGCCACAGATTTTCTGCCCTGACTCCATTTCCTGGGGATCAGTGAGGTGCAGTGCTGACGTTTGAATGTCTCAGGACACGTTGACAAAACTGTGCCAGATTCTGGAGCAGGACTTATCCCAGTAGCTGTGATGGTTACTGCGATGCTGAACTTCTTTGCGACTGGCTCCTTCCAGGGAGTGACAAATAACCTAATGTGGAATCTCTCAGTGATGCACCTACAAATATCTGTGCAAGGTCTCATTGATTCTTTTCATTTTCCAATTACGTCAATGCTGCAGCATTGGCACGTATATGGTACTGAGAGGGCCATATCACAACACTGCGGAATTTGTCAACAGAAAGGGGTTCAACTCAATTAATGTACACTCTGTGATCACTGTTGCCACTTCCTGGAGGTGTCTGCCCACTGTCCTGACAGCTGCCATGACTGGTACATCGTGGAGCACTCTCACGCACGTGGTGCATGTGAGAGCTGGTTACTGGGGGACAAGGGCTACCCATTAAGTACAGATAATAACACTATTGGGCAATCCCATAATTGCTGGCAATGGCCATGGTGGAGCAGATGATAGGGTTGCTGAGGATGTGGTTCCACTTATTGGGATGTTTTTGGGGAGAGGTCCTTCTGGTAGACACTAGACAGAGTGCACTGTATCATCCTGGCGTGCTGTGTTCTGCATGACTGGAGCAGGCAACAAGGTCGTGTGATAGATATTCAGGAACTGGGGGAACGGGTACAGTCTTCCAAGGAGGAGGAATAAGACTTAGGGAGGAAGAAGACTTCATTGAGCATTACAGATCTCAGCTGCATCGGACAGGACTTCATTGAACCCTTTTCAGTAGATGAGGGCTGGGTGCAGCAGACAATAGTCAAATGCAAAACAGTCATTGGTCATCATGCCTGCATTTCACTTACATGGTGGGGGGAAAGTGCAACCTCTACTCATTTTGTTTGCGTTCACTTTTGCTGACTAAATAAAAGTTCATGTTTGTACTTGTCCAATTGCTTGCTTGTAAGTGATGTTCCCTTATTGGACAATGACAAAGTTCAGGTCTACAAGTGGGCATCGGGGACAGGGTAGTGTGACACAGAGAGGATACTCAGACATGGTGTAACTAAGGACAGGTAGACTGGCCTGATGGTTAAACAGTGACTCGAGTGAGAGAATGATATATGTACAAGGGAGTGTCAGCCATGTCAGCTATGTGCTACATGCAGCCTGGCTTTGTGATAGTAGTGTCATTATATCATTGGTGAAAGGTAACACTGGATGGATGACAATTGCCTGAATGCATTGTGCTGTTTTAAAGATGGCATGAGCACCAGGGATGCCAGTTCTATTGGGAAATATCCTGCGAGCAGTGAGTTTTTCAGGGAATGATGGGTGGAAGAATGGGGCTAGAATCAGGTGAGAAGGGCATCATAGGAGCAAGGTAAGTTGTTGATGAAGCAGATTTTGGTGAGATATAATGAGAGATCTTGCTAGGCCTTGGACAAAGAACCTGTTCTTGAAACTTGATGAAACCGATACTTAGCCTAAAATACAATAAGATTCAGGCCAAGGTTTCTGACACTGATCAGAAAAATTGGGGCAATATATTTTCTTCTATTGTTTTTGAAATGATATTATGAGTCATGCTTTTGTTAAAAACAAAATGCTGGTGGATGCTCTAGAATGCACAAATGTACGCTATTTTAGCAGCCGCTTTTGAGCAGCATAGTAGACGGTAAAAATGGATTTGTAAGCAAGAAAGGGAAGACTCTCTCTTTCTCCCTGAAATAACTGCACAGAGGCCAGTATCCCGTCACCAAATCACCCTTTATTTACTTTTGCAGAATGCACTCAGTGTGGCCAGGCAGCTCGGAGTCAGTCCCTGGCTGAGGAGATTCTAAATTTCCTGTCTATATAGTTTTTATTCTAATCTCCTGGTTAAGTTGTTCTTTTTTTAGGAGATTCTACTCTTCTGGTTATGTTTTTTTTGGTATGTGTGTGCAGGTGTGGGACACAGTAGAAACCACTAGGTGCGCAAATAATTGTATTAACTTACCACCAACAGGAAAAACACCCATGTGACCAAACTGCAAGCAGAGCCCCTCCAGGGGTAGTGGAGTCTCCTGTTTATATTGGTCAGCCCATATTTCCTGATTGGCCCAGGTTAACAACCCTAATCAAGGATCTCATAGTCAACAAGATCCACCTGGCTCCAATCACTACATCCCTCCCCCACGAAGTCCAGGGATGTAGGCTTGTTATTTCTCTTGCAGCTTTTCCTGCGACGTTTTTGCCCCAGGTTGAGTTCCTCTGTCTTCGTTTCTGCCACGGGCAGAGCATACTGGACCGTAACCCATCTCTTACGTCCAGAGCATCTCAGGAGAGTTACTTCCTCCTCTTCCAATAGTAATGGTATCGAGGCCGTGTCCATCTCAGACTCTGAGGTTTCCTTGACAGTAGACGGAAGGGGAGAACTGACCATTTCTGACAGGCGTTCTGTCTGTTCTGAAGGATCAGGTATGTTTTGATCCTGTCCCGTTTGCGAGGTAACAGCTTTCAGGTGATCCACATGCTTGTTCAGGACTGTATCACTTACTCAAACATTGTAAGTGACGGGACCTGACCTCATATCATTCTCGCCTTATACCCATACAGGGCCATTTCCATGGTTCCGGCACCAAACTTCATCCCCTGAATTAAATTGTCTCTCGTGCTTAGAGGAGGCATGTGGCCGGCATCGGCATTCCTGCTGCCGCTTCACCTTCACCTCCAGGTGTAGGAATATCAGGTTTAACATGGTGCAAAATCTTCTCCCCATCAGCAACTCTGCTGGAGCTATCCCTTGTGCGTGAGGGGAGGTCCTATAATCAAACAGGAACTGGGACAGTTTGGTATCAAGTGACACTGTGGGCTATTTCTTTAAGCCTGCCTTCACTGTTTGGACTGCTCTTTCCACTAGACCATTGGGCGATGGATGGTGTGGAACTGTCCTTATGTGCCAAATGCCATTTGGCTTCAGGAAATTCTTGAATTCCCTGCTGGTAAAAGACGACCCATTGTCCATGACCAATACTTTTGGGAGTCCATGTATTGCGAACAATGCTTGCAGCATCTCAAACATCAGCACACTGTCGTCACCATTGAGATAAATGGCAAAAGCCAGTATCCCGTCACCAAGTCACACTTTCTTTACTTGTGCACCATACACTTGCTGTGGCTAGCCAGCTCAGAGTCAGTCCCATGAACTGAGGAGATTCTAAATCTTCTGTTTATATATTTTTTTTCGTTTATATATTTATTTTTCCCTTTTTTTCCTACACTACTGCCATACAGCAGCACATCCCTTGTTGTCTGTGTGCAGGCGTGAGACACAGCAAAAAACATCAGGTGTGCAAATGACTTTATTAACATACCACCATCAGGAAAATCACCCATGTCAGACACTCGTGCATTCTCCCCAGGTCAGCCAGGTTGGTGGAAAGTGAGGAGCACTTTGTCGGTGTAAGCCAAGAGGACCATGCCCGTGCCTGGCCTGTGCAGAACCAGCCCCAACAACCTCCTCCACAAGAGGCACAGGAAATAATCCACGCACTGCTGGCTAGACAAGGGCAGCCCTGACGCACTCCTTTCCCGAAGCGAAGGGGTACCATCAGAGACCCGTTAACTTTAACCAGACACTCTGACCTGCCATACAAAAGTCGGATCTGGAATCTCCTGTTTATATTGGTCAGCCAGGGCTTCCTGATTGGCCCAGGTTAACAACCCCAATCAATGATCTTGTACTCAACAAGATCCGTCTGGTTCCAATCACTACACTCGCTGTGACTGTTCTCTTATAATCTTTTGAAAGAAGTGTTTGGGGAGAAAAGAATTTGGAGAACAACCAATTACCAAGAACTGAAGATCATCAAAATTTTGCTTTGAAAGATGAAACAGGACAATCGTGGACTCAGGTTTTGTTCTCACAACTCAAGGACTCAAAAAACTTTATCTGCTTTTATCTTCCTATTTGTACTTGACACTTACCCCACTTTTCAAATTTATTGCCCGTGTTTGTGCTGATGTCACTTTTCATTTTTTTTTGTTTTCGGGTATAGTACTTAATAAAATTCCAATTTCTTCTTGGATTTGACTCATTCATTTTAATTGAGTTAGCTATGTTTTAATTGAAGTGTGACAGCTGCCTGCTAAAAACAAGCTTTAAAACATTGTCGTGACTGACAGAGAGGGATTAAACGGAGGGAATTAACTTCTGACCTGGTCACAAATAACACAAATTTATCCAATGATCCAGATTCCATGAGCAGGATTTCCAGCTTCTAATTGCTCAAACATAGAACCATTGGCCACTCTCGGGCACCATTCCATTCCTGGACCATTTTCTTGGTAGACCCAGCTGCCAAAAAGTGGTGTTTAGCCAATTAAAAGTGATTGAAGACCTATTTCCAGGGCTGACTCAAATTTCCTATTTGATTTCCAGGTTCTCCAAGGCACTGGGGACCAGGTCAGCTGGAGGTGGATTATCAGTGGCAAACCTCTCACCTATGTGGTTTCAGCTGTGACTGCAGACTGACCTGTGCAGATAATTACCTATTTCTGCAATGGTAGCCTAGCCGCTGAGGATATTTTAAATTTTAAAGTTAAAGTTAAAAATATGGGAGTCATGGTTAGTAAGTTTGCAGATGACACCAAAATTGGTGGTATTGTGAGCAGTGAAGAAGGTTATGTAAGATTACAAAGAGATCTTGATCAATTGGGTCAATGGGCTGAGGAGTGGCAGATGGAGTTTAATTTGGATAAATGTGAGGTATCGCATTTTAGTAAAACAAACAAGGGCAAGGCTTATGCAATTAATGGTAGGGCCCTGTGTAGTGTTGTAGAACAGAGAGACCTAGGGGAACAGGTACATAATTCATTAAAATTTGCATCACAGGTCGAAAGGGTGTTTAAGAAGGCATTTAGCACACTTGCCTTCATTGCTCAGACCTTTGAGTACAGGAGTTGTGACGCCATGTTGAGGTTGTACAGGATATTGTCGAGGCCTCTTCGGGAGTACTGTATGCAGTTCTGGTCGCTATGTTACAGGAAGGATATTATTAAATTGGACAGGGTTCATAAAAGATTTACCAGGATGTTGCCAGGAAGGGAAGGCTTGAGCTATAAAAACAGGCTGGGCTTTTTTTCACTGGAGTGTAGGAGGTTGAGGGGTAACTTTATTGAGGTTTATAAGGTGGATTGCAAAGATCTTTTCCCTAGGATTGGGGAGTTCAAAACTATGGGGAATATCTTTAAGGTGAGAGGAGAAAGTTTTACAAAGGACGAGGGGCAACTTTTTTACACAGAGTGGTTCATATGTGGAATGAACTGCTAAAGAAAATGGTGGATGCAGGTACAGTTCCAACATTAAAAAAACATCTGGCTAAGTACATGAATAGGTAACATTTGGAGGGATATGGTCCAAACACAGGCAAGTGGGACTAGGTTACTTTGGTAATATGGTCAGTGTGGACTAGTTGGACTGAAGGTTTCCATTAACAGGTGACACCTCACAATAGAGGTGAACACCTGAACAGCAAATTGGAGCTTCCTCCAAGCTGGAAGGCGTCTTAATGCTCATTGAACTTTGATAGTCTACTTTGTCAGTCAGCGCACTCTCTGGTCAATAATTGGCCAACTCACTGCTGGTTGACTGTTTCCCATGGAGTACCATTTGACCCTGATATCAGCTCCTAACACAAAAGGGTAATATTCTGCACAAAATTTCCAATAGTTAGTTACAGGTTGACATTTCATGACATGCAGATAAATTAAACAGCTATCCCAATCAGGGTTGCTGTTTTTTGATCATCCTTTCAAGCAGTGCCACTGAAAGCATAATGTGATTGTAGTGCTTTTGAACAAGCCTCCATCATTACAGTTGATCAGACATTCATGTAATCTCTGGTGCCATCAAGTTCTCTTCTTTTTACAGATGTGTTTAACAGTAGGTAGACATAGAATTACCTTTCCTACAGTCTGATCTGGTTGATCACTCTCCTTTGGCCCATCACTTGTGCAAGTGGTAGAAAGAAAACCTATTGATACCATTGATGTTGCAAGAGACAAAAAAGCTAGAACTATTGACAGAAAAGGTTTATGTCAGCATGTAGAGGAAAAAAACAAGCCGTGCAGATGACTTTGAAAAGACTGAATCAATTTCTGACACAGTGCCTTTTATCTGATTATTCATGGCCATAAATATAATTTTTCATCCAACATGCCTGAACATCGAAGTGATAGATATTTGTTGCGTCAAACAAATGCATCGCTGAAATTTTCAGGCAGGTAATTCTTGTTCTGATTTCTTCCTCCCTCCATCAGTCAATGATGCAATTCACAAAAAGTGGCCAGAGATCAACTATTTGAAATCTCCAATTTTCTAAATTAATTCCAAATTAAATCGCTTAACTTTAGACTCACCATTGTTCTATATCACAAAAATTGTACATGAATTTATCAGTGAGATAAGATTACCCGACTTCACCCTGATTCATCTGCTTTTTCCTGAACTATTATTCTCTCATTCACTCTGGCTTTTCCAGGTATGGTCCTCATCTCTGTTTCCTCAAGTCAAAGGGAAATAAACTTGAAAGGATACAGCAGACATGAGTTTAGCTATCCAGCACCAGGTCTGGCTGAACCACTTAAAACAATATCAGTTCCTACACTCATCTGTTCAAACTGTTCACTGTGCCAAGATTGCCTTTGAATGCAGAGATAACCACTGGCTTATTCTCTGTTCTGTAAGAAAAGAACTTCTTAAAGTCCTGTTCTTAGACCTTCCACCCTCACCTCCAGCAATAAGTATGGGGAGGTCATGACTCTTTGCGTCACGAAGATTGAGACAATCCAATCAAACCATTGGTTTTGCTATGTTCAACCTTTTGATAGCCCACTCTCTAAGTATATCTTGGTCCATGAGCCTAACCTCCTCTCCCTTCATCTTATTCGCAATAAACTGTTGACCACCTAATTGCTCTCTTCCTTCCACTTTAGACAATTCTCTGTAGAAGTGGCCTCCCTCTCTTTTAAATCTGTTGTCACTTCCCCTCTGAAAACACCAACCCATGGCCCCACCATCCTTGCCTTCTACCATCTTGTATCCAAACTCCAGTTCTTCTGCAAAACCATTGAACAAGTTCTCACCTTTCAAATTCATTCCTATCTTTCCTGTGGAACTGAACGAATGGAATCATCCCACTTACAGTCAAAGAGTTTTATGGAGCGAGATTCATGGTGCACAATCCACCATGGCTTGGAGCAAGTCTGCTCAAAATCTTTCGCTCTTTATACAACCAGGCTCTTGGACACCCTTCTCAGGGACTACTGCAGCCAGAGAGTTGGAAACACCCATCATTGTTGGGGCCTTCTGGCTTTCATGTTTCTGTTGCCATTTTTTAAGCCCCGACTGCTCATCACTGCTACAAGCCTGGACCTAGCCTTCACTCTCTGGCAATTGACTGTTATCACCAAACACATGACATGGAGGAAATGAAAACTCACTCCTCACTTCACGGACTGGGGTCTGAATGTATTGGTGGATGGTATGGTGGAGAAAAGGGCAGTCTTTTTCTGCAGACTGCCACAGGAAGGCTATTGGAAGGCCATGTTACCAAACAAAGCCAACCTGGACACAGACCATGAGCACTAATGAACCTTTGCACTAATAAAGCAATGTGAAATTTACGGAGACCAGGCACCTCCAAGTATTAAAGTGTTTTAATGTGAACGAAACAAGCCAGGAGTCATAAAATGCATGAATTGTGTGCGTTCTTGTGTCACTGAGCTCCAAAATAAAGGTGTTGAAGGGCTAAGGGGACCTTTCAATTGATTTAAGAGCAGGCATGATGTGGTGAGGCTGATGGCTCACTGATTCAGGATGTTATTCTGAAGAAACAATTGGATGATGGTTGGGACAAGCAATCAGTGAGATGTTCCTGCCAGGTACCCACTTTGGTTAAATGTCGGGAATTTGTGCTGTTTAAATTTTTCATGTGAGAGGAGAAGTCAAACTGGCATATGAATAAAAGAAGTTGAGATTCTAATGAGATGCAAATACATGGAAATAATTTAATCATTGCTCAACAAAGGGAGTCTGAATTTATCACTTACAACTTGAGGGAAAAAAATCAGGAAAATTCTTCTTGATGTTGAAAATCATACTTTCAAATTCACACAGTGATTTCCCATCTTTCTCATCGTTACTCATGCCACATCAGAGAGGGGAAAATCCCACCCCTCATCTGAATCCCTTCAGTCAGGCTCCATGCATCTTGCTAAAGTCACAAATGTAACCCAAGTAACTGAAACAGATATAACCTTTCCCACATCATCCTCTCAACTAGGCTTTGCAGAGCTGCTGACTCTGATTGGCTAAAAGCTCTTGGTAGGTGCAACTTTAGCCCCTGGGGTTGATACCAGGGGAAGGCCCGCTGCTGGCCTATCAGGTGCCTGAGTGGTAAAAATGTGGAATGCCTTCTCAAAAATAGGCAACAGAGGGTTTTCACTGGTTCAAAACCGATGGCCGAGACCTACGGTATTTCCAAAAGACTTGCTTGATATTTCCTTATATAGCTTGGTGTCATATTTTGTGTTCTAATGCCCCTGTGAAGCATCTTGAGATATTTTGTTTTGTTAAAGGTGCTTTTCAAGTTATTGCTGTTAGATACATCGTTTTTTTTATGTAAAGTCACGTAAAGCTGCAATTGCTTAGCTCATGGAGAGGAGGCAGCTTGCTCAAGCATATAGTCTTTTAGCACTATCCGTGGGAATTTGTCAGAATTTATAGATATCAGTATATCCAGTGTATTCAGCCAATTCATAATGTGATGTGAGTGAGCCAAATCAGGAATTCAGTCATTCCATATGATATATTCATAAAGTGACACAAACAAATATACTCACAAAGATCAGTTATTAGGTTAACATGTATTGACAGAAATTCTGTGCAGAATGCATTTGTAGTAATTGAGAAACTTATAGAATAGTTCTGACTCTCTGTAAAATGCTAATTTCTGCTGAAAATAATAAATATTAAAATGAAAAGTCAATTGACTTTGTGAAATTTCAGAAAAGGTAACACAGATAAAAATGAAATGGCACCAGTGAATATTTTAAAAAACAATTTCTGCTTAAATGGATCTGATGAAAACAATACCATGCATTTGCATATATCTTTAAAACCCAGACACTAAAGCATTGTCAAGCTGCCAGCCAACATTTGAATACAAATGTATGTTATTCAATTAAAGAACCAAGAATATAATGAACTATCAGAATGATCTTGCATGCAGTTTTATTGTCAGATTCAGATAGTCTAATTTTGGTCTTGTGTAATTATTCTCTTCAGATGTCAAATTTGAAAGTCAATCAAACTTATTCAATTGAAGTTTGTAATCTTAAAAGTAACATATAATTTTCCATTTCAAAGTCTTTGATTTGAAACAGATTCAATCTTTTGAGAATAAAAATGGCAGGAGATCCCAGACCCGTGTTATGCTCCTCTTGCTCAATGTGGGAGCTCAGGGACGCGGCTGATGTCCCTGACTCCTACACGTGCAGGAAGTGTGTCCAGCTGCAGCTCTTGTTAGACCGCATGATGGCTCTGGAGCTGCGGATGGACTCACTTTGCAGCATCCGCGATGCTGAGGAAGTCATGGATAGCACGTTTAGCAAATTGGTCACATCGCAGATTAGGATTGCCGAGGGAGAAAGGGAATGGGTGACCAAAAGGCAGAGAAAAAGCAGGAAGGCAGTGCAGGTGACCTCTGCAGTCATCTCCCTCCAAAAAAGGTATACTGTTTTGGATACTGTTGGGGGAGGTGGCTCACCAGGGGAAGGCAGCAGTGGCCAGGTTCATGGCACCGTGGCTGGCTCTGCTGTACAGAAGGGTGGGAAAAAGAGTGGAAGGGCTATAGTCATAGGGGATTCAATTGTAAGGGGAGTAGATAGGCGGTTCTGTGGTCGAAAACGAGACTCCCGAATGGTATGTTGCCTCCCAGGTGCATGGGTCAGTGATGTCTCAGATCGACTGCAGGACATTCTGAAGGGGGAGGGTGAACAGCCAGCTGTCGTGGTGCATATTAGCACCAATGATACAGGTAATAAATGGGATGAGGTCCTACAAGCAGAATTTAGGGAGTTAGGAGCCAAGCTAAAAAGTAGGACCTCAGAGGTAGTAATTTCAGGATTGCTACTAGTGCCACGTGCTAGTCAGAATAGAAATGAAAGAATAGGCAGGATAAATGAGTGGCTTCAGAGATGGTGCAGGAGGGAGGGGTTCAGATTTTTGGGACATTGGGACCGGTTCTGGGGGAGGTGGGACTATTACAAATCAGATGGTCTACACCTGGGCAGGACTGGAACCAATGTCCTAGGGTGTGCTTTTGCTAACGCTGTTGGGGAGGGTTTAAACTAATGCGGCAGGGAGATGGGAACCAAATGAGGCTGTTAATGGACAGTAAGGAGGTAGTAACTACAGCCTGTAAGGAACTAGATAATGAAGTCAGTGTGACTAAGGGCAAGAGTAGGCAGAGAGCAGATGATGAACGCAAAGGGACAGGCGGTCTGAGGTGCATTTGTTTTAATGCGAGAAGTGTAGTAGGTAAGGCAGATGAACTTAGGGCTTGGATTAGTACCTGGGAGTATGATGTTATTGCTATTACTGAGACTTGGCTGAGGGAAGGGCAAGATTGGCAACTAAATATCCCAGGATATATATGCTTCAGGTGGGATAGAGAGGGAGGTAAAAGGGGTGGAGGAACTGCATTACTGGTCAAAGAGGATATCACAGCTGTGCTGAAGGAGGGCACTATGGAGGACTCGAGCAGTGAGGCAATATGGGCAGAGCTCAGAAATAGGAAGGGTGCGGTAACAATGTTGGGGCTGTACTACAGACCTCCCAACAGCTAGCGTGAGATAGAGCTACAAATATGTAGACAGATTATGGAAAGGTGTAGGAGCAACAGGGTGGTGGTGATAGGAGATTTTAATTTTCCCAACATTCACTGGGATTCACTTAGTGTTAGGGGTTTAGATGGAGCAGAATTTGTAAGGAGCATCCAGGAGGGTTTTCTAGAGCAGTATGTAAATAGTCCAACTCGGGAAGGGGCTATACTGGACCTGGTGTTGGGGAATGAGCCCGGCCAGGTGGTTGAAGTTTCAGAAGGGGATTACTTTGGGAATAGTGATCACAATTCCGTAAGTTTTACAATACTCATTGACAAAGGCGAGAGTGGTCCTAAAGGAAGAGTGCTAAATTGGGGGAAGGCCAACTATAGAAAAATTTGGCAAGAGCTGGGGAATGTGGATTGGGCGCAGCTGTTTGAGGGTAAATCCACATTTGATATGTGGGAGGCTTTTAAAGAGAGGTTGATTAGAGTGCAGGACAGACATGTCCCTGTGAAAATGAGGGATAGGAAGGGCAAGATTAGGGAACCATGGATGACAGGTGAAATTGTGAGACTAGCAAAGAGGAAAAAGGAAGCATACATAAGGTCTAGGCAACTGAAAACAGACGAAGCTTTGGAAGAATATCGGGAAAGTAGGACCAATCTGAAACAAGGAATTAAGAGGGCTAAAAGGGGTCATGAAATATCTTTAGCAAACAGAGTTAAGGAAAATCCCAAAGCAAGAGGGTAACTAGAGAAAGGGTTGGCCCACTCAAGGACAAAGGAGGGAAGTTATGCGAGGAGCCAGAGAAAATGAGTGAGATTCTTAATGAGTACTTTGCGTTGGTATTCACTGAGGGGAGGACATGACGGATGTTGAGGTTAGGGAATAGATGTTTGATTACTCTAGGTCAAGTCAGCACAAGGAGGGGGGAAGTGTTGGGTATTCTAAAAGGCATTAGGGTGGACAAGTCCCCAGGTCCGGATGGGATCTATCCCAGGTTGCTGAGGGAAGCGAGAGAGGAAATATTTGGGGCCTTAACGGATATCTTTGCAGCATCCTTGAGCACGGGTGAGGTCCTGGAGGACTGGAGAATTGCTAATGTTGTCCCCTTGTTTAAGAAGGGTAGCAAGGATAATCCAGGTAATTATAGACTGCTGAGCCTGAAGTCAGTGGTGGGAAAGCTGCTGGAGAAGATACTGAGGGATAGGATCTATTTACATTTGGAAGAAAATGGGCTTATTAGTGATAGGCAGCATGGTTTTGTGCAGGGAAGGTCATGTCTTACCAACTTGATAGAATTCTTTGAGGAAGTGACAAAGTTGATAGATGAGGGAAGGGCTGTAGATATCATATACATGGACTTCAGTAAGGCATTTGATAAGGTTCCCCATGGTAGGCTGATGGAGAAAGTGAAGTCGCATGGGATCCAGGGTGTACCAGCTAGATGCATAGAGAACTGGCTGGGCAACAGGAGACAGAAAATTGTAGTGGAAGGGAGTTTCTCAAAATGGAGAACTGTGACCAGTGATGTTCCACAGGGATCCGTGTTGGGACCACTGTTGTTTGTGATGTACATAAATAATCTGGAGGAAGGTATAGATGGTCTGATTAACAAGTTTGCAGATGACACTAAGATTGGTGGAGTAGCAGATAGTGAAGGGGACTGTTGGAGATAGCAGCAGAATATAGATAGATTGGAGAGTTGGGCGGAGAAATGGCAGATGGAGTTCAATCCAGGCAAATGCGAGGTGATGCATTTTGGAAGATCCAATTCAAGAGCAAACTATATGGTAAATGGAAAAACCTTGGGGAAAATTGATGCACAGAGAGATCTGGGTGTTCAGTTCCATTGTACCCTGAAGGTGGCAACGCAGGTTGATAGAGTGTTAAGAAGGCATACGGCATGCTTTCATTCATCGGACAGGGTATTGAGTACAAGAGTTGGCAGGTCATGTTACAGTTGTATAGGAATTTGGTTCGACCACATTTGGAATACTGCGTACAGTTCTGGTCGCCACATTACCAAAAGGATGTGGATGCTTTGGAGAGGGTGCAGAAGAGGTTCACCAGGATGTTGCCTGGTATGGAGGGCGCTAGCTATGAAGAGAGGTTGAGTAGATTCGGATTATTTACATTAGAAAGACGAAGGCTGAGGGGGGACCTGACTGAGGTCTACAATATCATGAGAGGTATAGACAGGGTGGATAGCAAGAAGCTTTTTCCTAGAGTGGGGAATTCAATTACTAGGGGTTACGATTTCAAGGTGAGAGGGGAAAAGTTTAAGGGAGATATGAGTGGAAAGTTCTTTACGCAGAGGGTGGTGGGTGCCTGGAATGTGTTGCCAGTGGAGGTGGTAGAGGCGGGCACGATAGCATCATTTAAGATGTATCTAGGCAGATACATGAATGGGCAGGGAGCAGAGGGATACAGGTCCTTGGAAAATAGGTGACAGGTTTAGATAGAGGATCTGGATTGGCGCAGGCTTGGAGGGCCGAAGGGCCTGTTCCTGTGCTGTAATTTTCTTTGCTCTTTGTTCTTTTTCTGACTATTTTTCTTTCTTTCGTTGCTGAAGGTGTTAATAATGGTTAAAAAAACATTTCAGCAAGTGATACATGCTCTATCAATGTGCAAGCCTGGAGATTTACAATTGACTATTTCAGAATGGGGACTGGGCAGCACAAACCAACCTCTCTGCGTAAAGTCTATGGAAATATACTTTCTATCAAGTGTCACCATGATCAATTCAAAGACAGACAGTGTTCTTTCTTTACAGCTTTCAGGATATCTTCACATTAAGTTCTCTTAGCCATTACACTGTTCTTAAATGAAGCTTAACTCAGCAACAGAGGTGCTGATAGTTGTCTAATAACTCAGGGATTAAAGACCTCACCAGTTGGCTATGATGCAGCCTTACTTTGAAACACTATTTTAAATAGTGTTAAATACAAAAATTAAGCTAATCCCTATGTGACTGGCAGTGGATGAAGGAGGTACAGTGGTAGAGCCCCAACCTCTGGGCCAGGAGGTCCAGGGTCAAGTCCCACTTGCTCCAGAGTTGTGTCGTAACATGTCTGAACAGGTTGATCAGAAATACCTTAAATGCAAGGTGCTACCTTGGTTAGGGAGCTGAAGCTTGTTCTATAAATGACTGACTGTAAGATAGCTAAGCAATTAATTACCACCAAAAATGCTTACAGAGCATTTTGATATATGTTGAACTCAAACTACAGGTAAACAGTTATAAACTGTTTATAACTGTTTACCTGTAGTTTGAGTTCAACGCATATCAATTGCATATCAATGTATATCAACTGCATCACCAAAACTCTGATCCCTTTATAAATTACCCCTTACACACCTCCACATACACATGTACGCACAGGTGTACAGATGAAAAGAAAAACATGAACAGACAGATACTGGGAAAGCAGTTCATCAGTTTTTGTTCACAAGATCTGTTTACTTGGTTATGCTGATCAAAGGTTTTTTTTTCTCAGCTTTTTTTTGGAATGTTTTCAGTAGATTGCATTAGGCACAAGGTAACTGGTTCACTTATAACATGTCTCTGACATATCAATTAAAAGTCATAGCTTACAACAACTGCTGAAGATAAGAAAGAATATTTTTCTTCAGGTTTACAGTGGGTTTTGACTGCTGAGAAGAGACAGACAGCTCCAGTACTGGTGGAGTTTTTATTATTTCTCTCTATCTTGTTCCAAATCTAAGTTGTTCACTTGCCTGAGAACCGATCACATAACTTTTGGCAGGCAATAAGCCTTTGTTATTGACTACTGGTCATTAATCCATTGACCAATCAACTTTTATTGCTAACCTCAACTCCATCTGAATACAAAAACCCTCAGCTCCAGGGGTCTGCAACCTAATCTTCAATTACTGCACAACTGTTACAACAGCTGCCCAAATGGTGCATGCCATGAGAGTCCAGTTATTTGCTTTTAAAAATCATGTAGAAATCCTTTGTTTTAAAATAGTTCTTTTTCACCTCAGTCCACGATTTTAAAAAGCACAAAAATAAAAAGATATGGTCTTTACACAGGATAAGGCTTTTATTTATTAATAAATTATTTAATCCTCCTCTGTTAAAGCATCAATCTCAAATGCAGCCAACTTAGTAGTTTTAATATTAAAGACTCAGAAAAATCTACTTGAAGTTGTTTTTAAAACAGGTTTGAGAGGCCAGTTTGATTCTCCCACTCCAATCCTGTCATTTGTATGTTAGCATATCATAGACCGAGCTCTCAAATTTGTCATGACCAAGTGAGGAGGGTTGATATTGGCTCCTCCCTTTTTAACCTTCTCTGCATTGGTTGCAACAGATTTTTTTTCTAGCATGCTGCTATCACACATAAATTAAAGCTTAGTTGACTAGATCAAAATGATAGAGCCAATTCCGAGGTCTTCTTGAGTGAAAGATGAACTTTATTACCTACTACCCCCCCAAAATAATAAAAAGGTGACATCAAACATGGATAAAAGAGCTGAATTCCAGAGGTGAGAGGGAGGCTGATTGCCCATCAAGGCAGCATTTGACTGAATGTAGCATCAAGTCGCCCCAACAAAATTGAAGTCAGTGTGAATGAAGGGGAAAATGCTCCTTTGTTAGAATCATACCTGGCACAAAGAAAGATAGTTGTGGTTGCTGGAGGTCAATAACCTCACCTCAGGAGATCTCTGCAGAAGTTCCTAAGAACAGTGTTCTTGGCCAAACCATCATCAGCTGCTTCATCATTGACCTTCCCTCCATCACAAGATCTGAATGGGATGTTTGCTGATAATTACACAATGGTTAGTAACATTCATGACTCCTCAGGTACTGAAAAAGTCTGTGTCCAAATGCAATAAAACTTAGACAATATTCCAGCTTGGGCTGATATGTCACAAGCAGCATTTCGACAACACAAATGCCAGGCAATGACCATTTCCATCAAGAGATGATCTAATCATCATCCTTTGTTATTCAATAACATTACCATTCGTCCTAGTACCATTACCATTATCAATGTCCTGAGAGTTATCATTGACCAGAAACTGAACTAGACAAGACATATACATACTGTGGCTTCAACAATAAGTCAGAGGCTAGAATTCTACCGGAAGAAACGCAGTTCCTGTCTCTCCAAAGCCTGTCTACCACCTCCAAAGCATGAGTCAGTAGTATGATGGAATTCTCTCCACTTGCCTGGGTGAATGCAGTTCCGACAACAATCAAGAAGCATCCAAGACAAAGTAGCCTGCTTTCCTGGCACTCCAACCATCACCTTTAACATTCATTCCCTTCACCTTCAATGCATAGTGGCAGCTGTTTATACCAACTACAAAATATACTGCCGAAATTCACCAAAGATCCTTAGATAGCATCTATCAAACCTGCAAACTCAATCACCTAGAAGGACAAGGGTAGCAGATGCATGGGAACACCACCACCTGCAAATTCCCCTCCAAACCACACACTGGACTACATTGTGATCCTTCACTGTTGCTGAGTCAAAATCCAGGAAATGCATTGTAAATGGTCCTACAGTTCAATTGATTTGATTTTTTATTGTCACATGTACTGGGATACAGTGAAAAGTACTGTTTTGTGTGCTATCCAGGCAAATGATATCTTACATAAGTACATCAGAAAATAGAACAGAACACAAAATGTAGTATTACATCTGCAGAGAAAGATCAACTTTAATAAATGAGAGGTCCATTTCAAAAGTTTGGTAACAGCAGAGAAAAAGTTGTTCTTGAATCTGGTGGTACGTGTTTTCAAACTTTTGTTTCTTCTGCCCAATGGAAGAGGGTGAAATAGAATATAACTGGGATTGGAGGGATCTTTGATTATGTTGGCTGCTTTCTCGAGGCAGCAAGAAGTGTAAACAGAGTCAATGGATGGACGGCTAGTTTTCGTGATGGACTGGGCTGTGTTCACAACTCTCTGTAATTCCTGCAGTCTTTGGCAGAGTAGTTGCCATACCAAGCTGTGATGCATCCGAATGTGATGCTTTTTATGGTGCATCTATAAAAATAGCTCAGAATTATTATGGACATGCTGAATTTCCTCAGTTTCCTGAGGAAGTAGAGGCATTAGTGTGCTTTCTTAACAATCATGTCGACATGGATGGATCAGAACAGATTGTTGGTCATTTTATTCTCCAACTCAGCAGTATTGATACAGATAGGGGCATGTCCTCCACTCTGCTCCTTCATTTTGCTGACTTTGATGGAGAGATTGTGGTCTTTATGCACTAAACTCTCTATCTCTTTCCTGTACTCTGTTTTGTTGTTGTTTAAGATCTGACCCACTACAGTGGTGACACCGCTAAACTTGTAATTGGAGTTAGAGCAAAGCTCTAGAGCTCCAGTTAGAATAATTGTCTTTGAATTGACTTCAATTGTCAAATGTTATTGATCATTCCAAGCTGAATAATTGTAGACAACCTTTATGTCCCAGTATGTGGATTTATTATGCATGTGAGGGGAAAAATACCCATTTCTTTATACTTGATTGAGTTTTTGTGTATATTGCACAAAATTCTGATGTAGCTGGATTCATATATTTATTCCATGTGGGTTGCTTGGGCCTGTCAAGTGATCGCCAGTGCCATTTTATATTAGCAATGTCCTTTTTAAAATTATTTTTAATCCATGAACATCTCAGGTATTACATCAAATGATGAAAATTGAATATTGACAATCCATTTTCACTGTGATGATGACATTTAAGGCCTGCTTTAAATTTTCAGCTCAGAAATACATGTTAAGGTTATAGTCATCATTCAGTACACAGGAAAAGGTGCATGGGAGTTAAGGTACACCTACACAGAGAGAGAGTGCATGATAAATGACAAGCAAAAATGAGTCCTCCAGCAAAACAAATAAAATAAAAAACTGATTTCAAGTTAGAAGTCATAACATTTGTGAACTCATCAAATAATTGAGCTGTTGCAAGGTAATTGGGTGTTAGTGAAAAGCTCGTGCAAGAATAAAAGAGGATGAAATCTGCTCTCAAGAAGATTCCCAAGATAACACACATCGTGAGATGAGAGACCTGACAGTCACTGGTCTGATTTTCAGAAGTATGCATCAGAATGGGTCATCAAAGATTGGTTACATTGTCACCAGAAAAGCAGAGTTTTTGCACGTAATTCACAGAATCATAGAAATTCTACAGTGTGGAAGCAGGCCATTTGGCCCATTGAATCTACACTGATCCTCCGAAGAGCATCCCACCCAGACCCACCTCTCTACCCTATCCCTGCATTTCCCATGGCTAATCCACTTAGCCTGCACATCCTTGGACATGATGGGACAATTTAGCATGGCCATTCCATCTAATCTGCACATCTTTGGACTGCAGGAGGAAACCAGACCACCTGGAGGAAATCCATGTAGACACAGGGAGAAAGTGCAAACTCCAAACAGACAATCACCTGGCAGTGGAATTGAACCAGGGTCCCCAGTGCTTTGAGGCACCAGTGCTAACCATTGAGATGTCCCAAATTCAGTGGGTCAAATCAAACACTGAGTCCAGCAAAGATTCAAGAGCAAGTAATATAGATGTCTATTGGAACAAAAAGTATTGTTGAGACGGGAGACCAAGATCATTCAGACTATCAATAAATCTTGCTGTCAAAATGATTAGTTTCTGACTAAATATCACAAACGCGTTCTGGCTGCTTTTGAGAGATGAGGATGGGAAAATGTATATAATGTAAAATAATTAACATTTATTACCTATTTACACAGATGTAGTTTAACATGACTCCGTTAGAACCTACTTCCTTCAGATCCCAGCTCCATGTACTCTAGCATCATTGATGATGCACTTTTGCTATTATTGTACCAGATCATATGTTATACTTTCCAACACTTCATCATCAGACAACAGAGGATACTTTAGAAGCCACTATGTCGTACTGGTAAAATGGATGAAATGTCCATGAAATTTTGACATGCCTAGAAACGAACTGTGGAAAGGTTCAAAAACGGATTGAGCTAAAAGCATAGGACATGAGAAGACAAGATTCATAAGGATACTAACCTGTCTGGCCAATGTGACAAAATCAACACTTATGGTAATTTTCAGAAGTAAAACAATGCTGAAAATTAAATTTCATGAAGGGTTTTTTTTGTGCATTTCTATGACAATGATTGATGGATGAGGATAGAGTGAAGCAATGATTCAATAATGTGTGGATTGGTGTTCCAGTAGCCTGCTCAAATAATGTAGCTTATTAGTGTAGGACATGTTCAAATCCTGCACAACCAATGACATCAAGAGGCACCTGTGAAGAATTTTGGTAACGCCATGGTGTCTAAGGTTCATTGTATGTATGTCTCAACAAGCCATTCAAAACTCAAGAATGCACTGAATGAAATAGTGGATGGCTAATGTAGAGAAAACACAATTACAGAAGACATTAGCAGGTTGCCCCACTCAATATTTCATGAGGTTTCATTAGCCAGCTGTGACTTGCTCTTAATCCACAAACTGTCATCAGATCATTAAAAAATACAGAATATTTAATTTAGTGGATGTTGAGGCAGATGGTTTGTTCTGGAGGATTGACTATGAAAGTGAAACTGCCACATCTTATCCAGAATGGGATCCTTACAATAATGCCATAGCCAAGTAAATTTGATAAACCCTTTGCTGCGGATGATGAATTTGACTTGTTTTAAAACATTATGATTGTGGTTTAAATATTTTTGTAGAATTATTTTATTTCTCAAAAATGTAAAATATTTATTTAATTTGAACTACAAGTATTCTTTTTTATTTCACATTTCAACAGTGGCCACCTTTACCAATGGTTCACTTCTTACATTCTACCTATAATCCAAACCCTGATTTTGGAAGGATTTTTTACAACTTCAAAAGTTGGCTTACAAGTCGTAGAGTCATAGAGATATACAGCAGAGAAACAGACCTTCGGTCCAACTCGTCCATGCGGACCAGATATCCTATATAAATCTAGTCCCATTTGCTAGCATTTGGTCCATATCTCTCCATTCCCTTCTTGTTCACATACCCATCCAGATGCCTTTTAAATGTTGTAATTGTACGAGCTTCCACCAACTCCTCAGACAGCTCATTGCATACATGCACCACCCTCTGTGCGAAAAAGTTGCTCCTTAGCTCCCTTTTAAATCTTTCCCCTCTCACCTTAAACATATGCTCTCTAATTCCAGACTCCCCTACCCTGGAGAGAAGACTTTGACTATTCACCTTATCCATGCCCCTCACAATTTTATAAATCTCTATAAGGTCATTCTCTCATCCTTCGACGTTCCAGGGAAAACAGCGCCAGTCTATTCAGCCTCTCCCCGTAGCTCAAACCCTCCAAACCTGGCAACATCTCTTTAAATCTTTTCTGAACCTTTTCAAGTTTCACAACCATTTTCCTATAGCAGGGAGATCAGAATTGAACGCAGTATTCCAAAAGTGATCAAACCAAGGTCCTCTACAGCCTCAACATGATCTCCCAAATCATATACTTAATGCACTGACCAATAAAAACAAGCGTACCAAAAGCCTTCTTCACTACCCTGTCTACCTGTAACTTCGCTTCCAAGGAACTATGAACCTGCAATCCAAGGTCTCTTTGTTTAGCAACATTCCCCAGGACCTTATCATTAAGTGTATAAGTCCTGCCCTGACTTGCCTTTCCAAAATGCAGTACCTCACATTTATCTACATTAAACTCCATCTGCCACTCATTGGCTCATTCACCTATCTCATCAAGGTCCCACGTATTTCTTCACTAGCTACTACACCACCAATTTTGGTGTCATCTGCCAAGTTACCAACCATACCTCCTATATTCACACCCATATCATTTACATAAATGGCGAAAAGCAGTGGAGCAGCACCAATCCTTGCAGCACACTTCTGGTCACAGGACTCCAGTTCAAAAAGCAACCCTCCACCACCACCCTCTGTCTCCTACTTTCAAGCTCATTTTGTGACCAAATGGCTAGCTGTCCCTGGATTCCATGTGATCTAATCTTGCTAACCAGTTTATAATGCGGAGACTTATCGAATGCCTTAATGAAGTCCATATAGACAAATTAATATCCCAATCTACAGTAATTGCTATCAATGTTTCTCGCTAGAATTTTAAGGAGCTCTCACATCCATCTTGACCTTGTTTTAATATGTTTTTCATTATACTCTTGAAGTAAAGAACTTGGACCTTCTGCACAATGATTGGAAAACTCTCCAAGCTTTTCTATAAGAATGTCACATTTTGGAAGTTCATTGTTTTGCCTCATCCAGAATGCAGACATCATCTTAAAAATCTGACTAATATATCTGCTGATATCTTTAGGAACTAGTGCCTGTTTATAACAACTGTATTTAAACTGGAACTTCCTTGGAGTTACTACTGTTGCAAAGACAGTGCTGCCTGTCCAATTACTTAAGGATAGTAGAACAGCAGTAGCTGTAGGAAACTGAATCCTGGGTACAAGATGAATGAAGTAAACAATAAAATAAACATCCAACAGAAGAAACGTCAATTACAAATGATTCACACCTTCTTTCTTCTTCAGCATTAGGTACTTTATTCTGCTAGATATTGATCCTATTATAAAATACTGATAACATATTTTCAGTATCAATTGAAGTGCAGAATTTTCTGCAGTTAGAGTTTAAATTTAGCTGACATATGAGGCTGACATCTTAATCAGGAGTTAGAAGCTGAACATACAGGGGCTAGATGTAGTTCTTGACCCCCTATGATGTGCTTTAAGACACATCTGCTGCTATTTCAAAGCAATTAAAGGATAGGGATCAGGCTCCCCATCAAATCAGGAAAAACAGGTAGACTGTTAACACTGGAGTGCTGATTGGAGGTCCTCCGGCACACAGAGATCGGCTGCCAAACCAGTCAAAGTGGCAGCTGCCAATGTGAGGATACAGACTAGGGGAGGTAGATTTAATTTTTTTCTTTTAATAATGCTACTGTCTGTCAGAAAACTCTCAGCAGCTGTGGTCCAGTAGTTACTATATGTTCACAGAGTAGGGTAGTTGTGGTCCCTTGCTTGAACTACCCTGACCAATTGCCACTTTAACCCCAACCTACCTAAGATTACCACAACGTAAGCTGCTTGCATTGTTGACTGAAATCTTAGCTGGCATAGGAATGGGACTTTAATAGGTCCTGAAGTAAATCTAATTAGCCTAAATTGGCTGCCCACCACTTGCTGTTAGCAAATCCAATCCCAACTGGTCACTTTGAAAATGGGTTGGTATCTGGCAGAAACTGGCATGGTGCCAAATTACACACCCACAATCCAAATCCTGGAAAATGTTAAAAACTCAGCATATGGTCTTTTCTAACTGCTGAGTGTAAATAAGATGTAACTTCCACACAGGAGGTAGTGGTTCTCAAACCACCAGATTTTATAACTCCATTTTCATTCACAGAGAGAGACTAAGCTAATCAGAAATTCAACCTACATTTACTGCTCTGAATTGAGAAAAATGTTACTCAAAGCAACTCCAGGGAATGGTAACATCAATTTAGAAATAATGGGTTACATACTAATAAGTCAGCTGGAAAATATAGTTTTTGTCCCAGCTCAGCACTCCCTCATTCAAACAACCTATCTTATCTATCTGCTAGACATTTTCAAAGAATATATATATACTGCTATGTGCTGACACGAGTTATCCGATAAATAAAATTGAATTTGAAAAGTACATAATTGCATAGATATATCCTGTCATATAAATAAAGCAAGCCATGTTGCTCAGCCCGGAAAATGGGTTTTTAGATCAGTAAGACTATGCTATTTTCTGGGTCTGTAGATTGTTAAGGTGCAAAGATGGCCTTTATTAGTGAAGTGATGTGTTCTTCCTGTCTGATGTGGGAGATTAGGGAGAGTTTCCATGTTGCTGGTGATTATGTCTGCAGGAAGTGTGTTTGATTGTGAATCCTATGGGATCACACGGATCAGTTGGAGCTGCAGTTAGAGGCAATGAGGAATTTACAGGAGCCAGGGGGTGTGATGGACGGCAGGTGGAGGGAGGGAGATAAACCGAAGATACAGTAGTCATGTGACCTCCAAGAAAGATGGGAGGGGTAGGCAGGTGATGTGAGAGCCTCCTGTCGCTATCCCCATCTCAAACAAGTATGCTGTTTTGGAAAATGCAGGGGGTGATGGACTCTTAGTGGAATGTAGCACAGACAGCTAGGTTTCTGGTACCGAGACTGGCTCTAATGTAATGAGGGGTACGCCAGATTCCAAGTGATTGACTGTGATAGGGGACTCTCTCATCAGAGGCACAGACAGATGATTCTGTGGCTGACAGTGAGACAGCAGAATAGTGTGTTACCTCCCTGGAGGCAGGATCAAAGATCTCTCGGAAAGGGTGCAGAATATTCTCAAAGGGGACAGGGACCAGCAGGAGGTCATTGTACACATTGGAACTAAAGACATAGGAAGAGAAAAGGACAAGATTCTGAGAAGAGAATATAGGAAGTTAGGCAGGAATTTAAAAAATAGGTCCTCGAGGGAAGAAGTATCTGGATTACTCCCATTGCCACAAGCTGGTGAGGGTAGGAATAGGAGGATAGAGCAAGTGAATGCGTGGCTGAGGAGCTGAAGCAGGGAAATAGGTTTCACATTTTTGGATCATTGGAATATCTTCTTGGCTAGAAGTGACCTGTATAAGAAGGATGGATTGCACTTGAATTGGAAGGGGACTAATATATTGGTGGGGAGACTTTCTAGAACTGCCTTGGAGAATTTAAACTAGTAAGAAGGGAGGTCGGGTGGGCGGGCTTGGGACCCAGAGAGATAGTGAGGAAAGAGGTCAGTCTGAGACTGGCACAGTTGGGAAAAGGAGTAAGTCAAACAGACAGGGCAAGCAGGATCAAAGTAGAGAACAATGTAGGACTGATAAATTAAACTGCATTTACTTAAATGCAAGAGGCCTAACAGGTAAGGCAGGTGAACTCAGGGCATGGTTAGGAACATGGGACTGCGATATCATAGCAATGACAGAGACGTGGCTCAGGGATGGACAGGACTGGCAGCTTAATGTTCCAGGGTATAGATGCTATGGGAAGGATTGAAAGGGTGGTGGAGGGCAGGAGAGGAAGGGGAGTGGTGTTTTTGATTAGGGATAACATTATGGCTGTATTTAGGGAGGATATTACTGGCAATACGTCCAGGGCAGTTATTTGAGTGGAACTGGAATATAGAAAGGAATGATCACCTTATTGGGATCGTACTATAGGCTTCTCACGAGTCAGTGGGAAATTGAGAAAGAAATTTGCAAAGATAATAGGGTGGTTATGATAGGGGACTTTAACTTTCCAATAGTAACCTGACATTGCCATAGTGTTAAAGGCTTGGATGAAGACAAATTTGTTAAGTGTGTACAAGAAAATTTTTTGGTTCAGTATGTAGATGTACCTACGAGAGAAGGTGCAAAACTTGACCTGCTCTTGTGAAATAAAGCAGGGCAGGTGACTGAGGTGTCAGTGGGAGAGCACTTTGGGGCCAGTGACCATGATTCTATTAGTTTTAAAATAGTGATGGAAAACGATATACCGGATCTAAAAGTTAAAGTTCTAAATTGGAGGAAGTCCAATTTGACAGTATTAGGCAAGAACTTTCATAAGTTGATTGCGGTGGATATTGGTAAGTAAAGGGATGGCTGGAAATGGGAAGCCTTCAAAAATGAGATAACGAGAGTCCAGAGACAGTATGTTCCTGTTAGGATGAAGGGAAAGGCTGGTAGGTACAGGGAACGAGACATTGAGGTTTTGCTTAAGAATAAGAAGGAAGCATGTGTCAGGTATAGACAGCAGAGACCGAGTGAATCCCTAGAAGAGTATAAAGGCAATAGCAGTATGCTTAAGAAGGAAATCAGGAAGGGAAAAAGGATATTTGAGATAGCTTTGACGAATGGGGTTGAGGAGAATCCAAAGGGATTCTACAAATACATTAAGGACAGAAGGGTAATTAGGGAGAGAATAGGACCCCTTAAAGATCACCAAGGCCATCTATGTGTGGAACCACAGGAAATGGGAGAGATACTAAATGATTATTTTGCATCAGTGTTTACTGTGGAGAAGGATATGGAAAATAGAGAATGTGGGGAAATAAAAATGTCCATATTACAGAGGAGGAGGTGGTGGACATCTTAAAATGCATAAAAGTGGATAAATCCCCAGGACCTGATCAGGTATACCCTAGAACTTTATGGGAAGCTAGGGAAGTGATTGCTAGGCACCTTGCTGAGATATTTGTATCATCGATACCCATAGGAGAAGTGTCGGAAAACTGGAGGTTGGCTAACATGGTGTCACTATTTAAGAAAGGTGGTAAGGAAAAGCCAGAGAATTACAGACCAGTGAGCCTGACGTCAATGGTGGGAAAGTCGTTGGAGGGAATCCTGACGCACAGGATTTACGTGTATTTGGAAAGGCAATGATTGATTAGAGATAGTCAACATGGCTTTGTGTGTGGGAAATCATGTCTTGTGGACTTGATTGAGTTTTTGAAGAAATAACAAAGAGGATTGATGAGGGCAGAGTAGTGGACGTGATCTACATGGACTTTGGTAGGGCGTTTGACAAGGTTCTTCATGGTAGACTGTTTAGCAAGGTTAGATCACATGGAATAGAGGTAGAACTAGTTACTTGGATACAGAACTGGCTCAAAGAAAGAAAACAGAGGGTTGTGGTGGAGGGTTACTTTTCCGACTTGAGGCCTGTGACCAGCGGTGTGCCACTAGGATCGGTGCTGGGTCCACTGCTTTTCGTCACTTATATAAATGGTTTGGATGTGAACATAGGAGGTATGGTCAGTAAGTTTGCAGATGACACCAAAATTGGAAGTGTAGTGGACGGCAAAGAGTACAATAGGATCTTGATCAGATGGGCCAATGGACTGAGGAGTGGCAGACTGAGTTTAATTTAGATAAATGTGAAGTGCTGCATATTGGAAACACAAATCAGGGCAGGACTTATACACTTAATGGTAAGCTCCTGGGGAGTGTTGCTCAGCAAAGAGACCTTGGAGTGCAGGTTCGTAGTTCCTTGAAAGTGGTGTCCCAGGTAGACAGGATAGTGAAGTAGGCATTTGGTATGCTTGCCTTTACTGGTCAGTGCATTGAGTATAGGAGTCAGGAGGTCATGTTGTGGCTGTACAGGACATTGGTTAGGCAACTTTTGGAATATTGCATGCAATTCTGGTCTCCCTGCTATAGAAGGAAGTTGTGAAACTTTAAAGGATTCAGAAAAGATTTACAAGGGTATTGCCGGGGTTGGAGGTTTTGAGCGATAGGAGAGGCTGAATAGGCTGGGGCTATTTTCCCTGGAGCGTCAGAGGCTGAGAGGCGATCTTATAGAGGTTTGTAAAATCATGAGGGGCATGGATAGGGTAAATAGACAAGGTCTTTTCCCCAGGTTGGGGAGTCCAAAACCAGAGGGCATAGGTTTAGGGTGAGAGGGGAAAGATTTAAAAGGGACCTAAGCAGCAACTTTTTCACGCAGAGGGTAGTGCATGTATGGAATGAGCTGTAAGAGGAAGTGGTGGAGGCTGGAACAGTTACAACATTTAAAAGGCAACTGGATAGGTATATGAATAGGAGGGGTTTAGAGGGATATGGGCCAAATGCTGGCAAATGGGACTAGATTTATATAAGATATCTTGTCAGCATGGACAAGTTGGACTGAGGGTTGTTTCCATGCTGTATTTCTCTATGAATCTAATTGGTATTCAGATTGGGCATCTCACTTGTCCTCATTACAAAACCCTTCACTACACTGTAAACAATTGTTTCTTGGCTTCTAAGAGAATTACTAAACAATCCTCAAGTTTTACAATACTGCAGGTGTCCTAAAGGGATAAGAAATTGAGCAACATATCAGAGATTTGGCAGTTAGCCAAGCAATTGTTTAAACTGCTCCTACTGTTAAAAGAGAGAGCGAAGACAATAGCACTTAATGGTGCAAGTACGGACGCAGTGGCAGAAACCAATGAAACAACTATGAGTTTTGTCCCTTTCTGGTTTCTAGTGTTAAATCAAAACTTTCAAAGTTAATTTACAGTTAATACAAGTTGCTGCTCTCAGCACCGCTCAGCTATTCAACACTGTTCACCAAGACTTTACGAACTTTCAAACTGCCACCTTCACACATAGTGATCATTTGTTTATCGTGAACATTTTAGGATTTGTCTAAATCAATGACAATAACTATTACATCTCTGATGAAAATGTTGGCAATGTAACATATATGCTGTTTGGATGTGTACGATGTGTTTGATATTGCAGGTATAAGTCATATCACTTACTTGGAAAAGTACCAGGACTCCGAGGTGCAAAGACCTTACATAATGGCCTATAAATCTGACCACCATTCTTCTGGTTCTGAATGGCTTACTATGTCCCAAAGTGCCAGGAGGATGACCAAGTTGGCAATGGAAGTGGGTGAATGGCAGAGTCATTTACAGGACATCAGTCCAGTTGCAATCATGACTCAGTCAGGTCCTTAATCCCTCAATCCTTATCCTGCCCATCATCTTCCCATGTCTACATCTCTCCTTTGTGTCGCCTCATGTCCTCCATGTCCCCAATATCACCTCATATCTCCCATGATCCTCCAGGTCTCCCATGACCTTGTAACCCCTATGCATCCTGTATACCCAGAATCCATCATGTGGAAGCAATGAGCTGTTGAAAAATTGGGCATATCTTTGAATTTCTCCTGCAAGTGACAACATACGTAGAAGCTTCAAAGACATTTTAGAAAAACTGCTCAACATACAATCCCTTAAAATTATCAATCAATAATAGCTATTCAAAGTATCAATGTCAGAAGCTATCCTCTACTTCATACATCTTAATCTTGTGTAAATAAACACACAAACCACAAAACAAAAATCATTTTTAGTCAAGTATCAGATATGTCAATCATTCTCCTGCACCTTGTAGAAACGTTACCTGCTTAGCTAAATGGTTTAGTCATTACTGGGGCTCAGCCCAGCATTCAGATAAGGCCATGTGACAACTGTATAAACAGAAGCAGTATAAACATACATGTAGGCCAAGAAAATTTTTCTTTTCCTCATGGTCAGTGAATTCAGAGCTTGTTTAAGCCAATTGCCAGATTTCTCCTGATTGAAAATAGTGATTTTAACAGGTTACTCAATCCCAAGGTTGTTCAGCTGAGGTCAGATTTCCACAAGCTAAGCAAAACTTTCATCATTAGCTCTTGTTACTTATGTGTTCACAAGAAATTGAGAATCATTCAAATTCTTGACCAAAAGAAAATTATTCCATTCTGCAATGGAATTATTTCTTGCAGTTTCCCAAAATGTGATTCGGCTTCAGTTTGCACTTGAACAACTTTATTTGTATTTTTCTTTCTTTTTTAGGCGATGCTCTCCTATGGCTATCAGAAGCCAATTCTGTCTCACAGGGGACAGGTCTATGTGTTACTTATAGATTATGGAGTTCTAGTTATGCATCAGTTTGAAACTGGATACTTGATACCGGATACTGTAGCGTGGTACTGCGGAAATAAGGTTGATGCACCTCATTTTAAAGCATTTCTATATTGAGGTTTCTCCCAAAATATCATCATAAGACCCTAAAATATAGGAGCAGAATTCAGCCAATCAAGTCTGCTCCACCATTTGATCATGGCTGATACGTTTCTCAACCCTATTCTCCTGCCTTCTCCCCGTAACTTTTGATCTCCTTATTAATCAAGAACTTATCTCTACCTGTCTAAAATATGCTCAATGACTTGGCCTCCATAGCCTCCTGTGGCAATGACTTCCACAGATTCACCACCCTCTGGCTGAAGAAATTCATCCTCATCTAAGTTCTGAAGTGTTGTCCCTTCACTCTGAGGCTGTGCCTTGGTGTCCTCGTCTCTGTGACCCGTGGGAACATCTTCTCCATATTCACTCTGTCCAGGCCTCTCAGTATTCTCTAAGTTCCCCCTCATCCTTCAAAGCTTCCCTGAATACAGTCTCAGAGTCCTCAAACACTTCTCATATGACAAACCCGTCATCTTCGGAATCATTCTTACAAACCTCCTCTGGATTCCCACCAAGGGCCAGCACATCCTTCGTTAGATATGTGCCCCAAAACTGCTCACAATATTCCAGGGCCTTATACAGCTACAGCAACACATCCCTGCTCTTGTACACAAGTCCTAACTGCCAACTGAACCTGCATCTTAACCTTAACAGAATCCTGAACTAGGTGTTTTTGTGCTTCAGGTTTCTGAAGCCTTTCCCTATTTAGAAAATTGTCTACACCTTGAATCTTCCTACCAAAGTGCATAACATCACACTTTCCTGCATTCTATGCCATCTTCAATTTCTCTGCTAACTCTCCTAGCCTGTCCAAGTCCTTCTGCAGCCTCCCCACCTCCTCCACACTACCTGTCACTACACTTGTCTTTGTTTCTTCTTCAAGCTTAGCAACAGTGTCCTCAGTTCTGAAAGGAGAAAGGTACAATGGTACAGTTGTGATGAGGGGGAGTGATTGGGAAGAATGAGGTCCAGTTTGTACTTCATAAGAGATTGTGATATGAGGGAGCAAGTGGGATGTGAGATGAAAGACTAAGTATGACAATACTGTCATTTGTTCCGGTCTTAGCTTGGTTGCTAGTCACAGCGTCAATAATAGATACTCCAATAATAGATACTCCAATAATAGTGAGTCCCTTCTACCCCAATCAGAGTAAACACATGCAGTTATGCCTGTCCCACCAGTTAGGTGCTGCTGCCTCTAGTTAAGTGTCATATTTCCTGCAAGAGAGAAGGAAATGTGTAAATGTCAGCAGTCCAGTATATTTAACTGTCATGGCCAAACAGCAGTCAGTGAATGCAAGAGAATGCATGTTTAAACTTACAATGGTACTAAATGTGTGAGGTTGAGGTGAAGCTATATCAGATGGGAGTTGTGACTGATAGATATTTCTGGTAGGTCAGTGATGGAGGTATATTGCATTATAAATGTGTTAAATTCAATGGTCCAATTTGTTGGGTATGACATTTAAAGATTGACCTTAACCTCTCATCTGAGGCCATTTACTTTTTCATGGCACCGCATCTGGGTTGATGAGACTTGATTTCAGTGTTTGATACAAAGATTATTTGATCACACAGCCTTCTGAGATTTTGCCTCCTGTTCCCTGTGGATAGATGACTCCTTTTCTCCTTTCCAGTTTCTCCATGAGGTGTCCAGGGCAACATAAAAGAATCTTACAGCATGGTATTTCACCTGTCATACAATAAATTTACATTTCCTTCTGCTCAGAGTTTCTTCCACAAACAACTCCAGATCTATCCCATCTCTCCATCAAATGATGGAAGCTAGTATTATGTAATGCTAGCCAGGCTCAAAGATGGAAATTGAAAGAACTGTGGATACTGTAAATCAGAAATAAAAACTGAAGTTGCTGGAAAAGCTCAGCAGGTCTGGCAGCATCTGTGAAGAAAAATCAGAGTTAATGTTTTGGGTCTGGTGACCCTTCCTAGTGACCCTTTCTGAGGAAGGGTCACCAGACCCAAAATGTTAACTGATTTTTGTCGAAGATGGAATTCCTGCTGAGATGCACATTTTTGTACAATCTGCATACAGCAATCATTCAAATTGTGGCAGTACAAATTCAGTACATTGCCAACATTGAAAGCAACATGAATTAATCCAACATTATGATACCCATTTTGGACTGATGCAGATTTCTTCACCTTTGGCTTTGTGTTGAATGAAGTGAAAAATACATAATTACTGATGCAGCTTTCAAGCCTTAAGTTCCCACTCCAAGAATTATGTATAAATGATTTATCACGGTATCCATAATTTCAGCATCTGAAAAGACTTCCATTGTTGTAAATTTGTCTTGCCTTCAATAGATCTTGGTTGATCCAATTCCTATGCATCCTATGTGTATTCAGATTGAGTTCACTCAAACTAATACGCAGCATTTCAAGTAATACATGAACAGCTGTTGCTCCACATAAATTTCTGCTATTTTATTTTTCATTAATAACAAACAAACAGTGAGACAGCCAGGATACATAAATTTAAATAAGGAATAGTGAAAGCATGTGAATGATTTGCATTTTGATTACTGTATTAATAAGAGATTTTTCTATTACAAAATATTCCAATGTCAAAGTTTCTGAAAGCAAGTCATAATTGATTTAAAGAACAATTGCATAGCTGAGCAGCTGTCAGAACGATACATGGAGTATCTATTTTAAAACTTTGACTTGGTAAACTCTGAAATGCGATGTGAACTATTCAATACAATTTGGTATTTTAATTTTGTCTGCTTGGCTGGTGCATTTTTCCAACAAAGATAACAGTGGGATGTAGAGAATCATAATCAGGAACAACATTCTAAGTTAGCACCACAAATGCAGCACAAACATTCAAATTATTTGCTCAACACAATTCACTGCCTCATTCGGAACTTCAGGGTTTTCTTTTGAAGGTAAATGACAATACCTTGTTAAGCACCCTTTTTGTCTCCATTCTTTCATATAAAAATTAACTAGCCACTTGTTCCCAGGTCTTAATTAAAAATAATTGTCAAACAATTACTCATCTATAAATTCATACTCAATTAGATCGAGAGCTGGATCGACCAAAGACAAGGTTGAAGGGTTGAAGGGTTAAACTCACTGTTTGCATCACATACAATATCATGGCTGTTTGGTTGGCAACCTGAGTCAAACTATGGATACCTCAAGCAAATCATTACTACTAGAAATTTGAGCAATTATAGATGGTAGATGGAGGAAAACTTTAACCTAATCCATCCAGGAAATTGGAGATAGTAGGAACTGCAGATGCTGGAGAATCCGAGACAACAAGGTGCAGAGCTGGATGAACACAGCAGGCCAAGCAGCATCATAGGAGCAGAAAGGCTGACGTTTCGGGCCTAGACCCAATTGACAAGTTTGGGCACAATGCTGCTTTTGAACAAGTAGCTCGTTAATTTTTATATGAAAGAATGGAGACAAAAAGGGCATTTAACAAGGTATTGTCATTTACCTTCAAAAGAAAATCCTGAAGTTCCGAATGAGGCAGTGAATTGTGTTGAGCAAATAATTTGAATGTTTGTGCTACATTTTATTGTTTGTTTTTGATTAATCACTCTACATGCATTCCTACTTTTAGATCTATATAGGGGTCAATTTTTAACTCCCCTGGCCTAGTGGAAATCAAGCTCAGAAAGGGGATGGTGGGAGTTGACAGATAAGATTTATCCATTCCCTTCCTGCTCCATTCTGGTCAAATGTAATTTTAAATTAATACAACCTCATTAATCTAATAGGAATGTATTTTACCTGTATTTTATTCATCTCCTAATTAAATATTTCCCAATATTGCTAGATAATATTATCCCATCAATCTTTGGCAGGACATTCATATTTCACTGAAATTACCTAATTTATCATCAAACAGCATTTTCTTTATCCATATATGTTTTCAGTAGATTCAGTAGTTATGGTCCATATTTCCTTGGAATTCTTCTACCTACAGGTTGATAATTTGGCTTACCTCATTATCCAGAATTATATTTATTTCACACTTGTTCTGACAACACTACCTTTCAGACCTAACTCTGATATGTGCTCCCTTTTCTCAATCAACTATTTCTTTCTGCTATGGTTGACTTAGCTCTTAACAGTCCCATGTCTGCTTTCTTCATCCTTTAAAAGACCAACAGGGATTCCCTTGTTTTCACTTTCTATTCTACCAGCCTTAGAATTCAAAAAACTTCTTCCATTTCCACCATTTCTAATGTAATGCCCTTACCAAACACATTCTATCCTCCAGCCCTCTTTGATTATTCCCAAGAGAACGTTGCCTTGATAACCTTTCATTTCTGAATTGCTATCAATACTCACTCTCCTTCCATAAGACTGTGAGTGGAAAAGTATCATGGAGATAAATTGTTTCTAAAGACTAATTTATCATAAATTAACATTCTTTTAAACAAGTGCTGTCCAATAATAATGCCTGTTAATCAGAAAATCCCAATACCCAAGATTTCAGAAATGTTTTAAACTTTTTTAAAAGAAAACAATCTTTGTTGGTTTTAATTTGCATTCATGCTCTTAAGTTAGACTAGCAATATCACATGGTAAAGCAAGTGAATATGATAATTGCTATGTGATTGTTTAGGAAAATTCAATGAACTAATCCCAGCTTCAGGAAGGTACAGGGACAACAAGGTGCAGAGCTGGATGAACACAGCAGGCTAAGCAGCATCATAGGAGCAGAAAGGCTGACGTTTCGTGCCTAGACCCTTCATCATCTGATCAGCCTTTCTGCTCCTATGATGCTGCTTAGCCTGCTGTGTTCATCCAGCTCTGCACCTTGTTGTCTCCGATTCTCCAGCATCTGCAGTTCCTACTATCTCTGATTCAGGAAGGTACAGTTTGAGATTTCCCAACTGAGACATAACAGACTTGTGTTGCTCACAGCACTTGAGGTTGTGAAGAGTGAAGCTAATTAAGATGTTAAGAAGTTCCAGAGAGGGTGTAAAGCTAATTAGGCCTGTGTAGGGACTAAACAAAGTGCAGCAAAAGGAGGTGTGATCGTCCTGGGGCACTACAATATGAAAGAATTACAGACATTCAGAAAAATGGATTTTCCCTCATTAACACAGATTGCATGCAGCTTGTAGATAAAAATTCTTGGAAACAAACCAAGTTAATGTAAAGGAGATCTGATGGAGCTGTGCTAATTACAAATGTACTACATATTCTTGTTTGAAGAAATAATGAACACAATGTGAAAGATATGCTGCTTCAAGTTGGTAATTGTGTATGTAAATTGAACCATTGAATTTTTTTTTCCCCAGCAGTAAAGGATCAAAAATGACTTGCTTTAGTTCCAGATGAAATGGTTCCGAGATGGCTAATAAATCCAATATGTAATCTGCAGCCTGTCACATGCAGGAATAGGTAATGCTGCAAGGATCAGGCAGATTGGGTGTTTGGAAATTTGTGTGTTCTCTCTGGCACTTTGACTACACCTTGACTCTGACATAGTTTCTTGATACGTTTGGTGCTTTCTTTAATAAACCTTTTCCATTTTGATCAGTCATAAGTTAGGAACTTTCAGGGTTAACATGGATACTTGATCTCTTCAGGGGTGCTTCAAGGACATTTCTAAAGTACTTCTGTCCTCTTTGGAGAACCTTGGAACAACTGAGTTTTGAATTGCTTTGAGGATCTGGTAATCTGCAGAATGGTGCCTACAATAATTCTATCGGAGTTACACAGGGCTTTTCTGTTTTAACTGGTTCTTCTGACATCCAGGTGCTTTGTTGAAAAAAAGTAGTTGCACAATTTTCCCAAGATGACAGAATTATCTGATAATTTAGTTCTACAGAAAACCATATTCCCTCCCCAAATGTGAACTCAAATGATATTGTTTCATCAATTTGCAGGTTGAGAGGTGTTCTTCTAGGCATTAGGGCGTATGTCATGTGAGAAGCATTTTAGCTTTCCTTAGCCGTTCAACCACCTCATGTCAGATTTCTTGACATAATGACAACTCCAAAAAAATTCTCTCGACTTGCAAAAGCTATCACAATCTAAGCACAGATGTCAGATGAAACTATATTGGCTCACATCAGTCTGCAGGAAAATTAATGCGATCTTAGCTTTGCTTGACTGGTTTCTTTTTAAAAAGATTATGAACCCTATCTACATTCATATCTTACGCCAAATTATTTCATGTAGCAGAGAAATGTGCTGCCCTGACAACAAGTATAGCCCTCTAATAGCTTTTTAAAAGTGAATTGAGATGGCTGTTAGCATTGAGTATTGATTCAATTAAAACATTAATAAGATGTTGCGCGATAGATACACTCTTCCTGATATTTTCTTAAATACTTTGGAGTTGGAGGCAGCAATGAATAATGTGCTAAAGAGAGAACAACAATCTTGTACATAAAAATTGATGATCTCGTCATCTGACAAACTCAACCGCCGACAAACAAATCACAAAGAGAATCTAACATGACTTTCTCCAAAGCTACTTTCATTCATTTTAAGTAACTGAAACAAAATGTTGTCTGGTTTCAGATACTTTTCCATTCATGCTGTTGGAACCTTCGCTGATTTTCATTTTTTTTAATCAATTTTGGCTTGGAGCTGTGAACTGTCAGCTGAGAGTTGAAAGGTGATCTTTGAACTCTGAGCACCTGCTTGTTTAAAAAAAGGAGTGAACAAATAAACCGGTACTTGCTTGCAAGGCCAGGTCTGAAAGTCAATTAGAAGTTGGTTCCTTATATGCTTTGACTCCAGACAGGCTTATGATCAAATAGATAGCAGATATTTGGCCATTAATAAGGTCAGTACCTGGGAATTAGTGTCTGCAAGTCCGGAAGAGAACATGATAATCAAAACAAAGTGGGGTGGTGGAGTGGAGTTTTTGAACTGGTTAGAGCTGGAGTTTCTGAGAGAAGGAGTTTAGCTTTTGATGCCATAGTAGGAATATTTGAATGCTCCCTGTCTAACCTCCCATTATCAACTATTGGAAGTTCAGGAAATAGAAACTGAGTTATGAGTATTACTGAAACTTCCTCAGAGTAAACCGTAAAGATAGAACAGATTGACAAATTCAAAAAACGAGCCAAGAAAAATTCATATCAGCCTGTGGAACAACACTTTGTGAAAATCGCTTAAGTAATTTGGCCAGTTTTGTTATTTTTTTCAAAAATTATCCCTGAACTGTGTTTGTTTGTCTGTTTATCTTTTCTGTGAATGGGGTTGAAAACACAAGTTATCAGGTTTAAATCATAGGCATTAATTAGATTACTTTGTTGTTTAATTTATTCTGCTAAAGTGACTATACTGTTAATAAATTGCTGAGTCTATTGTTTAACGCACAAAACCAATGCCTGGAATCAATTATTTGCAGAGTCTGGGACTGGTTATTTGAAAAGTCTGGTTCAGAACCATTGAGATCAATTTTGAGGGTCTTTGAAGGTTTTAAATATACTGTGTTGTGAACCCAGAGGTGGAAGGGCTGATTTTATTTGTCTGTCTGCACATAACAACAATGCTAAGAGAGAGGATGTTTTGCACTGCTGCTGTAAGCTGGCCCTAGGAAGGTATTTGACAGAAATACAGGAATAACTTATCTTCTAATTCTTCTCCCTACATATCAAGATATTTTGCTGGATAACAGCTGAAATTATGCAGTTTAAGAGACAAAAACAAGATCTCAAATTATCCTGGTATTCCAACACATTGTGCCAGCTGTGACAGGGCATAAAGGTGCAATGTCAAAACTTATATTTTCTTGTAAATATATAAAATATTGTACTTAGATAGTACTAGTGTTGCAAATTCACATACACACAATGTCAGCATTATTGTCAGTCTGAGAAGTTTAATGTGGCCAAATCATGACCTCTAGTAAAATACGTTATAATGGACTACCTGACTATGGATTTGAAGGGGGCGGTTTCATTCCCCATTTCTAAAGTATCTCCTAAACTGTGACAGAATTATTTTTCTTTAGAGCTGCACAATATATCACGTAAACAGAATTTAAAGCAACTTAAACCAGCAACGCTCTTCCAAAGTAAAAAGAAAGTTTGTTTACAATGATGTAATATTTTTGTAGAATATCCTCTGTCTCAATTAAATTCACAAATCCTTAAAGGCAGCAAGGAAAGTTGATAACATAGGTAAGACATCACAGGGATACTTGGTGGGAACATTGCCAGCTCAACTACTCACCAACTGGTTAATTCATCCTCTTAAGTGGCCAATTACAGGTAACTTCCCACTTCTGGGTCATTTTGCTTGCCACCGCTGGTGGACACTGCTGGGCAAAACTGGCACACACCCTTTAGATTTGGGACAGTCTGGCTCCTTTATGTTCCCTCCATGGTTCATGGAAGGCCTCCCTTACGTGGCAGTGACTGACTTTATAGCAATAGTTTTGCTGGTGTACAACAATCTCTACACATCAACTACATGCACCTCCAATTGGATTGCAACTCTTGGGATTGGGCAATCATCCTTAATTGGAAAATAGCATTTTTATTGGAGATATGCTGTCCTAGGTCCCATCCCCAGCCAAACCAGAGTTGCATAACACTTTTGCCTCTGGTGGTGAGGCTTACTATCAGCCACAAAAATCAGTCCAATTTTTCTTACTTCTCCCTATACGTAGGCATTTGGTAGAACAGAAACTGTGTATTGCTTATAAAAGATACATTTTGTTGAAGCCTTTCATCTTGCTGTCATCGGGACAATTCACAAGAGTACCAAAATAAAAGGGGAAACCAACATTTACAGATAGTATGTGACAGTAAAGTGCAATCCTGGCAAAGGGATTTTTTTCGGCTATTCCCTTTATGTATTTTGCCAATTATTTTAAATCAATGCCAAATATCCACCACCTTCAGCATCCACATCTTTAACCACTGACACACAGTGGCAGCATTATGTAGAATCTGAGATTAATCCCAGTAACTCACCAAGACTACTTTGAAAACACCTTCCAAATCTGTGACACCTAGAAGGACAAGGGTAAATGTTTAACATGGGATTTGAACACACGGACAGCCCAAAGTTCATGAAGCAGTGATTGATTATTTCACTGGCATCAGGTCATGACAACTATGCAGGGAAATTAAAGTTAAACAAGGAAAACCACAATATTTACAAGGCTAGGGTTTACATCTGGTAGAGGAAACCCTGTATCCATGTGGTCCTTCTCCCCATGTGGTCTTTATTCCCCTAAAGACACCTTTCTGTCCCAAGAGGGTCCATTTTACTGCACCAGCTGCCTGATTGCTGACCTCCCTCACCATCATCACCTGCTGCTAGTGGTTCTGTTGTGCATTTCCCTCTTTCAGACTTGCCATCCAAGGACTAAGTGATGTAATTATAGAATAAGGGAACTCATTTAAAACTGAGATGCAAAGGAATTTCTTCTTCCAATAGGTAATGAATGTCTGGAATTCTGTACTGCAGAGAGTTGCAGAGGCTATATGACTGAAAGTATTTAAAGAGGAGGTAGATAGATTTTTAAAAGATTGGGAAGTTGTGGGCTAGGAGGAGTTGGCACAGACCAGGAGTTAAAGCCTGGGATAGGTCAGCCAAGATCTTTTTGAATAGCGGGGCAGGCCCGAGAAGTGAATGGCCTACTCCTGCTCTTATCACTTATGAATGTGCAGAACAGGGTCAAAGACTCCTGAGCTGTATTTGCAGACCTCAAAGTGCTGCTAAAAGCAGTCATGATTCTTGCCTTCCAAGGATGCTCGGATATCTCAACACTTTTGACACCCAACACCATATGTATTCTCTACTTGCTTACTTCCACTGGAGATTCAATGAGGTCATCAAATACCAAAAATTCCAGACTTTGAAAAGTGTGATTGAGGGCGCATAGGAAAAACTTGAGGTATCCATAATGCTCCTGTGGCAGTTAGGCATGACTCTTCCACTTCACTAAATTTCACAGTCACTGAAGGGCAATTCCCTGTCACACTACACAAAACTGCGCTTTGTTCTGAAGGAACCTTGATCCTACCTGACTCTTTGGAGGCTCAACTAGTTTAATGTCTGGTGAGAAGGGAAAACCATTGCAATGGATAGGGTCTCTGCGTTTGATGGCATCGGTGGCCATGATTGCTGAGTGCAATGATGTTTGCAGTGCCCAGCCTTGTCCAAATTCTAACACCTCTGTGGAGCATTGGGATCAGCTGCTATGGATACCATGGAAATGGATCAGCAATGGCTGGATCTGCAAATCCTGTCGAGCAATCTGTTCCACCTGCCTCTTCAGCCTACATCCCCATTTGTGCTGACAGACATCTCCCTGATGGTAGTCTATTGCCTGGTCTTGGGAGCCCAATCTTTCTCTGCAATCCAGAAGAAGTAATCCCACCAGTTGAAGATACACAATTCAAGTCTGTCACTATTAAGTGTCCTCAACTCCATTGGAGGTTCCGATCCCTCACTATTTCTACTTGGAGGTTGTTCAATTGCTAATTCTTAGTTAATTTGAAGGGGGAATCCAGGAGGGCTATGTGGTCAATCAACTTCACCAATTCCAGGGAGAATGAAACAAGATTCTCTGCTTTGGCTTGTTGGTACTTATAAAAGCTCTGTGAGTACCTGTGTTAGGCTACTGCTGTGCCTGAAAGCCTTGTTAGTATCTCAAAGATTGCTGCAGACTCTGAAGTGTCAAGAGAAATGCACATGGAAAGCCTCTGCCCGGGTTTGGCCTGAAGATCAGGTTTCCTCTGTCAATGCCTGAGCCTCGAATGATGTTGCAGCAGCCTCAGCCTCCCTCACAGACACTGCCAGTTTCAACTGCTCCACCATCTGTTCTATCTCAGCCAGACAGCAGTTGATCTCATCCTCCATGATTTGATGCCTGTGCTGTGGAATCCTGCTGCCTTTTTAAACATACAGATGGCCCAAAGATCAGGAAGTAGGCATTGCTTATTCCACTGGCTTCAGGTCATGACAAAACCAGAAAAACACTGCATTTACTTGGAATTAAGCCTGTGGTTTACAGCTAATCGAAAAAAAATTTTTGTCAGTCTCATCCTTCTCATTATGAAGTTACCTGTCCCCCAAAGACAGGTTTCTTCCCAAGAAAGTCTATTCAATTTTTCCAGCTGTCCTGCTCAGTTTTCTCCCTCAACATCAGCAGCTTTTGCTGGAGGCCCTTGCACAACTGTAAGCTGCCTGCTCGGGCCTCCCTCAACATTGCCACTTGCTGCTGAAGGTTCCATAAAATATTCTTGGGAATACCACCACCTAACTTAAAACCATACTGCCATTCCTTTATAATTGCTTTGTCAAAATCCTGAAACTCCCTTCCTAACATTACATGTACTGTACCTCTACCCAAGGACTGCAGTGGCACAATATACAGTTCACTACCACTTTCTCAAGAGCATTTAGGGATGAGCAATAATTGAAGGCTTATGCAACCAGGCCCCATATGCCATGATAGAGTCTTAACCGATACAATACCTTCTTAACATTTTTTAATATTTTCCTTCAAAAAATTAGCCCAAAACACTCCAGTAGTGTATTTTCTGGGGACAGGAGTGTGCGATTCTGACTAGGGTCAGTGTATTCAATAACAATAATTACAAATTCTCTCATCTTAAACATGTAACACTCAGTTCAAATGTCAGTCAGGCACTGATCATTGTTAATCCATTCTGACAGGAAACAAAATTATCAAAAAGTAAGTTTCTGCAATTAATAACTGCACAATTTCATGAAATGAGTATTTATTCCAACAAGGCAACACATTTCATTTTAATGTAGACTTCAATGTAAGCAAATAATGAGTAAATTATGTAAATACTTTACTTGAAAATGAACTATTTTTAAATGTAATAACTTTATGGATGCACTGAGAAGTCTAAAGGCTTTACAACTTAGCATCACAGCTTTCCTTTTCATAATACTTCTTGATATGAAAGAAATTTGTTTCTGAAGCATCATTTTCATCTATAGGTCAAATCATCTCACGCAACAACTGGACAAATCTGTTCAACTTCATTTTTAAAAGATGTTTTTCCCCTTTATAAATCTGACCTGTTGATCCTGAAAATCAGACTCATGTGAATTCTTCCTTGTAATGAACAGGTCTGCCAACCAAATCAGAATCAAGCCAACTAATCTGTTGTTTTTTTCATCAATGTCAAAACAAATAAAGATGAATGCCTAACCACCAGGCAAAGCAAAACGCAAAAAAAAATTTAATTTCAAACTTAATTATTTTTCAACAGGAGACAAGAAAAATGTAAATAAGACTGCCATGCTTGCTCCTGAAATTATCACGTTTAGTGCGCAAGGTCTGAAGGCTTCTTAAGCAGATGGAAATCCTCAAATATATTCTCTGTTTCTTTCCTACTCTTGTGTGAAAATAGACAATTGAACACATTTTTCAAATGACCTTCCCACAATTTATTCACCTGTGGACCAATATTACTTTATTGTAATATGCTCAAAGTGTCAGAACAATTCTAGTAAAGCTTTATTTGTCATTTTCTGCAGTTTAAATATCACAGACACAAAAATCATTGATTCTAATGACCTAAAAATTTAATAAACTTGGCCATCATTACCAGTATTTATTTTATTCTCACTATATAAAGCTATTACAGTACAAAGAGCAATTTAACAATTAATACCCCGTAAGATAATAATAACAGCTGTAAATTAATGTAAGTGATATGTCTCAACCTCCAAAAGAGTGCTGCTGAGAGCTGTCTTGTTTCTTTTTAGGAAGATCCACTAACTGGACTGCAGTGGGCCTTTCCTGGAATCAGCAATTACTGAGACAGAAATCCCAACCATCAAGAGTTGTTGGCCCATTAGAGGCCATTGGCTCTTTATTGCTCAGCAGTTTCACTGGGGAAGAAGTGGTTGCAGCTGGTTGTGCACCAACCCAAAGCTTAAGATCACCAAGGGACCGAGACCACAAGAGCGTGATGATGGGAGGGGATTGTGGAGTGGGGTCATGTTGATTGGGGAAGACATTTGGAAGCAAGGGTGGGGACGGGACGGTTTTCAGGAGGTCAATCTCTTCTCCACGTGAGGGTCTCTTGATCAGGCACCACATGCCTGACACCGAGAAGTTTAGCTTTTAGAACTCTAGGAGGACAAGTCCTCCCATGCATCGGTAGGTGAAGACCAATAGCAAGGTACACAGGCTGTCCATGAGCTTTCCTGCCATGTACTTAATTGGCACAGACTGGAGGCAGTAGGGACTCCTCACTTTCACACTCCTGCCGATTCCCACCCCCAATACCAAGTTCAACATGGCAGAGAACAGTAAATTCCAGGGATTGGCCTGGAGTGGGGAGACCGACATTTAGAACTCTAATGGCAGGACAAAATGTTGCAAGTTCTTCACAAAGTAAAGGTAGATCAAGCCTCTCAACGGCAAGCATTTGGGAAATCCTTTTGTATATATCTGCACCTCATCATTGCTCTTTAGAAGGCCAGCTTGCTAGAAATAAGATTCCCTCCTCCAATTAAGTTCTGCTCAAACAAATACTACATGCCTTCAGATCATTATTACATGACAGAGCTGTGCAGCAGACGAGGTAGCCATCTTCCAGAATGTTGAAGTGAATAGCTGCAGCTTCGTTTACTTTGGGGATCATTAGTCTATGCATTGGTGAAGATTAGGTTTGATGGTCTCAATTGCACAGGATATAGACAATGACCAAGGATGTGAAGCTGCAGCATAATAGGCACAGGGCAAGGAGGTTGGCCAAGGTAGAAGCCGCTTTAGTCAGAATACATTAGGGTTATCAGGAAGGGACAGTGAAAGAGTTGTATGTGAATGTGAGTGTTGCAACAACATGTAAAGTGGTTAGATGAGCAGAGACGGTGCTGAGCATTGTGTCTAAAACGCAAAGCTGGCAGTGTCAACGCTGGTGATTAATCGAGGATATAGGGATATAATTGTGATCGTGACAGTGTTGGAGGCAGTAAAACACCTTAGGATTGAAGTTCCAGGATCATGGGGGAGCTGACAGTTTTATGAAAGGGCCTTGAAAGGGGATGGAGCAAATGGCATTGATAATGAAATGGTTAAGGATCATGGTGAGTATGAGGATAATGACGGGTGTAGGCTCAGGGAGAGTGCTGGCCAATTGATCACTATTGTATTAGGAAACATTGTCACATGCAGAGGCTCAGCATAATGGAGGGCAGGTTGATTCTAACATGGGGATCATCAAGTGTATTTGAAGGGACATTCATGGGTCACAGTGACGAATAGTGGAGAATATTCTTCTGACAGTGATGGGCACCATTTTACCTTTTTTTTGCTCTGAATGCAGTTTCTTACTAACAGTAAACAGTTGAACGTGGAGGAGGATCTTTTCAGACAGGAGGAGTTACTGCTATGGTTCATGGGCCCACTAAAAGCTAACCTGTATGTGTAATAATGAGTAAACCACATGCAAAATGAGATCAGCTGTTTTCTCCTGTCTCTGGACAATGCATTTGCTTCATGTCTCTGGCATTCAATGACATTGATATCCCAGAAAGGTCAGGAGCTGCAATGAAGTTTGGGGTAAAGGCATTATCTGAGACTGGAACAGAGCGGCACCTGCAAAAAATGCTGAACAATTGATCCCTACTATTTATTCACATTCACCACATCATGCGAATCCAAGGCTGAGACAAGTGAAAGACACACATCTATTAGTCATGCTGTGCAGCGAGGCATTGCTGAATCCATGGGACCACTTTCTGTCATGTGTATGTCATCTCTGAGGGTTGGGTTGGAGGAAGATTGTGACAGTACAGGCTGAACTGATGTTCCTGTCTTGCAGTAACAAACTGCTCTTTGAATACAGCACTAGGATCTTTGACCAGAAGAGGTTATAGGAGTGGGTGTTAGGCGAGAACCTGTTGCCTGCCAACCGTTTATGATTAATTGTTCGCCTCATACTTGCATATTTAACTAGCTGAGAACTGTGTGATCACGTGATTAAAGCAGACTCAGTCCCTAGCAAAGGTTACACCTACTTCTATGTCCCACACCAGATCTAAGCTACATAATGGAAAATTCTGCTCTTATGTGAAGAAATGTTTTGTAATTTTGCAGTTAAGGAATGGATATAATTTTTATACTGTGCCATATCATAAACTCAAGTTTCTTTGGATCTCCACTGAATACAGATTTTCACAAAGCCTAATTGTGCATGGTATTTAAGTCTAAAGTGGGTGATCTCACATTTTCCAATATTGAAACAAATTTGCCACGGTTTGCTCTTTCATTTAATCTATTAATATCCATTTATAATTTTATGCTTCCAGATACATTGCTTATGATGCTGTCTATCTTTGTTTCCTGTCAAATGAACAAATTTATGGGTGTTCTTGTGGCACAATGGTAATGTCCTTTTTTGTTGGTCATGAGGACTCCGTTCAAGTCCGATCTGCTCCAAAAATGTTTCATAACATGTCCGATCAGGTCAATTAAAAATATCTATTGGAAAGTTGAAACCCACTTTATCTGAAGACATGAATAACATTGTCATAAATCCCAAAACATTAAGTTTTGTGGTAGGTTGGCTCGCCGAGCTGGTTCGTTGTTCCGCAGACGTTTCATTACCCTGCTGGGTAACACCATCAGTGCAGCCTCCGATGAAGCGCTGTTGTGTTTTCCCGCCTGGTATTTAAACTCTGGAGTCCGTTGAGCTGGATTACCTCACTTCTGGTTTTCCTTCGCAATGGAGTGTATATGGGGTCCAGCTCTATGTGTTTGTTGGTGGCTTTCTTCGTGGAGTACCAGGCTTCTAGGAACTGCCATGCTTGTCTCTGCTTTGCTTGTCCCAGGATCTTGGTGTTGTCCCAATCGAATTGGTGGTTCTCCTTATCCATGTGGATAGAGATGAGTGAGTATTGGTCGTGTCTTTTTGTCGCCAATTGATGTTCGTGTACCCTTGTTGTTAACTTCCTTCCTGTTTGTCCGATGTAGTGTTTGTCACAGTCTCTGCAGGGAATCTTGTATATGACATTGGTCCTGTCCATAGTGGGTAGTGGGTCTTTGGTTTGGGTAAGTAGTTGTCCTAGGGTTGATGAGGGTTTGTGCGCTATTCTGATGCCCAGTGGTCTTAGGAGTCTTGTGGTTAGTTCCGATGTGTTCCTGATGTAAGGTAGCGTGATGAGCGTGTTGGGGCGTGTAGTATCTTCCTGGTGTCGTTCATTTGGTAGGCATCTTCTGACCCAGTTTTTTGGATATCCATTGTCCTTGAACACCTGGAAGAGGCATTCTTCTTCTTCTCGGCGTAGCTCTGTGCTGCTGCAGTGCGTTGTTGCCTGTTGTGTGTGTTAGGATAGTTACTGTTGAAGTTCAGTACTTGGTCAGTGTGTGTGGCTTTCCTGTGTACCTTCGTTAGGAATTCTCTATTTGTCCTGTGCTCTACCATGATGTCCAGGAATGGAAGCTGTTTGTTCTTCTCCTCCTCTCTGGTGAATTTGATCCCGGTGAGGGTGTTATTTATTAGTTTGTGTGTCTCCTCTAGTTTGATCCGTTTAATGATGACAAAGGCGTCGTCTATGTTGCGTACCCATAGTTTTGGTTGGATTAGTGGAAGGGCCATACTTTCCAGTCTTTGCAACACCGCCTCGGTTATTAGTCCGGAGATAGGTGATCCCATGGGTGTCCCATTGATCTGTTCATATATTTGGCCACTGAAAGTGAAGTGGATGATGAGGCATAGATCCAGTAGCTTCAGTTTGTTGTCTGTGGAGATGGTTTCACTGGGATCTTGTTCTTGTTCTATTAGTGCTGTTATTGTTTTCCATGCTAGTGGTATGTCTATTGATGTGAATATGGCAGTGATGTCAAACAATACCATGGTCTCATCGTCATCTATCCTGATGTCTTTGATGGAATTGAGGAACTCTTGGGCTGAGTGGATTGAGTGGGGTGACTTGTTGGCGAGGTGCCTTAGTCTCCTTTGTAATTCCTTGGCTTATCTGTGCGTGCCTGGTAGGGAGACTATGGGTCTGAGGGGTACCCCTGGTTTGTGTACTTTCGGGAGGACGTAGAATTGGGGTTCTTTCGGGTTTCATTCTTAAGAAGTCTGTTTTGTTGATCTGTCCAGTCTGTTTGAGTCTTTTTGGCGTGTTGAGGATTTTGTTGCCTAGTTGTGGTGTCGGGTCTGTCTGTACTAGGTGGTATGTGTTCTCGTTGGATAGCAGTACATGTGCCTTGGAGAGGTAGTCCTCTTTATTTAGTATTACTGTCATGTGCCCTTTGTCTGCAGGTAGTATTGTGATGTTCTTGTCCTTTTTCAGTCCTTCTAGGGCTTGCCTTTCCAATGTTTTGAGGGTGTTGAGTTCATTCTTTCTGGTCAGTGTCGGGATTACTGTCTGTCTTATGGTTTGTTGTGTTTCTTCATTGATATTGTTGGTCCTCAGTGTGGTTTCCAGTGTGGCTAGGAATTCTGTTTTGTTGGTGTCTCTGTAGTTAAGTCCGTGGATGAGAACGGCTTTCTCTGTGTCGGTCAGTTTCCTGTCTGAGAGGTTTCTCACCCAGGTGTCTGCTCTGTTGTTGTCGTTTTGATGGATAAGTGTGGCTAGCTTGTCCTGAAGGGCCTGTCTTTTCCTAGCTCTTGTAGTCTGTTGGCTGATGTTGATGGCTTGTTCCAGGTCTGTTGTCTAGCCCTGGTTGGTAGCTTCCCGGAATAAAGTTTTTTGGCACTTAATTTCTCTGTTATATCTGTGGAGCCGATTGGGTGCATCGTTTATCGCTACCTTTACCATCCTGCGGCCGTTTTGTTCTGTTGTTTTGCGGGCTTGTGGGTTGTTGATGGGTGGTTTGTGTCTCACACTGTGTGGTAATACCTGGTTCCTGAGGCATCCATGTAGGAAGTAGAGTTGTTCATGGGTCACGCTCTGTCATTTGGCATAGTTCTCCCATTTCTGTGCCAATTCGAGCGTGTTTCACCCATAGGCCTCTAATGTTTTAGAGTAGATTTGTAGCTCAGGTTGTGGATGTTGTGGATTAATCCAGCTCAATGGACTCCAGTGTTTAAATACCAGGCAGGAAAACACAACAGTGCTTCATCGGAGGCTGAACTGATGATGTTACCCAGCAGGGTAATGAAACGTCTGCGGAACAACGAGCCAGCTTGGCGAGCCAACCAACCACAACATCCCCCCAACCCGAGCTACAAATCTACTCTAAAACATTAAGTTTATAAATTTTTTTAATATTATTATCTTTTTTGCTGCAATTGTAGTAAACATGGAATTTGAGCATGGGATCAACAGAACTTTTTTACACTTGTGCTGATTGAGTTATTCAATTTCTATACAGAGACTTGCGTATAAACTTGGCAGCTTGATGTATTTGTTTTGCAATATCAAGAAAAGTAGTCTCATTCACTTATTGATGTTTTAATCATTCCAGATTGTCAGTCATAAATCCATAGAGCAATTCAGCAGTGCTGGAATGAATCCAGCGCTCTTTTTGCCTGAAATATTACAGTCCTTGAAAAACTTATCGAAGATTACATTTCAAATAGTACTAGCTTATTCTTCTGCTTCAGATTGATTCCAACAGTTCACTTCAGAATAAAGAATAGCATGTCATTTGTTTGCTAATATAAACTATTTACATTTTATGAATCATTCTACATTAGTATAAAGGAAGCCCAACACATGAGTAAACTGATATAATTGTAAATTGATATACTTTAGCAGCAGAATAAGAAGATGAACCTCATTCTCCATCAGGTCTCCAAGCAACATACAAATTGCAGCCGTTGATGCCACATGTGCATCAAGCAAATACTATTACTCTCTAATACAACCCAATCACAAATGTATTAAGACTGCCGTTATTTAAAAGCCTATGTGCTAGAACAACTCATCTTTGCAGATGAGACTTTTGCATTGAGGCTTTTGTTTTGGATTATAGCCCCTGATCTACAAAACAAGAGTAGTTGAAATTGCTAATGCAATGTACAGGCATAAACTGTAAGAGTAACTCATCACGCAGGTTACCAAACTTTAGAATAAATATTTTCATGACACCTTGCAATATCCCTGACTCCACCCCATTTCTTGTTTGCATAACTTTGAAATCAGCAGAGCTGACCAATGTTCTGCCATTGACACGTATGAATAATGCTCCTCTACTACTGTGAGCTCTTTTCCTTTTGCTCCGGGTATTCTTACCATCTGTTCAATTCTCTCCATTTCCTCCCATATTCAACAGCATAGAAAATGTCAACAGATCTGGTAGCATCTGTGAAGAAAAATTAGAGTTAATGTTTCAGGTCCACTGACCCTTCCACAAAACAGTTCTGAGGAAGCGTCACTGGACCTGAAACATTAACTCTGATTTTTCTTCACAGATGCTGCCAGACCTGCTGAGCTTTTCCAGCAACTTCTGTTTTTGTTCCTGATTTACAGCATCCACAGTTCTTTCGGTTTTTATTTAGCATTGAAAATGTCACTTTTTCAGCCCTTCTTTCCGTTCCAAGAGAGAATCATACTGGAGTCAATGCATTAACTTTATTTTTCTATCTCCACAAATGCTACCAGACCTGCTGTGTTTTTCTAGCACTTTCTGTTTTTATTTGAGATCTCCAGAATTTGCTGAATTTTTTTAATAAATATACACCCTGCTCTTCATTTTAGATAGGCTACAAGCACCAGAAAACTGCCCATAAAGGTTTGCTTGCAGCATTGTTGGATGGGAAGCAATAAATCTGTCAAAGTAGCAGCACTTAAAGGACATCATCTGACCGTAAAAAAGGAAGCTGTGGAAATGGCAGACATTTGAATTGACATTTCACACTAGGACAGCAAAAACATGTAGGCAATAGTATTTCTTTCACGTTTTTTGATGGTCCTCACTGTATTTGCTTTATTTCATCCAACAATTTCCCTCTGATGCACTCACTTGCTGCCTGTTTCTCTTGCCAATCACTCTATGCTGTCATAAGATCATGGCTGATAAAATTGTGGCCTCAATTTCACATTTCTGCTTACCCTCTATATCCTTTAATTCTCCTGTCAATAAGAATCTACTCAGCCTTAAACAATATTCAATGACCTAGCCTCTACTGCCGTATGGGGAAGAGAATTCCACAGATCAACAACCTCTACGTGAAAGAATTTCTCTTCATCTCACTCTGAAATGGGAGACCCTTTAATTTTAATTTAAACTAGCCTACTGGTTTTAATCTCTCCTACAAAAGGAAATATCCTCTGAGCACTCACCTCAGAATTTTATACGTTTCAAGAAGATCACTCTCATTTTTCTAAATGCCAATGGCTACAGGCCTAACCTGTCCAAACTTTCTTCATAAGAAAACCTTTTCATTCCAGAAATCAGTTCAAGTCAATCTTCCCTGAATTACATCTAGTGCTATTATTTCCTTTCTTAAGTAAGGAAACCAAAACTGTATATTGTACTACAAATTTCAATGTGGTTACACTAACACCCTAAAGATTTGTAGCAAAATATTCCTTTCCCCTTGTAGTAAACAACATTTCATTTGCCTTCCTAATTATTTACAACAAACTAATTCTTGTGATTCATATACCAGAACACACAGATCTCACTGTACTCCGGAGTTTTACATTCTTTCTCCATTTAACTCATGTTATACAATTCCATTCCTCCTACCACTGTGGACTAGATCACAATTTTCCACATTACACTACATCTGCTTTTTTTTTGTTTACTTACTTAACCTATCTGTCTAGGTTCCTTTAAAAAAATTTTATGGCCTCATCATAATTTTTTCTCCAAACTATTTCTATGTAATCAGCAAATTTAGCAAGCATATATTCAGTCCTTTCACCCTAGTTATTTATGTAGATTGTAAATGATTGAGGCTCCAGCCTAGATCCCTTTGGCACCCCACCGAGTACAGCTTACCAATTTGAAACTGATCCGTACATGCCTACTTTTTGCATCCTGTTCGTCAACCAGTCCTCTAGTCATAATAATGTTGCCCCCTCCGCTTTGAATTTGTGTCGTAATTTTTGAGGTGGCACCTCACCAAATGCCTTTTGGAAATCCAAATATAATACATTGACAGGTTTCCCTTTATCCAAGATATTTGTTACTTCCTTAAATAAATCCCTTAAATTGGACAAATATGACCCTCCCTAAGAACACAAACATTTTCTGAGTGTCTGCTATGTCCTCCTTAATAATGCATCCAACATTTTTCCTATAGCAGATACTAGGTTAAATGAACTGTAGTTACCTGTTACCTGTCTCAATTTTTATGTTTGATGGAACTTATCCAAATTCAGTGGAATCTTGGAAACTTAAAATCTACAATCTCTGGAGCCACTTATGTTTGGATCCTAGGATGGAGTTCATCAGGTCCTACTGCATTGTTAGCCTTTAGTTATAATTATTTACTCAAGACCATTTCCAGGTAATCATAACCGATATAAATTGCTCTCTCCCTTCTTAATCTGCAACTATTTCTGGGATGTTATTTGTGTCTTCTCAGTGAACATACAGTCATAGAGTCATAGAGTCCCACAGCATAGAAACAGGACCTTTGGTCCAACTAGTCCATGCTGAACATAATTCAAAACTGAACTGGTCCCACTTGTCTGCTGCTGGCCCATATCCCTCCAAACCTTTCCTATTCATGTATTTATCCAAATGTCTTTTAAATGTTGTAATTGTACCCACACCCACCACTTCCTTAGGAAGTTCATTCCACAAGCAAACCATCCTCTGTGTAAAAAAAATTGCCCCTCATGTATTTTTTAAACCTCTCTCCTCTCATCTTAAAAATGTGCCTCCTGGTCTTGAAATCCCCCATCTTAAAGAAAAGATATCTACTATTAACTCTATCTATACCCTTCATTATTTCATAAACTTATATAAGGTTGTCTCTCAACTTCCTAAGCTCCAGTGAAAAAGTTCTAGCCCATCCAACCTTTCTTTATAGCTCAGACCTTCCATACCTGGCAACATCCTGGTAAATCTCTTCTGAACCCTCTCCACATTAATAATATCCTTCCTATAACTAGGTGACCAGAACTGGCCACAGCATTCCAGAAGTGGCCTCACCAATGTCCTATCCAATCTCAACATGACTTACCAACTCCTGTACTCAAAGGACTGAGCAATGAAGGCAAGCATGCTAAATACCTTTTTAACCATCCGGGCCATATGTGACGCAAACTTCAAGGAATTATGTACACCACTACCAAGGCCCTACTTTTAATTGTATTAGCCCTACTCTTGTTTTTTGTACCAAAATGCAAAAGCTCACATTTATCCAGATTGAACTCCATCTGCCATTTCTCAGCCTTTTGACCCATTTAATCAAGATCCCTTTGTAATTTTAGAAAACCTTCTTCATTGTCTATTATGCCACCAATTTTGGTGTCATCTGCAAACTAAGTATCCAGGCCTTCTATATTGTCAACCAAATCATTTATATAAATGACAAACAAAAGAGGACCCAGAACTGACCCCTGTGGAACACTGCTTTTGTCGGGCCTCCAGACCGAAAAGCAGCCCTCCAACATCACTGATATAACAAGGTGTAGACCTGGATGACCACAGCAGGCCAAGCAGCCTCACAGGAGCAGGAAAGCCTAAACGTCAGCTTTCCTGCTCCTCTGATGCTGCTTGGCCTGCTGTGTTCATCCAGCTCTACACCTTGTTATCTCAGATTCTCCAGCATCTGCAGTTCCTACTACCCCTCCAACATCACTCTCTTTTTCCTGTCATTAAGTCAACTATGTATTAAATTGACAAGCTCACTCTGAATCCCATGTGAGCTAACGTTACTAATTAGTCTACCGTTCAACACTATGTATTAAACAGTGATTCGTGTCAAGTATAGAGCCTGGACCTTGCTTTTTGTCAACCTGCTTTGAAAAGACAGACAAATTGGGGAATCCTGTGTACCCCAACAAGATGTTTATAAGGGTTTGAGTAGATAAGTGGGCGTGGTCAGAAGGTGGCTGAGTGGATGCGAAGATAGGTGGGTGAGGTGGATTAGTTAGGTAGGTAAGTAAGTGAATTGCATAGGTTGGGCCAAGGTGGTGGTCAAGTCTGAGAGGTAGTCAAGGAATCTGGTGACTGGTCAAGTCAGTGGAGAGGGCTATTACCAAGGGGGGACTGGAGGATTTGAAGGGTCAGGGGTATAAGTGGTGGTCAAGAGGATGATTGTGACAGTCAGTTTTGTAGTCTAGGTTATAATCTGTCTCATATTTCTTGAGTAACTGCCTAGCTAAGTCCCACAGAAATGTTTGAAGTCTCCAACTTGAACTCAGAGTTGTAAACATTCATGGAGGGTTGCAGGGAGCACGAGTCTTGCCCATCAAAAGTTGAAACTTCCCAGGAAATTCCCCCAGAGATCCACACATCAGGACTTCCAGAAGATCCTGATGTGTATCTTTAGTTGTACATCCAGTGATCTGAAATCTGATGACTTTCCCCAATAGTTTGGAGATTGCACATGCTTTATTTGCAGCCCTGATCCATTGCAGAGGCATAATCACATGAATGGTGTTTAGGAAAGATATTCTTGCGTCTGTTCCAAATGTTTACAATTAACTATTAACTTTGATAGTAACACTCAGTTTGAGTTCTCCTTGATTATGATCAGCACAACTTTACAATCAAAAGTCAATCAATTCTCTATTCTTTTCAACAAGGACTTTTGTACAATTAAATAACTATAAATATCGCATAGTGTGCAATGCCTGCTGACTTTGTATTCATCTTCTTTACAAAAATATAGCAAATCTGATCAATGGTACTTGTGGCTACATGTTTGTCAATGATTAAACAAAGCACTAATTGAATTTTAAGCATTTTCACATTAAGCATTTATTGCAAGTCTTCACCAAATAATTTTTAACAAGTTCTGTGCCATATAATTCCTACAATATAAATTCACTAGAATTAGAAGAATTCCTGAGAATAATGCATATTTGGCATTGGCAATTTTAAAAATTATAACAATCATGATGGCTTAGGAATTCAAGCAGTTCTCATCCAGAAGGTCACCAAGCTGCCTGTCACTTTCACTGCTTTATCTTTGTGAGATAAAATTAATCAGTTTTTATCAGTGCTGTCAGTCACAAGGGACAAGAAGTGTTTTATCCTGGAGGAAAGCTGATGAAGTTATTATTGATGGATGTGAGATGAATTCTTCACACTGTGCTGACCTAGACAGGGAATATATCTTGGATAATGTTCTAGCATGTGAAAAAAAAATTACATAAAACAATGTTGCATGGGGATGATATATTTGCTACAGATGTCTGCAACAGTTTATTTATGTGATGTAGGTCTTATTTCTTCAGGTAATTTGTCTTAACTAGTGTAGTGATTGTAACAAGGTCAGCAGGTAGACGGTATAGAATATGAGTCCCCTGACTGGGCTGTTAACCTGGTCCAATCATGGAGGCCTGGCTGACAGATATAAACATGTTTCTGAGAGGTTCTGTTCACTCTGACAGCTGGCCCTGAAGAAGCCAGACCAGTAGCAAGTACATGCACCTGTAAATAAAGGGTGACTTGGTGACAGAACTTTGGCCTCTGTGGAGTTATTTCAATTGTCACATACTGCAATACACTGCCTATAACAAACTGTTCTCCTATACTAGAGAACTGTCATCTATTACAAATATGCTTGTGTGTAGATTCAGGGACAGAAGTGAGGAAAGCTCACAATGTACAAATAATTGAGAGGAAGTACAGAGAATTCTTGGGAGTTCCATTAATAGATTACATTGATCTTAATACATTTTATAGGATTTGTGAAACAAGCAGATTAAATTTGAAATTTGTTGAATCTTCCGCAAAGCTCATGTTGCAACTTAAACACTGTCATGGGCCAAATGGCTTGTATATATGCTATGTACGTTCTGTAAGCAATAGTACATCATTGAACAGGTACTTTTCTTTTATTTCACCTCCTCAATATAGTGGACTGGATTATTAGCAACGCAAAGGCAATACTCCCCACCAACATAGATTTGCTAATAACTCAGAATTCAGGACTAGAGCAGTTAAAATGCTCAGTCACTTGAAAGGAAAAAAAAGTAATCTGATGTAGCCTTTAAGGATTTAAAGTTATTAAAAGCAGGCAAGTTATGTGGACAGTTAATTCTAACTCAAACACCAAGAACTGCCAACCAGTGTTAGAAGTGATTCAATGATCTCACCAGTGTGGCAATGTTAAGCAGAGATGCTTTAGCCAATACATATCTATAACTGAGAGAGCTTTCCGTACCTCCTTAAAGAAAATGAAAACTTGCATTAAAAATTTATAAACTTGCACAACTTTAGGGAATTCCAAAATTCTTTAAAAGCAATGAACAACATTCTGAAGTATACACACACTGCCATAATGCAGGAAACATAACAGCTAATGTTCCACACTGTAGAGATTCTATGATTCTATAATGCTTAAATTGTCTTTTAGTGACAAGTGTCGGAGAAACACAGTGACTCAGATTTTATGATGGAATAATGGAAAACTGTTGGCAACAGTTTTTGTTTCTCTGAGAAACTGAAAGCAACTCTCAACATCCACACCTTGTACTTAAACTGAAAACCCAGACTCTGTCATCAATTCCCTATTTGTCCACAAGGTGTGCTGTTGAAATCTTTGCAATTGAAATCAAAAGAAATTAGTGAATTGATGTGAACTTCCACTTTTAAGCTAACATTCTCATTGTTGTAAACAGTTTTTGAAAAAGTTATGCCTTCTTGAAGAAGGTATAACTGGATTTTTCATTGAGTACTGAGCTCATTATTAGTGCTGAATGTTTTTTGCCTCACTATAAGTTAAATTTATATCCCTGGAATAATGTTAAAATATTAATAATTCCATATATAAATTGGGGACCAAGTAGTTCAGTTGGCGAGGTGGCTAGCAGGTGGTTCAGACCCAACAGCATGGGTTTGATTCCTATTGCAGCCGTGATCTGCCTCCTGTCTCTACTGGCATTGGAACACAATGGCAAATAAGCTACCAAGAAACGGCTGAGGATGAAGCATTGACAGACAATGAGCCAAGGATCTGTCTTCAGGTGGAGCACACATGAATAAGTGTACAAATGAATGTAAATCATGAAACAAAATAGAATGCTAAAACTACTTGTCATTTCCCAGTTTGCTGTAGGTTGGAGTTCTCTGATGTGATTGTCCGTGTCGGCTGTTTGATAGAATCACTGTTGTTGGATAGCAGAGATCCCTCCATTGGATTAATATTGGGAAGGGTGAAATTAATACCACTGAGTTCTCTAGATGCTTTGTTTGAATCAGGAACAAGTGCAGTCAATTTGCCATTACTTAAATAATTAAGGTCCTTAATGCAATATATATTTTATGAAAACATTCAAACATTAACTAACAGTGTTAACTGCCAACTTCTTACATCTTTGGACACTAATGTCACTTTCTACTGGACTGACATCTAGATATCTTCTTGATTATTTCTTCCTAATTTTCTCCAGAACAATTCCCTTATGTTGTAGAATTTATAAATCAGACCTATGACACAATGAGCATACTCATTGAATCAATGTTCAAAATACACAGGGGCAGCAAGCAGATTTGTATGTCCTTGAAAGTCCCTGAAATACTCAGGAAAATCCACTCACATAGCCACCAATGGACAAAAGTCACCCCTGCGAGTAGTGTGGAAGGAAATGGTGAGTAATCACACCTTTAATCATTGACAGATTCTCATTCAGGTTTGCTGCTGATAGGCTCATTGTTGAAAATAAGTCAAAATAATTTTTATTTTTTGAGGAGTGAACTTGATTTTCTAGAGGGTTACTTTTTGATTTTCAGGGGCTTTTCTTTATTCTCAGCAATTATTTAGGTGATGCCATCACATAGTAACAGTATCTTCCCTATTTGTGCTGTCGTATGGGATGTTTAGGCTCATGAAGAAGCATAATTAGAAGAATTCATCAATATTCTCAACAATTATCATATTTCCATTAAAATTTAAGCTACAAGGAAAGGATTAATTTCCTAGACACCACAGTATTTAAATTTGTACAATAGACATTAGCTAGCAAGAGCTTTTTTTTCTAAATAACTGACACAGACGCATGAAAAACAATCAATCTAATCACACCTTCTGCAGACTGGTGAGGTCATAGCTAATGCATTTCAATTTCACATGCATAAAGTTAGAACATTTTAACCAGGCAGTTATAAGCTTATTTACCGCATTTCAGATCTCAATCTCAGATTTAAATTTAACAACTGACAACATTCTTTACAGTATGATCCACTACGAAGTTTCCAAGTATAGTAGCTCTTGAACTTATGCAGCCATAAACGAGACATTCCATATTTATTTTAATAGTTCAAGATTTCAATGATTTGTCATTTTCTTGGATCCAATTGGCTGAGTATTTCTTTGTTCACAGATTTAAAACAGTGGCGCCTCCTTCCATTTTCCCCCTTCCCCATCTTCGACACCATACTTGCAGCCTCCTTCTCTTTCAACCCCTAACTGCTACCAGAGTTCGCTTCCTCTCCACCCTCCCTACACCCACCACTGCCTCCATCTCTTTCCCCAAACCTTCCTCCTTCCACCTCTGCTGTCCCTGGTTGACACCTCCAAACTGGAACAACTACTCTGATCCAGAAAAAGGCCCACCAAGCCTCTGCAAAAGGCCGTGCATCCCAGCTCATGTGTTTTTTTGCAGCCACCAGCCCCTACCCACTCTCAGCCCCATCCTATCACTGGACCTCAATTCCCTGTGCCAGCTGGACCCTGACACCTCCCTGCCTGCTCTCAGCCCCAAGCCCCATCATTTGCCCTCACCATCCTTCACAAGAACTTATAGCTCATCGCAAGACTCCAGCTCCTGGCAAAAAATGAGTGCCAGAGATAGTAGGAACTGCCAATGCTGGAATCTGAGATAACAAGGTGTGGAGCTGGAGGAACACAGCAGGCCAGGCAGCATCAGA
>NC_063351.1:24569729-24695367 GCF_021869965.1 Rhincodon typus | reverse complement strand
GAAGAAGGGTCCAGACCCGAAATGTCAGCTTTCCTGCTCCTCTGATGGTGCCTGGCCTGCTGTGTTCCTCCAGCTCCACACCTTGTTCCCTCAGTGCCAGCACTGACTTGCAAAGGATGGTGCCTATTTATACTTTTTACAAAATTTCAATCAGAACTACATGCAGTACTCTCAATTGTGGTCTAACCAAATTTTGATAAGGCTTTAGATTAATTACCCCACTTTTCAATTCTATCCCTCCAGGAATAAAGCCTAGTGCTTGGTTGGCTTTATTCTGATGGCCTTGCTAACCTGTGAAACAACTTTTAAAGACTGGTGTAATTTTACTCAATGATCCCGTCAATCCTCTACTCCACCTGGTCTTGCATCTGCCAAGTAATAAGTAAGCTTCTCATACTTCCTACCAAAATGTAACGCCTCACATTTATCAGTGTTGAACTTAGTTTGCCAATTATTTACTCCTTTAACAAGTTTATTCATGTCCTCCCGTGTTTAAATGCAGTACTCCTCAGTAATGTCTATTCACCATCTGCAAATTTAGCCACAATGGGCTGAATCTTACTTTTTTTGGCTGAGTGTGAGTTGTGTGAAGTTTTTGGACAGTTTCTCACTGTGTGACCTAGTGAGCTTTCCTGAGTTTTCATACCAAACTTGCCTCATTAGCTATTAACATTTACCATAAGCTAACAGTTCTGAAGAAGTATCATGCTCAATTTGAAACATTAACTCTGTTCACTTTCCACAGTGGATTTCTCCAGCATTATCTGTGTTTGCCTCATTAACTACCTACCCCATGCTGTTGGTGTCTGTCACGTCTACTTGCAGCCCCATCTTACCACACGCTGTTCTGGGAACAACTTGCTACTGCCAGGATAACACAGAATTAGTGCCATCTTTAAAGGCTAGTTGTGCACCCACACAAGCACTGTCAGTCCAGAGCTCTCCAGCATGTTTCCTGATGCTTATCCTGGACATGGCAGACAGGAGGAAATCTGCAACTGGCAAAGGGGTCCTGCTGAACTGGACAGTACAGAGGCATGACTTTGTCCTGCCCCAGGGTCAGCAATGGAGGCTGTGGCACAAGAATATGCCAGCCTAGAATTTAAATTTGCAAATAATCCCCTTGCATCTTTGTACTCTCATTAAGACTTAAGTTAGAGCATATTGTGATCACTGAAAATAATTTTAGGTTTTTCTACCATGTCATATATCAGAGATTCCCATGTTATCAGGTGTCAGCCTTGATTAAATTTTAGCACTCTGAGCCAGAAGATTATGGGTTCATACCTATGCAATACTTGAGTACAAAGAGCAGGCTGATATTTCTGAAAGACTGGTGGAGTATTTGAAATGCTAATTTTAGGATGGATTGTTAACCTCACTGCCTTCTCAAGAGAATATAGAAGATCCCAAGGCACAATTCAACAAGAAGTGAGTTCCCCTTGCACCCTGTCCAACAGTTATCCCCCGCCCACACATAAAACAATAAATGATTGCATTATTCTTTGAACTTATGAGCAAGATGACTGCTGTCTTTCTTATATGTTACAACAGTGAATAGGCTTCAAAACTAGAGATCATGAAAAGTACTATGGAAATTCAGGTTTTCTTTTATTTCTTACTAGTCCTCTCACAAATCGAAAATAACAATTCAGATCTTTACAATCACTATTTCATTTCAGAAACTACTAGATCAGAGAATTCAAAACTGCTTGCAAATGTATTGGATCAATCTTTAAAAGGACAATGATATCTGAATACAAGTAGTGCAAACCAGAGTATGATATCATAATATGCTCTGGCAATTATTCTTGTTGCTGCTTCTACTTGACTGCAAATCTACTGACATTGAAAAGGCAGTTGACAAAAACTGTAAGGTTCAATCAGGGCAGTCTTTTTAAATAAAAGGGTTTGTCAAAATTGCCATTACCTTGAACAACAAGGTTTTCGTTCTTGGTGCTCAACAATAATCTATTGCTGTTAATGCTTTTGATAGGTACTGATGAAAAAGGAATGTCTACTTTCTCGATCTGTAAAACAAATTACAATTGTATCAATACAATATCCTTGCAAAAATTTAATTGCTTTTAAAATATATTAACTGAGACTTTAGCTATTGGACATCGCATTAAAATAAAACAGAAAATGTATGTATTCACAGAAGCTCCAAGTATTAAAATATTAAACAAAAACAGAAATTGCTGGAAAAATGCAGCAGGTCTGGCAGCATTTGTGGAGAGAAAGCAGAGTCAATGTTTTGGGTCCAGTCACCCTTCATTAGAATTGAAAATAATATTAAAATAATAAAGTTTGGTAGCATTAGCCTGATATTTTTGTATTTTAATTTTTTAAATTCTCTTTAGGACAGTGGTCTGCTATCCATCATTCCTCTCATTTGCAGAGTGTGGCTGGTTGCAGAAAATTAACCAACAAATAAAAGGTACAAAAGTTACCATTAACTCTCTTGGCAATATAGAAGTCATCTCATCTCCAACTATCAATGTGACCAGAGAATCCATTCTTGATTAGAAAATTGAATCTGGATTTTTTGTGGGGTTATGTTCTTGAAAGATATCAGTGGTGGAATGCTGTAGAGTGGAACTTCCATCCACTAATGTCTACAAGCACTAATCCCTCAATAGTTTTCACAGTCAGCTTTCTTTAAGTAATGGCTATACTTAGTAATCAATCTCATATTCCAGGTCAAAAAGCTGTGTTCAATAGGCTGAATGCATAAGCTATGTTGACACGTCCTACAGTAGTGGAGTGCTGCATTATTGAAAGAAGATAGTTTTGGATCAGATGTAAACCAAGACTTTATCTGCCTAGTCAGAAAAGGTGTCATAGGTCAGTTAGCTCAACTGGCTGGACAGCTGGCTTGCAATGCACAGTGATGCCAATAATGCAATTTCAAATTCTGTACTGGCTGAAGTTACCATGAAGGACTCTCTTTCTCAGCCTATCCCATCACCTGAGGCATGGTGACCCTCAGGTTAAACCGCCACCAGTCAACTCTCTCCAATGAGAGAGCAGGACTATTATGACGTTACCTTTGACTCAGTGTCAATAGGGGAGGAAATAAACATTTGTTGATGAAGTGTCAATCGAGTGGCTGCTTTGTCCTGGATGGTGTCCAGCTTCTCAAGTGTTGTTGGAGCTGCACCCATCCAAGCAATTGAGGAGTATTACAACATACTCCTGACACATGTCTTGGACAGGCTACGGGAAATCAGGATGTGACTTACTCGCTGCAGGATTCCTAGCTTCTGGCCTGTTCTTGTAATTTTGTAGACATAGTATTTAAATGGCTTGTCCAATTCAGTTTCTGGTCAATGGTCACTCCCAGGATGTTGATAGTCAGGAAGTCAGTGATCGGAATTCCACTTGTTGGAAATGGCCATTCCCTGTGGTGCGAATGTTACTTGCCACTTGTCAGCTTTGTATTGTCAGTATTGTCCAGATTTTACTGCATTTGGACATGGACCACTCAGTATCTAAGCACATGTGAATGGTGCTGAACATTGCGCAAACATCAGCAAATATTCCCATGTCTGACCTTATGATGGAGGGAAGCTCATTAATGCAGCAACTGAAGATGTTTGCACCTTAGGACACTGTCCTGAGGAACTCCTGCACAGGTATGCTTGAGCTGAGATGACTGATCAACAACCATAATGATCTTCCTTCGTGTCAGGTATGACTCAAGCCACTATAGAGTTTGCCCTCTGATTCCCATTGACTTCAGTTTTGCTAGGGCTCCTTGATGTCACACTTGGTCAAATGCTGCCTTGATGCTAAGGGCTGTCACTCTCACCTTACCTCTGGAATTAGATCTCTAACCCATTTTCAACCAAACTGTAATAAAGTCAGGAACTGAATGGCCCTGGTGCAACCTGAACTGAGCATCAGTGAGCAGGTTATTGCTAAGCAAGTGCTGCTTGATAGCACTGTTGATGACACCTTCCCATCAATTTGTTGACAATCAAGATTTGGTTGATTGGACAGTAATTGGCTGGGTAGGATTCATCCTGCTTTTTGTGTACAGGAGACACCCATACAATTTTCCACATTGTTGGTTTGATGCCAGTGTTGTAACTGTTCTGGAACAGCTTGGCTAGGAGCGTGGGAGTTTTCTGTACTGTTGTTAGAATGTTCACCAAGACCCATAGACTTTGTGGTGTCTGGTAACTCAAACTATTTGTTCCTGTCATGTGGAATGAATCAAACTGGCTGAAGACTGGCATCTATGATACTGGGCATCTCTCGAGAAAACGGAGATGGATTATCCACTCAGCACTTCTGGCTCAAGGTAGTTTTGAATGCTTCAGCTTTATCTTTTGCACTGATGTTATTGACAATGGGGATGTTTGCAGAGCCTCCTCCTCCAGCAACTTGTTTAATTGTTCACTATCATTCACAATTGGAAAGGGACAGGTCTTCAGGGCTTAGACCTGATCTGTAGGTTGTGGAATTGCTTAGCTCTATCACTTATTGCTTACGCTATTTGACATGTAAATAGTCCTGTTTTATAGCTTCACTGAGCTGATACCTCATTTTTAGGTATACTTGGTGATCCTCCTGACATGCCCTCCTGTACTCTTTATTTAACCAGGGTTGATAGTAATGGTAGGAATATGCAGGGCCATGAGCTTGCAGATTGTGTAGGAGTAGATTTCAGCTGCTGCTGATAACTCATAATGCCTCATGGATGTCAGCTTTGAGTTGCAACATCTGTTCTAAGTTGATCCCCTTATAGCACAGTGATAATACCACACAACAGGATTCACAATGGTCATTGTTGTAAAAACCCAACTGGTCCACTACTGTCCTTGAGGGAAGTAAATCTGTCATCCACAGTGGATCTGGGCTGCACATCACTTTAGAATCTCAGCAATGTGTGTGCCTTTTAATTACTCTCTGTTCAAGGGCAATGAGAGGAGAGATGAACTACAAATGGGGGCCTTGCCACTGATGTGTACATTCTATGAAAGAAATTTAAAAATATACAGGTCTTTGGGACATTAGGATAGTTAATTTTAGTTTTGAAATTAGGTAAATAGTATAAGTAGATATAAACAATATTTAACCATAACTGACTTATCCACAACAGCAATTCTGACAAATTGTTCTTTTGAGATGTTCTGGACTTTTGAATGTATCTTGATTAGCTAAAGGATATAAATGATTGAGCTGGTGTACTGTGTACACTAGCAAAGGGCTTAAAAGCCGTGGCCATAATTTAGTAGGATTCCTGTATTAAAGCTTTTTTCCAAAAAAAAACAGTAATTCTATTTATACTTTTAATCTAAATATCAAATTGCCAGCAATAAAGAACGTTAAGCACCAGCCTTCATTCCTCCTTCTGAAAAATGCAAATTGCTGGGAAGCCACAATATTGGTTCACACTATCCATGGCATTAACCATGGCAAATTCCTCAATGTCAATAGAATACAAAACATCCACAGACCTGTCAGTACACTATCCCAGAAGTTCACCAGGAATGTACTGGAAGTGAGGGAAAGATGCGATATTTCAGTTCTCAGCCTAATGTATTGGTTTCTCGTCAGAGCCTCTGACCACCACAAACAAAACCATCCATGCAAGTAGTGGCAGGATCTTGAGGCGAGACTCATTGTCAGGGGATTCCATGCTCCCATTCCTAGAATGGAGTTTGCATAGGGTCACTGGAGGTACAGCTAATATCACCAGATGTACCATTCCATCAACTGACTGTTCGGAAAAAGAATCATATTGAACTTAAAACATGAACTCTCTTTCTCTCTCCATTGATGCTGGCAGACCTGTTGTTTTCCTCCAGCACTTTCTCTTTTTATTTTATGACTGAAGTGGAGGTTCCTTGTGGTTTGAGCCATGAAGTACAGTCAAGTTGACACAAGGATGAAGGGAATACCTATTGGTCATACAAATAAATGTGAATCTTCCTTATCAATGGGTTGTTAGGGCCATTGAATACTTGCTTCAAGAGAAGGAACGTCCTTCCAAAATCACAAATATTTTTAATATGATACATGTTAGACAAGTACATGGATGCATCCCTCATAGTGCAGGTGCTTACCAGCAGGATTAAAACCAAGATCTTATATTTCCAAATAATAAGCAACATCCCCTGACCCCACAGCTCTACAGGGGAATATCGATGGAGGTCTGAATCTAATGCTTTTCAGCAGACATGCGATGTGTTCCTTTCAGAATTTTAGCCCATCAAGTTCAACATCTATTAACACTCTTAGGTAGGTCTTTCCAGCAAAATATTGCAGTGAATAACTGGCAGGCTGGGTTTAAACTTTTTTTCCAGAAATAATGAACAGAGATTTGGATGGACTTGTTTATAGTATTATACTGAGAAAAATTGCTCTTGTGATATTCCTGGGGTGTGACAGTAGCAGACAAATACATGGTTGTGTCGTCAAGATCTTTTAGACCATCCATTCACCTTCAGCGTAGATTTAATCCTCATCACCCTGCACTTCCAGCTCATGTACCCCGTAGCATGACTGAGCCAAAATGTGTAAATATACGGTCGTGTATTCTAGCAAAACTAAAGGCTTTAAAAGTAAACTAGAATGTCTTCCGAAGTTTTAAATGATCCTCTAATTAGTGAGGAGTATTTTTTAACTACATTGAATTAATACCAATACTTTGAGTTATTCCTCTTACCTTTGTATAATATATTGTTTCTTTGTTGTTGCCGTGGTTTTCATCGACAGTGTAAATTGATACAATGCTTTGTTTAGGTAATTGGTGATATTTTACAGTATCAGATGTTACCACGGTAATACACTCTTTCTTTTGCATACAGGACTCTTTTATTCGAACTTTCTCAATGCTTGCAGCAAAAGCAATTTCAGCGTTAGTTGCTTTGTAAGCTGAGGATTCTTGTATTCTCCGGCCATATTTTGCGAAAGGAATATCAGAGTGGTTCAAATTGGATATACACTTTGTAGAGCCTGAATAGTACTGGTGTAGTCCTTTTTTGTAGCTAAATCTATCATTTCCATTCCTGCTGTTCAAACTTGGTGTGTGTGTAAAGTGCTCACTAGACAACTCTGGCATTGATGCAGTCCGGGAAGCTGGTGGAGCTGCTCTTTTACAGTTCCCCATGAATTTTCGCTGCGCATTTTGAATCTGGTATGCCATGTTTTCCAATCTATTGTTTCCCATAAATTGCGTGGAAGGCAAAACCTTTACCTGTGACATCATAATTTCCCAATAGTTGCCTGCGTACTTCTCATTTGTGTCAGTTGTAAGTGCTTGTTGAAAACATAGTTCCATTGTCCTATATTCATCAGCAAACTGTCAGTATTTCTCAGCTATCACAATACCAGTGCAGAATTCCAGTTTCTGCTTTTTGATGACCTGATCAGGAAGTAAAGTCCTTCCAGCTGGAAATCCAGCTCACATACTTCAATCGGCAACGGAACAGCAGTATTCAAAGAACCTGAGAAACATGAAAAACACACAACAATGCATTATCAATAAATGTTCATCATGTTAAAATTATCAAATCTAGAAAAGATGGACATTACAAAGGTTTATTTTCTGATAAATCAACAACGTAGCTGTCTAATACAAACACATACCTCCATTTCCCTTGCCATTTGTATTTTTGTTTCCGGTTGTATGAAAAGGAGATGATCCAAATAAATGTTTTATAATGTGCAGAAACTTTGTAACTCAACCTGCCTGCTCACTTCAGGATAGGTTACACTTTGTAAGCTTTATAGCTTTGCTAAGCCTTTTTAAGTATTAGGCACATTGACCAAATAAACTCAAAAATTGTTTTCCAGCTTCAAATATACATAAAACTTGTTTGTTACTCATACTTTGTAGCTACTGGAACATTTTCAAGTCATGCATGAAATAACTGAGAAAGTATCCCTTCAAAATGGACAAAAGACAGCTCTGTTAGAATTCAAGGCAGAGATCACACTGCTCAGTTCAGAATAATAGAACTGTTATCTTTTCAGATTGAATTGCCTCTTTATTTTGTGGTGTTATGCCATTTTCAACCCATGCATAGAACATATTCTGTAGTTGTTTTGCTAAATCATATGAATTTTGCTAAAAATAAATTACATATTTATTATTATGCATAGATTAGCTACTAAAGTTATTCAAATTCATTTTCAGTGATGGATAAAGTTGCTATCTGCAGTTACTCAGTTATTACAGTAATTAGGTTCCTGTGTCATCAGATTAGGCAGGAATTCATTCTTCTGAACATTATATTCAACAAGATAATTTTTTAAAGATGTTCACTATTATTTTTAATCAAAAACCTCCATTTGGAAATTATTTTGCCTCCCTCTTTGCCTCCTTGCCAAGTATTTACACTGACAGAGGGGGAAGGACCACTGCAAATACCACACTTCATTGCTCCCCAAAACCTTCATCTGACCCTTCAATCACTCTCCAATATTCCTTGCATTAGAGACCTCCTACCAGAGGTCAAAATCAAAACATACTGTCTAATAATCAAAAAGTAGGCCTACAGAAAATTTCAAGTGAAGTGCTCAGAAAAAAGGGTAGGTTTTGGTTTTTGGTGGCTGCCTTTTCATTCACAGTAACTAATTTATTAGCAGATCACATAATAAAAATCTCTTCTGCTTTTGTTACATGTAGGGTTTTTGGACATATACTGAAACAGAATTTGAACAATTCATCAATATCCTCAATACTAATCAACTTCTGTAAACTTAAAGCCACAAAACATCTAGATACCACAATACTAAAACTGCTACAAGATAACAGGCATAAATAACAACAAAGATTAATGTTCCAAAATAACTAACTCACTCTTCTATGTACCACAGTTAATGTGTTTCTATCTCACATGCACAAAGCTGGAACATTCCAATCAAGCAGTCAGCCCCCTTTCTATACTTACCAAGATCTCAATTTCAGATTTAAAATTTAACAATTATCACCGTGTCAATTTTAGTTGTATTCACTACATTTTTTTCCAAATATAGTTGAACCTGAATGTACATAGCCTTAAACAAGATATTTCACATTCATTTGCAAGGCATTCATCACCTTAATGATTTAAAGTTTAGTCAGCTCTGTGTTCCCTATATTGACAGATTTAAAACAGTTCTGTCTCCTTTGTATTCTCTCTCCCCAACACAGTTTGCAGATCCATTCTCCACTCTTACTTGCCTCTTAGCCTCCTTCTCCCCCAACACTGTTGTAGTCTCCTTCCTCCTCACAACTCTTTTGCAGCTCCCTTCTTCCCGTACATCAATGTTGCATGCCCCTTCTCCCTGTCTATTCATCTTGCAATGTGCTTCACTCCCGCACCCACCTTGGTGTCCTTCACCATCCCCCACCAGACTTGCAATGTCCTTCACCCCCAGACCCAAGTTGCAATGTCCTTCAGCCCCACACCCACCCTGGTGTCCTTCACCCCCACACCTAAGTTGCAGTGTCCTTCAACCCCATACCCAACTTGCAATGTCCTTTACCCCCACACCCAAGTTGCAGCATCCTTCACCCCCACACCCACCTTGGTGTCCTTCACCCCACACCCAAGTTGCAGCCTCCATCTCCCTTCAGACAAATCTTGCAAACCCTTTCTCTCCACAGATACATCTTGCTGACACCAACTCTCCCCCACACACATCTTGCAGGCTGTTTTCTCCTCCATGCACATCTTGCAGACCTCTTTTCTACCCTTTATCAATTGTGCAGTCCCCTTTCCCTGCACACCTCATTGCATCCTCCTTGTCACCCCACATTTTTGTCCATTTCTCCCTGCACACCCAATTACAGCCTCCTATTTCTCCCACAACACTCTTTGAGCCCCTTCTTCTCTCACACCCATCTTGCAGCCACTTCCTCCCTTCTACCCACTTCCAGCAGCTTACACCAAGGATGACATTCCCAACTGGGATGGAACTCTCAGATCCAGTGAAAGGTGGCTCCCGATCCCAGCTTTAGCTGCAGGTGTCCCTCTGATCCCAGCCTGGGCTGAAGAAAGCAGTGAAGGACTTGCTAGGGTCCATCAGCTAGTTTTCTAACTGCCTGTTTTTCTCTATCCCTAGGTTATTTCTCTCCCATGGGAGAGAAACAGCCTGCAATTAGAATAGCAGTTCTACAACATTTCCTTACATTCAATTTACAGAGGTGACTTTTCTTTGACTGCTCATCCTTTTGGTGGATTTTCCTGGCTGATTTGGGACTTTTGGAGACAGATTTGCTCACTGCCTGTGTGTACATATGTACATACACATTTTGAGTATCCTCCCATACTGTCTGGGCAAAATATATCTTGCTAAACTGGAGAATTACAGAATTGATAAGTATTCTGTAAATGGATGGGGAATTCTTTGAAAGACCAGCATGCCTTGTCATCACTCAGTCTTAGTCTGTACAGTACTATGGGTGAGTAAACACATTGGAGCAAATATGCAGTCCAGCAATTGCTAAACAATTCATGCTTTTGTGGTATTTTAATATTGAATGGATGGGGAAAAAAAGGAAAAATATGAGCTAATTTTCATTGCAAATCCAGTATCTTAACATTCACGAGGGTAACATCTAGCATAAGGTCTGAGATGTGACATTGAGGTGATCTGCCACTGACACTCATAAAGTTTATAGGGTCAAGGAAAGGTTCCTTGTAAAGAAATTCTGCTTGCCCTTGATGATCTAAGCTGCTACAGTGGAGTTTACGTGAACTCAATACATTATTGAATAGTGAAGCATACTCATATGATCTACTCCTGCTCCTATTTCTTACATTTTTGTAACAGTTGTCAGGGATGTATAGCTGATCCAAACAGGTGTTACTCTACCAATGTAGACTCTAGTTTCCTCCTCTACGGTGATGAATGTATTTTGGGGGTCAGCAATGGCTCTTTCCTCAATCACCATGAAAATATTTCAGGGCAAAGGCCAGACCAGGTTTATTCAGGCCCTGGGCTAATTTCTGGACATTCTAGCAAACCACAGCTGCCAATTTTTAAGTCCAGTTGTGTTTTCTTAAAAAGTTGTTCATACTTCTAAATAATGATAGGCAGAAACAAAAACTTAAAATAAAAACTAGTTTTGAACTTTTTGAGAAAAATATGAAAGCAGATAGGCCAGGGAAAATTAAATCTTAAATAATTGGGGAGAAGGACTGAGGGTACATAAAGACTTGATGAGCAAAGATAGTTTTTAACTATTGCTATTAAATGGCATGTGTTTATTTTTGTAGAAATGTTATTGCTTTTCAGATAAAAGTACTTTTAACATTTGTAGAACTTCATTGTCTGTTATACTTGTGTTTTTGTTGATTTTGCAGTGGAAATTTTATCAGACTATAACCTTTAAAAATCTACTACTGAAAGTTGTTTGCTTATCCTTGTACTTTGGACTAGAACTGACTGCAAAACGTGAGTTGCACAGTATTTTACTTTCATATCAACATACCAGTGAGTTGGTTGTTGTATTTTTGCAGCACCTTACACATCCGAAGATGCCCCAAAGTGCTTCACATCTTCCCTCGGGATTGTAGTTTGCTGTTGAATGTAACGCTTCCAGGGTCTCCACGCTGACAAGAGTGTGACCACCCAAACCAGAAAGATTTAAAGATAATCAGACATCGAGATAACCCTTTCTGACTTCCCCATTAAGGTTTAAAATGTGAATTCAGATTCTCGCTAGAGAGCGCTGACTACCTTACTTCCTTCTATTTGCATCTCATACATAGTTCAAACCTGCCCCATTTTTGTGAAGTTTCCAGCACTCCTCTCCTTCCTCAATAAACTGTGATGGGGTCAATTCCTGAAACGAAAATCAGAGTAGCTACCTGGTAACAGTAGCTCACACTTGCTCATCCAGGGGCTCACCCAGCTCTGTTTTTATCCCCGCATGCCCTATGAACACCATCCCCCTCCATCCTTTGTTCATGTAAGTTGACATCAGCAAACCACCCATCTCACCAATCATCAGGCCTGCTCTTGGACTGACTTAAAAATACCACTTCAGACCTTCAGATTTTCACCTTGGAGCTCAGAGACACCCATGCATGCTTCTGCCAGGTCACTTGGTGCACAGGAGCACACACGCATCTCATGCATCTGCAAAGGATGGATCTCTTGGCTTGTAGCTTGATTCTTAATGCTCACTTACTTTGCACAGTGGTGTGCAATTCATTTTAGCGCAAAGTGAGATGCAGGCAGCTTGTAACAGGTCAAAGCACTGAACAGTTAAGTGGGTGGACATATTGTTGGATGGCACCATGCAACATCATGTTGCAGCATGTGCCAACAGCTTACATAGCAAACTCACTGCATGTGTTTCAATCAAATGGACATCACTGAAAGTCAAAGGGGACTGCTCCCTATTGGAGTCAAGGGGGTCTATGGTCAATCAAGGGTCTCCTCTGATTACATTGCAAGGATGGCCATGGTCAGTTCAGGTGTTTGGTCCTACCAGAGTCTGCATATCCATGTCTTTGCATTCCAGAGATTGGGCCACAGTCAGTTCTGCAGATCAGGTCAACCAGTGCAGGGATTACAGGTATGACAGTCAGGATGCTATGGAGATATCTGTCTGGGATGGTTAGTTGGGGATCTCCTCATAAGTCAATCCAAGGGTGGACCCTGTCAGTCCTGGAGCTTTGGACACTGAAGGGGCTTATCAGAGAGCACTCCACAGAGTCCTGGGCTAAGTGGAAGACTAAAATCTCAAGATGGCCTTCATTAGATTGTGTCTCTGAGGGAATGAATAGAGTGAAGAGAGGTAATTCAGGATAGGAAGGATATTTCTCTCAAAGAGATTAGGAGAGAGTGTGAAGCACCAAGAGAGGGAGTTTGCTCAAGTCACAAGCATTCCAGCCTTTTGATGAGGAGAATGTATGTCCAACACGGGCATGACAACTCACAAAGCCATGGATTCTGGGGCAAACTGGGGAAATTAATTGTTATATAAATGTGCTGAATGGAAATAGGGAGAGGCTAAAATGTCATTAGAAGCACAGGGACAGCAACACAAAATGGAATGGAAAAGATGGGGAAATCATCCTGCTTCTCAGACAGAGCCTGTAAATCATTCACAATGATACAAAGCTGAAACTTTTCCACCTTTGTTTTAAAATCAACTGCACAATGACAATACAAAATGCCTGCCGCAACATGAAAAGTGAATGGAGTAAGGTACATTTTTTTCTCCAGGAGCAGAATGAAATTGTTTGATTTAAGGTCTGTTTGGGGCAGTTGTAATAGTCATGCATCACTAATTGAATGCCATCCATCTGGCATTAAATTGCATTTCATTAGTTGCTGGCTCATTGTTCAAGACAGAAGATCATAAATTATGGCCATTACTTTGTTTGCATCAATCACCTCAAAACTCAAAACTCCAAGACCTAGGACTCTGCTCCCCAATCTGCAACTGGATTCTAGACTTGCTGACCCAAAGATCACAATCAGTAAGGATATGCAACAACAATACCTCCTCCACGATAATCCTCAACACCGGTGCCCTGCAAGGCTGCATACTCAGTCCCTTACTAAGCTCCTTAAACACACAACTGCATGGTCAAAATCAGCTCTAACTCCATTTAAAAATTTGTTGATGACTCCACCGTAGTGGTCAGATTTCAAACAATGGCAAGACAGAGTACAGGAAAGAGATAGAGAGCTTAGTGGCATGGTATAAAGACAATAATAACTGCCTCAATTTCAGTAAGACAAAGGAGCTAACCATCAAATTCAGGAAGCAGAGTGGAGGACATGCCCCATCCGTATCAGTGCTGCTGAGGTGGAGATGGTCAAGACCTTCAGTTCCTAGGAGTAAATATCACCAATAATCTGTCCTGGTTCATCCACATTGCACTACAGTCAAGAAAGTACACCAATGCCTCTATTTCTTCAGAAGGCTAAAGAAACTCGGCATATGACTCTTACCAACTGTTATAGATGCACCATAGAAAGCACCGTATTGGGATATATCACAGCTTGGTATGGCAATTGCTTTGTCCAAGACTGCAAGAAATTACAAAGAGTTGTGAACGCAGCATGGTCCATCATGCAAACCTGCCTTTCTTCCACTGACTCTGTCTATACTTCCTGCTGCCTTGGGAAAGCAACCAATATAATCAAAGACATCTCTCATTCTGGTTATACTCTCTCCCACTATGTTCCATTGGGCAGAAGATATAAAAGTTTGAAAATACGTAACAGATTCAAGAACAGCTTCTTCCCCACTGTTAACAGATTTATGAATGGACTTCTCATATGTTAGAGTGTTTTAAAATTTATTCATTTTGTGGGATGTGGGTGTCACTGGCTGGCCAGCATTGATTGCCCATCCCTAGTTGCTTTTGAGAAGCTGGTGATGAGCTGCCATCTTGAACCAATGCAGTCCACCTGCTGTGGGTTGACCCACACTGCCATTAGGGAAGGAATTCCAGGATTTTGACACAATGACAGTGAAGGAATAGCGATATATTTCCAAGTTAAGATGGTGAGTGGCTTGGAGGGGAACTTGAAGGTAGTGTTGTTCCCATATATCTGCTGCCCTTGTCTGTCTAAATGGAAGTGGTCATGAGTTTGGAAGGTGCTGGTTGAGGATCTTTGGTGAATTTCTGCAGCGCATCTTGTAGATAGTACACACTGCTGCTATTGAGCATCAGTGGTGGAGGGAATGGATGCTTGTGGATACAATGCCAATCAAATGGACTGCTTTGTCCTGAATGGTGACCAGCTTCTTGAGTGTTGTTGGGGCTGCGCTCATCTAAGCAAGTTATTGCTGAGCAGGTGCTGCTTGATAGCATGTTAATGATACCTTCTATCACTTTACTGATGATCAAGAATAGAGTGACAAGGGCAATTGGCTAGGTTGCATTTGACCTTCTTTTTATGTTCAGGACATACATAAGCAATTTTCCACCTTGTCGGGTAAATGCCAGTATTGTAACTGTACTAGCTTGGCTAGGGGAGCGGCAAGTTCTGGAGCACAAGCCTCCAGTACTAATGCCAGAATGTTGTCAGGGCCCATAGCTGTTGCAGTGTCCAGTGCTTCCAAACATTTCATGTGGTGTGAATTGAATTGGCTGAAGACTAGTAATGCTGGGGAACACTGGAGGAGGCCGAGATTAATCATCCACTCGGTACTTCTGGCTGAAGATTGCTGCGAATGCTGCAGTCTTGTCTTTTGTACTGATGTGCTAGGCTCTTCCATCGTTCAGGATGGGGATATTTGTGAAGCCTCCTTCTCCAGTGAGTTGTTTAATTGTCCACCATCATTCATGACTGGATGTGGCAGGACTGCAGAGCTTAGATCTGATCCTTTGGTTGTGGGATCACTTAGCTCTGTCTGTCACTTGCTGCTTATACTGTTTGGTAAACAAGTAATCCTGTTTGGTGTCTTCACCAGCTCGACGTCTGGTGCTGCTCCTGGCATATCCTCCTGCACTCTCCATTGAACCAGTGTTGATCCCCTGTCTTGATGATAAAGGTTAAGCGCAGAATATGCCAGGCCACGAGGTTACAGATTGTGCTGGAGTATAATTCTACTGCTATTGATGGCCCACAGCATATCATGGGTGCCCAGTCTTGAGTTGCTAGACCCATTCAAAGTCTGTCCCATTTAGCACAGTGATAGTGCCACACAACACAATGGACATTATTCTCAATGTGAAGGCAGGACTTTGTCTCCAGAAGTTGAACTTTCTTTGTACCTTTCTCTGCACCTTCTCTGTAGCTGTAACACCACATTCTGCATTCTGTTTAATTACGATTTGTCTGGAATAGCAGCAAAACAATATTTTTCACTGTATGTCAGTAGATGTGACAATAATAAATCAAATCAAAAACCCTTCTCATGTCAGCTAAGCAAATATAACCAGACACTAACCAGAAGTGTCACCTAGACTTGGCATTTCTGAGTCAGATTTCATTGCTAACACTGGAAGGCAATGCTTCAGAGCTGCCACATTCATACAGTGAACTATAAGTATACAAGGACATGGTCTGTGATGTTCAATGGTGCCTTTTTGGGAACTGGGTGCTATCACAGTGGCTAACTACCAGAACTTAACTCCACACCCTGCACTATACAATGAATATTTTAGTTTTTCAACATACATTTGGAAACTGTTACATACCTCAAAGCTTCATAGCGAGGCATAACACTGATCTCTTTTGAAGCCTCAATGGCACATTTCATTGTGATTGATATGATACATCTAGGGTACCTTTGGTGAAATGGTGTTCCATTTCTGATATTGCTCATAGATGCTTTGTTCACGCATCTGATATGACATCACTGTGGCTAACGTCCATATGGCAGTGCAAAAATGAGAAGACAATGTTGAAAAAGACAGCAATTTCAACAGTGTCAGCAAGCCCAGCAAGGACAGCAATATCCAATGGCTGCTGTCTCCAGAAGCAGCAGCAAGTGAAGTTCTCCCAAGGAGATGGAGGAGAATCATAGAATCTATACAGTGAGGAAAGAGGCTATTTGGCCCATCAAGTCTGTACCAACCGTCCAAAGACCTAGTCCCCGACCCTATCCCATAACACTTCATTTCCCATGGCTAATCCACCCAACCTGCACATGTCTGGACTGTGGGAGGAAACCACACCTTCCAGAGGAACCCCATGAAGATGTGGGGAGAATATGCAAACTCCACTCAGACAGTTGCCCAAGGCTGGAATCGAACCCAGGTCCCTGACACTGTGACTGCAGAGGCCAGGAAGGATTAGTTTAGGAGGATGAGGTGGGTGAGAGCTATTGAGCTATATATTGCATGCTATAGTTCTCGTCCATGAGCATTATTGAGAGGTCTATGCAGTGGCAGAATAAGAGCGGGTGTTGGCCCTGTGATGTGAAGTAGCAGAGAGAAGACAGAGTCACTTGGAATTGCATAATGCAGAAGACCATTGACCTCCTTCCCGTACTGCTTTACATTACATTTCACCTAGAACACCACACTGAACGAGGCCACTAACTCAGTCTTTCCTAGCTGTAGACTAGTGGTATGACCTCGTTTGCTGGTCGGGCAAAATACAGCACTGCTCAACTTTCCACCGCACAACCCACCAGCACCTCCAGGTTTCTATTGGTAAACTGAGGAGCTAACTTCCATTCTGGTCCATTTCCATGGAGATAGTACAGGACCACGGTGTAAAGGGCAGTTTCTTATTTGCGGTGTCTGAAGTGCTGTGGAGTTGGGATTTAAATAGTGCACCAGCAACATGAGTCTTACAAAATCCCAGCAATGGCAAGCACTTCTGCCACTCTTATTGTGCAATTCCATGAGATGGGCACTATAGAGGCCAGCTGCATAATTCATGAGGTGATGCGCAGAAGATTGCATGAGAAAAGTCACCATTAAGCCATGACAGATCAGGCACCATCATTCTCACTTGTTATGCTCCCAGCTGATCCTAATACTTAACAATCCAATCCTAGAATGAAACCTGATCTGACAGATCTTCCTTTTAGTTAACATGGTGGTCTTTCATTGAAACATAAAAAACAAAGGCTGCAGAGTTCCTTTAACAACAGAACAGAAGTTTATTACACAAAAAGACAAAGAATAAATCAAAGAAATGTGGATGCTGAGGATCCAAAAGGGGTGGCATGGTAGCTCAGTGGTTAACACTGCTGCCTCACAGGGCCAGAGACCCAGGTTTGATACCACCCTCAGGTGACTGTGTAGAGTTTGCACATTCTCCCTGTGTCTGCATGGGTTTCCTCCCACAGTCCAAAGATGTGCATGCTAGGTGGATTGGCCATGCTAAATTGTCCATTGTGTCCAGGGATGTGCAGGCTAGGTGGGTTAGCCATGGGAAATGCAGGGACACTGGGATAGGGTAGGGGAGTAGGTCTGGATTGGATGTTGTTCAGAGGGTTGGTGTGCACTCGATGGGCTGAATGACCTAATTTCACATTATAGGGATTCTACAAAACAAGAACAGAAATTGCAGGACTGGCAGCATCTGTGGAGTGAATGCTCACCTACTTTAAAATTCAAACTCTAAAACTCATATCAATATGTAGAATATGTGTGGGTACATCTTTTCCTTACACACTCAAGAAAGCATTTTGCCTAAAAAGGAGAAAATTCAGCCTGTGTTATAGACTCTATGATGAAAATCCAGATTCTAGATGTTACTCCCACCAAGTCATATAACATAGCAGGCGGTGCTGAAGATATTACTCAGTATTAACCCTTTCAGAGACTGACATAACAGTTATAATGTAGGCAACTGCAGTAACTAAACTGTATTACGAGCAAAGCCTCAGTACCGGGATTGAAATAATTCAACTGATCTTTTTGAGCTCCTGTTAAAAGATAAATGTTGGTCAGGATAGCTTGATTGGTTTTCTTTGCATAGGGTCTTTTACATTCACCCAGTTTAACCTTTTACCCAAAAAGGTGGAACCTCTGATAATTCCCTATCATTAAAGCACTGTAGCCCATACCATGTGCTCATTCAGAGAATGGAGTTTTGAACCTACCTTTATAGATCAGAAGCAATAATATTATCACTGAGCCAAGGATTACACCAGCTGATTAAATAATTTGGTTATTACATGAGACAACTACAAATGAAGTTGTGGACTCAGAGGCATTTGTTAAACATTTCAAGATTTGGAAGTTGATTCTTCCCACATAAACTAAGATGTATAAATTGAATAGAAATGCAACAGATTAATGAGCAAGTATGACCCATCAGGGTCTTATTTTCAATCCTTAATTTGTTTCGAGTGAGGCAATTTCAGGTGAGGTGGGAGTCAAAACAATTAGCCTGAGCAGAGAAATCAACGAGAGTTCCAATTTCTAATTGTTAACATGTCTGCACAGGTTGATTAGAATATATCAGTACCCCTCTACTGCCAAAAAAATAGGTAGTTAATGGTTCGGCTGTAAGAAAAAATGCCCCATGCAAACATGGATATGGAGTGAAAACATGGTTGGATTTGAATGTGATGACCCTCAAGGTCAAACAGCTTATTAACGGTGACTGACAAAGTTCACAAATTAAGAACAGCAAATTGGGAGAACTTGAGAGGGTTGAAGATTTCCTGGAAATTATAACAAGTACAGAGAATACGGCAGGAAAGTAAGAGAATAAAATTGTAAATAATTCAAAATAATTAATTGGGTAATATTTATAAGTGCAAAATGTTTTATGCAGTCAAAGTATTCCTTTTTTTAGGACAAGTGTGCAAAATCCTTCTGTTCCACCTCTTTCATTTTCTACCACCTTGGTTTGCACTTGCTATTTTCAAAATGGTGGTCAGCCTTTTATTAAGGCTGCTGCTATTCTGCTACCAACACAGCAACATACAGAACACAGCAGCATGCTGATCATAATTTTTCATCCCATTTGTCAAAAGTACCAGAAAATTGCATGATAGTTCAGCATAGTGACAAATTAGAAATTTGAAATTTGTTTAAGTGGTACTAAAAATGGATCTTTACAAACATTTCATTGTGCTCTCTTGGATTTAATATTAGTAATACAAAGGCCAGGAAAATTTTGCTGAACCTTGATTTTAATCAGAATAAAATTTATTGCCTTTTGCAACAAGTTTGAAGTTACTACCTATGTTGAAAATAATATAGCTATAAGTTTGATCCTCATGCCCGACATAGATCTATGAATAGAACTTTCTCTATGAATTATGACAGCCAAAGCAGTTGTAGCTCTCAGTTTTTAAAGGTTAGGTTATCCAGTAAAGATTTTTGAAGAAGTATTTATGAGAGATGTCATGCAATTATTGTGGTCATGATCATTTCAATAATAGTCTGATCCCGATGACAACAAACTGTTTTTCTACTATTCTTCACATAGTGCTGTTTCACAGCTCACTCAATCCACTGTCCATCATAAAAAACAATTCAGATTTAATGGGATTACTCTATTAAACAAGTATTGAAATATAAGAAGGGGACAGATACATCCTCTAAATGAAGAACTCCGCTGTTAAATCCAATGTTTTTTATGCTAAAAGCTGACTTGCTGTAAATTGACCACATGTACTTACAGCCTCATGGCTAACTGCAAACATTCCTGACATCTTAGTTCCAGAGAATAGCTTACCCACACAAAGTGCAGTTTAGTGGTTGCGTCCATATTTAACAATCCGTACGAAATCCTTCTCCTCTTCACTTATGCAGCACACACCAGTACATTTGCTGAAGTTTCTAATCACAAGGCGCTATTGATTTTTGAAACAATACCCAAACAGAATTCAAGCTTATTAAACCTTTTTCAGAAATGGTTTGATCTTGACACAATCTGTTATGAAGACTGAGTGAAATCAATCATGCGTTCACAACATTTAAGGGTCACTTAATGATTAACATTGAAAAGCTTGTTTGCACTGAAAACTGTCTTGAACTCTCTGTTGGGTCACTTTAAATGATAAATTCACAGAAGTGTAATTTTCCAAATTGAAGCATTTTTTAAAAATTGTCCCAGATCCTCCTAAACTTGTACAATTTTAATCTTTGGTGATGGATCACATGATAACCCTGAAATCATGTATGTCATAACGCAATGAAAAATAATCTAATTCATAAAATGGATGAACAGATACATTTATATATTGTTTCAGTTTGTATGTTTCACTTTACATAGAAACTAGGAACAGGAATTAGCCATTCAGCCCTTTGAGCCTGCTCTGCCATTCAATACGATCATGGCTAATCCTCTAACTTGATATCATATTCATATCAGATTCTCTCCATACCCCGCGATACCTTTGAAATTGAAAAATGTATCTATCTCTTTCTTCTAAAAATCCAATCAATGCTTTTATTTTGACTGGTAATCCAAACAATTATTCACAGTTGCTTGTGACTTCATAAAACAGGCAAAGCACACTGCCACCACATACGTCACATTGCTCACAAGGAGCTGCTCTTCTAAGCTACACAGGATGTAGCTTCCCATGGAACTCAGGGTGGTTGGTGAAGAGGCTGGGTTTGACACATTGTGAGGTGACACTCTTTTAGGCATGTGAGGCAGGCTGACACCATTTAAGGCTAAGAGTTGAATGACTATCTGCATGATATTATTGTCTCCACAGATCCCATGAAAGCAACATCATGATGGCACAGAATGCCATTCTTCTGGTCTTCTTTCTTTTCAGAAGAAACCACAGACATTGTCTGCTCCAACGCTAATGCCAGTAGGAGCCAGCAGTTCCACAAGTCAGCACTGTTTGTGGACCAGCCTGCAGAGTCACAACAGATTGTGCAAGAGGGTCCATGTAGGCAGCAAACTTTGATTCACAACCACGTCTAAAGGCTTGGACTCACTATATGTTGTGGGTGGTTGGCTCACCGAGCTGGTTCGTTGTTCCGCAGACGTTTCATTACCCTGCTGGGTAACATCATCAGTGCAGCCTCCGATGAAGCGCTGTTGTGTTTTCCTGCCTGTTATTTAAATTCTGGTGTCCATTGAGCTGGGTTACCTCACTTCCGGTTTTCCTTCGCAGTGGGGTATATATATAGAGTCTAGCTCTATGTGTTTGTTCATTGCCTTCTTAGTGGAGAACCAGGCGTCTAGGAATTCCCTGTGCTTGTCTCTGCTTGGCCTGTCCCAGGAACCTGGTGTTGTCCCAATCAAACTAGTGGTTTTCCTTATACATGTGGATGGAGATGAGTGAGTACTGGTCGTGTCTTTTTGTTGCTAGTTGATGTTCGTGTACTCTTATGGCTAATTTTCTTCCTGTCTGTCCAATGTAATGTTTGTTGCAGTCTTTGCAGGGAATCTTGTATATCGCATTGGTCCTGTCCATAGTGGATACCAAGTCTTTGGTTCGGGTTAGCAGTTGGCGTAGGGTTGATGTGGGTTTGTGGTGCTACTCTGATGCCCAGTGGTCGTAGGAATCTTGTGGTCAGTTCAGATGTGTTCTTGATGCAAGGTAGCATGATGAGTGTGTCGGGGCATGCAGCACTCACCTCCATCCACATGGATAAGGAAAACCACCAGTTTGATTGGGACAACACCAGGATCCTGGGACAGGCCAAGCAGAAACAAGCACAGGAATTCCTCGAGTCTGATTCTCCACTAAGAAGGCTATTAACAAACACATAGAGTTAGATCCTATATATACTCCACTGCGAAGAAAAACTGGAAGTGAGGTAACCCAGCTCAATGGACACCAGAGTTTAAAATAACAGGCAGGAAAACACAACAGTGTTTTATCGGAGGCTGCACTGATGATGTTACCCAGCAGGGTAATGAAATGTCTGTAGAACAATGAACCAGCTCATCCAGCCAACCAACCACAACATCCACAACCCGAGCTACAAATCTACACACTATATGTACATGATAAACTACAGTGCCGACAAGATCTCAGGATGTCCCAGGAAGTTGTATATTACACCTACCAACTGCCGGAAGAACACTGGTGTGCTCGTGGACTTGGATAGAATCCTATCCCAGTTGTCCTGCAGATGACAGCAACCCTTAATTTCTAGTGAATGGATCATTTCAGGGAACCGACATGGTTCTCTGCAGGAACCATAGGCATTCACTGATAAATGTATCCAAGAAGTGACTTATGCTGCCTTTGATACAGCTGACCAATTTATCAGTGTCCTCTTGGATGCAAGGAGTTAGTCAGCCAGAACAATTGACTTCACTGCAATTTTAGGATTTGTGCAAATGCGAGGTGCAATTGATTGCATTCACATGGCAATCACAGCATCCTATCAGCAACCAGCTGCATTCAAGAATGGGAAAAGGTTCCATTCCAGGAATGTACTGATTGTCTGTGACCACACCAGCTGGATAATGCATGCTGGCACATGTTGTCTAGGGATCTGTCACATTACTTACATTTTGGAACAGTCAGAGGTACCTGTATCTTTCAGGCCCCTTGGTCACATATGAATGGTTGGTCATTGACTTGGGATATCTTCTCAGAATCTAGCTCATGGAATTTGTCAAGAATCCACAGACTGAAACAGAGTAGGGGTACAACACAGCACATGCTTTCACATGGACCATTGTAAAGCAGACCATAGTGTTCTTGAAGATGCAATTCTGGTGCCTGGACCAGTCAGGCATATAATGAGGTACAGTCCAGACAGTGCATGCCACAACAAAGTTGTGCCACAACTGACTCAATCAAGTAGGAATGACTGGGTACAGGAAGAGATGGAGAACTGGGAGGTTTTCCCTGAGAAGGAAGTGGAAGGCAAAGATGCTGAGACAGCTCAGGAAAGCCCACACAGATGCCAAGATGACAGGATCAAATGAACCAGCGAAACACATGAAAATCTCATAGTCACTCTCCTCCAGGGGGACTGAACTATATGGACATATTTATTTCACCGTTAACGGGCCTGAGGCTGCTGAGCATCCTAATCAATGTAGTTCATTGACTGAGAAGTGTTTCATTTTACTTGTTGTTTGCGAGAAATGCAGTTTTATTAATCTGCTTGTGATGTGATGTCTTTGAGGGAAGATATTGAAGCTGAGAGTTCTCAAGGCCAAGTGCCAACTGCATGCACACATGGCTGATACATACATGGGTTCTCACATGAACAGGAGCTCATGGAGAGCTGCAATATCCTGGATCAATGTCCTCATTACAGGGAAGGCCAAACATTGGAACATTGGAGAAGGAAAGGACTATTCAGTTTCTCAAGGCTGATCTGCCATTCAATGTCATAGTGATCACTGATGAAGCGCAGTCTCCCTGGAAAGGGCTCCCAAGGACTGTGATATCCTATCTGATGTCTCTCCCTACAGTCATGTGGAATATTAGGACCATACATAGCCTCAGTGATTGAGCTTCCAGTACAATGTGATGCACCAATGCAAACACTTGTCTATTATCTTCGACCCACGCTAAGAAATGCTGAGAGTGCTGGGAGCACTGATAAGATCAGCTTTTATTGGCCATCCTTAGTTGCCCTTCACAGCCATCTTCACCAACTTCTGAAGTCCTTGTAGTGAAAGTCTTGCCAAAGTGTTGTTGGGTATTGAGTTCCAATGTCTTGATCTGACTACAATGAAACAATGGTGACATATGTCCAAGTTAGGATGATGTAGGACTTGGAACATAACTTGCACGTGATGGTGTTCTCATGAACCTACATTCCTTGTCCTTCTAAATGATAGAGTTCATGAGTTTGTGAGATGCTCATGAAGAAACCTTGCCACGTTAGGTGAAATGTGTCTTGTAAATGATACACACAACAACCATGGTATGCTGTTGATGGAGGAAATGGTTGGGATTTTTTTTTGTCTCAAAGACACAAAACCAGAAATCCTAATTCCATTTCCACTCTAACCATTTTCAAAAGTGAAGCACTGCCATTTAGAAGTTGTCAGCACTATTGAAGAAGTGGACATTTCAAAACATCTGGTACTTTCATCAATGTACCTATGTTTCAGAAATCTCCTAAATCATACCTGCAGAATGAAGTTATGAACACTAGATTGGAAGTGGGAAGAACATAAAATGTGAACAAAAATAGTTTTACTTCTTTTCCAATTCAACATCCAGCCTGAGTCATATCTATGTTTAATAAAATGATTGATGACAGTGTTGTGATTGAAAAACGTAAGTGAGCATTAAATAATGTGGTTGCCAGGTTGTTACTTATGATAACTGGTAAACTGTCAAGTGAAAAAACAACATTGTAAAATTGGAAATATCTTCAGATGCATTAGAATAGATTATCTGCTGTCTAATGTGTTGTTCTGTTTTGTACAATTTTGAAAGGCTAGCCCAGAAAGATAAAGTCACCATAGTCCCAGAGGACCATAAGGCTGTTCTGTCAGAGAGAAAGAGATAGAGGCGACAAACAAGTGGAGAAGCTGAGAAGGAGAGTCCGTCATGGTAACCTCAGCCCACTATGCAATACAAATATAATTCTTCAAAATGCTCTATTGATTTCACTCATTCTTTGCAGATCAGTTCAATGCTCTTCCTAGCTGTTTGAAAACTTTGAGAAATATATAAGCTTTTGGCTCCTTCCAAGAACTAATAGATTCTGAACCGGTGTGTTTATTTATTCTTATCTGTTCATTACTAGGCTAGTTTAGTTAAGTTTCTAGTCAATGGTGAACCTAGGAGGGTGATAGTTGGGAATTCAACAATGGTCATGCCATTGGATGTCACAGGGAAATGGTCAGACTTTTACATTTTGTAGAAGATGGACATAGTCTGACAACGAAAAACACAAAATGTGTCTGGCTACTTATCAACCCAAGCCTACATAGATACTGCTAGAGTTTTTTTTATTTACTTGTGGAACATGGGTGTCTCTGGCTGGCCAGCATTTATTGCCACCCCTAGTTGCCCTTGAGCAGGTGGTCATGAGCTGCTTCTTGAACTGCTGAAGTCCATGTGTTGTAGGTAGACCCAAAATGCCCTTAGGGAGGAAATTCCAGGAAATTGACCCAGCAACAGAGAAGGAACGGAGAAATACTTACAAGTCAGGATGGTGAATGCCGTGGAGGGGAATTTGCTGGTGGTGGTGTTCCCATGCATCTGCTGCCCTTATCCTTTTAGATGGAAGTGGTTGTGGGTTGGAAAGTGCTGTCTAAGGATCTTTGGAGAATTTCTTCAGTACGTCTTGTAAATAGTACACAATGCTGTTATTGGGCATCGCTGGTGGAAGAATTGGATGCTTGTAGCTGCAGTGCCAATCAAATGGGTTGCTTTGTCCTGTATCGTGTCAAGCTTCTTAAGTGTTGTTGGAGCTGCACCCAGCCAGGCAAGTGGGCAGTTGTGCCTTGTAGATGGTGGACAGGCTTTGGGAGTCAGAAGGTGAAATACTTGCTGCAGTATTCTTTGCCTCTGAGATGACTGGCCTCCAACTGCCACAACCATCTAGTTATTTGCCGGATATGACTCCAATCAGCAGAGATTTGCCCATTTTCCATTGATTCTAGTTCACTGTTCCACTCGATTGAATGCGGCCTTGATGTCAAGGGCTATCACTCTCAGCTCACCTCTGGAATTCAGCACTTTTCATCATGTTTGAACCATGTCTGTAATGAGGTCAGGAGCTAAGTGGCCCTGGAGGAACCCAAACTGGGCATCACTGAGCAGGTTATTTATAAGCAGTTGCTGCTTGAATAATTGTTGAAGACACCTTCCATTACTTTACTGATGGAGGGTAATTGGCCAAGTTAGATTGTGCTGCTTTTTGTGTATAGACATTCTTGGCAATTTTCAACATTGTTGGGCAGTTGCCAGTTGGAACAGCTTGGCTAGGGGTGCAGCAAGTTCTGGAGTACAAGTCTTCAATATTATTGCTGGAATGTTGTCAGGGTCCATAGCCTTTGCAGTATCTATGTCTTCAACTGTTTCTTCTACCACGTAGAGTGAATTAAGTTTGCTGAAGACCGACAACTGTGATGCTGGGAACTATTGGAGGAAGCTGAGTTGGATCATCCATTCCGCACTTCTGGCTGAAGATTGTTATGAATGCTTCAGCCTTTTCCTTTCCACTGATGTGTTGAGCTGTTTCATCATTGAGGATGGGGATATTTGTGAAACCTCCTCCTCTAACAAGTTGTTTAATTGTCCACCATTCATGGTTGGATGTGTTAGGACTGCAGAGTTTAGATCTGATGCACTATTTGTGGGATTGCTTAGCTTTGTTTATCACTCACTGCTTATGCTGCGTAGCATGGAAGTAGTCCTGTTTGGTAGTTTCATCATGTTGACACCTAATTTTAAGGTATGCCTGGTTCTGTTCCTGGCATGTCCTCCATCACTCCCCATTGAACCAAGGTTAATCCCCTGACTTGATGGTAATGGTTGCAGATTGTGTTGAACTATAATTCTGCTGTTGTTGATGGCCCACAGTGCCTCATGGATGCCCAGTCTTGTGTTGCTAGATCTATCCAAAGTCTGTCCCATTTAGCACATTGATAGTGCCATAGAATACAATAGAAGATGTTCTCAATGTGAAGGCGTGACTTTGTCTCAACAAGGACTGTGCGGTGCTCACTTTTACCGATGCATCTGCAGCTGGTAGATTGGTAAGGATGAGGTCAAATATGTTTTCCCCTCTTGTTGCTTTCCTCATTATATGTCAAAAAGCCAGTTTGGCAGCTATTTAGGACCCAACCAGCTTGATCAGTAGTGCTGCTGCTGACCCCCTCTTGGTGATGGACATTGAAATCCCCAACCCAGAGTACATTTTGCACCCTTGTCACCCTGAGTGTTTCCTCCAGGTGTTGTTCAACGTAGAAAAATGCTGATTCATCAGTCAAGGGAGGATGGTATGTGAGCAGGAGGTTTCCTTTCTCTTTTATCCTGAAGCCATTAGACTTTATGGTGTCAGAGTTGTGGACTCCCAGGGCACCGCTCTCCCGATGTATACCATGGTGCCACCATCTCTGTTGGACCTGTCCTGTTGGCCAGGGCATTTCCAGGGATGCTTACAATGGCGTCTGGGACATTGTAAGATATGATTCCGTGAGTATGGCTATGTCAGGCTGTTTCTTGACTAATCTGTCAGACAGCTCTTCCAATTTTGGCACTAGCCACCAGATGTTAGCAAGAAAGACTTTGCAGTGTTGACAGGGCTACTTCTGCTATTGTTTTTTCCAGTGCCTAAGTCAGATGGTCCATCTGGTTTCATTTCTTTGTTGAGACTTTGCAGCAATTGATGCAACTGAATGGCTTGCTAGGCCATTTCAGAGGCCAGCTGAGATTTAGTCACATTGCTGTGTCTCTGGAGTCATACGTAGGCCAGACCAGTTGAAGATGGCAGATTTCCTTCCCTGAAGAACATTAGCAAACCAGAAGGGTTTCTCCAACAATCGACAATGGATTTTTTGGTCATCAGTACATTCTTAATTCCAGTTTTTTTAATGTACTTAATATATGTACTTAACACCCACTGATTTCTTGTTTACACGATCTCCTTGGTGTCTCAATCAATCAATCAATTAATCAATCAAATGTGCCTTGATGTCAAGAGCAGTCATTCTCATTTCATCTTTGGAGTTCAGCTCTTTTGTCCTTTTTGGATCAAGGTCTGGGCCTGAATTTTTTTAGGCTAGACATAAACTAGGCATCAATTAGCAAATTATTTCTGAATAAATGCTACTGAATAGAGCTGTTAATTGCCCTTTACTCACTTGGCTTATGGTGAAGATTGGCTAATAACATAGTAATTGATTCAACTGGACTTATCCTTTTTTAATAGAGAATTTTCCACATATTGGGTAGATGCTAAAAGTTGTAGATATACAGTACTGGAATTATTCAGCTGCACACCTGACTCTGGAGCACAGGTCTTCAGCACTGAAGCCAGAATCATTTTGGTGTCCATTATCTGCTGTAACTATTACACTGAGACATTTCTTGACATTACTGGAAGTAAAATGAAATGGATGAGGACTGACACCTCTGATGCTGGGGACCATATTGGGAGGACATGTTAGATCACTCACTTAGCGTTTCAGGCTAAAGATTGTTGTGAACACTTCAAAATTGTATATTAGACATATTTGACTGTGCAATCCTTGACAATGGAGTATTCAAAGATTATGTCTGAAGTGTGCTACTTCTAATGTTTTGAAACTTAGCATCAGTAGTTGTGCACATCATTTTCAGGTACACATAATCCTGGTGCAGAACGTGCTCTCTCGGCTTCCTTAATAAACTGGCGCTACGGAGAGTGAAGAGACAACAGTGGAACAGACAGTGAGGGTGCATTGAGCAAAAGGCAAAAGGAGTGCTAATGGTTGTAAAGGTTTTGTGAGATGTAAAATAAATGTGAATGTTAAGTGTGAAAAGAAGAATGTGGGTCTGCTCTGCTGACAGCAAAGCCAACCACACAAATAAAACATCGATTGGATGGCAACAGGGGTGGTAATCAAATTGGAGGACAGATGTCATACTCTGAAGTTGTTGAACTCAACAAAAAACAACACAAAGAACTGCAGGTGCAGGAAATCAGAAACAAAATTATAAATTGCTAAATAAAAACTGAAAGAACTGTGGATGCTGTGCATGCTGCGGATGCAGTTCTGAGGAAGGGTCACCGGACCCAAAATGTTAACTCTGCTTTTTCTTCACAGATGTTGCCAGACCTGCTGAGCTTTTCCAGCAACTTCTGTTTTTGTTCCTGATTAGAAATTGCTAATTGGTCAGGCAGCATCTGTGCATCCTGCTTCAGAACCAGAGAATGGTCACTGGACCCAAAATGTTAACTCTGCTTTCTCTCCACAGATGATGCCTGACCTGCTGAGTTTTTCCAACAATTTCTAATCTTGTTGAATTCAATGTTAGGTCTTATTAGCTGTAAAGTGCCTGAGCAAAAAATGAGGTGCTGTTGATTCAGTTTGCATTGACCTTTGTTGGAAAGTTCGAGTGGGATAGAAATATTGACATGGGAGCAGATGGTTTATTGAAATAGCAAACAACTGGAAGGTTCGTGTCATTCTTATGGACAGCATGAAGGAATTCCCAAAGTGATCACGCAGTCTATGTTTGGACAAACCGTCACTGTGGAATTCTGACAGTGGAATGAAGGAAAAGGAAGTTGTTTTAGATGATGTTGGTCTGTTGGAAGTGACTAAAATATCAGAGGCTGGTCCTTTGACTATGGAGACTGGTGGGTGGAGAGTGAGGACAAGGAGAATCCCATTCTTCTTCAGGGAGATAGTGGAAAGAGTGAGAACTGAAGTATGGGAAATAGGTCAGACATGGCTTGGGGCCCTGCAATCAGGGTAGGGGGGGAATGCTTGGTAGAGGAAAAAGAGGTGCATGTCTGAGACGCCCCAATGGAAGGTGATGTCATCAGAACAGATGTGACAAAGATAGAAAAGCTGGGAAAATGGAATGGAATCCTTGCAGGAAGTAGAATATGAGGAAGTGTAGCCAAGGTACTTACGGGAGTTGGTGTATTTGTAATGAACATTTGTGGACAGCTTATCCCCAAAAATGGAAACAGTGAAGTCACAGAAGAGAAAGGAAGAGTCAGAGATGGACCAGGTGAAGGTGACAGAAGGAACGAAATTGGAAGCAAAATTATTTTTCCAATTCCAGATGAGAACAGGAAGCAGCACCATGAGATCATTGATGTACTGCAGAAAGAGTGATGTTAAGGTACAACAGTAGAACTGGAACGAAGAATGTTCTGCACACTCCACAAATAGATAGTCATAACTGGGACCCATGCAGATACACATAGCCATATTTTTGTATTGGAGAAATGAGACCAGTTGAGGAGAAGTTGTGCAAAGTGAGAAGGAGCATGAAAGTGGGTAACGGTCAATGGAAACTGTTCAGACCACTTTTCAAGTAAGTAATGAACAGCCTTCAGACTGTCATGTTCGGGGATGTTTGTGGATAGGATATGCTTATCCATATTGAATAGGCTAGGACAAAGAAACTGGAAATTATGGAATTAATGTAAAACTTCGGAAGTATCACAAACATCAGTGGGATGGGACTGGCGTCAGTTGGGGGAGTGGGGGGAAGCAGGGAGAAATGTTAACTAAATGCCATTTTCTGTTTTTGTCTTATGTACAGTATGCCCAGTTTGTGCTGCTAGATCTGTTCTATTCACTCAAATTAAAGCTCATGGAATTGAAGGCTAATTATTAGCATTGTTGGCAATGTCAAACAGTAGGAACTTTGGATATTTCCCAAAACTGGATTTCACAGCCACATCTCCTTACTCAGTGAAATCTCTGAAGGAGTACTGGGAATGCACTCAAAGTGTAAAACTGTGGCTATTGCTGTCACAAGGATTTACGTTAGGCTGTATTTATTCACTATATTTATTAATGACTTACATAACATTATAAAAAGCCATAAACCCAAGGATGGCAATGACATAAAGATAGATGGTATTGCACAAAGTGCAGATTGGAGTCTGAAATTATTTTGATAAATTAAGTAAATGGCTAAAACTGCCGCAGATGGATTTCAACACAAGTTAATGGCATTCATTTTAAAATAACTAGGTTACACCTGAGTATCTTTTAAAAGCTGAAAGGTTATGAGAGATCTGTAGGTCCATTGAAACAGATTACTGAACTGTAGTAGTCAGGAACAAAAAAAATCAAAATAGTTGATAAAATGTTAGCCTTTACATCTAGCGAGCTAGAGGAGCTAGAATATAAACAGGAGATTTTTTTTTCCTAGAGTTATACAGAACTGTGTAATATTCTGGGCACTGCAACTTCGCAACTGTATACTGGATTTAGAAGAAGGGCAATGCATTTTCAACAGAATGTCATCAGGGCTCAAAGGTGAAAGTTTAAATTATAAGGAGTGATTACATAAATTAGGCTTGTACATTTGTGGTACCAATGGTTAAATGGTGATATAAATAGGTGATATAACCTAGTTATTTTAAAATGAATGCCATTAACTTGTGTTGAAATCCATCTGCGGCAGTTTTAGCCATTTACTTAATTTATCAAAATAATTTCAGACTCCAATCTGCACTTTGTGCAATACCATCTATCTTTATGTCATTGCCATCCTTGGGTTTATGGCTTTTTATAATGTTATGTAAGTCATTAATAAATATAGTGAATAAATACAGCCTAACGTAAATCCTTGTGACAGCAATAGCCACAGTTTTACACTTTGAGTGCATTCCCAGTACTCCTTCAGAGATTTCACTGAGTAAGGAGATGTGGCTGTGAAATCCAGTTTTGGGATTTTTAGGAATTTGAAAGGAATTAAGTAGGTAGATAGAGAAAAGTCTGTTCTGTGGGCTGTTGTGTTGGAGAGTGCACTATTTAGGGTATTAACCACTGAAGAGAAGTTTAGAAATTTAGGGAAATTAATTCAATCAAAGGCTGGTAGAATTTTTCATCTGTCTTCAAAAACAAAAACCAATGGATGTCGAGCTCAATTTTAAATCTGAGGATAGGGTTTGGTAATTAAAAGCATTAAAAGAAAAAATGTCAAGCTGGATAGTGTTACAAGATTTTCTTTTTAAAGATATGGATTTTAAATCTTGTAATTGGTTAGAACTGTTGTAAATTTGACAGAAAAGGAATACTGCATTAAAATACAGGAAACATTTAGGTGGATGTAATCCAGGTGGGCCAATAATTCACTTTCTGGGGTCAGAGGGGTATAAAATGAGAAACTCCCAACAATCCAGAAGCATCAAAACCTATTGCAGTCGAAGGAAAACCATAATTAATGCAAAGTACAACAGACTGACACTATGGTTGTCCTGAACAAACGCACCTCTTGGAAAAACACACTGCAACCAATATTTCAACGGTGATTCTAAAAGCTTTTGAGAGATTATTGTCAGGGAAGTTTCTGTCAGCACTACTGTCTTGCTTGAAGTAATTGTATCAATTTCCATGGAAACAACCCTAGACAAACAGCAGCAGAGAGTCAAGATTTTAAATATAACTGTAATATTCACTTCTGCTGACTGTATTTAAGAATTCAAATAACAAAATTTGCTCTCAGGTTGAAGGCCTATGCCTTGAAGATAAGTAAAAGACTGCAAACTGTATATTCTTTTATCTTCATACTGGACACTTTTAACTTTTACTTGTATTTGTGCAGGTTGAAGTGACTATGTGAAGCCTGTAGGAATAATGTCGTTTTTTGAGGGGTTTAGCAGATAATAAATTGGCTTTTTCTTTCACTCAAGAAAACCTTGTTTTGATTCTTTACTGTTAACAGTAAAAATTGTTACATTTTCATTGGAAAGAGTTATAACCTTGTGCTAAAAATAATTATACCCTTGCAATGAGGAAATTAAAGGCAGGAGGCTATTCATGCCATTTCACTTGGTCATGACAGTAGATAGAGTTAAAATATGGTTCATTGATGATCTCACTGAAAGGTGGAGCAGCCTTGAGTGGCAAATGGCCTGTTTCTACTCTAATATTCATCATTTTAGAACCAATGGGCTTTAGCTATTATCAATCCAAAGCTAGCAGAAGCATTTATTCATCGTACAATATAAGTGAGTTATACATTCTATAGCCTTGCTTGTCTTGCTTCAGTGTGTTTCTTTTTGGATATTTATAATATCTAAAATTGGCAACAGTTGAGCAGATGTGGACTTTAATCTATTTTCTCCTTCAGTGGATAGGCTGAAGATTTCAACAAAAATGGCAGAGAAAATCTAAAATATATTAAAACCTTTAATACTGACTAACAAAAACATATTAAAGGGCCTCTCTCCAGACCTTGTTTACAAGCAGCCAATCTCTGCCTCACCATAGTTTTGTATTCCATCATTCTTGTATTCCATCATTTTTGTATACTAACGGAACAACTATGCAGCATATTTTGCATTGCTATGATTTTTTCTGAATTTTTTCTTAACTCTGTCCTATTTAGAACATTGTGAATGTGTACTGTTTATCTAATCACTACCATTTTTGTGAACTCACACAGCTGACTATAATTATTTAAAAAATTAAAAAGAAGTGAGAGAAAAGTTGAGAACTGTCAAAACAATGGCCATAATGTTTTTAAAGTTTAATACACCATGAATTTGCCATGATTCTGGAATGAACGATGGACAGTAATGCTTTCCTTTCAAACCCCACTAAAAGGAACACACCCAGTTCAAGTGTTTTCTACCAATATTGATTATAATAATCTGCCAAATGCTGCTTTTAGTACAGATTTACCCTTTGATTAAATTTACCAATTAAACAAAGCTGTCACTGTCCCATAATACCAGTAAAGCTAGTTTAAGATAGTGCATTTGTTGTTTTAAATAGAAGCAGTGCAATGTATATGTGGAGAAAGCTTAAATAGAGCATATTAATTAAGCCAGACATAAGATGATAAATCTACTTGCTCTATGTATAGCAGCTAAGTGCTCATGAGTGGCATTGTACTTCTTAAAGAGTGAGCCTCAGAGCTTCAAGGAGGGAATTATTTTCATAAGAGGGGCTGAGTTTTCAGGTCACGCCAAGGGCAGGTAGATGAATCTTGAAAATACAGGCACTGGACTCATTTCCTAGCGCTACCCATTTTTGCTGAAAGGATCAGAAATAGAAGGGCAGAGATTTAATGTAATTGGCAAAATAAAAGGTGACATGAAAGTCTTCCATGCAGCAAATGGTTAGGATTAAAAATGTATGGTCTGAGAATATGGTTGAAGTTATGTTCAAATGAAGGAATTGGATTTGGATTCCAATCTAAACGGGAAGAATCTGCAGGACTGTGTGGAGAAAGTGGGGTCTTGGCACAAGATGAATCATTCTTTCAGGAAACCCACTTGTGTAGAGGTACTCACAACACATTTACAACAGCAAGAAACACATAAACCCAGATTTCCTTCCAGTTGGAACCTGTTGCTTATTTCACTATCTAAATGACAATCAAGAAGAAAATGATTTTTCTGGCTTGTGAAATCTTGAGTTCTTTAACTAATCACACCAGGAGACAAGAACATGGAATTAAGAGAAATGAAGTTTCATTCACTAAGAACATTGTTAATCTTCAATCCCAAGGAATGTGAACAGTCTTGGATAAGCAAGTATCACGATCTCCCCAGCATGTGCACCACACACGCTGTATGATGTTATGCCTGAGGCTAATGTGTACTGTTCTGTAGGAATGTTTCAGTTTGAAGCAAGTCTGAATTAAGTTGAAACTGAAATGACTGTAGATGCTGGAAATGAAAAACAAAAACAGAAATTGCTGGAAAAGCTCAGTAAGTCTGGCAGCATTTGTGGACAGAAATCAGAGTTAACGTTTCAGGTCCAGTGACCTTTCCTCAGAACTCAACTTGGCTCTGGAATAAATTAATTGTCAGACAAGACTGCACTAACAACTTTTAATCTCAGAGAAACTGACCAACGTAATACACACATACATGTATGAATATATGTATATTCTATTCGTCCTGTTTGGAGATATTATTACACATCTCTGGAACTTGAACCTGGACCTCCTGGCTCAGAGGTAGGGGCAGTGCCACTGCACCACAAGTGTCCTAATACATGAATTGATATCCTAGCAGTTAGCATTAAAATAGCTGACAAATGGGTTTTGTGACACAGTGACGGTGTCCTAACTTTTGGGCCAGAAGTACCTATTTCAAGTGCCAATTGTCCTAACAAGTGTCGTAACAAGTTGATTAGAAATAAATTAAAAAGCTGATTCCATACCTGTCTGTTTTCTCTGTATATAAGCAGGTAGTTTCATTTTAATGTAATGTTTTCAATTAGTTTCACATGTCATGGTAAATCAAATCATTTGTGCATCCTCCCCTTTCACGCACATTGGAGAAAATTCAGTCCTTTTTGAGAAGTTACATTTTTGGAAAGGAAAATTTCCTCATAGTGTTTGTTATTCTGTGGTGCATGAGCTTCAAAGCCAAAGATTTAAAGACTGGTCAATTTTAAGAATCATCAAAAAACATCTCATGTGGACAAAGCAGTGTTCCTTTCAAGGTCTAAGGGTGAAACATCGTCAGCACTCAAATACCATTTTATGAAACCTCTCAAATAAAATAACTTTTACATTATTTTCAAAGAAAGGATTATAAAACTGGTCATGATAGAATGTGAGAGAAGAAAGGATAAAAACTACCTGCTGTTAGTCAGTTAACCAACAGACAGTTATATTTAATTTGCCAGGTGGCATATAAATGAAATCTTTCCTCCAAGGATTACAGGGCACTGGTGATTTGCTACACCATAACAGAAGTCCATTATTTTATGTGGCACTGTATAACGTTTAGAGGTTGCTATTTAATCAGACTATGCGTAACATTATATTCAAACTCCATTAAAGTGGATAATTGCATGTCATTCTACTGAAATATGAAATGAGTTTACTCATTGACAGCAATTTTGTAAGGTACTTACAATTTCATAATCAATCTTTGTAATTCACAAGGCACTGAGAGTTAGTCATACATTGTGATACCATCTGGGAATCTGACTGAATTAGATGGGGGATCGTGCTCAATTTAGTTCATGAGATAGAGGGATGTTTTTACACTACCTACAATCATTAAAGTAACCACCCAATGGCCCTATTTATTAATGAGCAGTGATGGGAATTAAGAGATACACATTAAAATACATGCTGTTATTGTTCATAAGTGAACTTTGTCTGATGGTGAGTTATGGATCTCAGACACTGAAAACAAAAAAAAAGGAGTCAGAGAGTTGAAAAGCTGAAATTCTTTTTGATTTTATGTGTATAACATGCCACATGATGCACTTTGCTGAATAATGGCACAAAATTCATGAGGCTTTCTACTTCATTGGTAAAGATTAAACTCACAGGATTCAGCTAAATGTGTCAATACTCTCTTACAGTACTGTGGATGTACCTACACTATATGAACTGCAGTGGTTCAATAACACAGCTCACAACTACCTGATCAAGACAATTAGTGTTGTATAATAAATACTGGGCCCTTCAATGATGTCCACATCTTGTAAATAAATTTTAAAAATAGTATCATCACATATTGATCAATAGTCTTCTTCACCCGTTGAGCTCTGATGCAGAACGCATACCTTTCATAAGTAAGGCAATGGCCTAGTGTTATTATTGCTGGACTGTTAATCTGGACACCCGGGTAAAATTTGGATTTAATTAAAATCTATAATTAAGAGTCCCAATAATGACCATGAAACCAATGTCAATTGTCAGGAAAAAAGCCCCATCTGGTTCATTGATTGCCTTCAAGGAAGTAAACTGTCATCATTACCTGGTCTGGCCTACATGTGGCTCACACCTACAGCAATGTGGTTGATTCTTAACAGTTCCCTGGGATGGGCAATAAATGCTGGCCAAGTCAGTGGCACCCTCATCCCACAAATGATTTTTTTTTAAATTAAGAGATTAACTCAGCGGTCAGGTGTAATGATTTCTCCATCCTGCATAGTCATTGAAACAGGGGCTCAAACTCCAATTTCAATTATTTTAACAAAAAGAGTTGCTACGAATAAAGTAGTATAAATTTGAAAATGACCAAATAAAAGGGGCAGAATCTTCCTAAGCACTGAACAACATGGGCATTGGTGAAAATGTTGGGAAAACCATGTGAGATGGCCGATGAGGAGTTTCTTACTGCAGAGAGCAAAAAGTCCCATTTTTCACCAAAGTTACATAGTGAGACAAGATTCTTGCTAATTAGTAGCCTACTTACCTAACTGATATGCAATTTTCCTTCCCTCACCGTCGGATAGAAACTAGATGGCAACAATTCCCAACATAAACATCAGTGCAGTTACCTGGCAACTGCAGCTCACCATTTGCTCTCACAGACTTCCACCTTGGCCACCGGTTGCCAAGATCACAGGTATGCTACATGGGCAGTGGCCATACACACCCCTGTAGTCCACGGACCCTAGCATATGACACATCGTCACTGTACCCTCATGATACATCTCTGACCTACTTAAAATTTGATTCAGCCCATCAGTGCTTCTCATTGGAGTGCACTGGCTCCTTTAATCAGATTTCTGCTTTCAGGACACTTTGTGAACAGGGACATACATCCATCTCATGGATTGGACTAAATTGTACCTCAGGGCTCCTTGCTTACTCTCTTAACTCTCTCTCGCTTTGTGACTACTTACAGCATACCTGACTTGCCTTGCATTTTTGTGCTTTGTGCCCTCAGCCAGACCTTAACTATTCATAGTGCTTCTATCTTTCTTTGCTCTTTAGCATAGGCACAAAGTCAGACAGCTCGTCATGGTTGTAAGCAGTCAAGTGTGTGGACATGTTGCTGTATGGCAGTGTCAATCTCACACCTGGGGCATTCTTAAACTTTGTCATCTTAAACCCTTCTTTCTCTGCATTCTCCAACCTCCAACAACAGGTGCAAGGATGTTGATTGTCTGAAAAGAACATCTGGTTCACTAATGTCTTTTTGGGAAAGAAATCACCTGTCATTATCCCATCTTACCTAAAAATGACTTCAGACCCATGACAATGTGGTTGACTCCAAAGTGACCTCTGGGCAAATTAAGAATGGGCAATAAATACGAGACTAATCAGCAATGCCCACATCCCATGAATGAAATTTTTAAAAAGTGCTCACCTGATGTTTCAACCTAAAAAGGGAGTTCTTCATTGCCAGCGAAGCTTAACAAATCAAGGTTTTGATGCCCCAGTAGTACACAGTCCTATTTATTAAGGTTGTGTATTTTGAGGAATTACCTTATTTAATGAGGAAAATTAAATGTATAAAATATGATGGTGGAATTAGGAAAAGTTGAGAGAAATGCACTGTCATAACAATTTAATAGCTGCCATCTGCTTCATGGTTTGGTTTTACTTTTGGGAGTATGAATATATAATATTTTGAGATAAAATACATGGATATATGTTCCAATTTGGTACTTAATGTACTATATTACTTTGTATACAGTTTTTTTAATCTGAATTAAACCATATAATATAAATGCATCATACACTCCAAGCACTTTGTCCAAAAGTGTTAATATTTAGTCATAATAGATTTCAATGCTTTATTCAAATAGCTTTTTTTTTAATAAGAACACACTGTAAATCATTGGAGGAGTAAGGCCATTCAAACCCATTCAAGCCTGCTTCAGGAGAGTTTCTGTTTCAATTCCACCTTCCATCATTATCCCCACATCCCTTAATGTGCAAAAGTCTATTTATCCTTGCTTTGAATATACTCAATGAGCTAGCATCCAACGCTCTCTGGGATAGAGAATTCTAAAGGTAAATAAACTATTCCTACTGGTTGTGGATTCTAGAACCAGGGTGTATGGTCTAAGACTTAGAGCCAGACTGTTTGGGACAGATGTTAGGAAACACTGCTACATAGAAATGGCAGTCGAGTTTTGGAACTCTCTTCCACAAATTTGATACTAGATCAGTTGTTAATTTTAAATCTGAGATAGATAAATTTTTGTTAAGCAAAGGTATTAAAGGCAAAGGCAGGTATATGGAATTTGGTCACAGCTCAGCTATGATCTCACTGATTGGCAGAATAGGCTTGAGGGGCTGAATGGCCTACTCCTTTTCCTACATTTGTTCCTGGAACAAATTTCCACATAATTTCAGTTCTAAATGGCTAATCCCTTACTCTAAGACTGGTCCTAGACTCTTCAACAGTGAAAACATTCTCTAAGTGGACCTTATCAACCTGTTTAAGGATTTTGTATGTTACAATTAGAATACCTCCCATTCTTCTAAATTTTAGTGGATATAGACCCAACTACACAATCACTCTGCATTAGACAACCTTTTGATCCCAGGAACTTTTTGATTATTACTGGATGACATGATAAATTCTCATTTGAATAATTACTTGTTTCTTTCTGCAAAAGAGACATTTTAACAAAATTTTGGTCTTGAAATCCTCAGACTGCAAAATTTCAAACAATCAGAACAATTTATATTATGGGAAGAAAGGTTGGCAAACTGGCTCTGATTAACTGGGTCATTAACACGGAGAAAGCAGTGGGGATATATAAGCTCCTCAAGTTCTCTGGTAATTTAAAACAGTCACAAGGCTTGAACATATTCCTTACTTTTGAAGAAAATGGGTCCCTTTGTATTAATTATGTTCCTTCCAGGCAGCATAAATCAGTTACTCATGGTATAATTTGGCTAAAGTTGCCCTGTTTGTACCATGGTAATAATGGGAAAAAAAAGTCTTCTGCAAGATTTGAACATTGGTCTTGTACATTTCTACAGACAATTCAGCAGAGACCTTTGCTGATGCTAGGATAAGGTGTGTTGGATCAGAAAACTCAATGTGGCTTACCTGACAGTGGCAAAAACAATTGAGGTTTGTAGCTTGACACACTCAGCAAAACCCAATTGCAATTCTTTTATATTCTTGGCAAAACACGATTCAGGCTTAGAGATGGGAAAATAAAGCTCTGTTCACCTAGCATGTGATTCATTCTATCAGGAAGCATTTATTTGAAATTTGCAATTAATGGAAGAAAAATCTAAGAGGTGAATTATGCCTGGATTGTGTCAAATATAGCCAGCTTAATTGGAAAAAAAAGTGAATATCATGTTAGCTCTATCAATTTTTCACCTTCAACTTTCCATCTTACAAGACTAACCATAATATGTAACAATAATAACCAGACTTTATTGAGGTACATGACATAGGTAAAATCGTGACTAAAATTTAAATTACTTACAAGATCAATTTATTGCCAATGTTAATGCCCTCCAGATTATTTTGAGAGGACAAAATGATCAAAGTTTAACCTAGTGCTGTCTTGGTCTGTAGGACACAGTGCCATTCTGTGGTTAGTAGACCAACAGAGCTGTCAGAGAATCCAGTAGATTTCTATATATGACATCATTGCCTCACAGTCCTACTTGTTAGGTTCCTGTAGATCCTAATTTCATCCAATGATTCTTTGTAGCCATTGCAAACTTCTATTTAATTGACTTTAAGACCTGAATATAGCATGAATCCATTACCCTCATCTTCACAGGCCAAAGAGATGTGAAATCAGCCTCTGAGATGAATGTCATTGGCTTCAGAAGCAGCTGCAACATAAACTGCATAAGAAAGAAGTACTGTCTTTGTGCTAAATGTTTAACAAACCTTTCATTTGTTTCCAAGTACACAAGGCAGTTCTGCAAATCTGCTCATAATGTATCAGTATACCACATATGTGGTATCATTATGGCCCATCATCTCTTCTGGCACTTCTACCCTTGAAAACAAAACAAGTTTTGTAAACTGGTTTTGCAAGACAGAGTGTCTTTGATTTCTAAATTTTCAATTTGTGAGCATTAATTATGTAGGACAGAATGCAAATTAGAACTAGCACTCACAATAAAGAAAAATAATTAGGGAAAAGAAGGATTTGTTCTTAAAATAGACGCAAGGTTATACTTTGCATTGTAAATGCCAAATTATTGAATTTCAACATTATAGTCTGTTGCTAGGCAATCATAATAGGTATCTTGGTATTAAAATTAAAATACTGTAGATACTGGATTTATTGCTAGCAATATTGCAATAGATCTCTGTTGCTATCAACGCTCAATAGGCTTGTTCCTTGCAATAATTTTTTAGGGCTATTACTGTTTCTGGGTAGAAAAACCAAGCAGAAAAGTTTACATGAATGTAAACAATTACTCATCAAGGTGATGCAGTTTTAAATTCAATAAAGAACTCAATAGAGCAAGTGTGTTATAAACAGGCTCATCTTTCATGCAGAGGTATGTTTTGCATTCAGATGAACACTGCAGGCTGCATTTTATGTACTAAACATGCAGAGCATTGCCTGTGAATGTTTCCCAAAAAACGCAGTGCACAGCAGGTCATTCTTGGCAGCAGCTATTTTTCTTGATGGGCACAATTGCTCACTTCCTTAAATTCTATTTCCCCACATACCCCTTCTATTTTGAATAACATGCCATTAGGTTCTCACAGCTGCTATGGCTAAGTGCTGGAACACCTCATTGTTTGGGCATTTTTACTCTTTTTTGACAATGTTTCAGGAGTGAAATGGACACAATAGGGAGTGAAGCATGAGGAGGCATATATGTTGTGCCTTTTTGCTTTCCATCTTCTCAATCACTTTCAGAAAATAGTCAGGGATGAAGTGCAGTTAAATCACAGAAATGGGTTTTGGAACTTCAGAGACTTGGCTTCAGGCCAGAATTTGTTCCAAAAATCTGCAGCTTCTTTTTCATTTGATTTAATAAGGCACTGTTTGGAGAAATGTGTTTGTACATAGTGTAATATCTGGCTTGGTGTGGTTACATGACCTCCACCTCTGCTGTAACTTGTTTTCACTTTAGTTTTTGGCAGCCATTAAGCTCATGGCTTGAAATATGATGTCTGAAGTGGCAAGCTGAAATTGTTTGAATTTTCAGGCTACTGTTAAATAAAACCAGAATGTAGGAATTTAAACTGCAGTTTGAAACTTTAAAATATAGAATGAGTCAGAATGACTGTGAATTTTCTACTCTCTGATGTTTGGAAATGAAAGGTGATATGACCAGAATTGGAACTTTTCCACCCTCAACTGAGCAATTAAGATTAGCACCCTGTATTCAGGTCTGGGGAAAAAGTGCTACAAGCTGTATTGCAACATAAATCTCACTGAGGGGCAGTGAACACAGATTTTAGAACTTTTGACGAACTTGAAACACACTTTGAATTCTTCATTAATGTTTGTTTAATTCATTGGATGAGGACATCACTAGCTAGGCCAGCATTTATTGCCATCCCTAATTGCTCAGAAAGCAGTTAAGAGTCAACCATATTGCTGTGGATCTGGAGGCACATGTAGGCCAAACAAGGTATTTCCTTCCCTAAAGGGCATTAGTGAACCAGATGGGTTTTTCCCCAAACATTTAACAATAAATTCATAGTCATCATTAGACTCGTAATTCCTGATTTTTTATTTAATTCAAATTGAAATTCCATTATCTGCTGTAGCAGGATTCGAATCCAGATCCCCAGGTCTCTGGAGTAACAGTCCAGCAACAACACCACAAGGCCATCACCTCCCTCATTACAATTTACATCCATTCATTGGTGAATTTGGTTAATGATAGTGTGATATTAAAATAGTCCAAGCTTAGAATTGGCTGAAAAACAAACCCTTCTTAATAGTGCATTACTTGATCTATTTCAAAGTCCCCCTTCTGAGACAGTTCAAAACAATTCTCTAATAAAACTGGATTCTCACAATATGAAACCACACAGGGCAATGCATTGATAGTTTAATTTTTCTAAAGAGTTCCTCTAGTCTGCAGTTTGGAGCAGTGCCAGAAGTCACTTATTTTCTAGTGCAATTTGAACAATTTATCACAATAGTGTCTAGACTTAAATTATGCTTTTTGTAAACTCCTAGTCTTCCCTAATGTCTTCATTTTATAAAGTAGCAAATTGATTTGCTTTATCTACTAAAAAATTCTCAGTCTGGGACTTCATAACTGAGGAGGAATACTTCTGGCTCCGGGCTATTTACTCTGCCTTTTACTCAGATTCACATAGCATAGATTACGTGGTGAAAATGTTTGATTTAAAATGGCAATGCATAGTTAAGTGTTTGACTTTAAAGTATACAGCTGCACTGATAGTTTTGATATTTATCAATATTTTTCAATCCTTTATCATTGTCTGTGGCACATGTGGAGAAACAATTTGGCACAGACCTAGACAAATGATCAATTTCAGTGATGTAAAAATCTAAACTGAAAAATGTATGGGCAAAATCTTATAGGGGGTCTGAGCGACAAGGGGTATGGCAAGCTTTGTGGCTGAAATTCACAAGAAATCTAATGAGGCCTACCTCAACATCAAGGGCACTGAAGAGCATCGAGCTGAGTTTTTCATTTGGCAGTGGTGAATTGCCAATTAAACGGGGCTGTAGCTTGTAAACACCTTATTTACAGTTAAACTCACCTCATTAGTACTCATCTTCCCATCTTACCAGACGTGGTAAACAGTTCTGAGGAAGGGTCACCGGACCCAAAACGTTAACTCTGTTTTCTTCTTCACAGATGCTGCCAGACCTGCTGAGCTTTTCCAGCAACTTTGTTTTTGTTCTTGATTTACAGCATCCGCAGTTCTTTTGGTTTTTATATGGTAAACAAGGTAGATGTCAAGAAATCTTGACATGGAAATCAGAATGGGTACCTGGCAACTTAAATTCACTGCTTGAACTGAAGAACTTCCCAACATGAATAAATGCATCCCACATCCACAGACATTTGCATCCAACATGTGTCAGCCTCCAAGAACTGTCATGATATATTTCTGATCCACTTACACTTCTGCACTTCAATGCTGCACCTCAGGCTGCACTGCCATCTATCACTGTAGTGCTGCAGCAAGGACATAGTGAATCAAAGACTGGACCAAGCTGCATCTCCTAGCTCTTTACACTGTGGAGCTGGAAGAACAGAGCAGGTCAGGCAGCATCAGTGGAGCAGGAGAGTCGACATTTCGGGTTTACACCCTTCATCTGACCTGCTGTGTTCCTCCAGCTCCAAACTGTGTTGACTCTGCCCCCAGCATCTGCAATTCTTGCTATCTCCTAGCTCTTTGCTCTGTGTGATAGCACTCACACACTCTGAGCCTACTTGGATGCTCACAGCTTCCCTGCCTTGCATTGCTTTCCTTGTCTTTGTGTGGTTGCCACTCAGCTGGAGAAACCAGCCTTATAATATTTCCATCTTGCCTTGCCATTTATTGCAGACACATAGGTAGGATGTTTGTCATGGTTGTTAGCAAACCTCAGTCAGGTCAAAAGGGTCCCAACACAGTAAGTCAACGGCAGTGTCCAAAACCTGTCCAATGGCTTGGACACAATCAGTCAGAGTCACATAAGGGGTGAGAAGCTGAATGTTGGACAGCCATTACCTGGCTTGACCCTTTCTGCCCTTTTGTGCCATTTTGCTTCTGGAATAAGAGACAGGCAAGTATTATGGGAGAAAAAAGTGGGTGGCACAGCATTAATTATTGTATAGTTGTGTGAGGTGTCCCAAATGAGTGATTAGGCAGTGCTAAGAATGTGCAAGCTTAGCGAAGTTAGGGATTATAGTGGGTGACAGTGAATGAGGAAGGGTGTCATAGGCAACAGTGTGAATATTGAAACATGAAGCTACATAGGATGTGCATTCAGTAGCAGAGATTGAGTGAGTGTGAAGTATTGGAGAGAAGATGATGATAATTACACTGGTAGTGTGGAGAAGGGTATTGGCCTTCTTCTTAGAGTGCTGGGCATTTCTCCAGCCAGCTGATGCTGTCTAATCCAGGTGTCAATCTCAGACCAGGCTTCTTTGAGCTCCACTGAGGGATGTGGGGAAAGAAGACATCCTGTGTTTTCGCCACCCTTTTCTGCAGTACTGCCAAACTCCGGCCCACAAAGTTGGGCACCAATTTCCCCCAGCTACCTTATCAAGACCAAATGTCAGGAACCATGCAGATTGACAGGGCTTGCTTGGTTGCACGAAGGCTGTTAAAGATGACACAGGCAAAAATGATGCCAATCACTGACTGACGAGTTGTTCTGGGAAAAATGCATGATAGAATTGAGCTACAATTGGACATGTGGGTCATCATAGGGGCAGGTAAGTAGCTAATGAAATGCATTTGGCATGATGTAATGAGAAATATTGCAGAACCTAGTAGTGAGAATCACTCTAGAAGGCTCAATTCATTTTTCATGTATCCCAAAGGAATGTAAGATTCAAAGTTATTACTCCAAAACTAAAATTTATCACATCAGGAATATAAAAAGCATTCAACAACTGTAGGGTAGGAAAACACAAAACTTATCAATAAATGAACCAGTAATATCTTTCGAAACCTCCAGTTTCTTTTCCATGCCATTTGTAAAACCCTTTCACATTGAGCTTTATTTTACCTAATACTTTGTACTGGAGCTTGTTGAGGGGGTTCTGCAGATATGTACAATTTCTGCTGAAGACTCTACTGGTGGACCCCAGTTGGTTATACACTGTTACGGCTGTAGGTGAATTTGCATACCAGAAAAAAAATTGAAATGCTTTGGAAAGAATTTTCATTTACAGGTCAGATGTCTAAAGGCGGAGAAATCCTGTCTCCACAAAACAAACCTTCAAAATGCCTACCTGCACTTTCTATTTTCAATCTAGTGGTCAGGACTGGTTCGGGAATCAGTGCGAGTGACCTAGAAAGAATAGAGGAGGCTGTGAGTTCCCGAGGCAGGCTGAGCTGAAAGACCCCATTGGGTTCAATGATTAAAATAAAGAATAAAATATAAAACATGCCCTGATACACCTGAGCCAAATTAATACCCCTATTTTCACCATCCATGTCTCCTCACATCAATCTAAAACCCATGTACTCATCACCCATATGTCCCAGGTTACACGTTGTGCTAAACAATGCTCACCTATCCAACCCCATGACCATTATTTCCCATGCACCCTATGCCCATCTGCCCATCCCCCTCAGCCCCTCATATAACCAATGCTCCCAAACATTCCCATGTCTCTTTATCACCTCTATGGCAACTCAGTGTTAACACATACACTCCAGCCATCACTCTTTTTCCTTCCCTCTCTATGCCAATTCACCAATTATCCAGCATGGACATACCTAAGAAGGCATGCTGACAGAAATTAAAGTTATTTGTCAATTTTTGATGTTGCTATTGAGAAAAAAAAATTCTTATTGATACAAAAAATAAAATAGACACATTAAATTCCTTTAAATAATCTTTGGAAAACAAACATTCCACTTGAGTGTCTATCCCTTATGAAAATTTACATTTTACTTCAATGTTTAATTTCCTGTGTTGACAAACATTTCAATTCTCCGAGCAGTTAGAGCTGCTCATCAAAATGCTCACTTAATAGGCACCTATTGTGAAAATACAGCTAGGGAAATCAAACATCAGTACAAATTCTGTAAAGGCTAACACCAAAGAAAGTGAAATATCTGGCACTCTTTCTTTTTGAACACCATCATTTTGAAGAGTTCCTTTACAGATTTGGTAATCTCAATCATCATCCCAGTCATCAGCAAAGTCATGGAAGGGGTCATTGACAGTTTTATTAAGTGGCACTTGCTCAGCAATAACATGCTCACTGATGTTAAAGTTGGTTTCTACCTGAGCAACTCAGTTCCTGATGTCATTGCAACCTTTGACCAAACACGGACAAAAAGCTAAACTCCCGAGGTAGTAGAGAGTGACTATCTTTACATCAAGACAGCACTTGACCAATTATAACATTAAAGTGCTCCAGCAAAGTAGAGTCGTTGGGAATATTCTCTGCAGTTTGGAATCATACTACCAAAAAGGAAGATAGCTGTGATTGTTGGATATCAATCATTTCGAACCCAGAACATTATTGTGGGTGTTTCTCGGGGTGGAAATTTTATAATCAACCTGTTCAGAGATGTTATTGCATTTCTATGGAGCAGGTGGGACTTTAACCCAGACCTCCTGACTCAGAGTAGGGACACTACCATGGCACCACAACAGCCCTAGTTTCTCAGGACAGAGTCCTAGATTCAATCATTTTCATCTGCTTCATCAAAGACCTTCCCTCCATCCTAAGATTAGAAATGGGGATGTTTGCTGATGATTGCATCATTTGTGGTTCCTCCAGTCTGTGTTCATATATGGAAAGACCTGTACAATATCCTGGTTTGGGCTGACAAGTGGAAAGTAACATTTGTGCCATTCAAGTGCCGGCAATGACATCTGCAACTCATCTGCAAGAGAGAATCTAACCACCTCCCTTTGCCATTCAATAGCATTACCATCACTGAATTCCACCACTATCAACATCTGAGTGTTACCATTGACAAGAAACTGTACTGGGCAGGCCATATAAATTTTGCAGTTACAAGCACTGTTAGAAATTCTGCAATACATAACCCACCTCCTGTCTCCCCAGTGCCTTTCTACCAACTACAAGGCACAAATCAGGAATGTGATGAAATACTCTCCCTTTGCTTGGGTGAATGCAGGTCCAAGGGCACTGAAGAAGCTTGACACCATCCAGAATATAGTATTACATTTAGCTGGCTCCACATCTGCCAACTTCAACATTCACTCCTTTCAGTACCAACACACAGTGGCAGCATTGTGCACCATTTTCAATATTCACTGCAGTAACTCAAAAAGGTCCTGCAAAAACATTTAAATTTTCTACAACGTAAAAGGACAATGGCAGTGGATGCATTGGAACACTACCATCTACAAGTACCCCTCCAAATCATACTTCATCCTGATTTGCAAATATGTGAGATGGTTACTCTGCTCCTTTTTCACACAATGAAAGAGTTCCGCATTTCTAACATAAGAGTCTGACCAGGTCTTGTTCAGAAATATTTCCATTCTGACAAGTTCCTCATAGTGTAGAACACAGAGGGAAACAGAAACCATGACCTCTTTCTCAAAGCAGTCAGTTACTGTATTTGGAAAGTTCAATGTCCAGCATCACAGACAGACACTTTGACAGCTGGTCTGAAATGGTCAATAAATAAGGTGAATCTGAGGTCAGGGTGCCAGGAGGAGAATTGCTAAATGGTGTTTGGAATTTAAGATGCCTTGTAAGTATGGAGTCAAGGGGTAGGGTGCCAAGTATGTCGGAGGTGGTGTACCAGATGGTAAGGGGACCAAATAAGAGATGGAGTGTTTAGGGTACGTCAGGGTGGTTGGAAGATATTGGTTCTGGTGGGGCAGGGTCAGAAACCATTTACAAGGATATTGCTCAAACAAGGTAGGGAAAGGCTGAATAGGCTGGAGCTATTTTCCCTGGAGCGTCAGAGGCTGAGGGCTGACCTTATAGAAGTTTATAAAATCATGAGAGACATAGATTTGGTGACTAGTCAAGGTCTTTTCCCTAGGGTAGCTGAGTCCAAAACTAGAGGGTATCAGTTTAAGGTGAGAGGGAGAAGATTTAAAAAGATTTAAAAGGGACCTAAAGTGCAACCTTTTCACGCAGAGGATGCTGAGTGTATGGAATGGTCTGCCAGAGGAAGTGGTGGAAGCTAGTACAATTACAACATTTAAAAGGCATCTGGATGCAGTCCAAAATCATTTCCTATGTTACAAGTGCGAGAGGAAAGTTAGCAAGTTTTATTTAAAATCAACTGACATTGACTGAGATGAGTTCAAAAATAATCAGGACAGTGACTGATTTAGTTTTTTTTCAGCACTTAATAATAGCAGAGGTACAAACATCTTTACATAGTATTGGTTTTATCACTACAAAACAGCAATCCAGATATCACATTCATTTCCCAACTTGAGCCACAATTTAATCAAAGGAGTGCATCATTTTAAAAAAGTCAAATATTATCCAAATTAGATTTGCTTATGCAGAATAATTGAGCTAAATGAATAAGCAATGCTATTATTTTACCTGGAACTTCTTATCTAACAAATCAGTGGGTATATGTATACTTCATGGACTACAACAGTTCAAGAAGATAGCTCACCACCACCTTCTCAAAGACAACTAACTCGAAACGCCAGCCTTCCTGCTCCTCTGATGCTGCTTGGCCTGCTGTGTTCATCCAGCTCTACACCTTGTTATCTCTCAATGGACAATAAATACTGGCATTGCCAGAGATGCTACATCTGATGAATAAATAATGTTAAAAATCAGACAGCAGTATAATAGAGGGATAGAATCATAAAGTCATACAGAACGGAAACAGATCCTTTGGTCCAACCAGTCCATGCCAAACATAATCCCAAACTAAACTAATCGACCTGCCTGCTCCTCGCCCATATCCCTACAAACCTTTCCTATTCATGCATCTATCCAAATGTCTTTTTCAACTAGTAATTGTACTTGCATGTACCATTTCCTCTGGCAATTCATTCCATACATGAACTACCTACTGTGTAAAAATTTTGCCCCTCATGTCTTTTATATCTCTCTCCTCTCACCTTAAAAACATGCCCCCTTGTTTTCAAATCCCCAATCCTACCGTTAACCTTATCTATAGCCCTTATTATTTTATAAACTTGCCAGCCTATCCAACCTTCCATACCTGGAAACATTCTGGTAAATCTATTCTGAACCCTCTCCAGTTTAATAGTATCTTTTCAAAACTGGATATAGTATTCCAGAAGAGGCCTCACCAATGTTCTGTACAACCTCAACATGACTTCGCAACCGCCATATTCAAAGGACTGAGCAATGAAGGCAAGCGGGCCAAATGCCTTTTTAACTACTAAGTAAAAACCAAAAGAACTGTGGATGCTGTAAATCGGGAACAAAAACAAAGTTGCTGGAAAAGCTCAGCAGGCAGGGTCACCGGACCCGAAACATTAACTCTGTTTTTACCTTCACAGATGCTGCCAGACCTGATGAGCTTTTCCAGCATCTTTGTTTTTGTGCCTTTTTAACTACCCTGTCTATATGTGACGCCAACTTCAAAGAATTATGTGCCTGCACCATTTGGTCTCTGAAGGCAACTATGTATTAATTGTATAAGCCCTACCATTGTCTGTTGTACCAAAATGCAATATCTCACATTTATCCAGATTGAACTCCATCTGCCATTTTTCAGCCATTGACCCATTTGATCAAGAGCTCTTTGTAATCTTAGAAAACCTTCTTCACTGTCTACTATGCCACCAATTTTGGTGTCATCTGCAAACTTTCTAACCATGCCTTCTATATTCTCATACAAATATTGGGAAGAGGGAAAATTTTCCTTTGTGAATCATAATGCTGCTGTGAGTCAGTGAACTGTTCTGAGGAAGGGTCACCGGACCCGAAGCATTATCTCTGATTTCTCTTCACAGATGCTGCCAGACCTGCTGAGCTTTTCAAGCAACTTCTGTTTTTGTTTCTGATTTACAGCATCCACACTTCTTTCAGTTTTTATTTATATGAATGTCATCAGTTAGTTTCATGATATTTATTGTAGCTGCCTGGCACTTGTTGTGAGCACATTATCCTCTTATCCTTGCATTGTCAGATGTCAGGGGAGAATCATGAGCCATGTCGACAAAAGATATCCCTCATCTCCAAGCAGCTGGTTTGTTGACTGTCCAAAAATAGTGGGATTAGTGAATTGTCTCAGGATGAAAGTGTCATAGCTGCTGCCAGGATAGTGGACATTCACAATGCTGATGTTCTAAGCATGATTGCACACTGCTGCTCTAGCAGTTCCTGTACTTCTCCCTGTACACATTTTGGGTTCACGTAATAAAATGCATGCGATTATGGCTTCCAGTACCATTGGGCTTTCTGCTACTCTGGCAAAGTAATCTGCCTGCTTCCTGCTGGTAAGAGAAAAATAATTAAGTCAGCTCTCTTGACTTTTAGGATTTCCATCACCTCCCCGACTTACTGATGGATAATAAGCTGAAATAATGTTGGCTCTGTTACTGTTGCCTCCTGGAAGGATCCATTTCTGTAGATGTTGAGTGGAATGGTAACATTAATGGCTACTTGAAAGGCTTTTTGAGAATTGCCGTGCAATTCTGGGTCCTTTTGAAGGAGATAGCATAATTTAAGTACCTCACATGTTGCTCCTGCTAAATTGGAAATAGGAGAAATATTTCTTAAACTCCTGATTGATACAGGCTCTCATCAGCCTTGTTCCTTTGCTCTCTGCATAACTGCTTCCATTCTCTACAATGTGTGCTGCATGTCCACATCAATGTTATGGGCCAAGAACAACTGAAAAGCTAGCCCCAGTAGATCCAGCAGGCTATGTGTACAACAGAAAACTCCTTCAAAGTCCAGAAAACTGCAATATTCCTTCCAAATCCGACAGATCACTAAAACTCTTCAACAAACATACCACAAACCTCCCTAAAATAAGTAGGATTGTTGATACTTTGAACAGTTGTTTGAGGAAGAGAATTGGCCAATGCAATTGAATATATTTCAGTTTGAATACTGTTTTGAACAAGCTGTTAACTGGACCTTCGAAGGACAACTTAGCAGCCCATGCATCAAATCAATCCAAGAGGCTGTTTGATACCAGAATCTGCCCACTGGTGTGAGCTTCCAGCATCCTCACACTAGTGTCTTTTTCAGCAATGGGATACTGAGTCAGTCATGTGAAAAATGACCAGAAGTGATACTACTTCTTATTTTGGCAGTTCTGGGTTGTTATGTGCCAGCTTTGGTGGTGCTTTAGAGCCAAATGTTTTGGACTGAGTGATCTATTTGCACAACTAACAGCTTCTGAATCCACGCATACTTGTACAGTCTATACCAAATTGTGGTTTGGAAAATAATTTCTCTCCTTTCTTTACAACGTTTTAAAACTTTATTCTAAGGATATGCATGTTACTGGCTAGGATTTATTGCTCATCCCTGGTTGTCCTGGAGAAGGTGTTGGTAAACTGTTTTCTTGAGGTGCTGCAGTCAATTGGGTTGTAATAACACTTACAGTGCTATGAGGAAGGGTGTTCCTGGATTTTGACCCAACAAAAGCAAAGGAACACTGATATTGTTCCAAGATGGTGTGTGACTTGTAGGCGAAACTGCAAGCGACGTTCCCATACATCTACTGACCTTGTCCTTGTGGTCATGGAGGCTACAGGTTTGGAAGGCGCTTTTGAAGCAGTGTACCTTGTAGAAGGTACATGGTACTACACCGTGCATTGTTGATGAAGGGAGTGAATGTTGAAAGCGGTGGATTGGGTGCCAATGAAGGGATCTACTTTGTCCTGCATGGTGTCAAGCTTTGAGTGTTGTAGATGGTACACACACCCAGTCAAGTGCAGAGTATTACATCACACTCCTGACCTGTACCTTGTAGATGGTAGACAGATTTTGTAGTGACAGTATTTATGTGGCTGGTCCAGTTCAAATTCTGGTCAAAGGTAACCCCGAGAATATTAATAGTGTGCGATTCAGCATTGATAATGCCATTGAATGTCAAGAGGCAATGGTTATCTTCCATATTGGAGATGGTCATCCCTTGACATTTGTGTGATGCAAAGTTACTTGCCATTTATCAGCCCAAATCTAGATGTTGTCCAGATCTTGCTGCATGTGGATACAGATTGTTTCAGGACTAGCAGAGTTGCAAATCATGATGAACATTATGCAACTAGTGAACACCCCATTTCTCATGTTATGATGGAGGGAAAGTCATTAACGATGCCAATGAAGATGGTTGGGCTGCAGTGGTAAAATTAGTTTTCCAATGCAACAACATAATAATAAATAAAATCAGTTGAAATAATAGCTTCAGTCTGGTCAGTTATCATACACTTCTATCATCGGTCATTAATTAAAATTAAAAAAAGCCATGTATGACAGAAAGAATGGGGGAAGATATTGAACAAGCAACATAAAGTGAATCATATTATGTGAGCATTGAATATGTCACTTCAGATTAAACAAATTTCAGGTGAATGTTGAAGTGACTAATTACAAATGTGTTATTGTACTTGAAGAAGTGGAAGTTATTTAACTGACAGATATCAAATACCCTCTGTTATCCTCAGCATTGCATTTGACAGTCAACTGTAGGAATTAGCCTCAGATAGCCAAGTGTTGCTATTAACCTTTGACAGCCTAAGTGTCATCATTAACCACAGACAGCCCATGTGTTGGCATTAATTGCAAATAGCCATGTGTCAGCATTAACTGCATGACATCCTGAATGTCAAGATAAACTGCAGACTGCCCAAGTGTCAGTGTTAGCTGCAGACAGATAAGTGTTGGTTTTAATTGTAGGCAGCCCATGTCATGACATTGACCATAGACAGCTTGGATATTGGGATTGCATATATTATGTATTATGAGAATTGGAAAATGGACTTTTGAACATTACTGGGTTGCAAAGGATTTATCATGTGAATGCTTACAAGTGGAAAGTCAAAAAATTAAAGGTAACTATGGTCTATTTGCTGTTTTCAAATAAAAACAAGTGATTTCAGAAAGCTATGTTCACCAAATATTTTTTTCGAGAAAATTAAGAGTAGAGTTCTACTGCTTCCATTGTTGAGCCAACAGATGTGGAAAACCGCGATGCTATGACTGCGTAGCAATAGTCTCTGGAGTTAGGTCATGGATGTTTTTTCAGTATACAGCTAGAAGCTGATGGCAGTTGTAGAGAGCATGAGTGTCAGTGTTAACTCTAGACAGTCAATTGTTGGCATTAACCGTGGACAGCCGGAGAGTCGACATTAGCTGCAGGCAATTAAGTAGCAGCATTAACAGCAGACAAGCCTGAGTTGCTGTGATTGAAAATTTGCTGCTAATGTAACTTATGGTTCATGCTGAAGATGATGTGGAAATCTTGCTGCATTATATTCTGCTCTTTCTTTCACAGTTTAATTAAGGAGTCAAACTCCTGTATAAACTGAGTAAATTCCTTGGCGGCAATGGGGAGCTGGACAAGTCAGAGGATAGGAGGTGATTATGTTTATATTTTATTATGAAGACATCATATTTAATATTTTTATGGACTTGTGTCTGAGCAATCATGGATACATGGATTTTTGGTTTTTTTTGAAGACTCAGCATGTTGGAACATAATTTTAACCAGGCATTTATTGATAGTCACATGTCTTGTGATAACTACTTGTTTACTAGAAGCTACTTGCCTGGGTTTTAAGGCTGTTCAGTTTGAATAGTGCTTTCTAAGAAGTGGCAATTACTCTCAATGTTGTTGGAGTAGTTGATGACTAGCTTGCTGAAGGAAAGGAACTTCCCAATTTATCTCTCCTATGGAAAGGAGATCCCACTTTTTGTGGGATCCAGTGTGGTACCTGGAGCCCTGGTTCAGTAGCTGTTGCATGAGAAACTTCTGAAATAGTTTGATATTTGCTGAGTGCTGCATTTACAAAGGTGCCTGGTGACAACTGCATATCTTCAATTATATTAGTCTTCAAGAACCTGAACGCCAGACTGACAGCCATCTGAATATCTCAAAATGTAACTTTTTTGCCTTTAAGAATTAATAACTTAATGCAAAAAAAGTATGTTCCTAATGTGAACTTCTGCAGAGGTATCTGTTCTCCAGCATCTGCAGTTCCTACTATCTCTGTTTTTGTTTGTTTGTGTGTGTTATTTAGATGGATAAACTTTTTTTATTGTCATATTACAAGCTGTGTGGGTTAACCAATTTTATATCTATGTGGAATATGTTTTGTTTTATAATAACAACAACAAATTTGTGCTAATTGAATAAACCTGGTTGACAAGACATTTCATTCAAAGTTTAATAGAGAAAGAACACATTTGGACATCTGGAGAGCTGAGTACAACAATTAAATTTATATTGTGATTCATGAAGTCATGGGATTAGAAAAAAAGCTTTGTCATAACATGAAAGTGAGGGCTTGTTTAGGTTACCCAATTCTGATGACGTATATCTGGAGGTGTGGTAATAACAATTAGAAAAGGATAAAAGGAAAGGCACCGATTTTATTAATCACTGTTAAAGCAAAATGGCCTTGGCAGTTGCTAAGACCTTTCTGGAAGATTTATAGCTGAGTCACATATAAAAAATAACCAAGTTTAGATTGTTAGTATTGGCGAGTCAGTTGACGTTAGAATTAAAAGCAAGGATTTAGAAAGTAGACATAATTGAGGGGATAGCACAACAATTGCCTTTGGAAGAAGAACACGATTATCTAGAAAAAAAAAGAACTGTGGATTTCGGAAACCATAAACAAAAGCACACTCCTAACTAATTTCTCACTTGGAACACTATATCTGTTAGAATTGGTAGGGCCAGATTTTGTACTAAATAGATATATTAAAGGGATACTTGCAGGTTCTTTTAACAACCAAAGCTAAAGAGATATTGGCCTTTGTCATACCAAATGTTCATTTCTAATGTCAAGTGATGCATTCAAGCTAAAACACTGCCCCACTTTCCAGAGATTCATCAATCAAGTAGTAGCCAATGTTGCTAATTGTGTAGTTTAGCTTCATGATGTACTAGTATACAATGATACTAGGAAAGATTATTTGAAACAACCTGCAGCTCCACTTAGCAGCTTACAATCAGCTGATTTAGTGTTAAACCTTACCAAAACTAGGTTTGCAAAAGCACAGGTAACCTAACAGTGGTGTTTAGTCAGGTGACGACAAGTGCTGCCAAACACACCAAAACTGTACGCCTTGGTAGAGTTGCCTGTCCCTAAAACTAAATGAGAAATGTTGAGGTTTTTGGGGACATCTGGTTTCTGTTTATACCAAATTTCATTTACTCCACTGACAGATTAATGACAAAAGAAAGTGAAGACAGTGTAGTCAGAGGAGTGCCAAGCAGATTTTGAGAGGCTGAAACAAGTTTGATAAATAAACCCATGTTGGCTGTCCCTAACATCAACAAAATCTTTAAAGTAGCAATCAGTGACTCAGGGTTAGTTGCAGTTTTGTGATAATAAAATTAGTTGGATATGGAGAAACCAATGGGATACTTTTCTAAAAAGCTGAATCAACACTAAAAGTGGTAGTCTCTAGTGCAAAAAAAAGCGAGATTGCAACTGGCTTTAAACATTTTGAAGTATTTGTCCATCAAGGCTGTAGTAAAACACCATAATGATCATAACCCCTTTGCCTTTCTGCAAAAATTCAGAAACTAAAATGCAGCCTATTTCGGTCAAGTTTGCTATTAAAGTTTTATCACTTAAAGATTGTTCACATTGAGATGAAAAGTAATTGAATTGTTAATGTTTTGCCAAGAATGCAACTTTGCTTGACTCAGCTAAGTAACAACGGTATCAAAGAAAACTGTAGAGGTTACAGGTGAAACGAACAAATGAGAATGAGTTTGTAAATGTCTTAATTTTTTAAATATACATTTTTATTTCTGTCTACACTTACTCACAAGATATCATTTATCTCTCCTGTTTCTGGAAAAGAACCTTTTTTATGGATCCAATGTGGTACCTTGGTCCAGCTGCCTTCATATGAGACGCCTCTCAGAAGCTTTGTTGACATTTGCTGAATAATTGCATCTGCAAAGATCCCAGTGACAAATACTTGTGCTCAGCACCATCCAACTATGGGCATCAGAATATCACATTTACAATCATCTGAACATCTTAGAAGTTATCTTTTCTGCCCTGAAGAGCTAACCACTTTTGTCCAAAATGTTTTTTTCCTAATTGAATGTCTACAGAAAGAAATCCATGTTTGTTTTTGATAACCTAATGTTTGTGTATGAATGTTTTGTGTTGTTTGGATTGGTTGTATTGTCATATTATAAACTGCACGTTTTAACAAATTCTGCACCTGTGCCAAATAAGTTTTGTTTTACAACAAAATAATGATTTTGTGTCTATTGGAGAAATCTGGTTGATGGATCTCTTTATTCTAAGTCTAATTTAGAGAAAATCATGATTGGCTATATCAGGAACTGGTTAAAATAATCAAATTTATATTGTGACTTGAGGAGTAGTGGGGCTAGAGAAAGACAGTGCATTCCTCCAGCCTTGGTCAACATTTTAAAAAGAACAATTTGATTGAAGAGCTGAACCATTCACTGATTTTTCTGCAGAGAAAGCAGAAGAGCAGAGTCTGGCAGTGCCCTACTAGGACAGATTGAGGAGACTCGGCCAATATTAAGGAACAAAGAACAATGCAGCACAGGAACAGGCACTTTGGCCCTCCAAGCCTGCACTGATACATTTTACACCTCTATACTAAAACTGTCTTCGCTTACAGGATCTGTATCGTTTTATTCCCATCCTCTTCATATATTTGTCCAGGTGCTTCTTGAATGCTGCTATTGTGTCTGCTTCCACCACTTCTCTGGCAGTGCATTCTAGGCACTTACCACCTTTCATGTGAAGACCTTGCCTAGCATATCTCTTTTAAACTCCTTCCCCCACCACACCTTGAACCTGTGTCCCCTAGTAATGGACCTGTCCACTCGAGGAAAAAGCTTCATACTTTCCACTCCATCCATGCCATTCACAATCTTACAAGCTTCTATCAGGTCGCCCCTCAACCTCCTGTGTTCCAGTGAAAACAAACCCAGTCTATACAAGCTTTCTTCATAGCTAAAAATCCCGAGTACCAGACAACATTTTGGTAAACCTTTTCTGTACCACATCCTTCTGGTAGTGTGGTAACCAGAACTGTATGTAATATTCCAAGTGTGACCTAACTAAAGCTCTATAAAGCTGCAGCATAACTTGCCTATCTTTATACTCAATGCTCCTTCCAATGAAGGCAAGCATGCCATAGGCCTTTTTTACAACCTTATCTACCTGTGCTGCCACATTCAATGACGTGTAGACCTGCACACCCAGACCACTCTGCATATCAATACTCCTAAGGGTTCTGCCATTCACTGTACAATTTCCACATGTAATTGACCTTCCAAAATGTATCACCTTACAATTGTCTGGATTAAACTTCATCTGCCATTTTTCTGCCCATGCCTCCAGCTGATCTATATCCTGCTGCATCCTCTGATAATCCTCTGCACAATCCGCAACTCCACCAATATTTTTATCATCCACAAACTTACTAATTAGACAAGCCATGTTTTCCTCCAAAATCATTTGTATAGACCACGAACAGCAGAGGTCCCAGCACTGATCCCTGTGGAACACCACTAGTCACAGCCCTCCATTCCGAAAAGCATCCTTTCACCGCTACCCTCTATGATTAAGCCAGTTCTGTATCCATCTTGCCAGTTCACCCCTGATACCATGTGACATCACCTTTTATACCAGTCTGCCATGAGGGACCTTATGTCAAAGGCTGTACTGAAGTCCATGTAGACAACATCACAGTTGTCTCCATAGTTCAGAAGAACGAGAAGTGATCTAATTAAAGCATATAAAATTCTTGCAGGTCTTGATGTGGTAGATGCAGAAAGGATCTTTCCACTGGCAATGAGGGCAGGGAATCGAGAATTTGTGGACATTGCACCAATATAAGGGCAGGCATTTCGGACTGACATGAGGGATCTTTTCAATCAGAATGTGGAAAATCCTCAGAATTCTCTGCCCCATGTCACTATGGAGGCTTAGTCATTGAGTATGTTCAAGACCAAGATTGGTAGATTTCGACTAGATGCATCGAAGAATATGCAGGGAATGTGGAAAATGGCGTTGAACTAGAAGACAAGCCATGATCTCATGGAATGGTGCAGCAGGCTCACAGTACTAAATAGCTGCTACTCTTTTCACCCTTATGTTATGTTACAATGTGGGCTTCTTTCAATTTTGTTCATTTTGCGTTTACAACAGAAAGCAATAACGATAAGCATACCAAATCTTCCTTGATTTGAAAATTACAACCTTGTATGTGGCCTGAATGCTATAGCTTGGAACAATTACTTTTTTATATTTTGAAGTACCAGAAATCACATGGGATGCCAGACACAATCTTTTATCTAAATTACCAGATATAACAATTGCAAACCATTATGTTGAAAATAAACTAATAATCAGAAATGTTTTGAAACTGGGTAATTAAACAGAGAAGGATATGCACAGCATGATACTAGTGATAAAAACTTTTAATAGCTAACAGTGAAGAGGACTGTAAGTAACTTAAAGAGGAAATTGATGAAGTAGTAGATTGGGCAGTGAAAACTGGAGGGCCACCAGAGCAGCTCCATTAATGCCCAATGTTTGCCTGATGCAATTTTCCGATGGCAATGTAAATGGGCTAGATGCCTAGTCTAGTTTTCAGCAGGAGGTTTTCTTCAGTTCTTGGACATTTTTTCATGCCAGGCAGTGAGCAGCCCAACCAGCAAAAAAACCATTGACTTTGCTCTCTCCACTCTAATAATGCCCCAAGAAATATTTAATCATAATTTCAATGAGACCACAAGGAGCAAAAGCTATATGTCTGAGCCTATAAGAATGGTCTCATCGCAGTCCCTACAATACCCCCACCTGGGATCACCAACCTGATTGGAGACTCAATAAGTATGGGTGCATATTGTCTTCACAATTACATAGCAATTTAATAAGATTATAGGGGGAAATTATTTCTTCTAATTGGTGAATCAGTAACCAGAGGCATAAATTTCCACAAATTGTTATTAGGACCAAGCACGTTGGAGAATAATAGACGGGAATTGAAGAAATGTCTTGAAATTAAAATTTTAAGTGGCTCTGAGGGGAAATTATATCAAAAGAAAGTCCAGTAGGTCTTAAAGTACATTCTTCAAACTTTATTTCTCATACAGTGTAGTGATCTACAAAGACTTAAAAAAAGCCATTTCTGTTCACCTGTTACCTGTGGTCAACTCAATTCTTTGTTAGCCTACACATAAAGGGGGGTATATTTTGGTGGAGGTTCTTCCATTCGTCCACTACAACTTTAGTGTAAAAGCTACACCATCCCAACATAAAACTATATTTTACAGAGAGTTTCCTCTGAGGTCAGAGCTCTGTTCGTGATTATTTACCTAAAGTGTAAAACCTGTGGCAGTGTGTTTTGACATATATTATGTTGATCAGATCCACTGCATGAGAGGCGCATGCAACGAGAGGTTGATTGAGAAAGTAGTGGGAGGGTGAACATTTCTGGAAAATTGCCTTTCATGAAAAACGTACTTAAAGATTTCATAGGCATTGGGCAAGTAAATACCTGAAACTGAACCAAAATTCATACTCCTGTCCGGCTGTCCTGAACTAATGAGGTATTGATCCTACCAATATTGATCAATTATGCAACCCATAATTTCCCTATCAATGCTTCCTCAGACTATTACTTCTGCTCCAGAGCCTTTACTCAGAAAATCATCAACTACAGAAATTTCTAATCAACCTATTCAGATTACGCACTTCTAGAGCAGGTGGGACTTGAACCCTGGGCTCCTGGCTAAGAGGTAAAGAAATCAACAATTACATACTTAGCTAACTTAGTTGTACATGGACAATGAAGAATTTGAAGACATGATGGAATAAGTATTCAGTCAGGGTTGTTAGGCTGGCTTTCTACCCCTTCTTTTGATCTGCCTCTGATCCCATCCCTAATCTTAGGAGTCGAATAATTTAAATTATTGGGGCAATTACCTACTCATATAAAGGGAAAACCAGCCTGCTGAATTCACAGAATTGGCAAGTTATCAGGTTGGTACCTCAGTGATCTGAAAGAATAGATGTGGGGCCCAAACAGGGCTCCAGTAAAAATTGATAAGAATGCTTCAATATGCTACCCAACCTTTTTCAAGTAATGTGTTTAATAGTTATCACAAACCAAACTAGGTTGCATGACTTCTCCAAATAGTCAGTACATGAAATGCAAATTCATTTCTCCAATATCCGCATTTCATAAATGAAAACATTATTATTTGCAGGTACAAGTTATCCAAGTTACCCAAAATAAATGTCAACAAAATAAAGCTATCTTTCATGAACAAAACTGATAATTCCAATCTGTCTCACTTTCCTTATTATCTGCACATATATTTCATTCGTTATCTCTAAAGTTTTCAGGTTTTTCAATAAAATGCACGTGCATTTTTGTTGTCAGTTTATCTGGTATCTGCTTGTTCCTGAGGTGATGTTCCTTTCCTGGGAAGTGCTGTTCCTGTGGTGAGTAGTTGGGTAGAGCAAGACATTGTCTTTCCAATTCCATAGGTAGAATCTTACAGGGGTCAAAATGATGTGGATTATAGCAAGATGTGTGTCAGACTTGGAGGAAAAGACCAATAAGATGCATCTTGATGTGAGTTCATCTCGCTCCATCCTTTACATTTTTCACAAGTGCTTTGGTGAAGTTCTCACCAGGCAGCCAAAAGTTGCCAATTAACAATGATTTATGCTTGTTATTCTCCTTGTTGACAGCTCAACTTGCCTCATTAATATTCTGCTCCTGATCTCACCAAACTCAACTAACAAAATAGTCATTGGGAAAACCTGACATCGAAACTAAAGCAGGTACTTTTGGTGATTTTAGCTTTCCCCTTCTTCTGAATGGCCTTGTTTTTGTGCAAGAGCAAACAACAGCCCAGGGCATGGTCCATGAACACCAACCACAGAAACCCTTCTTCCACAGGTATTGGCTTTAAACATTCAGCAAATCCTTGCCACTAACCTGGTGCCTCTCTAATGTATTGGCAGTGCACCCTGGAAGCTCAAACTTGCGTGGCAGGGCACATAGGTAACCAGGAGTACCAGGTAGCATCAGGTGGAGTTACTGCACATGGACAGGCATCCAGCCCATGGCTTGGTCCAGGCTACCTACCAGGGCTGTTCACTTGCTCTGAACACACATTCACCTGGGAAGGTCTAGAATGCCTGCAGCATAAATGCCTTGCTTTGCCTTGTCTTGCAATGCCAATTGGTGTAATCACACAACCAAGCAGGTGGCAGTACTGCTCAGGCAAGGGAACATACACGGTTTCACATCAGTGTCACACCTGTACCACATGGCAGCAGTGTTCATGCCAACACACTGCATTTGCAAAAAGCAGTCAGCCGTAAACCAACATTTTCGGGGAGTAGTCCTCAGTGAAGTCCTGACAATCAGGAAGGCCTGGCATGGTTAGTAATGGGCAACCTCCTATATCAGTCCAGAACTTGGCCACAGTCAGGCATCTGGTCTTGATGGTTTTGCACAGGGGTTCCGTGCCTCTGAACTCCAGGGAGCAACATGTTTTCCTGGCAATATCATGTGGTAAGATGGGACAGAAATTGGAAATTGCTGACTATCCCTAATCAGACCTTGACTATCTAAATGTTGATTGATCCTGTCCCTCAGAAACCTCTCCAATAACTTGCCCACCACTGATGTCAGGCTCACTAGCCTGTAGTTCCCTGGTTTGTCTTTGCTACCTTTCTTAAACAATGGAACAACATTAGCCACTCCCCAGTCTTCCAGAACTTCACCAGTGGCTAAAGATGAAGCAAAAGCCTCTGCAAGGGCCTCTGCAATTTCTTCCCTAGCCTCCCACAATGTCCAAGGATGGACTTGATCAGGCCCAGGGGATTTATCCACCTTAATGTGATCTAAGGCTGCAAACACTTTCTCTCTGGCAACATTTATGCAGTCCAAAACATCCCTGCTTGCTTCCCTTATTTCCTTAGCATCCATGATTCTTTCCTCAGTAAACACGGAGGAGAAATAATCATTAAAAATCTCCCCCATTTCCTGTGGCTCCACACATAGACGGCCATGTTGATCTTTGCAGGGACCTATTCCCTCCTTAGCTGCCCTTCTACACATAATATAGCTATAGAACCTCTTGGGATTATCTTTAACTTTATCTGCCAGATCCATCCTATACCTCTTTTTGCTCTTCTGATTTCCCTCATAAGTGTGCTCCTACACTTTTTATAGTCATCTAGGGATTCACTTGAGCCCAATAACTTAAACTGAATGTGTGCCTTCTTCTTTTTCCTCACCAGAGCCTCAATATCCCTTGTCAGTCAGGGATCCCTAAACCTGCCAGCTTTTCCCTTCACCCTACCAGGAACATATTATCCCTGGACTCTTGATATCACACATTTTAAAGCCTCCCATTTGCCAATTGCTCCTTTTCCTTCAAACAGATTTACCCAATTGACCGCTGCTAGATCCTGCCTAATGGCCCCAAAATTGGCTCTGCTCCAGTTTAGCACCTCAACCTGTGGATTTGTCCTTTTTTTTTCCCATAACTATGTCAAAACTATGAGAGTTACAGTTCCTGGACCCAAAGTGCCCTCTGACTGACACTTCAGTCATTTGGCCGACCTCATTTCCTAAGAGAAGGTCCGGTGTTGCACCTCCTGAGTAGGGCCCTCTACATAGTGGTTGAGGAATTTTCTTGGACACATTTGACAAATTCCACTTCGTCCGGCCTTTTACACTTTGGGTGGCCCAGTCAATACAGGGGAAATTAAAATCTCCAACCAATACTACTCTGTTATTCCTACAGGTACCTGCAATCTCTCTACACATCTGCTCCTCCAGTACCCACTAGCTATTTAGGGGGTCTATAATACAGTCCCAACAGAGTGACCATCCCCTTCTTGTTTCTAAGTGCTAACCACATGGCTCATAAGAATATCCTCTCTAAACAGTGTTGTTATGTCCTCCCGTATCAAAAGGGCAACTCCCCCTCCTCACTTACTTGAATTTCTGTCATGCCTATAGCTTCTGTATCCTGGAACATTGAGCTGCCAGTCCTGCCCTTCTCTCAGCCATGTTTCTGTTATGGCTATAATATCCCAGTCCCCAGAGGTAATCCATGCTCTGAGCTCATCTGCCTTACCAGTCAGGCCTTGTGCATTGAAATAAATGCACTTTGAACCAGAGGTCTTTTCCTCCTCTTTACTAAGTCCTTGTCTATCCTGAATAGTAAACTCGCTCTCGATGGCTAACGTATTTTCTCCTGACTTCTCTGATACTTTCACACTTGCTTGATGCTGTCCTTCTTCAGTCATTTCTATTCTAACAGTCACAAACCATTTATCACCTTTATACTTGATGATACCAACCAGTTGTATGGTGTACAGTACTTCATCAGATTCATCAGATGACGTCTCACCAGCAATCTTATTTTATAGGCCTACTTTGCTTTTTCCAAACTAAACACTGCAAAGTGATTCAGCTTCTTACAGCTAGAGCACTGCTTTCCCCTTGTTAGACATGCTTTCTTTTCTTTTGTTTGGTGTCCTCCAAAATACTTACATCCTGAACTCTGGCTTTGATGTTTCTCTGGTCTTTCTGCAATGATTTCTTCCTTTTTTCCTGTTGCCCTTGGCTGGCCTGGAATGTTTCTCAGCAAACATTCGGCCTTGACTGTTCTTAATCAATGTGCTCCAGCGGATGATTGGCATCCTCAGGACTTCTGTTAGTGTTGGTAAGTTTCTATAGATTATATTTCTTGTTTCCCAGTAAACATGCTATGACAGCAGGGTCTCTTATGCCTAAAATAATCCTATCTCGAATGAGATAATTTTTCAGATGGCCAAACTAACAGATTTCAACTACTATAGTATCGTACTATTACTTACTCATCAGCAGACCCCTCTCTCCCTGGGCTCTGATGTTGAACATATGTTTGTTTACAACATTAATAGAAAGTTCAAAGTGTGTACTGAAAACATTCAAAATTTCTCCTATCTGTCTCATTTGCTTTTTATTGAGATCGACGGTGCTGTACAGTTTATAGTAGTCTTTTCCCAGCACTGATACTCAGACCTTTTCTTCAATTCTGTAGGTGTTTCATGGTTTTGCCACTTGAATTTCTGAGTGGAAGAATAAAATCCAAATCTGTCTGACATCTACTTTCATTTCTACAAAAGCAATGAGTGGAAAATTCAGTCATTCTGATTGTCTGGCACTTCAAAGGTGCAGACTGTAGTTCATAATCTTTCTTGCTGTACTTTTACAGTAGATGGCTCTCCTTACAGCTCTGAAAATACACTCAATCTCAGCTTCACATTTCTGACATCGTGTTTCAATTGTTGTGTTTAATGGGTGCCACAGCAGAAGTAGAAGTCACATGACTGTGGTAAGCCAGCCAGTACATTATGTACAAATATGTTCCTCCAAATATCACCACATAGTAAAAAGTTATTCAGTGATCATTGATCTCACGGGAAGTCAAAGAATGGGCTCAGCATTGAAATGTTGGTTCCTCATAAATAAGAAGATCTGCTGTAAGCCAGTACAAGAAATCTATATGGACAGTATTAATATCCAAATGTTTCTGAGCTTCCTTACATTATTGCGAGATGATTCTTCCAAGAGAGTAATTTAATTTTGCAAGTAATTTTATTGGTTGAATCATGTTTACATAATGTTTATATTTACAAAGAAACAAAACAATACAGCATGGTGACTTCTGTTGAAAAGTACACAGCTGAAATATCATTGGCAGAATTTTCCCAGCGCCTGAATGACATATGCTAAGGTGAGAAAACCGTTAGAATACAGCAAGAATGAAAAAAATGAGATTCTCAATGTTGAAAGAAAGAGCCAATGGCTAGGTGAGAAGCTCCCTAATGTGTAGTGAGAGGCCTATTTTTACGAAGTACCATCTCATTATTAGTTAATCTAATTTCATTCACATATAGCTTGCAACTGTCCCAAGTATTAAGAAATGAGAAATTCAACAAAAAGAAGAGAGGTAGAGTTACCTCTGGCAACTATAACAGATGACAGGATTGTGGGAATGATAACAAATGAAGGAATCTCAGGAATGCCTGGGCTATGGTCAATAGTGTTTTAGATGTGACTCAAAGTATCATTACACAACGAACTATCTAAATGGAATAACAAGCTTTTACAAATTACACACGATATTAATGGTTCAGAAAGATAAATGGTGATATTGATTGGGCAGAGGAAATTGTATTAGTTATAACATGATTCAGAATGTTTTAGTGGCAAACTCATTCAATTGTATTGTGTTGGACAGTGAACACATGCCCACATTGTATGACTAAAAAGTTACTTTTTTTAATAAAGATAAAAGTAACAATGAGGTTTAGGAATGATGACATGCTGAAATCATTTTTAAAAATTGTGATTCCCTGTAAAATAGCTGGAGTTAACCATTTTATCGTCATAGCTATAGTGTCAAGTGAAATAACCTAACTCTTCAGAAGGCCATCTATGTAGAAAGTTCAAGTTTAACTGTACAAGCCACATGACAAGGCAAGTGTTTTGGAGAAGTCATTGCTAAAGTAAGACTATGATGGGGAGGAGAGTCAGATCACAAGTACATTTGCAGTGAAGAACAAAAAGGAGTAAAGTTTTAAGAACCAGAATGATTTGATCCTACCTGACAAAACAAACAGCATTTTCTTTTGGGACTAAGAATAAAAGAAAAATGTAAATACTAGGCAGGTGTTCTTTGCATCAGGGGACAAGAGTTAAAAGGGTACAAAAAAGGCTAATTATCTTAAATATGAAGTCAGCAGTTTTATCATACATCTTTTCACAGATTAAAAATCCCACTAACAAACGCAGGAGTAAGAGAGAATAAGCATACTAAACTTACAGAGGGGACCAGAGATAATTGTAGAATATGTAAAAACTCTGATAAGACATTATCATGGCCATTATCTCCCATTAGCAAGAGCCTTTAACAAAGTTGTAGCAACAGATTTAAAGGTATGGGATAAGGAAAATAAAACATTTTCATCTTCCACTTTATAGACAGGACAACTTGATACAGTCAGTCTACAATAATATGCAGCAAAGGGAAAGGAGTAACAATGGACAAGATAATGGAGAAACAGATAGGGGCTGAACCGGACTCATTGGTTAAGTTCCTAGATGTACATGTGAAAATACGAGCATTGTGGTAATGAACACAGCAGCAGAGAGTTTCTTTAAATAACGGAAATAGATGAGATATTTCATAATAATCTTAACAGACCAACCAAGTCATAAAGTAACATCCACCCTGGCATGGGCGATCCATGAGGGCAAAGGGTTGGGTTTACAGACCAAATCAATAGGTTTTTGGGATAAATCTAAAATTCCTTTGGTAATGAGTGACCATCTCCTGACTTGGGGCAGATTACGATTAACTCCACTTTTTCTTTGCACTTGAATGCCTGCAAGTAAGGAGAAGGGTATTTTATAAGGATCAGGTTTCAGAGAGTATTCAATGAGCCTTATGGCATCATACAATTCCAGAGATAAATTTTAATCCAGAGGACATGGTATAAAACAAAAGAAAAAAGCAGAATGAGAAGAAAGATCCAGTTAAGGATATAGGTAGTGATAGAAAATAGTAATTTCATGACATGACAATCATTGTTAAGGTGCATTCCTTAAGGTTAATTGGTATTGATTACAGGTACTTTCAAATCAACCTGTTCAGAGATGTTATTACACATCCCTGGAGCAGGTGGGATTTGAACCCAGGCCTTCTGACTCACAGATAGGGACACTATTACAGAGCCACAACAGCCCTTTGGCATTGATTACACACTTAACAAAATCAGAACATATTGTAGGAAGTGATGACATACCATGGACTTCACTTCCGCATATGTTGAGCAATTATGAGGACAAGATTATGATTGAATATGAACTAAGTGATATGGGGACATGGAACAAGGCTATTCTTCGTGGCTACAAACAAATTCTGAAGTAAGTTAGTAAGTTGGTAAAGGATGCCAATACGAGTTGGACAGCAGGTAAGAATTTGATGTGGACACTGAGGTACCAGATAGGGACAGCCAGCCTTTTCATATGGATGGATATTCATAGAAAAAGTGCACGCTGAGGATCATATAAGGATAAAGCCACATTCATGGCTCAGAGTTTCAAACGGGAACTTGATGATCAAGATGTTACAGTGGATTTCCTTACTTTAGGAAAGGTGATCTTGAGGCTCTTTTTGTTCTTTTTTAGTTCTTGGGAATGTAAGCTAATTGATACATAAGCCACATTTTTGCACGGTGAGAGTTCACAAGAAAGTATTTTTGAAACCACCTAAAGAATGTAGAAGGGAGGCTATAGAGATTAAACAAATATGTTAATAGGTTGAAAGGTACAGCAAGGCTATGATGTTTCCTGTTTAGGTCCATCTCAGTAAGAATAGGTTGTATTCAGCTTAAAGCAGACTTGGCATTGTTCTACTGCTATCATAAAGAGAAACTATATTTATCATATACATTAACAATTTCTCTTCGGGGGTATTCTACAGAATTTGAACAATGTATTATAGCTAAACAAAAAGGGAAAGTAGGATTGGAAGTCAGGCTTCGGTGGCCTATAAATATGTAAGATTAGATATTCAACACAATAAGTCAGGAATGACATTGGGTCAATTGACTTACTCGGAAAGTCACATCCGATAAATCAGGCCAGGTCCTCACAGAAAGAAGAGTTTGATTCTAGGGAAGAAACACAGCAGTTATTAAGCTTGATTGAGTGAACTGGTTGTGCACTCAGGCTAGACCTAATGTCAGCTAGGTAACATTGGAACAGAATGCTAGGATGAAAATGCTACTGTTGAAGTCTTGAAAGCAAAAAAAAATTAAAGAAATTAAATTTTAAAAAATCACACTCAATGTTCCAGTTTGGGTGATCCCGAAACTAAAGCTTTTTAGCAATGTTTCACATGTCAATTTTATGGATAGCTCCTTCAGTACCGCAGGGTTTATCAAATTCCTGGTGGGAAAGAACAGCAAACGTTACCTTTGACATTGGGAAGCCAAGAACAAAAAAGGCACTTAATTTGTTGAATCATTTGTGTTCATGAAAGTTATGATAGAGGTGTATTTATCCAATACTCTAAAGGAAATCCCATAATAAGTCATACTGTGAGAAAAACTCACCCATAAAATCTTGCGTAGCTAACCATTCTCTTTGGGCAATATGAATTTATAGATTGAGGATTGGCCTTGGTAACATAATGGAAATTGTAGAAAGAAAAAAAATTCCAAAATAAAGTGGGTTAACTCAAGTCACTAATGTCTGATAATTTCACAAAAAAGTTCTTGCTGCAAGGAATTATTGGAGATCCTCAAAGAGGGACACCTGGTGGTAATCAGGAGGTACTGGAACATGAAAAAATCCACTTTTGTTTGAATTGGTTTGTGATTCATGTTGATTGATTTCAAGAAATAAAGGGGAATGTGGAAAGTTGATAATATGGTATGAAATCTGATACTTTTCAGTTGTATTATAAGGTATGATAATGTTCTCAATGATTGTTTGTTTGTCTTCATATGTTTCATTAGAGAGAAGAGGGATATTTGTTAATAGAACAACTAGTTAAGCAAGTGATTGGGATTAACTGTTTAGTTATTGGATGGATAGGGCCCATTGTGGCCTTTGAACTGGGTTCAAGTCCCACCCGGTTCAGCGGTGTGTAATAACATTGCCGAACAGATTGATTAGAAAAGTAGATTGGATGGGTAGCTACGAAGGAGAGCACTCCCCCATATTTGTTGTTGCATTGCCCTGGTTGGTATTGCTTGTTCATTTTTTTTTAAATTAGTAACCCAGGTGATTGGTTGGCTGTTTTTTAAAAAAAAAACAAATGGGGAACAAAATGGGACTGGTTAGGTGACAGAACTATAAGACTAAGTAGTTAATAAATTCTGTCCATGAGTAGAAGTGTCTTGTTTTTGTCTCACTGACTGGTTTGGATTCAAATTGACATTGACCAAGTCATGAGATGGATGCGAGATAAACAATGACAGTCTGAACCAAAATTCACATTTGTCAAAATGAATTGAAATCAGTCAGCCCATTGGAGCAAGAAGAAATTCTTATCTCCAATTTTGATTTCCACCTTTTTACCAAATTTCACATATTAGTGATGTAACTTTGACTGCAATTAGTAAACCTAAAGAAACATACGTTCCATAGATGGAATAAATGAAACAAGCTTGTATTTCATAGACAACAACAAAAACAGAAGTTGCTGTAAAAACTCAGCAGGTCTGGCAGCATCGGTGAAGAAAAGATCAGAGTTAACGTTTCGGGTCCGGTGACCCTTGCTCAGAACCCTATTTATTTCATAGAACTGTTCTTGGCAGAAAGGGGAAGAAAAATTTTTACTGCAATTTATATCAGTTGGAGAAGTGTTCTCTTGGCCTCTTAAGAAGGAAAAGCACCCAATGACAGAGCTGATTAAAAAGAAGCACCAGAACACCAAAATGTCAAAGAACAACTTAAATATTTGCTATTGTCATGATAGAAGGCATCAATTGTGGCCTCCGGCTAAACCTTATGCCTTAGGGCATGGAACTGCTTGTTCCTTTCAGTTTCCTTTTATACTGGACACTATCCTTTTTAACTTGCACTCTCTCTGCATGTGTAGACCGATTTGATGTCAGGGTGAGCTGATAAGATTTTTTTTCACTCAAGATAACCTAGTAAATGGCTCATTACTAATACAATAGATATTGGGTAACCATATTTTTATTAGAGAGAGATATAGCCTCATGCTAGAAAAGAATTTTAAGCACCTGTTGCAACCAATCAAGGAGATTGAAAGATCAGAGCTAATTCATCTCTCTAACTGGTCTTAACAGGGGCTCTTGTGGGAATCAGCATCTACCAGACAGATGTACTCTTAAACTATGTCTACCTGCTGGCTCTAAATTCCATTTTTATGACAAGTATAATTGCCTTTAACTCAGAAACCCATGAGTATGTTTTCAGTTTAACGTTGTTGGTAACCACTGAGCTGAAGAATTATATAATTAACATTGAAGTCACGTATTTCACACTTCTGTGGTTCAATTTTTTTTTCTCAGGCATACTGTGCTCACTAATGATTTTTCCAGTTTCAGACTTTCATCTTAGTGCTTGTGTTACTATGCTAGAGTCAAGTTCTTCAGTAACCTATGCAAAAAAAAACACTTTTGTGCTCAACCAACAGTATTTGATGTACTAAGACCCTATTTGTCAAAGGTTCTGCCTGCTTCAGTTTGACATGAAGACATCAGTAATCAGAAATGAGTGCCACTAATGATAACCAGGTTAAAATAAATAGAACTAAACTTAATATTTATAAAACTTGGCTTGGCTGTTCATTTAGCATATTCAGGAATATTCAGAAAAGTTCTTTTTCCCACATGATTATTGCCCTTCTTTTTAATAATTAAGTGGGCTTGAAGAAATTATATATGGCAGCTAAGGTTCCAGATATGTGCGGCACTATATGCATGTATATCACAGTGACTTTTAAATAATTTATGATAAATAATAATGAAGTTCTGTGTGTAATGAATCCATGGTATTTAAGAATAGACTGGGCATCAATAACTGAATATAACAGTTTATTAATTCTGTACTTTCTCTATATTTCAGTCAGTTTTTGATTTTATATATCTATTTCTATGACACACGTTTAAGAGCTAAATTAAGAATGATCATTCAGTAATACTGAAAATATGCTTGAAAAAGAAAGCTCACCATCAGGAATCTATTTAAAACTCAAATAGTACAAAAAAATGCGATTCACATCCTTCTGCCAATTTCTATTTCTTAACATTACTATGAACTGTTAATGCAGATAGCTTTATCAATAGTGATGATTTAAGAAGTTACTGAGGGTGACTATTAGAGAGCTGTTACCATTGCTAAATATGCAACTTCATATCTAGAGTCAAATTAGCAATTTGATTCTGCATGCTAGCAACCCTTGAAATCAGTTTTGCAAAGATGTCTTCTGGCTCTATTTACTGGAAAAAAGTAAAGCCTTGAACTACTGTAGCTCCAAATCATCAGGTATTTGTAAATAAAAATATATCACACACTCTTCACTAACGACTTATCTATGTTTACTAATTAATTATCAAATCAACTGATTGTGAACAAACTAAAAGTAACAAAATATATTAATAATAAACTACTAATCAGCAGAAAATTGGGCAATCATTTTTCATATTTGCCCCCAAAGACACCATTCATAAGCATAATTCATTCTTCCATTCATTCTTCACTCAGTTTTTTAACTGCCATTTTCCTTCTTTATTCCTGTACCAATCCAGTGTTGGGCAGATTTAAGAGAGCCAAAATGAAGATCCCTCCATTATTTCATCTATTGATTGAATACTATTTCCCTGATGGGAGTAAGGGAAACAGATCTTTATCTGTACCTTATTGGTTGGGTACTGTGGCTTGTGGTTATGCTTTGCCTCATCCTTCAAAAGAAAAGCAAGTGTAGTGAATTGTGTTCAGATCATGTGGTTGTGACTGTTGAGAATCTGACAGTGTACAAAAGGTTTGAGATCTGGATGTGAGGCTTGCAATAGTGAGATTAAGCTGTGAAAGAGATAGTTGGTGAGTGGGGGAGGGGAGATTAGCGGTGAATTGAGGCTAGTGGCTTACATATAAGGATATGGCTTTTGAGGTGCATCGACTGATCCTAACCAGTCATTTGAGATCATTGAACTTCTTATGGCACTGCATAAAGTTCTCAGGATGTTACAATTCCTGTCGAGACCAGTACCTTTTCAAAAGAAATTTAAACTTAATTATAGCTGAAAGGTAGACATGATAAAATCTTATATTGTAAAACTTTTACTGTAACAAACAGCTACCAAAGCATTATTATTGGAGGCCACTCATACTTTAAACTATGGAACAGAACTTCTGCCTTATACTTTTAGCACTACAAAAACACCAACTTCAAAACTTTACTTTGCACTATCCTTTAGACTCCCTTGGAACCAATCCAAAGTGATCCATAACTCCTGAGGATTCACTTCCATTGTTTTCCTTTACCTGGTAACTTTTAATCAAATACTATCTTTCATGGAGCAGGCTTTTCACAACGATTCTCCCTTTGGTGCACTCAAGGTAAAGCTTCCACCATCATTTTGAATCCTCACCAATTTGGTCTTTTCAATTTGAGTGTCAGCTTCCATCTACATTTTTGTTTGGTGAACCATAAGGAGTCTAAGCATCTGTCTCTTTCCTCTCCTAGACACTGGCATGCTACTGGTGTCCATAGGTTTACATGGATTTCTTAGAAACCCCTTCCCTCTCAAAGCTTATCTTTGTGACAAAGTGAATCATTTGGACCTTGCAGCCAGGCACAAATATTGACTAACTGTTCTTCAGACACCAAGATTCTTCCATCTTGGAAGAAAATTGATAGCTTAAGTCTCAAATATTTAATACCCAACATTCTCAACAATTTCCCTGGCACTTTGAAGACTAACTATCTAATCATTGTAAATTCAGATGATCCTCCATTATCTTCAATGTTCTTGCATGTTCTTTCCAGCAAAAATCTGATCCTCCTTTTTAACCTTCAACAACCTCATTATGCAGGCTTGTTGTCAGGCATACCTCAGAACTCTGTTTTATACCAAATTGGAGATAATCCCAAAATAATGATCCTATGAACAGTTTTTATTCACTTGTCAGACATTGGTGTTACTGGCTAGGCCAGCGTTTATTGTTTCTCCTTAGTTGCTGTTGAGTAGGTGGTAGTGAGCAGCCCTTTGAACCGCAGAAATCCATGTGCTGTAGGTAGACCCACAATGCTATTAGGGCAATCATTACAACTGAGTGACTTGCTATTTATTGAATCTGAATTCTACCATCTGCCATGGTGGGATTTGAACCTGGATTGCTGGAACATTACCTGACTTTCTAGATTAATAGTTTAGCAATAATACCACTAAGCCATAGGCTCTCTTATAACAACAGTTACACTGCTTTCATTGACTGTGGCAAACAAATACTTCTATTGCCTTTTGAGAGTACGTTTGGAGGTCTTCTTGGCTCCATTTGCAATGCTTATTTTTACTGTCCTGTCCGTCACCTAATATGAGGCCTTCAGTGATGCGCGTGAGAACTTTGAAGCAAATCCTTTGTCTTGTGCACCATTAGTCACTCTTCCTGTGGCTCGGATTCACTTTCTAAGAACTTCAAGAACTTCTAAGAACTTCCAGCCAGACAACATTTGACCTTTGAGAGATGTCATTTGGTGTTAACTAGTACAGGCTAACTTTTACTGGCACCAGACTCGCATGAACTTGGGCATCCTGCTGATACATGGCATCGAGCACAATGTTTAGCATTGGATTATACTTAATTATCATGGAAATAAGAAGCAGCAAAAAGTTTGCATGCTGTTACATAAAAGGTAATGGGCACAGGTTAATAAAAAAATTGTGACCCCTGATCAAACATATCAAGAAGTCCTTAATTATTTAGAGATGAATTTAATATTTCAGGATTGTAATGGATAAACTTTCAAATCAAATCTTCTCAACACTCATGATTAAAACAAAAGCCTTAAATGTGATTGTCTGCAGTTTCTTTATCCTCAGGAGTGGAAGGCCCCTAATGTTGGTGCTCATGTGTCCCATAATGTAATTATGGAACGGAAGACAGAAAATAGTTGTAGTAATAAATAGGAAGCATTTTTCATTCCATGTAATGCTCATTTAGAACTTCCCTTTCCACCCCAACTCACCAGAGTCAAGACAGGATGTAAGAATCATATTAGATTCCATGGGTTAGATTTCCAGTTGGTATTCTTCAAAGGATAAGGCTGTTTAAAAAATATGAGAACAGCCTTGTATCCACAACTACTTATCATGTACAAAGGCAAATATTTGTAGGAGTACAGCAGGAGACACGTGCAGTAAATTAAATAATAAAATGCAAACTTTCAGTACAGCAAAAAACCTTGGGAAAGTTGAATAATTAGACTACCAGTAGTAATCAAACTTAAATGAAAAACTGAATGGAAACTGTGTACTTAAAGATGGTGAAAGTAGTTTAATCTCTTGATGCTGATGTGCAAAATAACTGCTTACCATCTCTACACTTATCCCTTTTTCCTTTCTAGGTTACAAGACAATCTCCACTTTCAATCATGACCCTTTTTTTCCTCCCAATTATGGCTCATCATCCCCAACCTCCATAATCCTGATCAATAAGGACCCAATCTCCATAATCCTAATGAGTAAACATCCACACTCCGTAATTCTAATCAGTAAGGACTAAGTGCCACAAGACACTTGAATGCCCCAATATCTGCCACCTTAAAAATGATTGCTGGCAAATGGCTTGGCATGTTGGGAATTCAAATGCATATCTAAATCTTTAAGCTCCCACTATAGTACCATATACAAGTTACTGCACAGAAAGAGCTCATTCATTTTCTTTTTGTTGAAGGAACTAGCCACCTATTCTAATCCCACTTTCCACTATCTAGTCTAAAGCTTTGCGGGTTGCTTCAGGTGTAGATCTAGGTTTCTTATAAATGAGTTGAGGGCTTCCTTCAAAAACAGGGTAGCAAATTCTGAAAAAAGTTTTTTTCTTCTTGTCCCCTCTAATCCTTCTACCAATCACTTTCAATCTATGCCACTCGTAAATGAACTCTTCACCAGGAAAGCTGGTCATCCTTGTCCACTCTGTCGAAACCCCTCATTATTATCTATACCTGAGTTAAGTCAACACTCAGTTTCTGCCATTTTAAGGAAAACAACGCTAACCTGTCCAATCATTCCTCTTAGCTGAAATTTTCAAGCTCTGTCAAAATTCTTGTAAATCTCCTCTATAGTCTCTTTGGACTAATTACGCCCTTCCTCTAATGTGTATACCAGACCATACACAAAACTCCAGCTGTGGCCTAACTAGTGTCTTGTATATTTGGAGCACTATATCCCAACTTTTTGATTCAATACGTCACCCATTAAAGTAAAGCATCTCATGTGGCTTCTTTACTGTCTTATCTACCTTTTGTCCAGCCTTCAGGGGCCTCTGGATAAGCACTCCAATACTCCTCATTTCCTTTAACTCTCAATACCCTTCTGTTTGTTTTATATTCCCCTGATTTGTTTGCTCTCTCTAACTGAATAACTTCACACTTCTCTGGATTGAATTTCATTTGTCACTTTCCCATCTGCTCCACCAACCCAAAAATATGTTGACAGAGTTTAGAAAGATATAAAAATAGCAGGGTTGTTGTGGTGGGTGATTTTAATTTCCCCCGTATTGACTGGGACTCACTTCATGCTAGGGGCTTTGATGGAGCAGAATTTGTAAGGACCCAATTCAGGAATGTTTCTTGACACAGTATGTAATCAGTCCAACCAGGGAAGGAGTCATACTGTACCTAGTTTTGGGAAATGAGCCTGGCCAGGTGACTGAAGTTTCAGTGGGGGAGCACTTAGGGAGTAGTGAACATAATACCTCGTGGATAGGAATAACAGCAGTGCTCGGGTGAAGATGTTAAATTGGGGGAAGACAAACTACAACAATATTAGGCAGGAAATGGAGAGTGTTGATTGGAGGTAGCTGTTTGAGGATAAATCCACACTGGACATGTGGGATCATTGCAAAAGTTGTTAAAAGTTCAGAAGCAGTACGTTCCTGTGAGAATGAAGGATAGGTATGGCAAGTTATGAGAACATTGGATGACCAGGGATGTTATGACGTTGGTCAAAAAGAAAAAGGAAGCATATATAAGTTCGAGGAGGATGGGAATTGACAAAGCCCTTGAAGTATGTAAGGAAAGTAGGAAAGTACTTAAGTAGAAGGGCTAAAAGGGGTTATGAAAAGTCATTAGCAAACAGGATTTTGGAGAATCCCAAGAGTTTTTATACATTTATAAAAAGTAAGAGGGTTACCGGGAAAGGGTCGGCCAATCCAAGGACAAAGGAGGGAATGTATGTATGGACCCAGAAGAGGTAGGTGAGGTCTTTATTGAATACTTTGTATCAGTATTCACCACAGTGAAGAAATTGGTAGAGGATGACCTTAGGGAAGGGAGTGTCGAATTTCTAAGCCAAGTGTTGCGCATCTTAAGTATTAAGATAGACGAGTCCCCTGGTCCTGATGGGATCTATCCTATAATATTGAGGGAGGCAACAGAACAAATTGCTGTAGCATTGACAGACATCTTTGTGTCCTATTTGGCGATAGGTGAGGTCCCAGAGGACTGGAGAATAGCTATTGTTGTCCCATTGTTTCAAAAGGGTAACAGGGATAATCCTGGAAATTACAGGCCTGTCAGCCTCACATCAGTGGTAGAGAAATTATTGAAAAAGATTCTCAGGAACAGGATCTATACATATTTGGAAGGAAATAGACTGATTAGCTATAAACAGAATAGTTTTGTATGGGGGGGTTATGGCTCACTAACTTGATGGAGTTTTTTGAGGAGGTGACGAAGATGATTGATGACAGAAAAGTGGTTGATGTTGTCTACATGGACTTCAGTAAAGCCTTTGACAAGGTCCCTCATGGCACATGGTGTCAAGGGTGAGCTGGCAAGATGGATACAGAACTGGTATAGTCATTGGAATCAAATGGTAGTTGTGGAAGGATGCTTTTCGGAATGGAGGGCTGTGATTAGTGGTGTTCCACAGCGAACAGTGCTGGAACCTCTGTTGTTTGCAACCTACATAAATGATTTGGAGGAAAACATAGCTGATCTAATTAGTAAGTTTGCAGGTGATACAAAGATTGGTGGAGTTGCAGATAGTGAGGAGGATAGTCAGAGGATACAGCAGGATATAGATCAGTTGGACGCATGAGCAGAAAAATGGCAGATGGAGTTTAATCTGGACAAATGTGAAGTGATGTATTTTGGGAGATTAAGTACAGGTGGAAATTATACAGTGAACGGCAGAACCCTTAGGAGTATTGATATGCAAGGAGATCTGGGTGTGCAGGTCACAGATCACTGAAAGTGGCAGTGCAGGTAGATAAGGTTGTAAAAAAAGGCTTATGGCATGCTTGCCTTCATTGGAAGGGGTATTGAGTATAAGGATAGACAAGTTATGCTGCGGCTTTATAGAACTTCAGTTAGGCCATTCTTGGAATAATGCATACATTTCTGGTCACCACATTGCCAGAAGGACGTGGATGCTTTGGAGAGGGTACAGAAAAGGTTTGCCAGGATGTTGCCTGGTATGAGGGATTTTAGCTATGAAGGGCAGCACGGTGGCTCCGTGGTTAGCACTGCTGCCTCACAGTGCCAGGGTTTGATTCAACCTTCAGGCAACTGTTTATGTGGAGTTTACACATTCTCCCGGTGCCTGCGTAGATTTCCATCGGGTACTCTGGTTTCCTTTCACAGTCCAAAGATGTGCAAGTTAGGTGGATTGGCCATGCTGAAATTGTTCATAGTGTTCAGAGATGTGCAGCCTAGGTGGGCTAGCCATGGGAAATGCAGGGTTACAGGGATACAGCAGGGGGATGGATCTGGGTGGGATGCTCTTCGGAGGGTCAGTGTGGACCCATTGGGCCGAATGGCCTGTTTGCACACTATAGGGATTCTATGTTGCAAATTCTATAAGAAAGGTTGGATAGACTGGGCCTGTTTTCACTGCAACGCAGGACACTGAGGAGCAACCTGATAGAGGTTTATAAGATTGTGAATGGCATAGATAGAATGGAAACTATGAGGCTTTTTCCCAGGGTGGAGAGGTCAATTATTAGGGGACAAAGGTTCAAGGTGCGAGGGGAGAAGATTAAAAGAGATGTGCGAGGGACGTTTTTCACACAAAGGGTGGTGAGTGCCTGGAATGCCCTGCCAGAGGATGTGGTGAAAGCAGACAGAAAAGCAGTTTTCAAGAAGCACCTGGGCGAAAGCATGAAGAGAAAGGGAATAGAGGATATGGATCCTGTACGTGAAGAAGTTTTAATATTGAAGGACGAAATGTGTCGGCGCAGGGCCGAAGGGCCTGTTCCTGTGCTGTATCGTTCTTTATACTTATATCATCCTGCATTCAGCAGCCATCCTGTTCACTATCAACTATGTGGCCAATTGATATGCTGTCTGAAAATTTCTTAATCATGCCTCCCATATCCAAATCTAATTCTTGAACATATATCACAAAAAACAAGGGACCCAACCCTGAGCCGTGTGGAACACAATTGCAAATTTCCATTTGCAAAAACATCCACTGACCACTACCTTTTGTTTCTTGTTACGAAGTTATTTTTGGATATGACATGCGCTAGCCCTTTGTATTTCATGGGCCGAATTTTTCTGACTAGATTGCCATGTGGAACTTTGTCAAAAACCTCAATAAATCCATATATAAAGCATCCCTTATCAATCTGCTATTTTGCTTCCTTGAAAGTTAGTAAGACACAAATTTTCCTTAACAAAGTCATGTTGACTATCCCAGATTAATTTGTGCCTTTTTAAGTAACAGTTAATCCAATCTTTCAGCATGGATTCTAGCAATATGCCCACCATGATTGAATCAGAGGGTGGCAGTGATGACATTGAGAGGAATTCTATGGGACAGCACTGCAGTCACCATGACTGGGGAGTGGATTGTGACACAACACCCTCAGCGATCGATGCAAGGAAGAGCATCAAATCAGAGGGTGGTGGTGACATCACTGAGAGGATTTCTGGGAGGCGGCACTGCAGTCGCCACAACTGGTCTGAATATCGCAGAGGAGCTGTATCAAGGAGTGGTTAAACCTGAAGTTGTAAATTAGCGTAGTGTTTCACTCTACCCCACCCTCCACCTCCTTGAACCAAAATAAAGGCACTGCGAGGGGAACAGGCAAGGTAAGATTCTTATCTCTTTTTTTAAGTGTACAAGGACAGAGATGGCAGTTAGGGCAGTCGTATGCTCCTCCTGCCAGATAACAAGAAGTAACATGGATGAACTTAGAGCATGGATTATTATATGGAATTATAATGTTACTGCCATTACAGAAACATGGTTAAAGGAGGGACAGGACTGGCAACTTAACATTCCAGCCTATCACTGTTTTAGATGGGAAAGAAAGAGAAACAAAAGGGGTGGGAGAATTGCATTGCTGGTTAGGGATCACATCACAACTGTGTTGAGGGAGGATATATCGGAGGGATCTTGCAGTGAGGCATTATGGGTGGAGCTCAGGAATATAGACATCCCAACAGCCCACGGGAGACAAAGGAGCAGATATGTAGTCAGATACTGGAAAGGTGTTGAAAAAGCAGGGTAGTAGTAGTGGGTGACTTCAACTTTCCTCTTATTGACTGGGACTCCCTTAGAGCCAGGGGCTTTGATGGACAGTAATTTGTTAGATATGTCCAAGAGGGCTTTTTGAGACAGTGTGTTGACAATCCAACCAGAGAGGAGGCCACACTAGACTTGGTACTAGGGAATGAACCAGTACAGGTGATCAATGTTTCAGTAGCAGAGCATTTTGGGCTTAGTGACCATAACTCCATAAGAGTCAGGGACAAGGACAAGGGTGGCCCTTGGGTAAGGGTGCTTAATTGAGCAGGGGTCAATTGCATCCAAATTAGACACGAACTGGGGAATGTGGATTGGGAGCAGTTATTTGAGGGCAAATCTATGTCTGGCATGTGGGAGGCTTTTACAGACCAATTGATTAAAGTGCAGGACATGCATGTCCCTGCAAAACTAAAGGATAGGATTGGCAAGATTCAGGAATCATAGATGACAAGGGAAATTGTAAGTTTAGTTAAATTAAAAGGAAGCATGCAATAGGTCTAAGCAGCTACAAACTGATAATGCCCTTGAGGAGTATAAATAAATTAGGAAGGAACTTAAATGTGGAATTAGGAAGGCTAAAAGGGGCCATGAAATGTCTTTAGCAAACAGGGTCAAGGAGAATCCCAAGGCCTTTTATGTATATATCAGAAGAAAGAGGGTAGCAAGAGAAAGAGTGGGACCAGTCAAGGACCAAGGAGGGAAGTTATGTGTGGAGCCACATGAAGTGGGGGAGATCCTTAATGAGCACATTGTATCATTATTCACCAAGGAGAAGGTCATGACGGATGTTGAGGTCAGGGATGAATGTGTGAATACTCTAGAGAATGTCAATACATCGAAGGAGGAAGTTTTGGGTATCCTAAATTGGATTAAGGTAGATAAGTCCCCAGGGTCAGATGGGATCAATTCCAGGTTACTGCGCGAGGCGAGGGAAGAAATAGCTGGGGCATTAGTGGATATCTTCACGTCCTCTTTGAACATAGGTGAAGTTCCAGGGGACTGGAGATGAGCCAATGTTGTTCCCTTGTATAAGAAAGGAAGCAGGGATAATCCAGAAAATTTTAAGCTGGTGAGCCCAATGTCTGTGGTGGGGAAGCTCTTGGTAAAGATACTGAGGGACAAGATATAAGCACATGTGGGAGACAATGGACTAGTTAGTGACAGACAGCATGGTTCTGAACGGGCAAGGTCATGTCTCAACATCCTGATTGAATATTTTGAAGAGGTGACAAAGACAATTGATGAGGGAGGAGCTGTGGATATAGTTCATATGGACTTTAGTAAGGCATTTGATAAAGTTCCACATGGCAGATTGGTTCAAAAACTAAAATCACATGGGATTCGGGGTGGGCTGGCTAGATGGATTCAAAACTGGCTTGGTCATAGAAGACAGAGGGTAGTGGTGGAAGGGTGTTTTTTAGAATGGAGAATGGTAAGTAGTGGTGTTCCATAGTAGTCAGTCTTAGGTCCTCTGTTGTTTGTAGCATATAGAAAGGATCTGGAGGAAAATGTGCATGGTCTGATTAGTAAGTTTGCAGATGAGTTGTTGATAGTGCCAATGATTGTAAAAGGATACAACAGGATATAGATAGATTGGTGACTTGGGCACAGAAATGGCAGATGGAATTTCATCCAGACAAATGCAAGGTGATGCGTTTTGGAGGATCAAATTTAGATGTGAATTATACTGTAAATGGTAGAACCCTTAGGAACATTAACATATAGATGGATCTGGGCGTGCAGGTCTACAGCTCCGTAAAAGTGGCAACAAAGGTGGCCAAGATGATTAAGAAGGCATATGGCATATTGCCTTCATCAGCCGGGGCATTGAGTACAAGAGGTTACAAACTATGTTGCAGCTATATAAAACACTTGTTAGGTCGCATTTGGAGTATTGTATGCAGTTTTCGTCACCGCACTACCAGAAGGATGTGGAAGCTTTGAAGAGAGTACAGAGAAGATTCACCAGGATGTTGCCTGGTCTCTAGGGCATTGGCTATGAGCAAAGGTTAAAAAGACTAGGATTGTTTTCACTGGAAAGATGGTGGCTGAGAGGAGACCTGATTGAGGTCTACAAAATTATGAGAGGCCTGGGTAGGGTGGAAAGTTGGAGGCTTTTTCCCAGGGTTGAAGTTTCAATTACAATGGGGCACAAGTTCAAGATGAGAGGGGGAGAGCTTAAAGGAGATGTGTGAAGAAAGTGGTAAGAGCCTGGAACACACTGCCAGAACAGGTGGTGGAAACGGGAACGTTGGTGACATTTAAGAGCCACCTGGATGGTTACATGAATAGGAAGGGAATAGAGGGATACAGATCGAATAAGGATACAAGGTTTGATTTTTAGATTAGTTAGAACATGATGACCAGCACAGACTTGGAGGGGCAAAGGGCCTGTTCCTGTGCTGTACTTCCCCTTTGTTCTTTTGTTCTTTTGTTCAGTGAGGTCACACTGAGCAGGCTACAACTAGCATATTGTTTGTGCCTAAGGTTTTGGAGTAAATCTGTAGCTCAGGTTGTGGGTGTTGAGGTTGGTTGGCTCGCCGAGCTGGTTTGTTGTTTTGCAGACGTTTCATTATCATGCTTGGTAACATCCTCAGTGCAGCCTCCGATGAATCATCGGTGTGTTTTCCCGCCTGGTTTTTAAACTCTGGGGTCCGTTAAGATGGATTGCCTCACTTTTGGGTTTCCTTCATAGTGGAATGTATATGGGGTCGAGTTCAATGTGTTTATTAATAGCATGCTTCGTAGAGTGCCATGCTTCCAGGAATTCTCATGCTTGTCTCTGCCTCACCTGTCCCAGGACTTGGTGTTCAGAACTCACCACAAGACTCCTACGACCGCTGGGCATCAGAATGGCACACAAGCCCACGTCAACCCTATGACCACTGCTCACCTGAACTAAAGACCCACTTCAAGCCATGGACAGGACTGATGTCATCTACAAAATCCCCTGCAGAGACTGCGAGAAGCACTACATTGGACAAACAGGAAGGAAACTAACAACAAGGATACATGAACACCAACAGGCTACAAAAAGACACGACCAATACTCACTCATCTCAGTCCACATGGACAAGGAGAACCACGACTTCAACTGGGACAACACCAAGATCCTGGGACAGGCTAGGCAGAGACAAGCATGAGAATTTCTGGAAGCATGGCACTCCACGAAGCATGCTATTAATAAACACATTGAACTCAACCCCATATACACTCCCTACGAAGGAAAACCGGAAGTGAGGCAATCCATCTCAACACACACCGATGCTTCATCGGAGGCTGCACTGAGGATGTTACCAAGCATGATAACGAAACGTCTGCAAAACAACAAACCAGTTCGGCAAGCCAACCAACCTCAGTATTGTTTGTACCCTTTTCCATGGGTTGCATATGCTGCAAAGTACATGCCAATGCAAAGAGGCACCCAACATGATTCAGAAACAACAAGTGGTAACAGACACTCTTAAAGATAGTGCTGCCAGAAGTTCTGAGGAAGTAGTTTCAATCAGAAGCTCCATGTGATTCAGGTCTTGGGAAGGTGGAGGTGGAAACTAGGGCTGATGATTCGGTGCTTCCCCTCCCTGGCAGTGTCTGCAGAGTAGATCTCCTCAGCTGCCATTCTTTTGCCATCCTCTGCAGTTGATGTACTACCCAAGGGGGAGCCTTTTCCAGGGCTAGTGTCCACGGGGCCAGGCTATTGCTGCATTTGTTCCACCCAGCCCCCCACACTTAATACACCCATTTGCCACCTCCTGATCCAGGTCCCAGGCATGCAGCAGCAACCCAGAGTCCGCCTGCCAGTTCCATGAAAGGTAATTATGTAGGCAACATGGCAGCTGGAGCGGGCTGGATGGCAAAATAGTCGAGGTGGAGAGACAAAGTTCTGCATCAACAGGCCCAGCCTCCATTTCCATCTGCCCCTCATCCCCAGCTTCCTCACCTCAGCCTCTGTCTCCCACATCCTGGCATGGTGAAGTTATTGGCTCATGTGCAGATGATTGCTACAGTCTGTTGTGGTTAACTAACATCATGGTCCATGTCTCTGCATGCACTGGGGCCATTCTGGCATTATGGATAATTACTATGTTTTGGATAACAATACAATTTTTGCAGACCATGCTCTGGTACCTCATTGTTTTTGATGAAGATTGGAAATAATCTTCAGAGCATCCATTATTTGCTTCTTGGTTTCCTCTAACAGCCTAGGGTACAATTCATCTGGCCCTAATAATTAATCCATCTACAAGGAGCTCAGACCCTTCAGCACCCTGTGATTATGCTTACTTTATATATTATTTCATGCTTCCTCTTTCACCACCACGCCTCCTCTTTAACTAGAATATCTGCATCATGCCTCACTGTCAACCCTCACCTAAACATAATGGAGTGTGGTTAATCTTGAGTTCACAAAGTTTGTAACTTGCTTCTTCTACTCCTGAGCAGTATTAGCATATCTGAATAGATAGCACATTAGGATTTTCTATGGAGTGTGAGCCAGTTAGAGCCAGAAGCTTGAGTTATTTGAAATGGAACAAAAAGATGAGCTGTCACTTCTTATCATAAGCAATGTTGAGCCTTGCAAACCTGTAACCTCTGCTAAATAATCTGTTGGCAGCAACAACCATAAAATCTCAATACTTCACTCATGCAAGTAAAATCAGCCAAGGATCCTGTTTGTAATCACTGAAAACCAACATGTGGTGGAAATGCACATTTGGGATTGACACCTTCTAACCAACCTGTTCATGGATGTTATTAGAGCAGGTGGGAGTTGAACTCAGGCCTCTTGCCCACAAGCAGGGACACTACCACTATGCGACAAGATCTTCTCCCATTTTGGACAGATATTTTAAATCAACCAGTTGGGACATGTTATGACATACCTCTGGCATTTGTGAGACTTGAATCTGAAGCTTCTGGCCCAGAAGCAGGGATATTACCACTGTGATACAACAACTCTACATCTGGGATATTAAATTTTAAAAATTGAGTTCAGCTTAAAAATCCATATCTGTCTACATTCACTGATCAGGTGCACATCTAAAAATGTTGCCTTGTGGGAAATACAGAAAGATGCTCAGCACATTAGGAAAATATTCCAGCAAGGAATCAAAAAAAGCAGAAAGATTGACATATAAACATAGAAAGATTTATGGCACAGAAGGGCGTCATTCAGTCCATCAAGTCACAACAGTCAATCCCGTATAGAAAGATACAGATGGAGAATTTATTCACAAACCAGAACTGTTATCAACTAAGAGGAAAATAAATCCCAAAATAGAGACATATTATATTATTCTAAGATTTCCCAGGTATTGGGCATGATACTTGCCAATAGAATTCTCATTTACTTCGATGATCCATGGAATGAATAAGATCTTCCATTTCTATCAATGTGTCGGTGTAATTGATGAGTGAAAAACAATGATTTTGGTTATTAAAAACAGCAAAGTATGTTTTTCAACCAGCAGCGGCCTATTTTTATCTTGAAAAATGGGTTACTGATCTTTGAAAATCGATGGAAATGCTTTTTGCTGGGATATGGCTGAAAACCATAACTTAAGATAACTCTGTACTACTGCCCGAATGCTAGTCTAGTAGAAACGCTGGGAGGTTCTTGGGAAAACATTTGGCCTATTAAGGCAATGAATTAAGTGCCTTGAATGCACCATCAGCGTGTTATAGTCTGAGCCAACTAAATCTGTTAATCCTACACATTTCATGACATTGTTAATAGGTAATCAACAAGTTAGTTACATGTTTTGCTAATATTAATGTATTAGCTGTGCAACAGTCTGCATGTAGCAACACCCTAAAATTGAGAAGGCTGGACTATGCAATTTTGTTTAGATTAATATACTTTAATAATATCCCAGTTGTTTATATAATCTCAGTCAACCACTATTTCTGTCTAATTCCGGACTTGGAATGCAGCATTATAAATTCCATATTGCTTTAACTCATCTTTAGTATTGAATACATAAACTAGATATTAATTTGGCTGAATTTATAGCAGGGAGAACTTATACCTGCCTCATGGAAAACTATTGATCCTATCCAGATACATAGGATTGGTTATTGGCTATTTTGAGTGAGATCCATTCCAATTATGTGCATTACTGGGACATCCACATGAAGAAAGGAATGGTTTGCTGACAATCTGCCTTGCGTCTGCTGCCATGTGGCACAACTGGTCAAAGATGAGTTACAATTTTCTGGAGGTTGATATTGGCAAGGCAAACAGCTTTCTTGTTCAATATCCCCTAGAAGTCTGAAGACAGCTTATAATTCTCCATTCTACTTTCTGTTTGCCCAGACTAAACCTAAGTAGCTAGCCTTGTCGACAGGCATGGAAATGCCAGAAACCTTCAATGCTTCTGGATCATTCTAAGGAGCCACATTAGTCTACCTTCAGTAAATATATGGATAATAAATTACTAAAAGGAGACTAGAAGTTGAAGCACTTCATTTTGCACCTATTAGAACTGGGATGCAAGAAACAAACTTGAGGGAAAGAGACAGCATGTTATACAGAATGAGAAGTGGGTACTGATTGGTTGGGCCATAACTGACATGGAGACATAGCAAGAATAGTTAACTGTTAATCTTAATTCTTAGAGCAAATGAATAATATTTCAGTGCTGATATATTGTCAGTTATGGACTGTGTTGGATAACATGTCCCATTGACCAATTTCCACTGGCAGCATGCCACTTGTGTTTAACCATCCCATTCTTGTAAGTGTCAGAGAAGTGCATTACCATTAATTGTGATTCTGCTATTAGAAATCATTTATTAAACTATCTGGACTTTGCTAAGAGTTACACCAGAAACCAATTTAAGATCATCAGCCAGGCTTAGTGTGACACATCTGCACAGATTAGAAGCTACACACATAAATACTCAGGACTCTGTTTCTTGCATTTTAGTTCTGATGAAAGTAAGATGAAAAGCAATAACTTCTAGTCTCCTTTTGGCAATGCTTAAGTTCTATACTACCAAGGATTTATTTATATAGATAATCCAAGTCTAGACTTATACCTTATCTACTTGAGCAAGTGATTTTATCGCCTTCACTATCTATGGCCAACTGAAAACATAGAACATAGAACATAGGACATTACAGCGCAGTACAGGCCCTTCGGCCCTCGATGTTGCACCGACCTGTGAAACCAATCTGAAGCCCATCTAACCTAAACTATTCCATTATCATCCATATGTTCATCCAATGACCATTTAAATGCCCTTAAAGTGGGCGAGCCTACTATTTTTGCAGGCAGGGCATTCCACGCCCTTACTACTCTCTGAGTAAAGAACCTACCTCTGACATCTGTCCTATATCTATCACCTCTCAATTTAAAGCTATGTCCCCTCATGCTAGCCATCACCATCCGAGGAAAAAGGCTCCCACTGTCCACCCTATCTAATCCTCTGATCATCTTGTATGTCTCTATCAAGTCACCTCTTAACCTTCTTCTCTCTAACAAAAACAGCCTCAAGACCCTCAGCCTTTCCTCATAAGACCTTCCCTCCATTCCAGGCAACATCCTGGTAAATCTCCTCTGCACCCTTTCCAATGCTTCCACATCCTTCCTATAATGCGGTGACCAGAACTGTACGCAATACTCCAAGTGCGGCCGCACCAGAGTTTTGTATAGCTGCAACATGACCTCATGGCTCCGAAACTCAATCCCTCTACCAATAAAACCTAGCATACTGTACGCCTTCTTAACAACGCTATCAACCTGGGTGGCAACTTTCAGTGATCTATGCACATGGAAAAACAGGATGAGAGAATTGTCGAAATTTACAGTGACAGGTTTTCCAAAGGTCAAGGAAATTATACATTATACCCGTGGCTGTATGTGCTTAAATTGCATAATGCTATTACCTACATGGATTGCAAAAATAATTCACTCTGACTGTCTGGCTTGTTTATCACCATCAGCATGGAATAACGCAAATGATTGGTCACAAATCAAGCAATGTCTTGACTTTAAGGTGGTTCACTGTCAATATATTTTGAACAACAAGCTTGTCAAGGTTGCACCACTTACAATCAAAGATATCGTCTGCATCTACTCATACACATATACAAGTTCCAAGGTCACCAGCTGAAAACCGGTATAATGAGCTGGATCTTATACAGAGTTATCATTCAACACAACACTGGAATACTTAAGCGCCCCTTCACGTGCTGTTGCAAATGTTTGTCTGTGTCAATGGTAATCTGCTATGTGCAACTTGCTATAAGGCTTCAATTTTATGAGTAGAAAAACTTGCAATTACATCATCTTTCATGATCTCAGGACATCCTAAAGTGTTTCATAGCCAATTAAATACTTCTGAATTGTAGGCAATTACACGGAAACCATGAAAGCCAATTCAGCATGTAGGAAGAACTCATTCACAACAGTGCATGTACATTTGTTTTAAAGCTGTTGGTCAAGGTATAAGTTTACTGTCTTAACTAAAAGTCTGCATACAGACAATACATCACTCTGTGAGTACAGCACAGAAATACAAACCTAAATTTTGTGTCACATCTCCTGGAGTGCAACTTCTAGGTGGTGAGACTGCTACCTCTGAACCAGGATAGAGAGTTCAGTTAGCATTATAATTGACCAAAGAGAACCAGCAAAAGCTGTAGTTTAGCCCATGAGGTCAAAGACTACTGTGAGATCTTGACAATAAACAATACAAAAAGGAGGCTTTTTTATAAAACTTTGACATTTGCTTTATGAGGAATACCCCAAACTGCCAGTATACACCAATATGTATACAGCACTGCCAGCATAAATAATTTGCATATTTCATCATCAGGCTAGGACAACTGTTACAGAGGGAGAATGGCCAAACCCCTCTGATAATTAAAATCGAAACACTAGCTCCAATCTGTTACGATGGGAGTAGAGGTTCCCTTCTGATAATAACCCTGAAACACGCAGAGAAGCTCGCCTTTCCTCTTGTAATCTGTTAAAAGAGTGGTTAAAAGAAAGAAAATCCTTGATCCACTTTATAAATAACAAGAAACAATTTATTTATTTAACCCTAACAATGAACAAATTATCAGAATTACTAATAAAGCAAACAATTACCCCCTAGACTACTAACTACTTCCCAACTGGTCTAAATTCTCCTGGAATGCTTTTTAGATAAACACATGTCCCACATATATAAACCCAATTAATTAGACAACAATAAATTAAAACTTAATTGCACTAAGTTTGCACAGTCTTCTGGAACACCCTGCCTTCTCCAGCCTTTCTCCTGTCGATCTCATGTCACAAATGTCTTTCTTCCACTGATTCTGCTGTCGGAGATGTTTTTCCTCTGTAATTGCTTCTGTGAGGACTTTTAGCTAGAAATTCTGTGACACCTTTTAATTAGAAGGTGCTTTCTCTAAGAGCTAAACAGTGTTATCTCTTGGCAGTTGGCAGTTGGCTCTCCCCTGATTTTCCAAATGCCCTTGTCTTTATACCCATGTTGTCATAACAATATTTCTTATGTAGGATTAGTTCGATATTGTCAACAACACTGGATTTAAATTTAATAGGTTTTTAGTGTCTAAGGGCTTGGTTTAAATTGATTGGCTAAATTTGAAAAGACTTGTTGACTTGGTAAAAATGCTGCTTGGCTATTTGATACAAAATGTTTCCATTCGGGCACCTCTCTGTGCACCTGCGCTTCAAGCTACTGGTCTGACATCCATTTTAACTCTCAGCACTGAAAAAGCACCATCCTTTAAAGGGATGACACACTGCTTTTCCCCACTACCATTTTTTACCAACAAATTCTTACTTGTTGCCTTCCAATTCATGAATAATCTGCACAACTTCATAAAATAACTTACACCTTCAGTGTCAGAAAATTCAGTGTCCACAGCTCTATTAAGGCCATAGTTGTTATAGCCATCCACCAGAATGACATTATCTTGGAAACCTTAAATCATCTGCATAGACACCAATATACTTTTTCTCAAAGCTGTCACAGAATCAAATTCAGAACTGAACTACTTCCTACCCAAACCTTGTCCATACATTTACAGATAAGCTACACAATCTTATTATTTTTGGCTAAAGACAAAACTTCCAGATATTTAAATTTGAGAATATTGGCCCTTTTCAGAAGAATCTTTGTCCTGAAGAAACATAGGCAGGTCAGTTGAACACAAGTTTCTTTTCCTATGATTTATATTTATGCATAATGCATCACTGAAATTGTGCTGAGTTTATGAATTTACCTCCTAGTGTATTTACATGTCTCATAAAGTAGAGGCATCAGAGTAGAGGGAGCTTATATACATTTGGTATGAGTATTGTGTGTAATTACATATTCAATTTATTATAGAGTTAAATTTGTATGTAATACAAAGTGTAACTAACATCATGTGTAGAAGAGATAGAATGGTGGGACAGCTACAATCTGTGTCATTCATTTTCAGGTAGACTGAGTGTCCATGGAAAATGCAATACAAGAATTACTTTCAATTAGATTGACTTAAACCCAAATCACTGAATTAGGAACAATATACTGAACATCCATTCTAAAAGGTGATCACTGTACATACAGACAGGAATAAGGGCTAGAAGTGGGTACCTATTCATTAAGATGTAAACAACAGTCCCTTGATGTCATTGCCTTAATAAGTTTTTAGTATTTATGAATATTTATGGTATGGACAATGACTCATTGGAGTAGACATGATCAATTGCACAATGTCATTGAAGAAAAGATTGTCCAAAGAAGAGAGGAAGAAATTTGTAGACAGATCAGGGAGTTATGTATGGAGTTATAATTGTAGGATATTCTAATTTTCAAGTGTTTGATAGGTTGGCAAAATCATTACGATAAAGGGAACAGACATAATTTGCAGTGTTACAGTCATCAAGACATACAGTCATACAACACAGAAACAGACCCTTTGGTCCAACTTGTCCACGTCGACCAGACATCCCAATATATCCCGACCCCATTTGCCAGCATTTGGCCCATATCCCTCTAAACCTTTCCTGTTCATATACCCATCCAGATCCTCTTAAATGTTGCAATTGTACCTCCACACCTTCCTCTAGCAGTTCGTTCCATACACACACCATTGTCTATGTGAAAAAGTTACCCCTCAGGTCCTTTCTCCTTACCCCTCTCATCTTAAACCTATGCCCTCTAGTTTTGGACACCCCCACCCTAGGAAAAAGACCTTGGCTATTCACTGTATCCATGCCCATCATGATTTGATAAACCTCTATAAGGTTATCCCTCAGCCTCTGACGCTCCAGGGAAAAAAAGCCCCAGCCTATTCAGATTCTGCCAATATCTCAGACCCTCCAATCCCTGCAACATCCTTGTAAACCTTTTCTGCACCCTCTGAAGTTTAACAACCAGAATTGTGTGTGGTATTTTAAAGGTGGCCTCACCAATGTTCTGAACCACCGTAACATGATGTCCCAATTCCTATACTCAATGTTCCGACCAATGAAGTCAAGTGTACCAAATGCCTTCTTCACCACCCTATGGTATCTGTGATTTCACTTTCAAGGAACTGTGTACCTGGACCCCTAGGTCTCTTCGTTTGGCAACACTCCCCAGACCCCTCCCATTAATTGTATAATCCGCTGTAGTTTGCCTCATCAAAATGCAACATCTCACATTTATTTTAAATTAAACTCCATTTACCACTTAGCCCATTGGCCCAAGTGATCAAGGTCCTGTTGTACTCTGAGATAATCTTGTTCACTGCCCACTACACCATCTATTTTGGTAGCATTTGCAAACCTACTAACCATATCTCCTATATTCACATCCAAATCATTTATATAAATGATGAAAAGTAGCAGACCCAGCACTGATCCTTGTGGTACAACCCTGGTCACAGGCTTCCAATCTGAAAAGCAACCCTCTGTCTCCTACCTTCAAGCCAATTGCTTGCTTTCCAGGATCCCATGTAATCTAACTTTACTAACCAGTTTACAATGTAGAATCTTGTTGAATGATTTGCTGAAGTCCATATAGACAACATCTACTGCTCTGCCTTCATCAATCTTCTTTGTCACCCCTTCATAAAACTCAATCAAGTTTGTGAAACATGTTTTCCCATGCACAAAGCCATATTGGCTATCCCTAATCAGCTCTTGCCTTTCCAAATGCATGCAAATCCCATCCCTCAGAATCCCCTTCAAATGACCCACCACTGACGTAAGGCTCACTGATCTATAGTTCCCTGGCTTTACCTTACAGCCTTTCTTAAATAATGGCATAACATTAGCCAACCTCCAGGCTTCTGGCACCTTACCTGTGGCTGCCGATGATCCAAATTTCTCAGCAAGGGGCCAAGCAATCTCTTCCACAGCTTCCCACAAAGTTCTGAGAAACAGCTGATCAAGTCCTGGAGATTTATCTACCTTTATCCATTTAAGACCTCCAGAACCTCCTCTTCTGTAATATGAACTCTTTTCAATGCATCACTATTTAATTTTCCCAAGTTCCATAAATTCCCTGTCCTTCTCCACAGTAAATAATGATGCAAAATATTAGTTTAGTATCTCACCCATTTCCTGTGGTTCCGCACAAAGACAGCCACATTGATCTTTAAGGGGCCTTATTCTCTCCATAGTTACTCTTTCTTTGGATTCTTCTTAACTCCATTTGCCAAATCTATCTCGTGTACCCTTTTTGTTCTCCTGATTTCCCTCTTATCTATACGTTTACTGCCCTTTTACTCCAGCTGCCTGTACTTGACACATGCCTACTTCTTTTTCTTGACCAGTGCCTCAATTTCTCTAGTTATCCAGCATTCCCTACACTCGCAAGCCTTCCCCTTCACACTATTAGTAACATACCAGCTCTGCACTCTCATTATCTCATTTTTAAAGTCCTCCCACTTCCCAACCATCCCTTTACCTGTAGATAGCCTCCTCTAATCAAGTCTTGAAAGCTCCTGTCTAATACCGTCAAATTGGCCTTACTCCAATTTAGAATTTTAATTTTTAGATCAAGTCTATCCTTTTCCATAACTATTTTAAAACTAATAGAATTATGATCACTTGCATCAAAGTGCTGTCTTACTGACACTTCAGTCACTTGCCCCTTGTCTTATTTCCCAACAGAAAGTCAAGTATTACTCCTTCTCTAATAGGTACATCCTCATATTGAATAAGAAAGTTTTCTTGTACACACCAGAAATTCCTTCCCCTTCCGAGCCCTTTGCACTATGACAGTTCCAGTCTATGTTTGGAAAGTTAAAATCCCCTACCATTCAACCTTATTATTCACACAGATATTTGAGATCTCCTCACATATTTGCTTCTGACTACTGGGGAGCATATAATACAGTCCCAACAAGGTGATCATCTCTTATTTCACAGTTCCACCCATATAACTTCATTGGACGATCTCCCAAGAATATCTTCCTGAAGTACAGCCTCAATGTTATCCCTAACCAAAAATGCCACTCCTCCTCCTCTCTTTCCTCCCTTTCTATTGTTCCTATAGCATCTATACCCCAGAACATTACGCTGCCAGTCCTGTCCATCACTGAGCCATTTTTCCAAAATAGCCATGATATCCCAGTCCCATGTGCTGACACGCACGTGCATATGCACGTGCACACACACATACGTAAACACACACACACGCGCACACACACTCTCTCTCTTTCACACATTCTCACACACACACACACACACCACACACAACCTCTCACACACACACACCCCACCCTAATTAGTGTTGAACCAGGAATCTGGCTGACAGTGCTATACTCCACTGAGAGCCCATTCCCCCTTACAGTATCTAAAATGGTATACCTGTTTGAGATGGGGATAGCTAAAGGAGACACCTGCACTACCTGGCAACCTCTCCAACTGTCTACCTGACTGTATCTGCGGTGACTCCACCTTCCTCAAACTGCCATCCGTCACACCCCCTTGCTCTTGTAAACTCCTCGTTGACTCTAGCTGCTACTCTAATCAATCCATGCAGTTTGATAGGATTCATAACCAAACACACTTCCTGCAAACATAGTCTCTAGGAACATACAAATTCTCTCCGATCTCGCACATCTGACAGGAAGAATACAAAACCTTACTAAAAGCCATTTCTGCCCCTTCAACAATGTACAGACCTAGAAATTACTTAAAAACAAACACAACACATTTTGCTCAAAAACACAGGACTAGTAATCTTACTGGTCACAAACTCTGCTCTGAGATAATACCAATCCCTAAAATTAAATAAAAAATCAATCAAGAGACAGATCACAGTATAAACATAAGAAAAAAATACACTCACCTTACTCCTGTTATAAATTTACAAAATTAAAGAGTAGCTTTAGAAGTTTTAAAGTCTTAAAATCAAACACTTAGCTGATCAAGCTCAAAAACCAAAGGTTGTCATCCTCTTCTCCTGTAGTTTCAGCCAATGACTTTTCTAAAATCATTGATATCCCTGCAACTGCACCTGAAGCTGATATTAGACCTTCCACAGTAGTTATAAAACTGCAATGCTTGTTTGTTATTTCAGTGAAACGCAATCTCCAGAGCTATTGTGCAATTTCTCAGTCTGACAGCTGTGAAACAACACCTTTTAGCTCCTTCATAAAAAGCTGATCTCTGAGCCTTGTCCAAATGGTTTCTTTATTAAATATGCTGCTTTTCCAACAAGGACGGAAGCATTTATCTATCTGGTATAAAAATTGCATTTCTTTTGTATATTTTTGACTGTGGACTGAAATGGGAAAAGAACTGTTTTAAGAAACAAGGATTGTTGAAGGATTGCTGTACTTTTTAAAAGCTAACAACCTGACTCAACTAGAACTTGGCTACCAACATTCCCTCTGAGTCTCATATTTACTTCTCCAAGTAAAGAAGTGCATGCACTCAACTCGCTTTCCTTCAATTGCATTATGCAATTGATCATGCCTACACAAATAACGCATTGTAAGTATCAACACAGCTGCTTGTTCAAGCAGTAGTGAAGCCTTGCAACTGATGAACTCAATCCAGGGAGCTATGTACGAACAGAGCTTTGGCCTGCTACAAGTGGCTGATTGGTCTGTAGACTAGTTACCAGTTATTGATATCAAAAGCCTCTTGCGTGCCATAATCTTTCAGTATTACATGGGCTTGAGGGAAGTGCCAGAAGACTCAAAAGTTGCAAATATTATGGCCTTCTTCAAGAAAGATTGTAAGGATAAGTCCAGCAATCACAGACCATCAGTGGTGGTGTAGCTTTCAGACACAATTACTCAGGATAGAATTAGTAGTTATATTGAAAATTATAGATTGATTATGAGGGTCAATGTGGATTTCTAAAGGGTAGGTCATGTTTCATAGAATCCCTATAGTGTGGAAACACTCTATTTGGTCCAACAAGTCCACACTGACTCTCTGACCAGCATCTCACCCAGACCTATACCCACACCCCTTCCCTGTAACCCTACACTTCCCATGGCCAACGCACCCAACCTACACATCCCTGAACACTATGGGCAATTCAGCATAGCCAATCCACCTAACGTGCATATCTTTGGACTGTGAGAGGAAACCGGAGCACCCGGCAGAAACCCAAACAGATATCAGGAGAACGTGCAAACTCCACACGGACAATTGACCACGGGTGGAATTGAACCCAGGTCCCTGGTGCTTTTTTGCAGCCATGCTAACCACTGAGCCACCGTGCCACCTTTTTGTCCTGGAGTTTTTTGAAGAGGTAACGTAAGACCATAAAATACAGGAGCAGAATTAGGACATTCAGCCCATCAAGTCTGCTCTGCCATTCGATCATGACTAATATGTTTTTTAACCTCATTCTGCTCATTCTCCTGCTTTTTCTCCGTAACCATGGATCCCCTTACTAATCAAGAACCCATTTATCCATGTCTTAAATACACTCAATGACTTGGCCTCCACAGCCTACTGCGGCAATGAGTTTCACAGATTCACCACCCTCTGTCTGAAGAAATTCCTCCTCATCTCAGTTCTAAAGAGTCATCCCTTCACACTGAGGCCGTGCTGAACGGTCTTAGCCTCTCCTACTAGTGGAAACATCTCCGTGTTCACTGTCTGCAGGCCTTTCAGTTTTCTGTAAGTTTCAATGAGGTGCCTTTTCATCCTTGTAAACTCCATCGAGAACAGACCCAGAGTCCTCAACTGTGACTCATATGGAAAGAATAAAGAACAAAGAATAGTATAGCTCAGGACAGGCCCTTCAGCCCATTACAACTACGCTGACACATGATGCCTTTCTAAATTAAAAACATTTGCTTTAATGTGGTCCATATCCCTCTATTCCCTGTCTATAATATATCTGACAAGATGTCTCTTAAACGCTGATATTGAATCCGCCTTCACAATCTCTTCTGGCAGTGCAAATCAGGCAATTACCATCCTTTATGTGAAAATCCTGCCTCTCACATCTCCTTTAAACTTACCTCTTTGACCTTAAATCTATATCCCTTAATATTGAGATTTTTATTCTGGGAAAAAGGTTCCAACCATCTTTCTATCCATGTCTCTCATAATTTTGTAAACTTAAGATACTCTTCCACCACGACACTCGGTCTTCTATGACTAAGCCAGTTCTGTATCAATCTTACCAGTTCACTATGGATCACATGTGACTTTACCTTTTGTATCAGCCTGCCATGAGGGGCCTTGCCAAGGGACATGCTAAAGTCCACATAGACAACATCCACTTCCCTGCCCTCATCAATCATCTTTGTCAGTTCCTAAAAAACTCAGTCAAGTTTGTGAGATACGACCTTACCCGCACAAAGCCATGCTGCCTGTTTCTAATAAGTCCATATTTTTCCTATCCCTAAGAATTTTCTCCAATAATTTCCCTACCACTGATGAAAGGCTCACCAGCCTACAATTTCCTGGATTATCCTCGCTGCCCTTCTTAAACAAAGGAACAACTTTTGCTATTATTTAGTCTTCTGGCTCCTCTCCTGTGACTATGGAATTACAAAGATTTTGTACAAGGTATCAGCAATTTCATCACTTGCCTTCCTCAGCTGTCCACCTTAATGCTTTTCAAACTACCCAACAGCTCCTCCCTTTTTTATATTGACATGCCCTAAAATATTGACATACCCTTCCTGAGACTCACAATTGACCACGTGTTTCTCCTTTCTAATTACCAATGCAGTCTTCATTGAGAACCTCACCCTCTTTCTCTGGCTCCACATATAAATTACCTCTTATGTCCTTGAATGGATTTACCCTTTCTCCAGCTACCCTCTTGCTCCTTACATATGTAAAAAATTCCTCAGAGTTTTCCTTAATCCTGTTTATCACAGACATTTCATGGCCTCCTTTAACCCTCCAAAGTCCTTGTTTAAGTCTTTCCTGCTATTTTTGTATTCCTCGAGTGCTCTGTCTGTCTTCAGTTTCCTAAACCTTACGTTTGCCTCCTTTTTCTTTTGATCTAAGCTCTCAATTTCTCTTGTCATCCAAGGTTCCCGAATTTTGTCATCCTTATCCTCCATTCTCACAGAAAGATGATAGTTCTGAAATCCAATCAGCCTTTGAAAAAATTCTCACGTGCCAGAAGTGGATTTACCCTCAAACAGCTGCCCAAATTCTACATTCCCCAGTTTCTGCTTAATATTGTGGTAGTTAACCTTCCTCCAATTTAGTATTTTCATCCGAGGACTACTCTTATCCTTATCCGTAAGTAATTTAAAGCTTACAGAATTATGGTCTCTGCTCCTGAAATGAAATTTTGACCACCTGGTTGGGTTCATTCCACAATACCAGGTCTAGTGCAATCCCTTTCCTAGTTGGACTATTTATATATTGTTTCCAAAAACTGTCCTGGACACACCTCACAAAGATCCCCCAACATCCAAGCCCCTGGCACTAAGGGAATCCCAGGTAACATAGGGGAAGTTAAAATCACCCACTACAACAACCCTGTTGTTTTAACATTTTTCATAATCTGTCCATGTAACTGTTCCTCTATCACCCACTGGCTGTCAGGAGGCCTGTAGTATAATTCCATTGAAGTGCTTGTGCCCTTCCTATTCCTAAACTGTACCCATAAGTCTCATTGGATGAGCCTTCCAAGGCTTTGTCCCCTATTACAGCTGTGATATTCTCCCTTTTCAGTTATGCAACTCTCCCACCACTTTTACATCCCTTTCTATCTTACCTGAAACATTTAATCCCAGAAGTCTCCTTTAGCCCCACTCTCTGCCTTCTGCCAGTCAGCTAATCTTCTATCTATGTCAATAGTTTGCCCCTAACACAATGGCCTCCTGTATGGCACCTTGTCAAATACCTTTTGGAAATCCAAATAGATCATGTCCATTGGGTCACATTTGCCTAATTTGCTTATTACATCCTTAAAGATTTCTAAGAAATTTGTCAGGCATAATGTCCCCTTGGCGAAGACATGCTGACTCACCTCTATTTTACATTGCCCTGCCAAGTACTCCCAATTGTAAAAAATGGACTCTAAAATCCTAACAATGACTGAGATCAGGCTAACTGACTTATAATTTCCTGTCTTCGTCTCCTTCCCTCCTTTAATAGGGGTGTTACATTAGCCATTTTCTAGTACCATGGGACCTTCCCTCACTCAAGTGATTCCTGAAAGATTATCACCAATGCCTCCACGATCTCCTCAGATTCCTCCTCAGAATTCTAGGGTGTAGTCCATCTGGTCTGGGTTATTTACTCACATTCAGACCTTTCAGCTTCACAGCACCTTCTCCTCAGTAATAGTCACCGTACTCACCTCTACTCCTCCACTCTCTTGCAGTTCTGGTATACTGCTGATGTCTTCCACTGTGAAGACATGCAAAGTACCTATTCAGTTTCTCTGCTATTTCTTTGCTCTCCATTACTACTTTTCCAGCCTCATATTTCAGCAACACAATGTCCACTCCTGTCTTTCTCCTACCATTTATATATTTAAAAAAAGCTCCTGTAATTTTCTTTTTTATTCATAGCTAGATTACTGTCATATTTTGTCTTCTTTCCCATTGTTGCTTTTCTTGTAATCCTGTGCCAGTTTTAAAAATCTTGCCAATCCTCTGGCTTCCCACTAATCTTCACTACATTGTATGTTCTTTCTTTTGCCTTTATGCTGTCCTTGACTTCCGTTATGAGGATTAGTTGCCTTGTCCTCCCCTTAGAATGTTTCTTCTTCCTTCAGCTGAATGTTTGCTGTGCATCCCGAATTACCCCCAGAAATTCTTGCTATTGCTGCTCCACCGACTTTCCTGCCAGGATCCCATTCCAATCAACTCTGGCCAACTCCTCCCTCCTATCTTTGTGGTTATCTTTCCATAATTGTAATACTGTCACATCTAACTCCAGCTTCTTCCTCTCAAACTGCAAGGTGACTTCTACCATATTGTAGTCAATACACCCTCAGGGTTCCTTTACTCTAAGGTCTCCAATCAAGTCTGCCTCATTAAACATTACCAAATCCAGTATTTCGTGTTGCCTAGTGGGCTATACCAAAAGTTGCTCAAAAAAATGATAGACATTCCATGATTTTGGGATTTGCTCCCAACCCAATTTTTTCAGTCACTCAATTTTATTGTGATAGTGTCTTTCTTAGTTGCCTTTTCAACCTCCTCATCTATTTTCTGCCCACATTTTGACTACTAATAGGGAGCCTGTGAATAACTCTCACTGGGGTATTTTTCCCTTTGCGGTTCCTTAACTCTACCCACACAGATTCTATGCCTTCCGACCGTATCCATTTCTTGCTATTGATTTAATTTTACTTCTTACTGACAAGACAATTTTGTCCCCTCTGCTCATCTGCCTGTCCTTTTAATAGACTGTGTATCCTTGGATATTTAGTTCCCAGCCCTGATCCCCTTACTGCCACATCTTTGTGAGGCCCATAACATTATACCCACCAATTTCAATTTGCGCTACAGGCTTATTTATTTTGTTTTGTATACTGTGCACATTTAAGTACAATACTCCATCCTGAGTTGACCACCCCCTTCTTACAGTTGGCATTTTATCTGCTGTGCCTGAAGTTAGATTCCCAACCCTTTCAATACTCTCTGTCATATCACTTGTTCTGGCAACTTTAACACCTCTCCTGTGGTCTGTTTTTTTAAAATTTTGTTCCCAATTCCTGATTTTTCCCAAACACGACCTTTCACCTACTCTTGCCTATGTTGTTAGTGCCTACATAGAATCCAACAACTGGTTCCTCTCCCTTCCTCTCAGTATCCTTTCAAGCCAACTTGAGATGTCCTTCACCTTGGCACCAGGAAGGCAACACACTATGTGGGACTCTCAATCCTGCTTACATAGGATTCTACCTGTCCTCCTAATTATAGAATCTCCGACCACTATCACTTTCCTCTGTGCTCCGTCACTTCAATGGCTTCCTGGACAACGGTGCAGTGGTCAGTTTGACCATCCTCCCTGCAGATTCTTTCCTCATCCATACAGGAAGCATAACTGTTGGACAAGGTCAAGAGCTGAAATTTCTACAATGCTGCATTCAGAATACCTCTACCTGTTTCACTTGTTGTCACACTTTCCTGTTCCTGACCAGTGGCCAAATTTGAAATAGTTAAGCTACAGGGTGTGACTGCCTGGAACACAGTATCAACGTAACTCTCCCCCTCCCAAATGCGACACAGTGTGTGAAGCTTTGATTTCAGGTCATCAATTCGGGGTTCCTCAAGCTGCAGACACTGTACTTTGGTAATAGAAACAGACTTGATATCAAACTGATTTTATTTGTTCATGATGCTAACTATATTCTGTAATAAATACAATGCCAAATAGTTGCTGAGGACTTCAGATGAGTTGAAACAATTTAAAAATGAGAAAAAGGAAAGAATAAAACTATGATGGATATCCAACTGTCAGTTTGGTGCTTACTGTCAATATTTATTGAATACTCAATATTTGATAAAAGATAACTTTAAAATGAGGGTATCTTCAAGTTTATATAAAGCATATTGCAGTTTCAAATTGACCTTCACAGTATCAGCACTGATATTTTAAATTTCCACTTTGTGGGTCCACTGACATCTATTTGAAGACATAAACCTGCAGTGAATTGGGTAATCTTCAGAATTAATACAATAGCACCTTCGGTAGCATTGTACTTCCTGTTCGTATCAGAAGTATTTTTCAGTGATTAGTTGCTATTTTTCTGCACTGTTTCAAACCTGATTGATGACTTAATATTCCGTATGATTGGTGAACTGAACCATCAATCTTGACATTCATATAATTTTTTATGTGCCGTTAAAAAGAGAAGATATGCCAAAGATATTGGTGAAAGTCTGTTGAGTAGCCTGGATTTCAATATGGTGAAAGATTAACCATAGAGATTGTACTTTACTGATCTGAAGCAATTATCTGCCTGCCTAAATCAAACAGAATAATCTCCCATAATGTCATTGGTGTTTATGATATTGCATATACAATTTATTCATTCTAAGCTGATTTTGACTATAATTTACTTTTCATTTGAGTTTTATGTTTACGATCACAGTCCAGGAAAATTGGAGGGAAAATTATGATTTCTCTAAGATTGTACATTAAACTTAAAATTTAGTCAGATTTGACTCTGAACTAAACTTGGATCATTCCAGACCTGAGAAACTAGAACCACAGGTATTCAGTATCTTTCTGTACTTTCACTACTACTGCTTCAACATCAAGTGTAATAATTTCAACAACTGTAAATTATATCTTTACAAAATTATTCTATGAGGAAAGTACAGGACATCTCTATCACACCACTTCCAGTAGATTTCATTTCAAGCAGGCAAGGTAGAGTGAAATGGCTTTCCCACTAGTTTTATGAAAGCTAATTCCTTGGATCTCACCTTTTGTTTGCCCTTAATTAGAAGTGTACATGCAGCCTGTCAAGCTACTTGATGAAAACTTAATAAATTAAGTAAATAATGGTCCTACTTATTAGGTCTTTTACTGATTTATGCAAAGTAGTGAGAAAGCACAACAGAGCTACATAGAGTTACCAGAATGTGCATGCTACTCGAGGGGAATATTGGGTTTCTGAATGTTGGTTTTGGGAATCCTTTTAAATAGACTTCTCTTTCTAAGCTGCATGTGGGCTCAAGTGCCCGCCCAAAGATCTGGGCACAAAATTCTAAGCTAACTCTTCAGTACAATACTTGGGTGGCATTAAGTGCCTCAGTAACTTTGATTAGTGCAGGCTGTGCAGTCTTGACAGTATTATTAGGCCGATGTTTTCTAACAATGTGGTTAGACATCTTTGTGGTGTCCTCTTTGGTAAAAGTGCAGACTCTTTATGCAGTAGCATTAGGTTGTTTGAATGGGATTTCTGAAGATCCTGGGTGGATAGGGCCTCTGTTTGAGAATCCTCTTGTTCCTCCTCTCCTCCAGCAGATGGTGTTGCTCTGCTTGGTCTCATCACCTTCTCCTATTCCTTCTTTAGGTCAAAGAATCTCCATCAGTATTCCCCTGGTCAGTCACTCACATTCTGCTGATGACTCCCATGAGGTCTTCCATTTAGTGGTATTACACTGACAAATTTTAGATGATGTCCTCAGAAATTTTCCAGGAAAAACAAAATTAGTGTGAAGTATTGGCAAAGCATATCAGGAAAATTCCTGGTCTGTATCGAAAATCCTCCTCAAGCAGAGTATAGAATGGGAGTGGGTTGGCTCAGTAGGCTGGATGGCTAGTTTACAATGCAGACTGCTGCCAACAGCATGGGTTCAGTTCCCACAATGATTATGGTTACAACAAAGGGTTCTTCTTTTCAACCTATCCCTTTACCTGAGGTGCAGCAATCCTCAGGTTAAACCATCATGAGTTATGTCTCTAACAAGAGAGCAACCCTATGGTCCATTAGGTTATAGTTCAGGGATGTGGAGGAAGCCTGGCAGAATACCCTGCTTGGAACTTAGGCATGAAGAGTGGAGTGGTGAGGGTGTTCCATAACTGGCCCCCTTTTTAGATTAAGAGCATATTCCAAAGTTTGCCTACCAACTCCCCATTCCCACCTCCACCAATCTGTGCTCACTCATCACCAGGCTGTCCCATCATATTCCTATCTCCTATCTCTACCATTCCTGGGTTTCCATTCCCATTCCCACCCTAAGATCTAAATCTATTCACTGCTGTGGTATCTGGCACTGGTGGAACTGTGATGCTTCTGGTGCATTGTTAGGACTACAGAGGTATGGATAACAAATCTATTACCCATTATTAGCTATTATAAGGAAGTGGAGGTTACCTTTTCTTTTGTTAAATTGTAGGTTATTTTTAGTGATTATATTGTGAATATGACTATGAATAATAGAGAGGCAACTGTTTAATGAAACATCCTGTCATAGAGTCATGCAGCACTGAAACAGACCCTTCGACCAAACTTGTCCATGCCAACCAGGTTTCCTAAATGAACTAGTCCCATTTACCTGCATTTGGCCCATACCCCTCTTAATCTTTCCTATCCATGTACCTGTACAAATGTATTTTAAATTTGTTATTGTACTCACCTCTACCATTTCCTCTTTTTTAAAATATTGGCTACTTTTCTTGATTCTTACTGTCCATCACTTACAGTTGGTATTACAGTTGGCCACTGTAACTGGAAGGAACTACATTGGCAAAAATTTAACCTGTTTGCAAATGCCCTGAAGATCTGATGTTACCCACTTTAGCCTGTCTATAATTCCATTCTCATATCAATGTAGTAGTCTCTGAAGTAGATTATCAAGCTACTTAATTATTAGGGATAAACAATAAATACTGGTCTTTCCAGTGGTGTCCACATTCTTAGCATGAAGAAAATGACTCACAATTAATCACACATGCATACAAACAATATTATGAGACAGGTATAATAAATCAAACTGATATTTGGGAGTGTTACTGTTTGTGAGGTCTTCTCAGGATCATATGACAAACTTTCTCAATCTCAGATTTTTGAGGTTTGTGTTCAGGAGGCATGTGGACAATGCAAGTGGACTTTCTGATGTTAGGATGTGACAGCCACATATATGTTATCCATCATTAGTTATTCAGAAAATGGTGATTTTCCTCTCCTTTAAGTGTAGTAGTTTGTAATTATGCTGCAGTCTTGGAACACAAAGCGTCCAGATTTCCCCAGGATCCTTTAAGTCAGTAAAATGACAGATGTTATCAATCATAATCATTAGCAACATTTATTTGACGGTTTATCAAAATTAGTTCAAAATATTAAAAAGGAAAGTATCAAACATGTTAAGTAAAGCCTTGAGAAAATAAAGTAAATGAGTGTGGTTCTGAATGAGAGAAGAAAAGAAAGAATTAAGAAATAAGGACTGATTGCATCAATGATGTACCTTATATAGTTTCAGCTTGAAATATATCTGCTCTTTAAACCTCAGGAAACAGATCAAGGTGAGTATTACAATCCTCTGTACAAACCAATAACTTTTCAAAGAAAAATAAATTTCCCAGTGACTAATGCAAATAATCATGTAAGATTTCATTTTTAAAACTCTTCTGGAACAAATGGACTAACCGAAACGTCAGCCTTCCTGCTCCTCTGATGCTGCTTGGCCTGCTGTGTTCATCCAGCTCTACACCTTGTTATCTCAGATTCTCCAGCATCTGCAGTTACTACTATCTCTGAAGCAAATAAACATAACTCAGTAGGGAACTAACAAACTAAACACAGAAAAGGTATTCCTTAAAATAACTGAAATCCCCTGCCACATAAATATGTTTTGGCAAATTTTTAGCAAATAACTGGCCTTAAGTCTTACATATCTATTGGCGAATGAATAGACTTCCTTCTCCCTGCCCTGCTAGAGTGAATCTTCCAGTGTCCTTCTAAACAAAATCCCTTTCACTCAATGTTCTGAGCATAATCTCCAACACTTCACAAAAATCTTTATTCCTTTGAAGAAAGGAATTCATTCTCACTAGCACTTTGTTATCCTTTTCTTCTAGTTGGCATAGAAGCACCTGCTTTCAGTTGTCTGTCCAAAAACGTTTAGTTGCTGAAAATCTGACAGCAGCAAGAACAGTTGCTTACTCTTTTTATCTTTTATTTCGTATTCAACTTTTTAGAGTTGTTACCACACACCTGGTGCAGGTGAGACTTGAAACCAGGCCTGCTAGTCCAGAGGTAGGAACACGACTACTGCACCACAACAGTCCTAACTGCTTACTCTTTCTCTCTAATTGTTGATGTCCACACTGAATTTCATTCAGGTTTCACTGGGAGCCCTGTTCTAAAGCAACTAGAATGTACGAGGTTGTCATCAGCTGAGTTCAGTACGACTTGACATTTTTGATGAGGTTAAGATGACTGGCAGAGGCATGTGACTTTGGTTTAATCATTAATGAGATGCTGAATGGTCATTTGGCATGTGGGATTAATGATGTAACTGTACAAAAGCAACTACTAGCTGAAGCCCAACTGGACTTCAAACAGGCACTACAACTGGCTTTGTTATTAGAAAATGTGGCAAGTGGAACATATGAGCTACAAGGCAAACCAGTGGAAGTATTCAGCCTTGCCAGGCTGACTGAGCTTGGGGGAGACCACTTGAGGAAAAGAAATTACATCGCCTCACTCAGGACACATCTTCAACAGAGGGACTCTATATTGGCTCATAGCAAAATCCCAAAAGAAAGCCAAGCCTTACCAAATGGTTAATGTTTTCTTTAGGATCCTCACCAGGAAGCTATTGTAATTACTGCTGATATGCAGACTCGAGGCAGCAAAAGAGCCCACTAGGCCTGAATTTAGTAAAAGAACTCAGACTGATTTCCAGGAGAGTGCATGCCCTGGAAAACCCACCTATCTGGCTTGGAACAGTTAAATTGCTTGGGAACATGCAAATCAGAACCAATCAAAATAAATTTTCTGGACACCCTTCCCATCATTGTTGGGAATGAAAGTATTAGACAGTGGATGCAAAAAGATCTGGTCCTGGCAAAACTAAAACAGCTGATGATGATTGGGAAACAAAAGAGCCCTCACAACCAGAAATGAAATCTTTCTTGATCCAGCGAGACCAGGTCACTATAGAGGATAGCGCTGTATTATGGGGAGTAAAAGTAATTGTCCCAAGCAAAGGTTGCCACCAGATACTGGCTGAACTCTATCAGGGACTTGCAGGAGTAAAGGAACCTAAGTGTATATGTCTAGATCATTGAAGCTTTCCACTTTGTGGACAAGGACCTAGAGTTGGAGTTGGCTACAGGCAGGGCTAGGTAGAAGAGGACTTTTCCTTTACGTTAGGCATCCAAAGGAGAACATGACATCAGATCCAGCTAACCCGGATGCAGAGAATAGCACCAGTTAACTTGTTTCCCAAGTTAAATAGAACATACTGCATAGTAGGATGAACGTTCATAATCTTCTGTCTTTCACAAAAGTGCGTGCCAGCATTTTGTCACTGTTACCTCACACTCACAAGGCTGCCATTCATTCTAATTCTGTCATGGATCGCACCACAGCACATGGACTGCAACTGTCACTATTGTATGCATTTTATCCATTCAATGGCTCTCACCTGTCTCATCCTCCCAATCTACTGACCCGTCCAATCTTGGCACTTCCTATTTAATCACTGAGGATACCTCACCATCTCTCCCGCATCACCATTCACTGCTCCATCCACACATTTTCCTCAATTCCTTTCTTTGTCTTATTGTAAGAAATGTTTGTCATAATTAAGCTGAAAGGTCCAAGACCAGTGGAGGTTACTGAAGATCAGACTTCTACTCCTATAATGGAGAAAATCTGGGACTGCACTGAGATTAAGTGGGAGGGAGAGGAAAAAAAATATTTTGAGGCCACATAGGTGGCTCGGGTGACACATTATTGTAGATAATGTTGCACGTTTGTAAATATATTCTCACTTGCACTCTTAAAATGTCTGCTATGGTATCATTTTGACTGTTAGACCTGGTCAAATAGCATTTACGTGAGAGATAATTAGCCACTTCAAACACATCAAGGATGAAAGCAGTTTTTTCATCTCTAATCAGGCTACATATCTCTGATGAGCAACCAACTTCTTGACTGCAGATTGTTTCAGCCATCACAAATCTTAGCAGCATGAAGTTCTGGATTGCAGCCAAGGATTCACAATTTACTGTGGACAGCACAGAGACATCATACGGTGTGCAAGGTTTAAGTCAGGGACTGGCATCCACATATCAAACTCCACCTTGAGTGAGAGTGGAATCAGTGACAGTCCCACACATCTCAGGAGGGAATTCTTAATTGTGTCCATCAGTTTTTCAAGGGAGCACATTATACATCTCCCAATATGAATGGCAATGTGCAATTCACATGTTCTGTCCCTCAGATGACCGTAGTATGATAAGGAAAGCTGCACAAATGGTCTTTTTGACAGTTTATATGCCATTCTCCAGGCTGCTCAAGCATAGACTTTTCAGTCTATGCCCACTCAGCAATATTGAAGGGTTACCAATGATATGAGGTTCAAATAGAGATTCCTCAGGATTCCTCTCAACCTGCTGAACTATCATGGTAGACTTCACTAACTAAGACTCGGATTTGACATTCTGTTGGCAGCTTTAATTAACAGCTACATATTTGTAGCACCATACAAGGTTAGTACACGATTTCACTGCTGCTTTTTTCCTGACATGTAATATGCAGATACTTTAAAGTGGTTTCACTCAAAATTACCATGCATACACTCAGAAGGATAACTAGATATTTATTCAGTGCAGAAAATGTCAAGAACTGCAAAATAATAACATTCACTTGTCCTTTGCATTACGTGGGGACTACTTGCCATATTACCAATAAATCAGTTAAACAATTAAAAGAAGTCCAAAAGCAGCTCATTCACCATGGAAAGTTTCAATAAGAGTCACTCTGGCTATTCATGCTCCATGACACTTTGGTGTGTCATTCTCTCTTGACTGACACTCTTGGTCAATGTCTTGGATGCTTACCTTCATTGTCAGTACATTGCTGTTGATCACCCATTTCTTCTTCTCTAGGATAGCTTCCATTTGTTGAGCCTTTTAGGATTCTAATTCAATGCCATGCCAGAATGATCCAGGCATTAAAACATCATTTGAAGAAAGCGTAGAGTTTTTTGCAATTATCTTAAATGCATTTGATACAAATCACATGTAAAATCTGACTCATTGGGACCAAGAAAGACAGCAATTCATTTGTGAGCACACTTTAGTAATTTATTTTACGTAGCTATCTTACTAAAATATATTTGATAAATCCACACAAACTTGCAACTGCCAATGCCAAATTCACACTTAGGTCACTCTGCACAACTAAAATGCTCACAATTATCAAAATTCACAAATATTACTTTAGTTTAAGATATAACAGTGTGGAACTGGAGGAACACAGCATGCCAGGCAGCATCGGATGAACAGGAAAGTTGATGTTTTGGGTCAGGACCCTTCTTCAGAAATAGGGAGGAGGAAGGGAGCTCAGAAATAAATAGAGAGGAGAGGTGGGGCTGGGGAAGATAAGTGGGATGGTGATAGGTGAATGCAGGTAGGGAGTGGTGGGGATTGGTCAGTGAGGTGGGAGGGGCAGATAGTTGGGAGAGAAAATTGATGGGTGGTGTCAGATCAAGGAGTCGGGGAGGGTTGGACATGGGATGAGGAGATTTTAAAACTGGTGAATTCCACATTTAGGCTATTGAGCTATATGCTCCTGAGGCGGAAAATGAGGTGCTGCTCCTCCAGTTTGCAGGTGGCGTCACTATGACACTGGAGGGGGCCCAGTTGGACATGTCACCAGGGAGTGGGAGTTAAAATCGTTGGCTACCAGAAGGTGTTGTCGTTTGTCATGTACAGAGGGCAGATGCTCTACAAAATGGTCTCCAAACCTCCGATTGGTCTCACTGATGTAGAGGAGGCCACATCTGGAGCAGCGGATACAATAGACCATGTTGACGGATGTCTACCCAAGTAGTTCATCTCCTAAGAACATAAGAAACACACACACAAGAATAGGCTATTTGGCCCACTGGATCTGAAATTTTGACACTGCTTTTTCTTCACTCCTGAGTTTCTCCAGTGATTTTTTTTTTGTTTTTTTTTTGATTTTCGGTTTTCCAACTTTCACAGTTCTTGGTTTTATATAAAATAGGCACTCCTTTGGGAGCAGTTGCATTAGTTGCCTGCCTATTTCTTTCAGGCTTGTCTGTACCCAGGTGGCTGTGGAGAGTCTGTCTACAGGCTTTCTCTGGTATGCACCCAAGGTATTGGAGGGCATTGTGGACAGGTGTAAATAGTAAGTATTGTTTATGTTCATAAGTTTTCTTAGTTTTTTTGGTTTAGTTTGCCATTAGCTTTGGGCCATTTGAAAAAAAAGACTACCATTGTCAAGGGTTATTTTGTTTGATGATAATGGGATTATCAGAAAGTTTATTTTCTCTTGAAAGGAAAAGGCTGAAGCATGACCTAATAAACAGGTCTGGAGGCTCAGAAGTGACCTTATAGAGGTTTACAAAATCGTCAGGGGCGTGGATAGGGTGAATGAGTCCAAAACTTGGAGACATAAGTTTAAGATGAATAGGGGAAAGATTTAAAAGGCATCTAAGGGACAATTTTTTTCACACAGACAGTGGTGCCTGTATTGAATCAGCTGCTAGAGGAAACGGTGGAGGCTGGTACAGTTACAACATTTAAAAGGCATATTGAATAGGAAGAGTTTAGAGGGCTATGGGCTAAACGGGGCTAGATTTATTTAGGATATTTGGTCAGCCTGGACGAGTTGGACCGGAGAGTCTGTTTCCATGCTGTACAGCTCTATGACTCTCAAAAGGTTTGTAGACAGAAAACTTTTACTTTTGAGGAAGAGCTCGAGGTTATGCATGTGACAGTGACCAAAAGAAAGGCAATTTGAAAGAAACTTGTTTACCTAGACGTGAGAATGTGGAACATGGAGTGTGTAAAGCAAATAATATACTGTAGGATAACAAGGTGTCGAGCTGGAGGAACACAGCAGGCCAGACAGCACCAGAGGAGCAGGAAAGCTGACGTTTCGGGTCGGGACCCTTCTTCAGAATATATACCGTAGGCATATTTCAGGGAAGGTGGTTAAGTATATTAAAAGAAAATAAATGGGCGCTGGATTGAATCAAACAGAAAGTGCTCAGCTGATCTGGAAGCGGCAGTGAAAAACACAGCGTTTCAAAGTCCGTTTAATGAAAGGTCGCAGAGACCTGAAATGTTACTTTACGTTTCTCTTTCTACAGATCTGCCAAACTGCTGGGTACTTCCCATTATAATTTCAGGATTCTGAGTACTTTGTTGTTGTACGGATAAGAATTAAATGAGGAAAGGTGGAAGGAAGGGGCTGGAGTGAAGCATGGATTGGTTGGGCCGAATAGCCTGTGGCCGCGCAGACGATTCGAGATGATTAACAAGAAAAGGCAAGTGAGATTGTCAAAGGCGCAGTGCAAAGTTCCCGAACAAAAGGCAAAACGTATTGCAAAAGCCAACGACGATTGCATAACCCTCTCCCACTCCCGAACAATCCCTGGTGTGTGGGCAGCGCTCCACTGGAAGCTGGTGTGTCTTGGAAGAAAAATAAAGTGTGCTAACTAAGTAACTCTGTAACAAGGCTTTGGGCAGGGGAACATACCGTCAGAAGCTCGGACAGCGAGGCGGTGACTGACTGGGAAGTTTTCTTTGGGAAACTCTGTGACCGTTGGGAGTTTGATGATCGGTGACGCTCGAGACACATGACTGGAACTTTCTCTCTCCTCCTGCGGAAAATGGCGGCCTGGAGTTTCCAGGAGAAATGAGGAAAAACTGGTGGAAAAAAAACACTCACAAGTTCAAGGAAGTTTAAATGCAACCATGACGCGCTGGATTCCCAGCAAAAAGGAGAAATATGGAGTGGGTGAGTGACAGTGAGTGACTGTTTCCAGCCAGTCCTGAATAGAAGATCTTGCAGCTAAAACTAATGCTATTTTTTTTGCAGTTTCTTTTTCCTCTTCATTCCGCTTATCCCAACACACGGGGCTCTTTATCTACCTCCTTTCTGACCACAGCCCAGTTCAGGAAATGCTTTAATCTTTCGAATGACTATTTCTTTTACGATATAGTAAATCCTTAGGATGAATTGTTCCTGGAAATCTTTTTCCTCTCTCTACTCTCGTCAAATGAAACAGATTGGGGTTTGGGGCGCGCCTAGTTCTAAGGCCGTGCCCAGTGCGTTTAGTTTTGGGATGTTTTTCAACCGAAGGCCATGAATTCACTCCTAAACTGTAGCCTCACTAATTTGAAATACTTTTGTTAAAATGTTGAACTGTAAATCTGCGAATATCTTAAAATGTCGCAAAGTTAGCTGTAGTTACTCCCACTTCGTCGAACCTTGGGTATAATGGCTAAGTGCATCCACTGTACTTGGCTGCGACTCTTATTGGAATTGCTGTTTATTAAATCTTCACTTTATTAGTAAAGGTATTGGTAATCTGAACTGTAAGCCTTTCAAATTGTTTGTAAGAGGTGTGATTAACTTGCAACATGTGTCATAACATGCTGCAGCACCCACTTATCACTAGGGGGTTACCACTAATGTTTTAAAAACATATTGCAATGTTTGTAAAATAAGCATTTTTCCGTGCACATGCCTAACCTCAGTGGTTTTGTGTACTGAGAATAGACACATTATAATCGTATCACTTAACATGTTGCACATACTGCTTTGAGCATGGCCCCACCAACTTTTGGAAAAGATCCCTATCAATTTATGTCAGTTCATAAATGAAGACTTTCCTGCAAATGTGGTTCATTACCTCAAAACTAAAAGCCTTTTTATTACTAATTGGGTTTTGATTAGCCACACCTATAATCTGTGTTTTATTCATTTTAAGCATTATTTTAGTCCTTTGTTAAAATGTACTGTATTTTGAACTGCCTTTTTATTCCTTCAATCTACTTCATAGTTTTTGTCCTTAGTTTGGCTTCAGTCTTCTAATGCATATTGAAAAGTACAGTATGTACGTATAACATATCTCAGTGTTACTAGTTCAGCTTTAACTTGCAGTTAGGGGAGGAACAGTTTTAAGGATATCTTTTAAAGCACAATTACTGCCCAGAATCCTGTACTAAGTTTCCATTACTGCAATGTTGCAAACTTTTTAAATCATGAATTAGCGAAATAATGACTGGTAACCCAGAGCTCTCGGCTGGTGTCCTGAGGTTCACGGGCTGGAATCCCATCATGGCAGATTATGAAATTTGAATTCAATTTTTTAAAAAAACCTGTAATAAATAAAAGCTAGTCTCGACAATTTTAAAAAAATGAAGATTGCAACTTCTAAAGAGCGTGCATAAATCACTGAAGGTGGCAGAATAGATTGAGAGTGTGCTAAATTTCACTTGGGGAAAGGATCAAGAGACAGAGCACATATATTTAAATAATTGGCAAAAGGAGGAGTGCGGACATAAGGATAAGCTTTTTCATGTAGCTGGCTGCTAGTAATCTTAATTAATAGAGCAACCCCATCATCTTTTCCTAGCTTTGTCTTTTTGACCCTTGAACATATCTTTGAATATTCAGATTCAAGCCTTTCTCATCTTGTAGCAACGTCTTCTATGGCTATCAAAAGAAAATCTCTATTTCTCTTTTGAGCTGACAACATAACTGTTTTGTTGAGATTTGTAAGTGCATTAATATACAGTGATTTTAATGCTGACCTTTTACTGCTTTTGCAGCTCAAGTTTGTAGACACTAACCCTGCCATACTTTCATTATCTTTACTGTAATTAGCAGCTGGAGAATGAAGTTTATGATGAAGAAAATGGCTTTGCACTTAGGATCTTTTTGCTTATCTGCTACTAGAAGTTAGACAAGCAAGCAGTCCGATTTATTAACAGTTGAGAGATCGAGAGATAGATCTGGGTATCATTAGCATGTGTAAGGACTGTGTCTTTTTATTTTGTGATTTTTTTTTTTTAAAACCATGGACAAATGAGAGAACTGTTTTAAAAGCCAGTATTGTGAAAGAGTGGATATAATTTTGGAAAGCAAATAACCTGACACCCATGCCAGGCATCATTGCAAACAACTTTTTGTACAAGCAGTAACTGTAGAGTTACAGACGATTTGGAGCTGAGTGAGTGTACTGATGCAAATTTTGCTGGCAAAAAGAAGTCGGTTAGACCTATAAGAAATTGGAACAGGAGTAGGCTGTTTGGGCCCTCGACCCTGTTTTGCCATTCATGGCTAATCCAACTTTCCTACATTTTCCTGTGCCATTGATTTCCCTACTATCTATCTCAGCCTTAAATATACATAAGGACTCTGCTCCCACAACTATGTGTTAAGGAGTTGCAAAGATTGAGAGAAGAAATTTGTGGTCACCTCAGTCTTAAATTTGTGCCCCTTCTGCCTTCTGGTCTGAGACTCTTCCATGGGGGGAAACGTCCATTTAAAAAAAAAGAGTCCTGCTGAATTCTATATGTTGAAATGAGATCACCGCTCATTCTTCTAAACTTCAATGAGTAGAGCCCCAACCTGCTTAACCTTTGCTCATAAGACACTCCCTCCATGCTGGGATCATCCTAGTGACCCTTCTTTGAACTGCTTCCAATGAAATGATATTAATTAAAAAAAACTGCCCTCCTCTTGTACTCCAATCCTCCTTGAAATAAGGGCCAACATTCCATTAGCCTTCTGAGTACTTGTTGCATCAATGTACTCGCTTTCATTAAAAAAAATCTTCAAGTCGCATTGGTTTGCAGCTTTCTGCACGTTTTCTCCATTAAAATAACGTACTGTTCTTGATTCCAAAATGGGAACAACTTCTCGTTTTTGTGAACTTTTTGGACACTTACTTATCAGTATTGATCGACTGACTAATGGCAATTATTAATGATGGAGACTTTTTGCCTGCCAACAACTGAGATTGATTTGTGGATAACTGAACAGCTTGGAGCTGGGAACAAGTTACAGGGAGAGAGAGGGCAAGAGTGAAATGTTCAGCTTGTCCCCAACTTGGGAGTGGTCTGTTTTCTGCAGTCAAAACTCACTGTAGATTTGAAGAAAACCAATTTATCATGCCTGCAACAATTGTTGTAAGGTGTGATATTTAACTGATAAGTCAGACTTTTTGAGTGGCTGAGAACACAAGGCAACCAGTGAAAGCAATCAGAGAAAGAAGACTGGAGCATATTGATAGCAAGCAGGAAAATCAAGAATCATCTTAACAACAGTACCTGGGACAAAGATGACTTTGTTTTCCTCCTTACTCTGTCCATGAACCCATCCTGTGTGTGTGTGTGTGTGTGTGTGTGTGTGTGTGTGTGTTAGCGTTTTAATTGGAATTATGCTGATAGTTTATAACTGTTTACTTGTAGCTAGAGTCAAGTTAATTGTATTACATCATTTGTCTTGCTTAGTACAGAAATCTGCTCTGTGGTAAATTGGGGGAAATTTTACATACGTTATACACCCTCTAATATTAGTGACAACTTTCGGAATGGCAGGGCTTGATTTCCAAAGTACTACCCCAGTGAGTTGTAACACATATGTAATTGCTGGTGTTTTCTGATCAAAGGGACAGATATATGAGAAATAGTAAGGTGTACAAGGATAGATTCTTTGATTCCAGAATTTGATAGCTGGGAATGGAACCAGCCATGGTGTTAGATGATGGAGAGATATTGGACGAGGATAGTTTGGATAACTGTCGAAGGCTGCTCACGACAAAAAAGATAATGGGGAGTTGGAAAATGCTACATATCCTACTAATGCCGAAAATCTGCAGCAAACACCCAATGCTAGAGAAACATAGAAGGTCTGACAGCGTCTGTGGAAAGAGAAGCAGTTAATGTTTTGAGTCAAAGGGTAGGTTACTTTATCAGTCATGTTGAATGCCATTTATGACCAGTCTTTTTTTTTTTTGGCACACTTGGCAGGGGTGAAGACTTGGTTAGAGGATTTCAGCAGGGAGCTATGAGAATAGTGGGCACAGATTTGAGCAGCAGCAAAATGTATAAGGATTTTTGAAAATAAAGGGAATTTGAAGACCCAGGAAGGCAATGGAAGGGAGGAAAGTTGCAGAGGTAGCTGGTTGGATGTTCTCAATCTTTCATGATAAATAGGTTCAGAAGATCTTAATGCTAATTGTTGGAGGTAAGTTAGAGGGATTTATAACCACAAATCCTGAAGCCAGGAGGTTATACTTGCATTCAAAATGCTTTTGAAGTAAGCAGTTTTAGCTGGAGAAGCTGGACCCAATACTATCTCGTATGTTCCAGCCAAATCTAGCAGTGAATTATTAAATCAGTTTTGTGCCATGTCAGTTCACATTCACATCTTAAGGGAATGGAGTTGAGGCCTATATTGGAGCAATAACCAAAGTGACCCCTTGTAGTGCGAAGCTAGTGTCTCTACCCCTGGACTGGGAGGCCCAGGTCAAGGCCCACTTGCTTCAGAGGTGTGTAATGACATCCCTGAACAGGTTGATCAGAAAAATAGGCTAAAAAATAGATCAAATTGAGAGTTTCATAGTTTTAGTTGCGTTTGTGGCATCATGGATTCAGTGGAGTTGTGCTGATTGAAGGGTCAAAGGCTGGACAGATGGAATTTTGAGAGTGCAGTTGTAAATGAATTGAGGGGAAGTCTTTTTGCAGGTGTGGACACCAAAGGACTTAGGGTTGGAAGGGGAATGCAGGTGGAATTACACAAGGATCCGAGTTGATCAGAGATGGCTTTATCTTAGTCACTTAAAGTCTTCGTGGAAATAGACAAACTGTGTGTTATTTGGAGATCAAGGAAGTGTTTGAGAATGTGGGTTGAAGAGTTTCCATTGTGGCAGAGATTTAGGTGGCTTTAAAAGGAACTGCTTGGGGAGAGAGCATGATGATGGAGGTTAAAATTGCTGAGCATGAGAAGTTGTTTGCAGGGGAGGCTGAACGTGGAAGGGACAGATATCTGAAACTTTTAACTTCTCATGGTACTTGGGTGGGTGGGAAGAAAGAAGGGCATTTTGGAAGTGATCTGAGGGTTGGAGCCAAGTGAGATTTTTTTTGATTTGGGTTATTATTGTCACATGTACCAAGATACAGTCAAAAGTATTGTTCTGTATGGTATCCAGGAAAATCATACCTTACATGATTACATCAGGGTAATAGAACAGAATGAGGAATATAGTGTTACAGCTACAGAGGAGGTGCAAAAAAATCAGCTGTAATATGAGAGGTCCCTTCATAAGTCTGATAACAGCTGGAAAGAAGCTGTTCTTGAATTTGTTGGTCTGTGTTTTCAAATCATATCTTTTGCCTGATGGAAGAGTTTGGAAAAGAGTATAATCAGAGTGGGAGAGGTCAAAAGGAATAGAAGTGGACAGGAGTAGTGGGGTCATCGGTAGTGTTTGGAAACTCACGATAAGGGCATAGAACCATTTTTAATTTTCAAGATGTTGTATGTTTAATTAGGTTCCCATAGTCGTAAAAGCATTCATGAAACTGCATGATATTTAAAAAACTGATATTTGGAAAATATAGGCTCATTGTTCACTTACTTAGTTGGAGGGATGATCAATGTAAGTAACTATAGCTTCATCTTGTTCATTTATTAATAAGTTAACGTGAGATCTTACTTCAAGATGGCATATGATGGTAAATCACCTCTGAGATTGGAATGATGTCTTCTGATGGCCTAAGCCTGGTAACTACAGGAAATTCATAGAACTGATTCACTTCCCTGGATTTGTTATAAGAACCTGGATGTGTCTCAAGGTTGGGTTAGTCTGGATATAACATGGGGATTTTTCTTCATGATTGCGTTTTGTCAAAGGCACAAATTTTAAAATTGCTCATTGCTTCTGACTGGTTATTCATGCACGTTTACCAAATGAACATTTTTGAACCTTCTATTTTTCAAATGCTTAATTGCAGTTTGAATTGTAGTCATCCTTTATCTGATTGATTCTTGTTTTCAGCTCCTGTGTTTGAACCAGATTTTGCATTTGTCATTTTCATTCTGCCTTGCGTAAACACTTACCCTATGGCATTGTCTGCCTGTGTATCACAAGTACACCTCTAGATACTACTTAAATGTTATGAGGGTTTTGGCTTCTAACACCCTTTCAGGCAGTGAGTCCCAAATTCCCTCTGGGTGGAAAAACAAGTTTTCAAAATGTCCTCTGTAAACCGTCCCTTACCTTGAATCTGTACCTCCTGGTTTTTCAGTTATAAATAAAATTTAACTAACTTGACCTTTAGCTTAAATTTTTGTTATTTGGCTTAGGACAGAAGTTTAAATGCATGGATAATTGCTGAATACATAATTTGTAGAGGCATATTTCAGCCAATGAAAAGCTGCGTGCACTTCAAGATACCAGCTGGCAACATGTGAAACGTTTATTCAAGGTATTACTGATGGCTATTTTGTGCATTGACGTTCTATCTGATACATTTTAAATTTATTTATAAATATTGAAATAACTTAACTACATTTTTGACATTGTGCATTACATATTTGTTGATAAGTTGCAGTTACAGGAAGCACAAAATATTTTCAGTTGAAGTGAAGTTGACACTTGTTGTATCAGGTGTTTGTTTACATTTTGCTGCACATTACGTTTAGATTTTGATGAATTAAACTTTGAGTAGTTGTTTTAGAGTTAGACTGTCTTTTTTCCCCAAAAAAACTCCAGAAAAATATCTTTATTTCTTCCCAAATTTGACATTAACTGTGGTAGCCAAAGATTACACTTGCACTAAATATGGAACAAAACACATTTTCTGTAGATTGTTATTTAGTTATTCACTGGAAACAATATTACAAATTCCCTTGCATGCTTACTTTTTATATATTAGGCTGTTTAGCACAGTGCTGGAATTGATTCTGAGAATCCAGAAGAAACGGTATTAATCTTCAAATAATGCAGGCTAACTGTGATGCAGTCTTGAGAAATAATATTTCTCCAATATGGAATTCGTCGCAGGCAGGAGAGAAAAAAGGCATTCATCTTGTTTAGTTTGTGCCATGTTATTTGGGCATATCAGAGAATATGCATTTTGACGGTTAACCTGTGTTGTATTGTTATAAATTGTGAATGCAAATTTGTACACGGCAAATGATAAGTGACCAGTTTAGTGTTGGTGAAAAGTTAGACATTGGCTACAATTCCTGTTTTCGTCAAATTGTGACATTTCACTTGAAACAGCTGAACAGGAAATTTATAATCTGAAAGACACTGTCGACTACAAATCTTCAGTACAGTGCTGATGTCCATCTCCATTATATACTCTGGTCCTGGAGTTGAGTTTGAAGCTGTAACATCAGTTGTGGAGAGAGTGCTACAATTGAACAAACTTTCACAATAGGGTAGGAAAAATTTTGTCTTCAGTCCTTTTTGATAAAAGGAAGGGTACCTCAGTCTTCATTGATATAGATCATCAATGATACAGATGTCCATTGTTTATACGTTGCCAAATTTGCCCAAATTCTGTTATATGCAAGTTTTAAAAAATGAATCTCTGAAATATTTAGTATAATTTGACAGTCATGGTTCAGTGGGTTGTCTCCTGACCTTCTCACGTGGAAGAAGAACAATTCCCTTTTCTCAATCTGTCTACAAACTGCAGTCTCTTATCCTTGGTATCATCCTGTAAATTTCCTCTCTACCCTGTCTTGAAGTGTGATGCCTAGAATTGTATACAGTGCTCCAGATTAGGCATAACCAGTGATTTTTGTAAATATTAATGTGGTTACTTTCTTTTTCCAATACCCACTTTTTTAGCCAAAAATCCCATTGTTTTCTTAACTCCTTATTCAACTTGTTCTGCTACCTTCAAAAATTTATTACTATGCACTCCAGATGCTAGTGCTCTTGTGTCCCTCTTAAAATATTGTTTAAATTACTGCTTTTCCATAATGCTTCTCACTTCACATTTTTCCACTTTATGTTGGAGCTGCCATGTGTTTACTCATTTCACCAGTCCACCTATGTCTTCATGCAATCTAGTACTACTGTATCCATCTATTTTTGTCTTATCCAATATTTTTACTTACTCCCTACAATACTGCAACATCAACTTCATCCTCTTTGTGAAGACAGGTGCAGAGTGCACTGTCTGTGCTTCTATTATGTCCTGTGCCTCTTGGAAAATTTCCTTTTTGCCTATAATTGAGACCATTCCTTAACTGTCCTTTTACTTTTTATGTTAAATAAATTTTGGGTTCCTTTTTGTTACCTCCTGAGCTTTTTCTCATACTTAATCTTTGTCTTTATATCCATTTTATAGTTTCTGCCTGCACATTCAGTATTCTGCACCTGACATTTGTCATAAACCTACCTCATTTTTTCCATTTTATTTAACCTCTATTTCTTTTATCCCCAAAGTCTTCCTAGATTTGTATGCTTGATTTTCATGATTGAAATATGCTTGTTTTGCATCCAACGTATTTCTGACTTGAAGAGTTTCCATTGCTCATAAATTGCCTTCTTCACCATCCTGTCTATCTGACTCCACTTTAAAGGAACTTGACACCTGAATCTCTAGCTCTCTTTGTTCAGAAACTCTGCCCAGGGCCCTACCATTAACTGTACAACTCCTGCCCTGGTTTGCCTTGCCAAAATGCAACAGCTCACGTTTTTCTAAATTTATCTAAACTAAATTCCATCTTCCCTCCTTGGCCCATTGACCCATTTGATCAAGGTCTAGTTGTACTCTGAGAATAATCTTCACCTTCCATCACACCACCTATTTTGGTGACATCTGCAAACCTGCTAGCCGTGCCTCCTATATTCACATTCAAGTCATTTATATAAATGACGAAAAGCAGTGGACCCAGCACCTATCCTTGTGGCACACTGCTGGTTATGTGCCTCCAGTCCAAAAAGCAACCCTTTCACATTGCCCTGTCTCCTACCTTCAAGCCAATTGAGTATTCAGTTCCATTTAGACAACATCTGTCGCTCTGCCATCATCAATTTTCTTTTTTGCCTCTTCGAAAAACTCATTCAAGCTAGTGTGACACGCTTACCCCACACAAAGCCATGTTGACTATCCCTAATCAGCCCTTGACTTTCAAAATGCATGTAAACCTGTCTCTCAGAATCCCCTCCAATAACTTAGCCACCACTGACGTAAGACTCAATGATCTGTTGTTCCCTGGCTTTTCCTTACAACCTTTCTTAAATAATGGTCCAACATTAGCCAACTTCCTGTCTTCTGGTACCTTACCTTTGCTGCGATATTTGCATCATCGACAGCCAGGGGCCCCAGAAATCTCTTCCCTTCTGACAAAGCTCTGGGGTACACTTGATCAGGCCCTGGGGATTTATGTACCTTTGTGCGTTTTAAGACTTTCAGCACCACCTCTTCTGTCACTTTTCAAAACATTGCTGTTTGTTTTCCCAAGTTCCCTAGATTCCATGTCCTTCTCCTCAGTAAATAATGACATAAAATATTTGTTTAATATTTCAGCTGACCCCTGTGGTTCCGCACTTACTTGGCCATGTTGAACGTTAAGGGGCCCTATTCTTTCCCTAATTACTCTCTTTTGCCCTTAATGTACTTGGAGAAGCGCTTTGGATTCTCCTTAAGCCTATTTGCCAAAGCTATCTCATTATCTTCTTTTTGCTCTCCTGATTTCCCTCTTAAGTAGGCTCATGCTGCCCTTATATTCCTGTAGGAATTCACTCAATCCCAGCTGTCTATACCTGACATATGCCTCCTTTTTTTTTTCTCCTTGACCAGAGCGTTAATTTCTCTAGTCATCCAGCATGCCCTACACCTGCCAGCCTTGCCCTTCGTACTAACCAGAACATACTGTCTCTGAACTCGTTATCTCATTTTTAAAGGCCTTTCACTTTCCAAACATCCTTTTTTATATGCAAATAGCCTCCCCCATCAACTTTTGAAAGTTCCTGTCTAATATCGTCAAAACTGGCCTTACTCCAATTTCGAGCTTTAACTTTTTGATCAGTTCTATTCTTTCCCATAAGTATTTTAAAACTAACAGAACACGTGAATTTTAAGGTTTGGTGAAGTTTACAATTATACCTGGGAGGAAAGAAAATCCTTAAATTGTATTAAGTTTTGGTGGCAGATACTTGAAGACTACTTATTTTGATAGCAAAGAGCAGTAATGATTGAAAATATGTGCATTCTTGATCATTGAGAAGGGAGCATTCTTCCCTTCTTGTGGAACTGCACAACATTGTTGATGTAGTAGATATAACAGTGTGAAGTTGGAGGAACACAGCAGGCCAGGCAGCATCAGAGGAGCAGGAAAGTTGATGTTGTGGGTCAGAACCCTTCAGAAGTAGTAGTATTGCTCTTGCATGTCTAGAGGTGGCTACAGCTATGCATTAATGTAAAAATGCTATTACCCATTTGAAAACTGAGTCTTTGTATGTCTGTGTGCTGATCCTGAAAGGTCTGTGAACATTTCTGGTAGACAAACTCTCTCAATTTTGCCTTTGCACAAGGTATGGTATGACTCATTCTCAGTGTGGAATATGATCGAAAACTGTGAGACTATCTATTGAACTACTTTAAGTATTGAAGGAGAATTGATTCTGTTTGTACTCTTAACATTTAAGATTAATTTGTCACCCAGATTGCACTCAGCTAGAGCTAGTGGTATTACTTATGTCTGCTATCCTATATTGTGTATCATATTTTTGTTTTAAACTTGTGCTTTATAAAGCACATGTTTTACATCTATTCTGTACAGCAGCATTCTCACAGGCCGTTAAATCATTCGGAAATGTTTTAAGGCATGCTTTCCTGTGCTGCATAAAACACTTTTGAATGACTTTTTGAATAACAGTCTTGAGATAAGTCGGTAATTTTCTTTTCAAATGGGATCTGGATGTTTTACAGGATTAGCATTTACTTCCCATTCTTAATTGCCCTTGAGAAGGTGGTGACAGGTTAGCTACCTTCTTGCAGTTCACCCATGGTATTGTTAGATAGGGGGTTCAGGGTTTTGAAGTTATAAAGTTCCAAGTCTGGATAGTGTGTAACTTGGAGGATAACTCTCGAGTGATGGAAATTCCTGCATTTACTGTCCTTGTTTTCTTGGTGTAGGAGGTCAAGTATTTGGAAGGTCCAAGGAGCCTTGATAGGTGGCTGCAATGCATTTTTTGGCCAGTACATACATTGCAGAATTGGTGCATCTGTACAGGAGGGAGTGAATAATTTATTTGGTGAATGGAATGCTGATCAAGTACATTGCTTTGTCCATGGTGGTGAACTTGATTGTTGGAACTGTGCTCATCCAAGCAAGTGAGACACATTCCATCACATTCCTGAATAGTATTTTGTAAAATGTGGAAAGACTTTGATACTTGCCACTGAATACCAATTCTCCAACTGTTCTTGCAAACAAATTATTTACATGACTCATTCCACATGACTCATTCCATTACTGTTTTCTTCTCAGAGTATTGATGGTAGGAAATTCAATGATGGTAATTGAGTTGGTTAGACTCTATTGTTTTGAAGGTAATCATTGTGTAACGTGAATGTTACTTGCCACTTAGCAGCCTAAGTCCAAATGTTGTCGACATGTTCTTGCATGCTTCACTATCTATGCAGCAGTGAATAGAATTGGATAATGCAGTTGTCAGTGAACATCAAAAATTGTGGCTTCCCGTTTGATATTTTAAGTTTAGAGTTGAGAAGATATTTGCCAGGATGTTGCCGGCTGTGGAAGGTTTGTGTTGTAAAGAAAGGCTGGATAGGCTAGAACTTTTTTCACTGGAGCTTAGGAGGTTGAGAGGTGACCTTATAGAAGTTTATAAAATCATGAGGGGTATAGATAGGGTTAATGGTAGTTGTCTCCTGAGGATGGAGGATTTCAAGTCTAGGGGGCACATTTTTAAGACGAGAGGAGAGAGATTTAAAAAAGACATGAGGGGCAAATTTTTTACGCACTGGTTTGCATGTGGACTGAATTTTCTGAGGATGTGGTCGATGTGGACGCAATTATAATGTTTAAAAAACACTTGGATAAATATATGAATTAAAGGTTTGGAGGGACATGGGCCAAATGAGTGCAGGTGGGACTAGTTTAGTTTGTGATCGTGTTCGGCATGGACTAGTTGGATTGAAGAGTCTGTTTCCATGCTGTATGATACTGGTGTATTAGAATGGTAAATTGAACCAGATGGTGTTGGACTGCACTTAAGCCTTAAAAAAAAAGCACCCCATTAGCCAATAAGTAGCTATCAGTCCAATAATAAAGTCATTAGAAGTGATCTTCCTACTTAAATTTTTTTGCTGTCACTTGGAGTTCTTTAACTTTTCGCAGAAGTTCAAATGCCGAGGTTGTTCACTTCCTACTTTCAGAATTATTGGGCTATGTATTGTGCAATAGAAAATCTCTGACTTTTTCGTTCATACCTGAGTATAATTTATTGATGTTCTGTGCTTCCAATAGTCACTAAGATCTATTTCTTGTTATACTGTATAATGCTACCACTTCAGCTACTTTCATGAAACTCAACATAAATCCTGTTTTATGATGAAACGTTCTACCTTCTCTGTAAATGCTGAGAATTGTGTCACTCAGGAAAATAAACTTGTCCAGTTATAAACCAATATGCAAAGATAGATAGGTTACACACCATTTTTTAGGGTGGAGCCAATGAGACGCTAACATCTGCAATAATCTAGATATGAACAAAAATGTTTCCAATTGAATTTGTTGAGTAACCTGTTGATACCTGCCATTTTGAAGCATTTTCCTTGTTTGCAATCAGAATTCCACAGCGCTGATGGTCATGAGTAAAAGGCTGCATTTTTTTTTAGTTACGATTGTGACTTGCTTTCTGGTCATGGATCTTGCCTTGGTGGTGAGCTGCATTTCTTTGCCGACCTTAAAATAGCATACAGGTGGGTTGAGTCAGGGTAAAATTGTTGGTGCTGCTGTTAGTTTTTTTTCTACACCTACATTGGTTTTGCTGCGTTGAAGGGTTCCATGTCGTACAGAAGACATGTTTCCATTGAAAGGGTGAAATTTGATACCATGTTGAGTAATCATAGTTTAAGGCAAATGCAACATTAATTCAGTTGTGTTGCTGTTTGGCGTCTAAGTAGTAGTATTTCCCAGCAAATATTTATTCTTAACTGCACCCCTCACTCCTTTCAAGGATTATAATAGCTGAGTTCGTAAGGTCTTAAAATACATTGATTTTTGTAAGTAACATTCTCCAATTATAGTCCAAGATTTCTACCAACACTTTCTTCATATTAACAACATTTTAACTTTGACAAAAATGATTTTTTTTTTCAACTACAAAAATGTTGGAGGTCAGTCATCTTGGCTCCAGGACATCTCTCTGGGAGTTCATCAAGGCAGAATCCAAGCCACCAACTATCTTCAGCTTATTTATCTATGACTTTACTTCCATCGTAATGTCAGAAGTGAGGATATTTACTGATGTTTGCACAGTATTCAGCATTCATGACGACTCAGGCACTGCTTCAGTGCCTATCTAAATAGGGCCAGACGTGATAAATATCCAGACATGGGCTGACAAGTATCAACTTATCGGCCAATGATTATTTCCAACAAGAGAGAATCTAATAATCGTCTCATGACTTGCAGTGGTATTACCATTGACCAGAAACTGAACTGAACTATCTGTAAAAATACTGTGGTGACAAGTAGATCAGAGGCTGGGAATCGAGCAAAAGTATCTCGCCCATCTAATTGCCTAAAGCCTGTCCACCATCTGCAGTCAGAAGTGTGATGAAATACTTCCCTCTTGCCGAGGTGAGTGAAGGTCTAACAGCGCTCAAAAGTTGACGCCATTGAGAACAAAGCAGACTGTTTGGTACCATGTCCTTTAGCACTCACTCTGTCCTCCATATTGATGATACTTTACCTTGCTGCACATTACAAGATGCACTGCAGATGTTAGGCAAGCCTCCTTAGCCAGCACCTTCCAAACCCACAACCACTACCATCTGCTAGAATAAGGCAGATACATGGTTTGTCACCACCAGCAAGTTCCCCTTCAAAACACTTGCCGTCCCGACTTGGAAATTTATTGCCATTTCTTCACTGTTTCTGGACTAAAATTCTGAAGTGCTTTTCGTAGCAACATTGTGGGTCAATGTAGGACAAATGGATGGCAGTGGTTCAAAGAAGCAGCCCTGTTAAGGTTAAATTGGGATGGGAAATAAGTGCTGGCCCTGTCACTTAAATCAGGAATGGTACATGCTTCTACTACTGAGCGTTGGTGGTGGAGGTAGTGACTGTTTGGGGATGTGTATCCAAACAAGCAGGCTGCTTTTTCCCGGGTGGTGTCAAGCTTCTCAAGTATTGATGAAGCTGCAGTCATCCAGGCAAGTGGTGAGTATGCCATTACATTCCTCTACTTGAGCCTTGTCCATGGTGAACAGGAAGAAAAACAATGTGAAGGTGGAACTCAGTAGGTCTGGCAGCATCTATTGAGAGAAGGAGTTATATTTCAAGTCCAGTGACCCTTGATGGTTGTTTCCAGTGATGGTGGACAGGCTTTACGAAGTTGGATGAGTTATTTGCTGCAGGATTTCTGGCCACTGACTTTCCCTTACAGCCACAGTATTTATATGACAAGCCCAGTTCATTTTCTGGATAAACATCCAAGATATTGATTATGGGGATTTTTGTGGTGGTGGTGGTACCATTGAATGTCAAGGGACAATGGTAAGATTCTCTCTTGTTGGGAATAGTGATTTCCTGGCACTTGTGTGGCGTAAGTGTTGCTTGCCACCTGTCAACCTAAACTTTGAATCAGAGATAGTAGGAACTGCAGATGCTGGAGAATCCGAGACAACGAGGTGCAGGGCTGGATGAACACAGCAGGCCAAGCAGCATCATAAGAGCAGAGAGGCTGACGTTTCGGGCCTAGACCCTTCATCAGAAAAGGGGGAGGGGAAGGGGGTTTTGAAATAAATAGGGAGAGAGTGGGAGGCGGATAGAAGAGGGATAGAGGAGAGGATAGGTGGAGAGGAAACAAACAGGTCGAAGAGGC
>NC_063351.1:24561623-24564729 GCF_021869965.1 Rhincodon typus | reverse complement strand
TCTCTCCCTATTTATTTCAAAACCCCCTTCCCCTCCCCCTTTTCTGATGAAGGGTCTAGGCCCAAAACGTCAGCCTCTCTGCTCCTGTGATGCTGCTTGGCCTGCTGTGTTCATCCAGCCCTGAACCTAAATGATATTGTCTAGATTTTGCTGCATTTAAGCGCAGACTGCCTCAGTATTTGAGGTGTTGCAGCTGGTGCTGAGCATTGTGCAGTCTTTAGTGAACAATCCCACTTCTAACCTTCTGATAGAGGGAAGGTCATTGATGCAGCTGAAGTTGTATGGGAGAAGATTTATGAACATTTCTTCTGGGGAAGAGGGACATCAGTTGCATGGATACATTAGAAAAGTTGGGCTTGTTTGCTTTTGAGAAAAAGTTGAGGAAATTTGATATACAGAAACTGTTCTTTTTGATGGAAGGGTTGAGAACCAGGGTGCACCATCTTGAGATAATAGGCAAAAAAACAACAGTGCGATTCAGGAAAAACTTTTTTTTATGCTGTGCATGGTTAGGATCAGAAATTACGTGCTTGTGGTGTAAGCAGATATATTTGAGAGGTCCTTGTATGTAAATCGGATAATTATCTGGTGAAAAATTTGCAGTGCTATGGGGAAATAGTTGGTGAGTGGGACAAGGAAAGTTGTCCTTCTAATAAACTAGTATCATCATAATTGGTCGAATCGTTCCTTTTGTGCTGTAAGATTTTACATGTTTCTATACTGTGATCCTTCTGAACCTTCACTTTGCTCGATCGAAATCTTGGAATTCTTTTGCTGATGGCATTGTGGGTCTGCCAGCAGCAGACAAACTGCAATGGTTTAATTGTCAGTGTTGCAATCATTACCACTGGACAATCTAACTTGTTATTAAATGGTTCTGATTTTGAATGAAAAGTTTAAAAAAAATATAACTTTTTCTTTGAGATTATAGCAACTGGATTTTATACTAGCAGAGTCAGTTGCAAAAATGGCAGGTAGGAATTATCTTGTTTGTCAGTTTATTGGTTTGGTAGCTCCCAGGAGCTGATATAAAGACTAATTTATGAGAGACCTAAAACGTTGGGACTGCTGTAATGGTTAATGCCATTTCACTTTGTTACAGGCAAGCAGCAGTTTAGTTTATTTAGGTATCATAAATGCATTATCATTTTTTTTTTTTATTGAATGTGAAGTGGTTTTGGACATTTTCAGGATTGCCTTGATTAAGACAAAATGCCATATTCAATTGCATTTCATTTTAAGCATGACCAGAATAAATGTGTATATAAATATTAAAAATGAAAATTTATTTGCTCATTCATTACATGTAATGTATACAATTATCACTGATACTTTCCTGGTACTTAGATCATTCAAACAGTTATATTTTTGACCAATATTGGCAATTTTATTATCTTTACCTGCAGTATGACATGCTTTAAGCAATAAAGCTGAATAAGCAAACCCCACTGAAATAACCTTGCATGTTGTATGAATTTTCTCATAAAGGCTGTCATTAAATATCAATGTTTCTCTGCAGTCATGAAGTATGTACACTTAGTGTTTAAAAGCCAGTAACAATCCCAAAGTTTCTCTTTCCACTGTAGAGTATCTCTTGATATTGATTTTAAGTTTTTTTTTCCTATGCATGACTCCTCATGTTGTAACGGGATTGCACTTACACCCAAGTCCCAAGCATTTGTTGCTACCTTGAGTTTTGTAAACTAAGGTGCAGCTGACACTGCTGATTGACTTAAGATGGTTTTCATCTTCTCAAAAGATACCTGACCCCACTTGCCTCACCTGACTGCACACTCTTGACTTGTTTGGTTCAATTTTGTCTGTGGAATAGTTATGTGGTGAACTTTGGCAGAAACTTTAAAAAGAAACCACGCATCCCCGAAAACCTTGTCTTGTATTTAGTTTTAGGGTCAGCGAAGTTCACTAATGTTTGTCCTTTTGCTGTTCTTGGATCCCGTATGATGTGCCAAAGGTAAGTTCGAGAAAGCTCAGATAACTCAAGATTTTGTCCAAGTTTATTAGCCAATCTGTTGATCATAATCTTCTAAATAGAAAACTTTGGACAAGAAATTCTTTCAAGTGTTTCTATTTGCTAGTACATCTTCAAGGTAAAATACGCAATTAGAAGCATTCGTTGCCACTTAATTCATGTGTTTTTGTAAAATGGTTAGACGTTTTCTAGCCCAAACAGCATCAATTAGCATTGGAGAAGGTAGTTTGGTGAGACAAAAGCATTGTTATCTCCTCAGCTTGGGGTGTTAAAGGAAAGTGCCAATATCTCTTTAGCAGATTTTTTAATGCAAAATCTGGCACTGCTGACTCTCAATAGCCTTTCAAGCAAGGAATTGATGAGGAGTCTGCCTTTTGTTATTTGACTTCTCTGAGGTTTTGCAGAATCTGGTTGAAATGTCTGCTTTAGTCAACAACTGCAGCTTTTTTTTCCAAAGATGGTAAGATGGTAGGAACTGCAAATGCTGGAGAATCTGAGATAACCAGGTGAGAGCTGGATGAACACAGCAGGCCAAGCAGCATCAGAGGAGCAGGAACACTGACGTTTTGGGCCTAGATCCTTCTTCAGAAATGGGGGAGGGGAAGGGGATTCTGAAATAGCACCCAGCCCTGCCAGGTCTTCACCATCCCCCCAGCCCTCCCACTTACTGAGGACGAACGGTCAGTCCTCAGCAGAGGGCTCACCTTTTATCTCCCTCCACCCTAACATCAACGAATACCGCTCACGCTTGGGCGTTGAACAGTTTTTCCGCCGCCTCTGCGCTTGCTTCTTCAACCGTGAACCTAACCCTCCCTCTACTGACCCCTTCTCCCGCCTCCAACACACCCCCTCCTCCTGGACACCACCCCAAGGCCTCCTACCCTCCCTTGTCTCGACGGCAGTTGGAGATGAAGAGGTCGTCAGTCGCCTCAAACTCTCCACCCGTCTCACCCACTCCAACCTCTTCCCCCACAGAATGTGCAGCCCTCTGCTCCAATCCCAACCTCACCAGAAAACCCGTGGACAAGGGAGGCGCAATTGTAGTATGGCGCACTGACCTCTACATCGCCGAGGCCAGACACCAGCTCTCTGACACCTCCTCCTACCGCCCCCTTG
>NC_063351.1:24559519-24561523 GCF_021869965.1 Rhincodon typus | reverse complement strand
CCATCCCAGGCCCCAAGAAGACCTTCCACATCAAGCAGATGTTCACCTGCACATCTGCTAATGTGGTATAATGTATCCACTGTTCCATATGTGGCCTCCTCTACATTGGGGAAACCAAGCAGAGGTTTGAGGCCAGCTTTACGGAACACCTACGCTCGGTTCGCAACAAACAACTGCACCTCCCAGTCGTGAACCATTTCACCTCCCCCTCCCATGATCATGACCACCAAAACATCATCTCCCAAACCATCCACAACCTCATCACTTCAGGTGACCTCCCACCCACAGTCTCCAACCTCATCGTTCCCCAACCCCACACCGCCCGTTTCTATCCCCTTCCCAAAATCCACAAACCTGACTGCGCTGGTTGACCCATTGTCTCCGCCTGCTCCTGCCCCACCGAACTTATCTCTACTTACCTCTACTTATCTCGACTCCATTTTCTCCCCCTTGGTCCACCAACTCCCCACCTACGTCCGTGACACCACCCATGCCCTCCACCTCCTCCAAAACGTCCGACTCCCTGGTCCCCAACACCTCATCTTTACCATGGACAACCAGTCCCTATACACTTGCATTCCCCATACAGATGGCCTAAAGGCCCTCCGCTTCTTCCTGTCCCGCAGGCCTGACCAGTCCCCCTCCACTGACATCCTCATCCGCTTAGCTGAACTCGTCCTCACCCTTAACAACAACTCTTTCGATTCCTCCCACTTCCTACAGACAAAGGGGGTGGCCATGGGTACCCGCATGGGCCCAAGCTATGCCTGCCTCTTTGTAGGTCACGTGGAACAATCCCTCTGGCTACACTGGCCTTAAACCCCACCTCTTCCTCCGTTACATCGATGACTGTATAGGTGCTGCCTCGTGCTCCCAGGAGAGCTCGAACAGTTCATCCACTTCACCAACACCTTCCACCCCAACTTTAAGTTTACCTGGACCATCTCTGATACCTCTCTCCTTCCTGGACCTCTGTGTTTCCATCTCGGCAACCACCTGGAAACCGATATCCATTTCAAGCCTACCGACTCGCACAGCTACCTAGAATACATCTCCTCCCACCCACCTTCCTGCAAAAATGCCATCCCCTATTTCCAATTCCTTTTGCCTCTGCCGCATTTGCTCCCAGGATGAGGCATTCCAGTCCCGAACATCTCAGATGTCCTTCCTTTTCAAGGACTGCAACACCCCACCCAGTGGTCGAGAACGCCCTTGACCGTGTCTCCCGCATTTCCCGCAACGCATCCCTCACGCCCACTCCCTGCAATAACCACCAAAACAGAATCCCCCTCGTGCTCACATACCACCCCACCAACCTCCGGATCCAACACATCATCCTCTGATATTTCCGCCAACTGCAATCCGATCCCACCACCAAAGACATTTTTCCCTTCCCACCCTTATCTGTTTTCCGGAGGGACAACTCTCTCTCCGTGACTCCCCTCCAGTCCCACCACACCCGGCACTTTTCCCTGCAACCGCAGGAAGTGCTACACCTGCCCCTACACCTCCCCCCTCACCTCCATCCCAGGCCCCAAGAAGACCTTCCACATCAAGCAGATGTTCACCTGCACATCTGCTAATGTGATATACTGTATCCGCTGTTCCCGTTGTGGCCTCCTCTATATCGGGGAAATCAAGCGGAGGCTTGGGGACCGCTTTGCAGAACACCTACGCTCGGTTCGCAACAGACAACTGCACCTCCCAGTTGCGAACCATTTCACCTCCCCCTCCCATTTCTTAGATGACATGTCCATCCCATGCAGTGCAGCAATGATGCCACCCGAAGGTTGCAGGAACAGCGCCTCCTATCTTGCTTGGGAACCCTGCAGCCCAATGGTATCAATGTGGACTTCACAAGCTTCAAAATCTCCCCTCCCCCAACTGTATCCCAAAACCAGCCCAGCTTGTCCCTGCCTCCCTAACCTGTCCTTTCTCCCACCTATCCCCTCCTCCCACTCAAGCCCCACCCCCATCTCCTACCTACTAGCCTCATCCCGCCCC
>NC_063351.1:24446680-24559419 GCF_021869965.1 Rhincodon typus | reverse complement strand
CCCAGCCATTTCTGAAGAAGGGTCTAGGCCTGAAACGTCAGCTTTCCTGCTCCTCTGATGCTGCTTGGCCTGCTGTGTTCATCCAGCTCTACACCTTGTTATCCCAGCTTTTTTTCACTGGGTTCAATTAGGCAGTTTTCCATCATGTATTAGAATTTTGCTTTCACCTGAGCCCAAACAACAAGGACCATGTTTTAAAAGACAGGATTTCCTTACATCCACATCATGTATTGCTGACATGTACACCTTGTTTATCCCAATAGACTCCTATTTCAAGAGGCTTCATTTTAGGTTTCCTCATCATCTGCCTCTACCAATGAAAGCAAGAATCTGACCTCCCTAATAGTTCAGAATTAGCTAACTAGCTGGTTGGAGATTCAATTTTGGAATTGTCTAGGCCCTTTTTCAATGCAATTCTCATCATTTTGTTTTCTCCACTGCCTTAGCTACTGGATATGCCTGTGCTTGTTTGTTGTTCTCCCAGTCATGATATGACACAGTCGACTCTCTTTCCGGCAATCTTGGTGTCAGTCAGATAACTTACTTTACCAATCCGCTTATCTATCTTCTATAAACTACTGAACAGTGCTTTAAATGGTCAGAAGTCGCCCAATGCCAGGTTATAGTCCAACAGATTTATTTGAAATCTCAAGCTTTTGGAGCGGTACTCGTTTGTCAGGTAAAATGAAGAGAATCACACAGGCACAGAATTTATAGGCAGAGAGATCAAAAGATCATAAAATGGTGTGAGTGGAGTGTTGATAGGCTGAATAATAAGTCTTTGCAGGTGATCAGAAATGTCAAACAGTGTGAATAAAGTGTCATCAACTGAATAACAAGTGAAGGGATGAACTATAATCTGATCAATTGAAGCAGAGATACAATTACAAAATGTTAAAAATAAACTGGTGCTGGAGACAAACCAAATGACTGGAATAATGTGACAGGTCTAAGAGTCGCATGCCAAGGGTCTAACCAAAGTAACAAAGACTCTTACCTGGTGTCATATGACTTTTGACCTTGTCCACCCCAGTACAACACTGGCACCTCCACATCAGCACTTTAAATGGTTCACCTTATAAAGTCAATAAAATGAACACCTCATTACCTAGTTGAAGTGTTTACGTCTTGACATGCTTATTGGCCCATTTCTTTATGGTGGTTTGCAGTGCTTCAGTGTTGCATGCTCTTGTGCACCATTTCCACAACATGGATATGTAATCAAACATGGAGCATTCAAACCTCTTCTTAATAACTTTTTTCTTTGATTCGTTTATGAGGATTTTTTTTTTTTTACCTCTTGTCCATAAATTAATACATAAGAACTAGGAGCAGGAATAGTCCATCTGGCCCCTCGAGCCTGCCCCGCCATTTAATAAGATCATGGCTGATCTTTTTGAGACTCGGCTCCACTTACCCGCCCACTCACTGTAACCCTTAATTCCTTTACTGCTCAAAAATTTATCTCGCCTTGCCTTAAAAACATTCAGCGAGGTAGCTTTAACCACTTCACTGGGCAGGGAATTCCACAGATTCACAACCCTGTAGGTGAAGAAGTTCCTCCTGACCTCAGTCCTACATCTGCTTCCCTTTATTTTGAGGCGATGCCCTCTAGTCCTAGTTTCACCTGCTAGCGGAAACAACCTCCCTGCCTCCACCTTATCTATTCCCTTCATAATCTTATGTTTCTATAAGATCTCCCGAATTCCAATGAGTATAATCCCAGCCTACTCAGTCTGTCCTCATAATCCAACCCTCTCAACTCTGGAATCAACCGAGTGAATCTCCTCTGCACCCCCTCCAGTACTAGTATAATCTCTTATCAAGTAAGGAGACGAAAACTGCACACAGTACTCCAGGTGTGGCCTCACCAGGACCCTATACAGCTGCGGCATAGCCTCCCTGTTTTTAAACTCCATCCCTCTAGCAATGACAGACAAAATTCCATTTGCCTTTTTAATTACCTGCTGCACCTGCAATCCCACCTTCAGTGATTCATGCACAAGGACACCCAAGTCCCTCTGCACAACAGCGTGCTTAAAAGTCCAGTGAATTTTGGTAAATAATTACTAGTGCATTTGCTATTTCCCCCATCACCTCTTTTAGTGTCCTGGGATGCATTTAATCAGGGCCATCTCCCCTCTTTGTGAAGTCAATGATAAGTTCTTTTGCTTTGCCAACATTGAGAGAGAGATTGTTATCGTTACCATGTCACCAAGCCCTCTATCTCTCTTCTGTATTCTGACCCATTGTTGTTTAATATCCGTCCTGCCACAGTGGTGGTGGTGTCGTCAGCAAACCTATAGATGGTGTTCATTGGCAGTACAGGGAGTACAATGGGGGTTAAGAACGTATCCTTGAGGTCTCCAGTGTTGAGTGTTATCGTGGAGCAAGGTGCAGTTGTCTGTCTTCACAGATTGCAGTCTGTGGGTCAGGAAGCTGAGGGTTCAGTTGCAGAGGGTGGAGCCGAGACCGAAGTCTTGGAGTTTTGAGATCAATCTGGAGGGGATAATGGTGTTGAAGGCAGAGCTGCAGTCGTTGTGCAGAAGTCTGTAGGTTGTCCAGATGTTCCAGGGATGAGGGCAGGGCTAGGGACATGACATCCACTGTGGACCTGTTATGTTGGTAGGCAAATTGCAGGGGCTTGGGGCAGGCTGGGAGGCTAGAGATTACGTGGGCCATGACCAGTCTGTTGAAGCACTTCATGATTTTGGAGGTCAGAGCCATTGGGCAATTGTCATTAAGGTACATTGCATGTGCTTTCTTGGGTACAGGGATGACAATGGTCTGTTGAAGCAGGTAGGGATTTCCGTTTGTCAGAGGGAGAGGTTGAAGATGTCAGTGACCACCTCCACCAGCTGGTCCGCACAGGATCTAAGTGTACAGCCTGGGACTCTGGGCCCATCGCTTTCCTTGGGTTGACTCTTGGGAACACTGATCTGACATGTAAGTGACGGAGGAAACGTGCGTTGGGGGCTGTCGGGGCAGGTAAAACTGTGCTGCTGGAACTGAGCATAGAAAGCATTTGGGAGGGATGTGTCTTTGTCCACTATCTTGCTAAGTTTCATTTTGTATCCCATTATGTTGTTTAGGCCTTGCCAGAGGCGGCGAGTGTCCATATGCCTCTAACTTGGTCCAGCACTACCTGTTGGCATCCCTGAAGGCTTTGCGGAGGTCATATCTGGATTTTCTGTATAGGTCTGGGTCGTCCGACTTGAATGCTGCATGCCTGATCTTCAGTAGATTTCCTGGCTCATCTGAGGTTTCTGGTTGGTGAACATCCAGATTGACTTCTTTGGAGTGATGGTCTGACATGTGCTTTCTAAAGCAGATAGTGTGGGTTATGGGTGGTATGCTGAAGACTTCATCTGTGTTATACTGAGTCTTCCAAACCTCCTTTTTTTAAAAAAAAAAAAATTCTAAATGTAAAATTGGAAACTTGATACATCTAGATCTCCGTCAGTAATCCATGTTGAGTGAAGAATTGGATTAGAAGAAAGGTGATGGGCTACTGGTATTATTGCTGGACTGTTGATCCAGAGACCCAGATAATGTTCTGGGGACACAGGTTCAAATCCTGCCATGGCAGATGGTGAAATTTGAATTCAATAAAAAGTCTGGAATTGGGAATCTAAAAATGACCATGAAACCATTGTCGATTGTCAGGAAAACCCATCTGGTTCACTTATGTCCTTTAGGGAGGAAACTGCCATTCTTACCTGGTCTGGCCTACATGTGACTCCAGACTCTCAACAATGTACTTCACTCTTAGCTGTCCTATTGAGCAATAATGGGTAATAAATGTTGGTCCAGCCAGTGACACCCTCATCCCGTGAATGAATAGAAGAAAACTTCTCTAGCACTGCAACAGTAATTGTTCTCAAGCGAATGGCTTCTGGGAATTGAGTAACCAAATCCTGAAATAGTAAAGATATTCTGGGATCCAGGTCATGTTTTTAGTAAAGGTACCAAATATCCTCCTAATTCCCTGCGAAATGGTCCTTGAAAGCTGCTATGAAAATTAAAGGTGCTAATCTAAATAAGATTCTAAAGAACCCTTAAGAAAGAGCTTTGGCCTGTCAATGAACTTTGTGTGAAAAGCGTTCAGTTTTCTTTTTTGCCACATCATCTGCATAGCTATCTTTTCAAAATAAGTGAAAAGATGACTTGGTATCCCTTTTGTTGAATTTTGGGAGTGTTTGCATGTATTTGAACAACTTCCCTTTGCATCTTGATTTGGACTCCGATCTTTACCCGTAAGAATGTTCCCTGTAAGCAGAGGTCTTTTTTTTGTTCCAGTTTTTACTGTCTTTCCTGAAATGCCCCCTTTTTATCTTATCTTTTCTTTGAAGCTTAAGTCTTCTCGGTTCTAATTCTTTTCCCTGTTCAAGATTGTTTTTCATTTTTTAAAAATTTAAGTTGCATCATTTGCAGTTGAATGCTACTTAATTCAATTGACTTATCATCTTGTTCGCTTTCCTCCTTTTTTGCAATGTTAAATGTTGTGGACTACCCTTGGTTACTTATTGCAAATTACTGAGGGATATGTCTTTCTCCACAGAAGAATTGTAGCAAATGTCAAAGCTGTTTTTTGTTTAATGTTGCACAAGAGACCTGGAGTCTTAACTTTTATCCTTCTCTGATTTCTATTACCCATCTTCACATCGTGTGTTGTCAGCGTTGGGTAACCCAATGACAGCTTCAAATCTTATGTTATGACCGAGATGAGAGTAATCTCACTACTGCATCGGTCACAACAAATATTTAATTGTTCTACCGAGGTCTTGATATGGCCAATCATTTGGACTTGGAATAAAAAAAAATCCATCAGCTATGTTTCTTTAATAAATACACAAGATTGACGTACTACTAAATCTTGCTCCATAAAGATGTAGAATTGGTTACCACAGTTTATAATATTGAAGTGTAAATGTTTTCTCTCTAGGTAACCCCAAAAACACACACCCAACCGTCCTGCCTTGGACACTATGGCTTTGTGCAGATGGGTGCTACCAACACAGTTGATGTCTCTGTGGTCTTGTAAGATGTATCTTTCTCAGGGAAAAACAATGTTGCAAAGTGTTCCAGTCATTCTTCAAGTGGACAGTCAGGTTTCATGGTGGTTTCTCCATAAAAGTGCTCCATAAAGGGGACATGAGCTGAGCAGCTCATTTATGCAAGCTTCCCCAACTGTAATGACAACACAATCTCCAAGTCTGCTCAATCAGAATGGACATAAAACCCAGGAAGAAAAAAAGAGCCAGGTGCCTTCCCTGAAGTGAACTTAAGGAACCAGAGCAGCAATTATCTGGGACTATGTCATTTTAAAGAAAAGTTCCATTGTGCCTTTTTGTTTACCATTTCTTTTAAAAAAAAAAAACAGATGTCTCCACAGTTCTTCAAACTCCGGTCCAGATAAAATATTGAATATGAAGCCATCGTTAAGAAAATACAGTAAACAAACAAATTGCTGGAAAAGCTCAGCAGGTGTGGCAGCATCTGCCAAGAAAAATCCGTTTACATTTCGGATCCAGTGACCCTTCCGTTTCAGTGTTCATTTCTGATTTACATCATCCACAGTTCTTTCCGTTTTTATTTAGCACTTGGAGTACTATCAACCACAAGCTTATCATATCATATATAAGCTGGTCAACTGGAAAAGATTTCTGGTCTTTCATTGAAAATTGATGAAGTGATAAATTGAAATGAAATTGATTGTAGCGATGTTACTATACTTTCTATCCACATTTGGTTATTTGAACTTTGTTAAATGAAGTCAGATGTTGAAAGATATTGTCGCAAAAATTTGCATTGTAATATTTGAGACTACATATTTCCATTAATTCCGAAGTACTATTTCCCTTTGCAATTTCAAAATTAAAAGATAGGAATAAATGTATATTGTATGTTAATTCTATAATTAGCTTTACTCAAAGCTCTAACCTTTAAACAGTGCAGGAATATGTAAGAATGAAGCTACCTAAGTCCTATACTCACTTTCATCTCTCCTAATCAAGTATCATTATTCTTTTCTCTGCAATGAATTTGGAATATCTCCTATTTGAATGTAATATTTTTAGCTAAGACATTGGTGAGTTTATTCCATAAATTGCCTCCTTCATGTTAATCTAATTCAGATCAGTAAACACCCATCGCTTGTGTGTGCCGTATTAAATCTGCCTCTCATAACTAGTGCACGATTTTGCTGCTGTAATCTGCATTCAAATAAAAGCAAAATACTGCAGAAACTGGAAATCTGAAATAAAAACAAAATCCTTAAAAAAAAAACACACACAATAGGAGCAGATCTGACAGCATTGTGGAGAAATATGGTTAATTCTTTTGAGTCCACTATGACTCCTTTGAAGAGTTCTGAAGAAAAGTCACACTGGACTTGAAACATTAAGTATTGATTTTCCTCTCTACAGGTGCTGCCAGATTGCCTGTGCTTTTTCTGCAGTTTGTTTATATTATGTATATTTTCTTAAATTTGCCATTCTGCTGTGAAGTAAAAGTGCATTTACACAGTGAATGTGGGAACTAATGGATAAGCCATAGTGTTCAACAGTGCAAGCTGAACGAGCTCTGCATTGAAAGTGACAGAAGTGTTGGGCTATTCCTTGCACTTCATTTACTTTGACATTTCTTCAGTTTTCTCTATTTTCCAATTGCTAAATAACTTGCTCATTGAACCAATTTATTTTGCTGAAATCATCTGTGAAGTCTTTTGGTGTATAACTTAAAATCTATCAAACCAGAGCAAATGTGGAACAATCCGTTACAAATTACATATGTGAAAAATTATTTTGATTTCCATCAGTGAACTTGACTTGTTTGAAGATATTTTCATCTGTTATCTAATAACAATATGACCAATGGGCAAATGTTATGAACTAGCATGAGAGTTGATGTCTGAATTGTGAGTAAATATCCCTTTTCTGAAGAGAGATTTACCTGCTAGAGATTTAGTTCTGCAGTGGGGTTTCTGGTTTAATCAGCACTTTTGCAGGATTATAGTTCAGCTGCAACAAGTGATGTGAAACATATCTGTGATAAAATGAGCAATGTTTCTTGATAAATTAAAAATATGAATTGCTGAAGAAAGAAAGCTGTTAACTTTTCGCCATGTATTCATGAGGATTGCTGCGAAAAATGCCAGATTTTAAGGGAGCAACAATTGATATTGCATGAAAGAGGGTTAGTAAGCAAGTCCATCCTGATTTGAAACACCTGGAAGTTCATCATTTTCTGTATTATCAAGCAATTCTTTGTACACAAAGCAGCATGCAATTGCTTGTCTGTTGCAATCACTTTAGGAAAGTTGCTAGTATTTAATTTAGTGATCTTCCAGGAGAAAAGTGTGAATTTAAATTTAGCTTCATGACACTAAATTTAATTTGCATTTGTCTTCAACTAAGTGTTGATATAGTAATTAGATTGATGATGTCCAACGTATTAGTTAAACATTAAGTATTATCTGTGACTTTTGAAAAAGGCAAAGATTTGCTGGTAGTGTCTTGACTACTTGAAACATCTAGATTTAAGACGGACAGTCAGTCTACTATGAGCCAAAAAAAATAGATAACCAATATCCATGAACATCAGTACAAATTTCCAAGTGTCCAGTTAAGTGTCTTTAGTGTGATGTTCTGATGACTTACTCTCGCTAGTTTCATTCAGACAATAACCACATGAATAGCAGTGGTAGTTGTCCAGGGATTTGTTTTATTTGCTGCTTCAATCAATATTAAGATGCTTATGTCTATGAAAGTTGCTTGAAAGTAGCGTTTATAGTTTTACAGTTAGTGGAATCTTTTGATCAGGGCCAATTAAAAACCTGTGCTGTTTACTTTTATTTAGATATTCAAAGTAATGCTATAAAATATTGATATGTTAATAATTGGTATGATCGCGCAGTGTTTATTTATATTGTAAATAGAACTAAATTTGAATCATCTTCTCAATTTTCTTCTTGTTTTCAGCAATATACAATTATGACTCCAGGGAGGAAGTGGAACTTCCTCTGCAGATTGGTGATACAGTGCACATTTTGGAAACCTGTGAAGGCAAGTGCAAATATTTTCTGAGTTCTAATATACACATTAAAAATTAGGAGATTATGATGTTTCCCATATTTCTTTATGGATTAAAATTGTAGTTTTGATGGTGCTGGGTCAAAAACATTCTTTTCAGCTTGCTTCCATAGTTAGCTTTAAATATATGTGCATGAGGATGACATTGTCAAGAAGTTTTAAGATTTTGGTTCCTGCAAACTGCCACCCCGCCTCATTTTAGTTGTCATTGGAAGTTACACCTGATATATTGACTGGAAGGCTAGCTTGTCCTCAGTCGTTTTGTTAGGTCTTACTTATTATGTACTGACTTTCTGTAGAATTCTGCTTAGTTAGAGATGTGTATGATGGGGAAAGGACTGAAATAACATGCTTTTTTCCTAAAGGAAAGAAATTGTGTTGCTAGATGAGACCCTTTTTAACACTTGATCCCATTCTTTTTCTGAATTCCATTGAATTCCAAATTCCATTTAGAGTCGAGTAGTTAATATGGCCAACTAAGGAATGGGATGATTTCTTCCTTATTGATCAACTGTTGATTTATTAACAAAAATCAGTATTATTCAAAGTACATGTGATGCAGGTGATAATTCTGATAATTGCCCTGATCTGTAGTTTTCTAAACTTGACTTTCCAAACATGTACTTTTGTCTGTGTGAACTTTGACCTCTTTAAGTGAAGGGTCTAAAACATAGAAGGTAGAAACATTTATTGAATGTCTCCAGGTTAGATAGCAAGTTTCTTAATTCTGTAACTTTTACACAAGGCAATATTTTGCAAGCAAACTTAAAGCATTGTAAACACTGATAGCAAGTTGACGAACTGATGTTTTGATGGTCAGAATTTTCCAAATTTCCTTTGCATTCAAGTAACAGGCAATTTATCTGTAATCTTCAGACAGTAAGTTGAGGATTTATCCTAGTAAGCTTAAGGCTGTTTGAGATGATCTCCATTTGAATATTTGAATCAGATGGACTTTGGCATGTTTATATTTAAGGGAATGGTTGCGCCCTCTTTGTTGGCCTCTAGGCCAACAGATTTTGATTTCGTTTCAATAGCTGTTTAGGAAGTTGTTTCAACTGACAACGTTCTATTCACATGGATCACTGTTTCACATATATGGCAACTTAGAAAGCTAGCGAAACTGATCTGGTATGTAAACAAAAAAAATGACAACCCCATTAAAAATAATCGTTCTGTACTGGCTTTGACATGAAATCAAGTAGTCATGTGGCTTTGTGAGTAGTAAGATTTTTGTATCAATGTCTCAGTGAAATTATGATTAGTCATGGAAGCAGACCCTGCGGTCCAACTCATATACACTGACCAGACACCCTAATCTGATCTAGTCCCATTTGCCAGCATTTGACCCACGTTCCTTCTAAAGTGTTTCAATTCATATACCCATCCAGATGCCTTTTTAAATGTTGTAATTGTACCCACCTCTATCACTTCCTGTAACAGCTTGTTCCATACATGCACCACCCTCTGCATGAAAAAGTTCCTTCTTGTGTCTTTCTTCATACATTACCCATCTTACCTTAAACCTATGCCAACTAGTTTTGGACTCTTGCCTCTCCCACCCTCTCAATCCTAGAAAGAAGACCTTGACTACTCACCCTATTCATACCCCCATGATTTTATAAACCTCTATAAGGTCATCCCTCAGCCTCCAATGTTCCAGGGAAAATAACCCCAGCCTATTGGGTCTCCTCCTATAACTGAAACCCTCCAGTCCCGGCAACATCCTTGCAAATCTTTTCTGTACCCTCTGAAGTTTAACAACATCCTTTCTATCAGGTTCTGACATACCGAAACACTGGTTGTTATAAAGTTATAAGTCTTTGCCACCACAGAATAGGCAATACAATAGAAAGATGCCTCTGAGAAGCCAGAATTCTGGGCTGGTAACTCCAGATTATCCGAATTTGTGTACCCATGTCATATGAACATACCAAACAATCAGAACAGAGTTAGTGCAAGCTAGAATGCAGAATCACGAGTGAACCTGTGATAGCGGCTCCAAAATGGTCTTGCCGAAGTGCTGAATGCATATACCAAAATGCTTTTATTGTGAATAAAATGGAACAGTTTTTTGCCTTCTTTTACCAGGTTGCTCATTGGTATTTAAAGATGAAATGTTCATAGAAAATAAAGTGAGGATCATGTTGCTGCTATGGTCGACAGCAACATTGGTGACACTGAAAATCTGCTGCTTCTTGTGATAGGAAATTTAAAGAAGCCATGTCACTTTGCAAATGTTGTTTTCTTCGACCTTTCTCTCATTCGATGCTAGCGCTCTTCATTATGAGTAAAACTTCAGAAACTTCATTTCTGAGAAGAATATTATAATCTTAAATGTACGGGATGCTTGGGAATAGATTGATTTTCATTCATTTGCACCTGCATTGTTATAAGTCCAAATTCCTGGAAGCAAATGGTTACATATACCAGCAAACACTTTCAGCAAGATATAAAAAATTTTGTTTGAATTCAGTACTTTGATTATCTGCTCTGTTACTGTGCTACTTGTATGTTCAACAGTGTTTACCGTTTTTGTCTCTCTACAATGTCAGCTAGTTGAATAATTTTGTACAGTGACTCCTTTTTGAACTAGGTTCATACAACCATATTGGGAGTTGAAAGAAAAAGAATTTTTTTTTTTTAAGAAGCCTCATCTAGTTTGAAATTCAATTGTACAGTATATTGGGGAGATGACTGAGCGTTAACATTAAAATTTCAGCTAGTGTAGTTGGCTCTGATTAGTCAATGCCTTGTTTCTAATAGCTTCTAGCCCATGTTTGCAAAAGTCTAAGTACAGTCTCCAATATTAGATGTGATTCTGTGAGATGATAACATGTTACACTATCCCAAGTGTGCTAAAAATTATGCTGATAACCAATTTAATATTCAGTTGAGGTCATAGTTTGGCCTCTCTGCATCCTGGAAGCTACATGTAACAATACACAGGGTCCTTTTTCATTACAGACAAAAGAACAAGGACACACTGCATTTATTTTAGTTGACAGCCATTCTCTGGTCAAGGTATTGTCCCTAGGAATGAACCAATCAGTCAACCAGCAAGGTTTAAATGTAAACAAAGCTTACAGCTGCCTGTCATCATCTAACAAACACATTTTCAATGGTGACGTGTCTACCAGTTAGAGTCCACTAACAAACCAATCTGAAAGCTGTCCTCATACATAAAAATGTTGTTTCCTTCTACAATGAAAAGCATCTCAAACCTGAAGGCGGCCAGTTTGTTTTCCATTTTCAGTTTCTGTAAGCTGAGACTTTTTTATTGTGAAATTAAAACCTTTATATGTGTGAACTGGTTGCATTGTGCCTCCTGCAAACAAAATATCTGCAGAAGAGAGACCAAGAAGCAGCGTAATGATGAGCAAAAAGATCAACTTCACGAACCTAGTGGGCAGGGTTGTCTGAAATGCCTTCCCAGTCCTTCCCTCTTCTCTAAAACCTTTCATTTTGGTCTTGTCTGTGTGTGTGGGTAGAGTGATGTTTATAATTAGGAGGGGGGGAAATGGGAATTACAGTTTTAGCAGAGTCTTTTGTCAACGATTCATAATTGTGTATCTGTGCCTATTTGTAACAAATAGTCATTCTTATTGTAGTACAGAAACTGATCCATGCTTTCTGTCAACTAGGTCTGAAAGACTGGTAAAGTGAATTTTGTATATTCTCATAAATTTTTTAACTTTTGTGATGATTGTGGGAATAGCAGGGATTGATTTTCAGCCTGCTACTTGAGTAAGGCATAATAAATGCTACATTTGTTCCTATCAGCAGATTCCAACAAAATATGGAAAATATACGAAATAAGAACTAAAAAAAACAGCAGAAGCTGTAAATCAGAAACAAAAACAGAAATTGCTGGAAAAACTCAGCAGGTCTGGCCCCAAAGCGTTAACTGATTTTTCTCCACAGATCCTGCCAGACCTGCTGAGCTTTTTCCAGCAATTTTTTTGTTTTTGTGTATGGAAAATATTCTATCAAATGAGGTTAAGTGAAGGGCCTATCACAAATTTTATTTCTCAATTTTAGCGTATGCTAGAACTTGCAATCAATAGTCGACATTATTATTCAAGAGACTTCAGATGTTTGAGCATGTTTCTCTTTAATCCATGTTGAGTTTGCATTTGTATAGTCAGGTGACTTGCAGCAGCCATGATTTTAGTTTCTTGTGTCCAGTCAGTCAGATCAGATCATAACTGCACAATCATGACATGAATCTTTTTAAGCAGGATTTGAAACTTAATGATTACTTCATATTTGAAATTGAGCATCAAATCACACATGAAATTGAGAAGAGCACAATGATACAGCATTTAAAAAAAAATCATGAATATTGTACCATGTCTGCAACAGTGTAACTGAGCAAAGCACACTTCTGTTAAGATAACTAGTACATATATAAATGTAATGTTTGATTGTTTCATCACTGCATCAAGTTTCATTGTTTTTCACATTTATGATTGTGGCCATTCAACTCTACTTATATAAAGCGGACTGCAGTGATTCTGGAAAGTGGCTCACCAATACCTCCTCGATTTGCATTCAAGGGGGCACAACAAATTCTGGTCAGCAATGCTCCCATCCTATGGAGATAGGATGATAAGAGCTAAAGTAAAATTACAGAACTATAAAGAATTCTGAATAACTTCGGATGTAGATAGACCTTTTCCATACACCCCCACCATGTGACAAAGACTCTACCAGATGAGACTTCTAAGGTCAAGGCCAGGTTTGTAGTTAGAGGCTTTGCAGAATGTTTGAGGTGAAGAGAGTTTACAATCGGCCCTCCTACAGCTGGCAAGGTAATTTTGAAAATCATTTTCACCACATTAGCAACTTTTCTTGGATATCTAATTATAGATTCTAATTATAGGTATCAAAGCGGCATTTTTTCTTCACCCTTCACCTGGCTGCAGTGCACTCCCTCTGCCTGGACCCAGCCCTTTAACCTTTTACCTGCACTTGACCTGTTTGACAACCTGTCAATGTGACATTGGTCACCTCAATTTTTCTGCCCCTTCCCCGTACCTATTCACCCTACCTCCCTTTGAACTGACTACACTCTCAGATCCAACCCTGACTTTGTAATCAAGCCTGCCAACTCGGGTGATGCTGTTGCCTGGCACCACCTATCGCCCCTGGACTGTTACCCCACCTTTGAACAACAGACTGTTGTATCTGCAGCGGTCACTAAATCTCATTTTCATAAGATGATTCCCCCCTTCACTGCCTCTAAGCTCATAGACCCCCAACTCTGCACAACCTACTTCTACCTCCTTCTCAAAATGCACAAAGGACTGCCTGAGCAGTCCCATTGTTTCTGCCTACTCCTACTCCTACATTGACTCTTTTGATTGTTTTTCTCTCCCCTTGTCCAGTCCCTTCCTACTTACATCCACCATTCCTCTGAGGCTTGAAGTCATTTTCAGAATTTTGAGTTTGTGGGCTCGAGCTGCTGCCTTTTCACCATGTACATGCACTCCCTCTACATGTCTGTCCGCTATCAGGGTGGTCTTGGGGCTCTCTACATCTTCCTGGAAAAAAGCTTGAACTTTCCTCAGCCACCACCACCATCCTCCTCCAACTGGTCAAGCTAGTCATCACCTGAGCAGCTTCTCCGTTAATACCTCTCACTTCCTTCAGGTCACAGGTGTGGCCGTGGGTACCCACATGGGCCACAGTCCTCCCACCCCCCTTTATGGGGTATATGGAATATTGCTTGTTCCAGCCCTATTCGGCCTGCACCCACACCTACTCTGGTACGTCAGTGACATCATTGCTGCTTCCCTGTGTTGTCTGGAATTGGAAAGGTTTATCAGTTTTGCTTTCAATTTCCACCCTGCTGTTTCCTCTTGATCCATCTCTGACACCTCCCTTCCCTTTCTCAACATCCCATGCAATTGCAGAAAGTGTAAAACCTGCCTGTTTACTTCCTACCTCCTCACTATCCAAGGCCCCAAACACATCTCCCAGGTGAAGCAACGATTTACCCGCACTTCTTTCAATTCTGTCTGCTGTGTTTGCTGCTTATAATATGGCCTACTCTACTTTGGAGAGACTGGGTGACTGCTTTACAAAACGCCAATGTTCAATCCACAAAAAACACCCTGGACTTCCAGTTGCCTGCCATTGCAACAAACGACTCGGTTCCCTGGCTGATATCTCTGTCTCAGTCTTGTAGCAGTGCTGAAGCTCAGCGCAACTTGGAAGATTAGCATTTCATTTTCCGCTTGGGCACCCTGCAGCCTTCAGGACTTGATATCGAATTGAATAATTTTAGGAGCAGAGCACCTTCTCCCATGTCCTAACCTTAACCTCCACACATCGGGCCTTGTCATCATACGGTTTGCTACCACAACGGATCCATTGTCAGGCACAAATGGTCCCCATTAGTAGCTATTGATTCTTCCAGGCTGATGTTTACACATTCTTCTGTCTGTCCAACTGTTGTCTTTTCTTTGGGCCTCATCTTCATGTATCCTTCCATCATTCACTCACTCCCTCTCATTCTCATCTCTAACCCTGACTCCCCCGATCCCCCACCCCCATCTTGTCTTTAGCACATATAGTAGTTACAGTCAGTTCTGAAGAAGGGTCACTGGACCCAAAATGTTGCATTTCCTTCCTCCATGTTTGCTAAGTCCTTTTTCCTGCAATTTCAGTTTTCCAGCACCTGTAGTTCTTTGGTTTTATTTTGTTCTTTCTAGGTAAACTAGGGAAACACCAGGAAGATCTAGAAATTGCGTAAAAGCACTTATAAATTTAATCATACTTCTCAGGTGTAGTTTTATTTTAGGGCAGTTCTTCTAATGTTAAGGAATTTAAAATTGAAGAACCCAGCAATATCCTAGTAGCATTAAGATGGGAAACATTCTGATATCTTTGCATGTCAACAGTTTTTTTTTGTGGGACCACCTGTGACTTTTGGGGTTGAATAAAGGTTATCAATCAAATTAGGAAGGAATTCAAAGTTGGCACTTAGGCTTGTTGAACTTTCAAATATGTGGGTCGGGAGTTAAATAGGGTGAGTCCAAAGTAATTGTTGACTAACGTTCCTACTTGGCAAATGTCAATCCTGTTGCAGTTAGTCGTACCAGATCTGAACAGAAAGATAAAGCTGTTAAAAGGCGAGATGGAGCAGCTGAAGAGTCCGGCAGACAGCTCAACTAGCTAGGCACACAGATGACCCAAATTTTGATGTGCTTGAGTTAGGTGTGGCTATGAAAAATTCAAAGGTGAAGCATTTCTTGCAAATGAATAAAACTTCTGTAAAAAATTGCAAATATAGATGTGTTAGCTGAAGTTCTCGGGTTTGGGATCCCAATAATATGACCTCAGTCATTTGTAGTGATGCTATGCATGTAAATGTTTGTGATGGATTTTCTAGTGTGGGAGAATTTGTGATCTTATTTGTGGGAGAAAATGGGAAGAGTTACCCCCTAGCACGAGAGCAAAGAAAATAAAACTGAAACTCTGGATCTTATTGATGCTGTTGACATGGCATTTTATTTAGATCTAGACATAGATCTCCAAGGAAATGCTACATATAAAGGAGGCTGAAAGAATAATGCCTGTAGAATATTACATAGAAGATCGGTCTTTGTGGGATAACTTGCATTGTGTGGAAAGTGTACGTGACAAAAGGCTTAGGATACATTGAGCTAGTTTAAAGCAGATGCTGGAGAGGAAAGAAATCTGTTTAAAGTAGGTACTAGGCATCACTAAACAAAATGCCTCTAGAAACATTATTGAAGGCTCCACAGAGGGGATTTCCCATTGTTTAATATTGGCAATTTTTAAAAATAGTAATATACCTTGTATAAATAGTCCATTTCTCTTTTTAAAAGGACTATCCGAGTGGAAATGTAGGTCCTTTTTTAAGGCTTGAACACATCTGCTCCAGAGATGATGGTAATTGGACTTCCTTTTCTACATCAAATCAGTTGTAAGTACAATGTCCTGAGGTGTGCCATAGCATCTCTGAACAGGAGAAATGAAGAACTAGGTCTCTTGAGGCACAGTAGTAGTGTCCTAGGTTTAAGTCACGCCTACACCAGTGGTGTGTAAAAACATCTGTGTACAGGTTGATTCGAAAACAAAAAGAGATGAAGCTCTCGTAGCACCATGGTAATGTCCCTAACTCTGAACCAGAATGCTCAAGTTCAAGTCCCAACTACTCCAGAGACCTAGTAACTCTTCAGAATCAGTCTCATTCTTGGACACCGGCATCTCCAGCAAGGATGGACACCTCAATACTTCACTCTACCGCAAGCCCAGGGATAATCTCATGATGCTGTACTTCTCTAGCTTCCACCCTAAACATTTTTAAAAAAAAAAAAAAAAAAGGTTATCCCCTATGGAGAAGCCCTGCGCGTACACAGGATCTGCTCAGATGAGGAGGAATGCGGTGGACACCTGAAGATGTTGATGGATGCTCTCTCAAGACCTGGATACATTGATTGCCAGTTCTGACGTGCCACCGAAGACACACAGGATATGACCGATAGAGTACCCTTCGTTGTCTAGTACTTTCCCAGAGTGGAAAACTATGCCATGTTCTTTGTGGCCTTCAACATGTCATTGATGATGATGAGCATCTCACCAAGATCTTTCCTATGCCTCCGCTTCTCGCCTTCAAATAACCGCCAAACCTTAAACAGACCATTGTTCACAGCAAGTTACCCAGCCTTCAGGACGACATCTACCACAACACCATACAACCATGCTATGGCAACCTCTGCAAGACATGTCAAATCATCGTCATGGATACTGCCATCACACATGGGAACACCACCAACCACGTACATGGCAGATTCTCGTGTGACTCGGCCAATGTTGTCTATCTCATGCGCTACAGACTAGGATGTTCTGAGGCATGGTATATTGGCAAGGCCATGCAGAAGCAATGAAAACGGATGAATAGACACTGCGCAACATCCTCCAGACAGGAGTATCCCACCCAGTTGGGGAACGCTACAGTGGTCAAGGGCATTCAGCCTCCGCTCTTCGGGTAAACGTCCTCCACCGTGGCCTGAGACAGAGACAACAACACAGAATTGCCGAGCAGAGACTGATTGCCAAGTTCTGTACCCATGAAGATGGCCTCAACCATGATCTTGGGTTCATGTCACACTACAGGTGACCCCACGACACTTCTGTATCTTAAAATCTTCCCTGTCCTGTTTTGACAGGCTTGTGCTGTCGCTCGCGCGCTCTCCCTTCCTTCCTCGCTCGTCTCACGCATCTTGGGACAAATCATTTATATTTACAGATACCTTCTATTTTGTTCAAAAAACACAATTTGTAGTCTCAGTCAGTGTGGCATTTTATAAATTCCTGCTTTCTGAATAAAACCAGCCTGATTTGAGGGTAGAACTCCGATCCTGAACGAGGCCTCGTGCCTACAATTTACTGTCAGCCCGAGATGTCACCTTTTTTTGTATGTCTACCTGATTGACGTTTGACAAGTTAGGCAGACACCAGTAACACCTTTACTTTACTCAGGGCAGTGACTTGAAATGGATTCTGGAATTTGCATCTTAACCGATGAAACTTGCGTCTTCTTTCTGACAGAGTTCTCCGTCAGCCATTTTATGTTCATTCACTCCATCACACCAGTTGTATGATCCTTTGGTCTCTCTCTGCCTATAAACTGTGTCTATGTGCCCTCTCTCACTGCACCTGATGAAGGAGCGCTGCTGTGAAAGCTGTGATTTCAAATAAGACCTGTTGGACTATAACCTGATATCGTGTGATTGATTTAAAAAAAATTGTCCACCCCAGTCTAACACTGGCATCTCCACGTACTGGTAACATCTCTGAAATGTTGATTCGAAAATATCTAGACTGAGACTACAAAGAGAGCCTGGATAGTTGGTCCTTTGCTGTTCCTAATTCAAAACTGGGACCTACCAAAGTAGGGGCAGAAGAATAAAGAGCTGAGATCTTTTAGGAGCTCTTGGGGTGAGTGAGTATGTTCCACCCTGTAGACCAGGAGGCCTGAGCTCCACCTGAATGTTTTGATTCTTGTTAATGTCAGTGTTTCTGATTTGTTAATGAGTGCTTTGGTTGATTGGGTGACATTTTTTTTGTAAATAAACCCTAAAAGCTGTGATCTTCCTCAAAGGGATGTTGGCTACTGGACAGGAAAGGGTCGATGAATAAAAAGTCCTTTGCTGCCAAATGGATATGTGTATGAAACAATGAGCAAGGAATCACGTCTGTAGACATGGCAGCTCTGATCAGATTGCGTCTCCCTCAGCTTCTGGAAATTTGCAGTGCATGAGCATGGTAACGGCTCCGTTGTGGAACTTCCAGAGGTCTTTGTTTGTGAATACTCGTTGTCGTAATTTGTTGAAGGCTGAACTGATCCAGTATTAGATCTGCTCATCCATAGGGTCTTTTGAAAGAGAGGTTGTTGACAAAGTATGGAAATACTCAATGTATTCTAAGCACCTCTTTCAGCATGTTTGAGAGATGGAATATTTTGCTGACCAAGTAAACGTTAATGCGAGTTTCATTTTAGCAGTGTGTAAAGGCAGACCAAAATACTGACAGTGCAGGGTAGTTGATCTTAGAGATGAATAGTCACTGACTTGTTAAGTTCAGAACAGCTGTCATCCATTCCATCTGGCACTTTGGAAATTGTGCAGGTGTATTCTCTCCGCAGGATACAGGTCAAAATCATTACTACAAATTACTAATCCACCCATAAAATTTTGAACAGTTTCGGGTGAAGGTAGTGGGATGTTCACTTGTGAAAATTTACAGATTCCCATCTGTAATTCTGCCCAATGTCGACTTTCCTGCGCCTCTGCTGCCTGACCTGTTGTGTTCCTCCCAGCTCCACACAGTATTGACTCTGACTCTAGCATCTGCAGTTCTTTTTATCTCCAAGTAGCCAAAGGTCTGTCCATTTTCGATACTAAATATCATCAATGATGGAGGATGTACAACCTTCAGTGATAGAGAATTCCATAATCATTTGAAGAGATTGCTCCCCAACTTGGGTGTAACTAATTAATAACCTTGCTGAAAGAGGTTAAACATAATTATAAGCACCTCTTTCCTGTTCTGCAGCCAGGGTGAATCTCCATGATTCTAGTGTTAAGCCCTTGCTGATGTTTCATTTTTTAGAAATTTATTTCAATAATTTTGGAGGTGTGACTTGGGAAATTAGACCTAAGATGATTTTTGGACTTATGTTAAAACAAAGTTTTTTTTTTTTTTTTTTTTTTTTTTTTTTTTGTTTATTTGTGAGGCCAGGCCACGAAGTTAGTAGATTGAATCTTAATTGAGAGGTACTGCAAATTCTTCATTACCAGGGCGAGCATTGTTGAAACAGATAACAAGTTCGCTGTTGGTGGGTCCGTACCTGGGAATTAATTCCAGCTAAACCTGGAAAAGAACTTGTATTCAAGCAGATGGCAAATGTTGAATAGTAACTGGTACCTTGTGCGAGAGAATGTCAGTCTGTCACGGAGTGGTCAGAGTTTGAATTGGGGTTTGAACAGTGTTTTCTGTGCAAAAGGAAACTGGTTATTGATGCTACGGCATTAATATTTCAAAGACTCCTGCCTAACCTCCCATGAGTGGCTCGTGGAAGCTCAGAAAATAGAAATCTAAGTTATAAGTATCTCAGCTTTTATCTGAATGAATTCTAAAGCTGACCCTGATTGACACCTTCAGAAAATCCACCAAGAAACCATCATGACCTGTGCAGCAATGCCTCATGAAAACTAAAGTAATCTGGCCAGTTTTATTATTTTATTCATCTCTTAATTGTGTTTGTCCATTTGTCTTTTGTGTGAATGGGGCTGAAAAAGGTTTTTGAGTTTATAGTGTAGACCAATTAGATTATTTTATTTAAATTTACTCTGCTAAAGTTATTGTATTGTTAATAAATTACAAAGACTCTTGTTTAAGCTACAGACGAGTGACAATTGATTTTTCACAAAGTCTGGCATTGTTTATTCAAAAAACTCTGATTAGGAACAAGGGACATCAATTTTGAGGGTCTTGGAAGGTTTAATTTTAGTGTGCTACGAATACAGAGGTAGAAAGGTTGATTGGGTTGGTTGTCTGTTTCCATGTTGTAACATAAGTACTTTGAATTTGACTGCCTTGTTATTCATACTGTTAATAGTATTCATTTTGGTATGGTCTTAAACTAAATTCCAATTTCCTGCATAATAATGTAACATGCTCATTTGTAATTTGACTTTATTAGTTGCATTTAACAATTTTTATTTCTTTTTAGGTTGGTATAGAGGGTATACACATCGTCGCAAAGCTAAAAAGGTGAGTAATTTAAAGTTTATATAAATGCATTTATTACAGGATTTAGGTATCTGTTTCTTTGGGCATAATGAGAATTGTTGAATAAATGTGCTATACAAACAAATAGAGGTAAATTATCTATCTGGTCACGTGTTACTGCTAAGCATCCTTCAGTTATTTGTACTGTATTTGAAGATAATGTTCTCTGAACAAAATCTGTGAAATTTGCATTTAAATGAATGGGTATTGTCTGCTTCCATTATTCCCCCCAGGGAGCCTTTTTAGATTTATCACTTACCAACTGGAATGATTTCAGTTCAATTTTGATGGCAGTTCTGCTTGGTTAAGGATACTGTTTTTCAAAAGAATGCATTCCACAACATCAATGATCTATTATATTTCCAAATTTTATGCCCTAATAGCATTCTCTGTAATTACAATAAAGCAGTGGCTCTAATGCTGAATATACTGAATTGCAGAAAATGGGTTTTGATTTTGGGCTGGCTGCTTGATCCCTTGGGTTGGAGGCTGCATTTGTTGGTTTTGAGGTCTGAACTTATTTAGTGTGTTGGTGATCTGGGTTTTACTGCAAGTTGCTGATGCTTCATTGGGCTGTCAGGAGGTAGCATTTATGGTAGAAGTGTGGGGCCTGATGAAGCAAGTGGCTAGATGACTGTCAATGTTATGAAGCTGGTGCTTCTCCTGATGGGACACGTTGAGGTTCTTTTTGACCACTGGCAAAGTGGTCCATGGCAGAGACTTCATTAGTAGGTTGTTAAGTTGTATTGGGGAACTGGGTGCTATATAGGTCATAGAATCCAAACTTTACATGAATTAGTTAGGTTCCTACCCGACTCGGGGTGACTTGATTGCTCAATTCACAACACAGAATTCTGAAAGGACAGGCGCAGGCTGACAACTCTGCTTTCACAATATTAAAGGATTTGAAATTGGCCTATTGCTCTTCAAAACAATGACAAGAGAAAATCCAGCATCATTTGTAAGAAAATGTTATTTGCCTTGTTTAAATTTGTGACCTGATCACGGTGAATGGGATGCAAAAATGCCTGGGTCTAAATGTTCTTGTATTTTAAAGTTAAGTATGAACTAAAAATTGTAGCAGCTAAGAATTGTTACAGCTAAAAGTCTCTCACCACACCAGTGAACCGATCTGGGCACCTCGCATATCGAAGACTGGAGTGCAGTGTTAATTACTAAAATGTTACTTGAACCCCTATTATATTCTGTGGATTTTGAACCGTTAAGGGATGGTTTGATCAAAGTTTTCTGAATATAGGTTTCAAATTTGCTTCAATTTAGCAATGTTATACTAGGACCAGTAAATGGTTGAAGGTTCTGTTGGTTTTGAAGAGCTGTTACAGAATTGCTCAGCAGACAGATTACTTCCTGAGGTTCGGCAGCTATCGTTACAGGAAAGCACAGCTATATACCTTCATACTATATGCTGCATGTTAGACTGACAATTGTTGGTCACACGTTCTACACCTTGGTTACTTGCTAATTAGCATGTTCTTCCTTGAACTGATATCAGAATAAAAAAGGGGAACAGAAAGGGTCCATGGGTAAAAATTATTTCTGCTATCTGGGGAGTGTGGACAGCCTAAAAATTAGAGCAGGGCCTTTCAGAAGTGAAATTCAGAAGCAGTCCAAAACATGACCTAAAAACAACAATTAATGATAGAAGGTAATTTTAAATCTGAAAGTAATGCATTTCACTTGACCAAAAATATTCTGAAGTATCCTTCACTAAATTCAGAACTCAATTTTTTTTCAGCTTTTGATGAAGGAAAAACTTAGTAGTAACTAATCTATCTCCATTGATTCTACCTCAAATACTTAACAATATATTTCAGTCTTTTTGTGCATGTACAAGCCTCTTAACAACATCTTCACTTTGTCAGCAGCAAGCTGTGACTCAGAATTTAGCAAGGATATAAAATATTACCTAGGTGCTAAGGATTGAATCTCAACCTCTTAGTTGTCTGTAAGAGAGCTGCACATTAAATGGTGCAGTGCACCATTACTCAGGCATCTTAATCTCATAAAGGTAATCACTAAATATTTAGGAAATCTCTTTAGTTTTTACCTATAGCGTGTGGCTTAGTTTTGCACAGAATAGAGAAAACAAAGAAATTATTTAGTTGGCATAAATTTCCTTTTTTGATCATTAAGTCACAATTTGTCATTTTAAGTCTTGGGTAGACTCATGGTAAAAGAAATATCACTACAAGAGTTACCTGAATGAATGATTTACATGAGATACTCAAATTCAAAGTGGCTTTCCCATATGTTACTTGGAACACCAATGTTCAAATAACATAGATTTGTTAATGACAACGGTGCTGCAACAGCATGGAATTTCAACAAATCCGATATCAGAACACTTCCCACAATTTTAAAATACCGATGAACAAAATATTGCAAAAAATGGAAGAAATTAGAGTGTTTGAATTAAGTTTTGATTTTGGCTAGTAAATCATGAACCACGGTGAATTTTATTTTTCTGGTAACTGAAATTTTACAAAAGCAAGCACGCCTGTATTTATAAATACAGTACATTTCTAGGTTTGTGATGGGAGCAGTCAAGAAAATGCCTTTTTACTAGTTTACACTAACTTATAGTTGTTGAGGTTTATTTCTTTTACTCATTTTTGAGAGACCACATTTTATTATCATCTGAATAATATCTAATTTATACTATTGTCTGGAGAGAGTAGTTTGTTGTAATGCAGTTACCCTGTTGAGTTCAGTGACATATGAAATGGTCCCATTGCAGTTTTGAAACATTGATGGCATTTGATTAAATTGAAAACCTTTGCAGAAATGAATACATTTGTGTATGAAATAGGACAGTTTTGTACATCAATTTGTTAACAGTATAATGTTTTCTTCTGTGATTTCATTGGTTATGTATATTCTATGCACCAATGTTGGAAAAATTCTGATGTAATTTTCTGATTTTAGAAAATACTAAAACTGTCAGTTTTGATGACCAAATGCTGCTTTTCCAATTAAATATTGTTTTATTATAGGGTATTTTTCCTGCTTCGTATATTCAGCTGAAGGAAGCAACAGTTGAAGGCAAAGGGTGAGCTATGGAATTCAAATTATATTTTTGTATCTTTTAGAATTGTCTTGCGTTTTAATAAGAAACTTGCACCTAATTTCTACAGGTGTAGCAATATCAACTAATGTCTTCCAGACTACAAAAAAAAAACGAGGTAGTTGAACGTGTATGTTTTGTGAATAAACAATTGTATCGGTATACAAGTTGAGTGGAACTTGTATGTATCAGTCAATCCACAATAATGAACGAGATATAAAATACTTGTTAAAAGAATGTTGGTATATATTACAAATTATTAATTTTTTTGGAAAACTGCTGTAAATTTAGGGTATTTGCAATAAAGTAATAGGAGGTGTATGTGGTACTTTTAACACTCACCTTCAGATATACTGACAATTGTATGAGCACATTCAGTAGCTGCATGAAAGTTGAAGACCAGTTAATTGCATTATTTTGGGTATTCTGTTGTGGGAAGTACATTGCAACTATGAGCGCATTCAACCTAGATTCACTGGGTTGATACTAGAAATGCAGAATTAAATATAGCATGTACAAGATGCTATTTTGACAGAAGAAGACTTGAGAAAAAGAAGTGATTTTAATTGAGAACAATTAAGAGTTATGATAGAATAAATTGGAAAATATTGGGATAACACTAGAATGGACAAATAGCATTGGGTGTTTATGCAGACTGTTAGGACATGGAAAGTCAGAGAGTGGTGTGATGCAAGCTATGGGGAGAAGCTAGGACATTACTTGAAACATAATAGTGAGATTAATTTTGGATTTGTAGTAAGGAGCAAGGGAAGACACATTGTTTTACCATTAATATCTATGTAGTAACAGCTCTAAAACTTTATTATTTATTGGATGACTATCAAGGATATTGAAAGCATGCTGATCCTTTTCTCTATAATTCATGTTCAGCAGTTAAAAGATCATAGTTGGATTCTGATTTAACGGAAACAACATAGGAGGAATTTGGTGACAGCATTAGCATGCTGTCATTTGAAAGAACAGTACAGCGCAGGAACAGGCCCTTTGGCCCACCAAGACTATGCCGACACATGATGTCTTTCTAAATTGAAACCATTTGCAACTATGCGGCCTGTGATCCTGTATTCTCTGCGTGTTTCTATATCTGTCGAGATACCTCTTAAACATTGCTATCGTAGCTGCCTCCACCACCACCGCTGGCAGTGCATCCTGGACACTTCCCCACCCCCCCGGGTGATTAAAAACTTGCCCCTCACGTTTCCTTTAAACTTACCCACTTGTGCCTTAAACTTATGTCTCCTAGTAATTTGAGGTTTCTATCCTGGGAAAAAGATGCTGACTATCCATTCTATCCATGTCTCTTGTGATTTTGTGAACTTCTATCAGGTCACCTCTCATCCTTTTGATGTTGAAGTGAAAACATATCTTTGCTCTTCTCATTGCTAATAACCATCTAATCCAGGCAACATGCTGGTAAGCTATTCCTGTACCCTTTCCAAAGCCGCTTCATCCTTCTGGTAGTGTGGTGACTAGGAACTGTACACAATTCCAAATGTGGCTTAACAAAATTTCTGTACAGCTGCAACGTGACCTGCCAATTATTATATTTTGTGCCCTGACCAATGAAGTCAAGCATGCCATATGCCTTCTCGACTACCATATCCACTTGTGTTGCCACTTTCAGGGAACTGTTGACATGCACACCTAGATCCCTCTGTATGTTGATGATACAAAGGGTTCTGTTGTTTTACTGTCAACTTCCTTTCAGCATTTGATCTTCCAAAATGCATCACCTTGCTTTTATCTGCATTAAACGCCATCTGCCATTTCCCTGCCCAAGTTTCAAGCCTGTTTATGTCCTGCTGTATCTTTTGGCGATCTTCCTCATCTATAGCTGCCCCAATTTGTTTGTCATCCGTAAACTAACTAATCAGGCCGCCTTTATGTGTGTATAGACCTTGTCAAAGTCCACATAGACAACATCCACCACCCTGTCCTCATCACTCATCTTTGTCATTTCCTAAAAAAGATCAAATCAAGTTTGAGACATGACCTTCCCAGCACAAAACCATGCTGCCAATGCCAATTAGTCCACATTTTTCCTTCCCTAGCAATTTCCCCGCCACTGACAAGTTCGTTGTGGAACGTGAAATTAATCCTGTTCATATTTGCTTGCTTGAAAATTTTTGCCAGTTGTAAGGACTATTTTAAATAATTTTATGTAGTTTCAGCTCATCAGATCCACAGAATTGTTATTTATGTCATGGTCTCCTTTTAAGCTATCTCAGTTGCTGTTATAAAGAATGAAAAATGTCAGATCACTGCAATATTGGGTAATCCTTTGAAGTTTGTATGGATTTGAAAGGATTTCACTGCACCAGTATTTTGTGGTGTTCAAGAATTTAAGTTGATGGTTAGGTGACTGATATAGGTAAATATTACTTTTTTCAGTGCTAACATGTAGTTTTGAGCTCATTCATATTGAACAAGAGACCTTTTTATTCTTTGCATCCTTCAACATGAAGCAAAAATTACCACAGTCAAAAATCAAAAATTCACCCTGTAAAGTTTTGGAAAATTGCTGTTTGGTTTTATTGAAACAATATTATGTCAGAAGCTGAATTGTAATGATGTTTTTATGATCCCAGTTTTTGTTACTACTGGACAAGTCAGATCCCAGATTGAAATCTTGCCTGAGTTGATCATATTTTTAAAAAATTATGAACTTGATCGTCTGTTTTAAGCACGCAATGTTGCAATTTTGTTTAACAATAGAATTGGTATGTTACACAAAAGAAATGATAAAATAGCACAAACCAAGCTATTTACATATAATGCAGTTTGAAAGATTTTGAAACACATGGCAACGTAAAACCTCATCTATGCCCCACAATAAGTAATCAACTATCAGAGAGCACATTCCATCCTGTAAAGTATCTATAGTTTTGACAACACAGTGTGGAGCTGGAGGAACACAGCAGGCCAGGCACCATCAGAGGAGCAGGAAAGTTGATGTTTCAGATGAGGACACTTCAGAAATTCCTGTGACTCCAGCATCTGCAGTTCTTGCTATCTCTATAGTTTTGACGTAACTGTTTCAATTTCCTGTCTTGAGAGCTTGATAGCATTTTTTTCCCCTTGATTATTCGTACAGCTAAGCTGACATTAACTTCAGACAGCCGCCTTCTAATTTCTAATTTTTGTTCTGGAATTTGCAAACAAAAACCCTTACGTTGAGGTAGCTTGTTTCCTAAAAACTGAAAGAACTGTCGATGCTGTAAATCAGGAACAAAAACAAAGTTGCGGGAAAAGCTCAGCAGGTCTGGCAGCATCTGAGAAGGAAAAAACAGAGTTAACGTTTCGGGTCCGGTGACCCTTCCTTAGAACTCAGAACTAGCTTGTTTCCTAACTGTTATGAATTAACACCTTTCTCGAGGAGAAGGTCCTCTTGCATCTGGTCCCAGCTAGATTGTCTTACTGCCCAGAAGCTTTCCAATCTATTTGTTTCTCCTAAGCAAAAATCAACCGAAAGTGAGCTAATTCCTTTCAATGTTGGTTGTCTCCAATTGTCAAACTCACAATACAAATACATTCTTGTTATTACTCTAGGAGACCCCAGTCCGCTGCTCTCTGACACATACTTGTTTAAATCATGGCTCCAGAAGGATTGTGCAGTTCGTTATTAAACCCCCTCATGTATTCAGACCAAAGCCCTCAAGCCACTAGTTCAAAATCCAAACTCTATAATAAAGGATATTAATGTATATAAATCACACATCTTAATCACAATATAAATAAAACAAGTACTCCTAATCTATAATTGTTATAGGCAATTGTTAGTATAAAGTACAAAACAACAAAGATTGCTCTATTACAAAAATTTCAGCATACGTATGATTACAATGCATTGTAAAACACATCTCTCTTTAATTTACAGATGAGAAACAAAGTCTGTTGCACTCAATGCTTTGCATTTGAGTCCGCAGGTCATATATTGTCAGGTTGAGTTAATTAAATGTGACTCTTTTAGTTGGAATGATGTATTTGACGATTTTCATCATAACTTCTAACCAAACAGTGGAGATGTTATTGTATCAGTTATGTTCTGACTTGGTGTGAGAAATTTTCTTGGATCATGTATTTGCTGACAGTCTTGTATAATGTGATTTGAGGATTATGTCTACAATTATGAGAATTGTTAGTATGAAGCTCTTTACGAAAAATATTGCTTTAAAAATTAAGCTTTAGTTTTTCAGATTAAAAATATGTATTCATAACTTTTAAGTGCTTTCGATGACTTTGAGGAGAAAATGTGAATGCTGACAAATATCTTGTAACTTTGCTTTGCCTCTCTGAGGCAGCATAGAACAAACTCTTAAGGAGGAAAACAAGAAATTTTCTTATTGATGTTTAGAATTTTGATACTTCCAGTGTCTCTGAGCTGGGATATATACTTCAATTAGATTGAGGAATCTGTACATGTGCTTTAGAATTGCAGTCATTTCTTCATGGAAATTCTTATTAAGTATTGGTAGTTTTGACTCATTGAAATTTCAAAGCAGATCTCTGTAGGCTTGACCAAAGAATTTGACTTCCTACTTTCTGTAAGGATCCTACTAGAAACAAAAGATGTTTGACCAATCCTGTTGAATTAAATAATGCAGCAATTAATATTGAGCCATTAGTCAATACATTTATTTATAATTAGACATTCTCTCTAATTTTTGTACTCCGAGTTTTATGAAACATTGAAGTCAAGCAAAGATAAATTTCTTACATAGAAAGTATCTGGAATGATACTTCAGCATTCACTTAAATCAGAACCTAAACCACAGTGAGCAGTGTTGAATGGGAAATCAATATGTTATGATCCTGTTATGTATATTTTTCTAATCCTTATCACTTGATAATCAGGTTTTTTACTTAAAAGCAATTCTGTATGATGCTAAAATTCCTGTCCAGACTGATAATAGTTGAATGGAGAAATTTCTCAAATGGCCAGTGTAAATAACTAAAGGGCAAGATTTTGCATTTTAAGCATTTACTGTCTCAAAAAATTAAAATGAGTACAGATAAATAGTGCAGTGAAACTTTGCATGTTTCATATGATCTTCAACTTTTGTGATGGCACCAGGATTAGTGAGGCTCAATTTCCAACATGCTCCTTCAGTGAATAATAAACAAGGTTTATTATTTAAAAAAGAACAAAGAATTGCAGATGCTGGAAATCTGAAACAAAAACAAATTGCTGGAGAAACTCAGCAGGTCTGGCAGCATCTGTGGAGAAAAAGCGGAGTCAACATTTTGGATCCAGTGATCCTCTTCCTCATCTGGTTGTTGATCGTGTCACCTGTTTTTTTTTTTAAATGATAGCTGGCTAATTCTAGCTTTCCAAAAGGTTCCTGCATAGTGCTGTATGATTTGTGTGAATTTAACTTTTGGATGTTAACATTTATGCATGTTAAGATATTTACTGAAGTTGCAGGTTGATGCTTTCAATTGAAATAATATTCTTTGCCAATTAAAATGTTCTGCGGCCTTTTTTTGAATAGATTTTTAAAAAATATTTAATAATAAAGTAAGATATTGTCATGATGCAGCTGATGTGACTACTGGTTAAATTATATCTCAATGAAATCTGGCTTGATAGATCATTTAAAAATTATGATGTAATCTTTTGAAAGTTTGAAACATAAGCAGACAAGACTGCAGAATTGGTTTCAGCATAAAGATTATTACAGAAAAGACGTAAAAATAATATACATACCAACCTATCTACATAAAACACAAAGATTTCAGAACATATGGTAAAATAAAATTCTAGTATCATAAAGAACTGTGGGGGATGGAGTTCTGCTGAAGAGTTATTGGACTGGAAGGGTTAACTCTGCTTTCTTCCCACAGATGCTGCTAGACCCACTGAGTTTCTCCAGCAATTTCTACTCGCTAATAATTACCAGTTCACTGAAGTCCAGAGAAATCTTACTTTCTCGTCCAGTACGCAGATTTATTTTAACTACTTTTCAATTCCTGGCCCGTGAGCTGTGAAGACCTTTTTCTTTGAATATTCACAGAACTGAGACCTTAGGTTTCTTTTTTTCAGTCTTTTAAATTATCTGCAGAGTTCTAACAAAGCACATCTGGTCTAGAAGTTGGCATAAGTGACAACCTTTCCACTGAGGTAACTTGTTTCTTTATCTTGTATGTGCAATCTCCTTTGTTAGGAAAGACAGTACTTGCTACTGATCACGGTGAAGTTTCCCTTGAACTGATTTTAAAAGCTTTTGAATTCACTTTTTAAAAAAAACTTCATTTTCTTAAACCATTAGCTGTAGCAGGTCTAAATTTTCTGCTGGAAATAACCATAGTATAAACAAACCTCCATTAAATCTCTCTGACACACAGTGGTTTTAAGTGATAGCTCTGGAAAGGCTGACCAATTTAAAAAAAGACTGACATCCGTATGCCACTAGTTCAAAAGCCAAATTCCTAAAATATTAAAATAGATAAACGCGACACCTTTTGTTGCAGTTTCATTTTCATTTTAAAAAAGCATACTTCTAGACTTACAAATTATTTTAATGTGTTTATATTATAATTTATCTGTCTTTCAGTGCTGCAGAAGTTATATTAATTTGCTCATTGTGGTTAAAAAGTTCAGTACATTGAATTGATATTTTGTTGCATTATTTTATTGGGCACGTGTCCCGTTCTGGTCGCGCAGTTATAGGAAGGACGTTGTTAACCTGGAGAGGGTTCAAAAGAGATTTACCAGGTTGTGCTGGGTGTGGAAGGTTTGAGTTATAAAGGGCTGGATAGGCTGGGACTTTTATTTTACTGGAGCGTAGGTTGAGAGGTGACCTTACAGAAGTTTGTAAAATAATGAGGGGTATAGATAGGGTTAATGGCAAATGCCTTTTCCCTAGGATCGAGTTCTGTTGTGGGTAAATTGTTGGACGTGATTATAAAAGATCGGATTTATGGATATTTAGAGAGGGAAAAATTGATTAGGGATGGTCAGCATGGTTCTGTGCGAGGAAAATTGTGTCCCACAAACTTGATTGAGTTTTCTGAGGAAGTAACAAAAAAATTCATGTTGGCAGAGTGGTAGACGTTGTTTATTTGGATTTTAGTACAGCCTTTGACAAGGTTCCACATGGTAGACTAATTAGTAAAGTCCGGTCACATGGGATTTAGGGTGAGCTTGCCAATTGGATACATAATTGGATTAACAGCAGGAGACAGTAAAGGCGGAGGGTTGCTTTTTGGATTGGAGGCCTGTGACCAATGGTGTTGCACAGGGATCTGTTCTGGGTCCTCTCTCTTGTTTGTCATTTACATAAATGATTTGGATGAGGATATAGATGGCATGGTTAGTAAGTTTGTGGACGACACCAAAATTGGTGTGATAGTAGATAGTGAAAAAGGTTTTCTAAGATTACAGAGGGACCTTGAACAAATGGGTCAAGGGGCTGAAAAATGGCAGATGGAGTTCAATCTGGATAATTGTGAGGAATTGCATTTTGGTACAACAAGCAAGGGTAGAGCTTGTATAGTTAATGGTAGGGCCTTGGCTAGTGTTTTAGAAGAGAAGGACCTGGAGGTTCAGGTACATAATTCTTTGAAGTTGGTGTCAAGTATAGACCGGCTGGTTAAAAAGGCATTTGACATGCTTGCCTTCATTGCGCAGTCCTTTTATGTACAGGAGTCGGGAAGTCATGTTGAAGTTGTATAGGACATTGGTGAGGCCTCTTCTGGAATACTGTATACAGGTCTGGTCGCCCAGTTGTAGGAAGCATATTATCAAGCTGGAGAGGGTTCAGAAGAGATGTACCAGGATGTTGCCGGGTATGGAAGGTTTGAGTTATGAGGAAAGGCTGGATAGACTGGGACTTTCTTCACTGGAGTGTAGGAGGTTAAGAGTTTATAAAGTAATGAAAGGAATAGATGGAGTTAATGGCAGTTGTCTTTTCCCCAAGATGGGGGATTTCAAGACCAGGAGGCACTTTTTTAAAGTGAGAGGAAAGAGCTTTAAAAAAGACATGGGCAAATTTTTTACACAGAGGGTGGTTTGCGTGTGGAATGAACTTCCTGAGGAAGTGGTGGATGTGGATACAATTGCAGTATCTAAAAGCCATTTGGGGTAAGTACATGAATAGAAAAGGTTTGGAGGGATACAGGCTAGGAGCAGACAGGTGGGCTAGTTTAGTTTGGGATCATATTCGGCATGGACTGGTTGGACTGAAGGGTCCGTTTCCATGCTGCATGACTCTGTAGGTTTGAATAATAATTTGACCCATACTACTTGTATGGCCCAAGCAAACATATATGCATATGAGAATTTTCGGTGTTTGGGAATATCTGTTCTAAAATTCCCTCCACTTAAAACTGTTAATTAATTTGCAGGTAACATATTATTTTATGTATTTTTTGAAATGTCAAAGGATGTGTAATTGATTTGCCATCCAGATTTAAAGCTGCGATTTTTTGATTTACTTCTTTACTGGAACCAATTTCAATGTAAAGTTATCTCCTCCTCTTTCTTCATCCTATTCCCAATCATAATGATTGGTGTGCTATTAAGAAACCCCCATTTCCTTTTGTGAGGCCATTCCTGGACAGTTGCATTCTGATCTTGTATGGGGTTTAACTGGGAATAATATAACTTCTTAGTGTGCAATATTTAATGGGATCCATAAACTGCAAAAAAAATTGTTAGCTCTAAGTGTAGTACAAATTTTTGTCCACACTGAAGTAATTTCAAATTTTAACCAGTAAACACCTCTGGTAATAGCTTGTTTAAATTGTTTATTTCAAACTAATGGATAATTTCTAAGTTGTATTCAGAGAAAGCTGAGGTTTTAAACCCTTATCTTCTGTGATTTTGCAGTGCAGCCAATGTTTCTTGTTTTCTATTTAGTCCTTAAAATATGTCACTTCATTGTGGATTTACAGAACATTTTTTCAAAACTTGGGATATTGTCTTGATAAAATGTGTCTATGACCACAAGCTTGCCTCCAGATGCATTCTGCTGGTAGGTCCTTTCAATTTATCATTGAAGTTTATTGATACTCTAGGAAGCTAAGCCGAGTTAAATTCTATTAGCTTTTTTTAATCCTTTCTCTATCCCTTGAGAAGATAACCTTCTAAAAGTTCTTGGCAGTAATATTTTTTTCTTGAAATGAGTCCGAGGTTTAATAGGAGCAGTAGTATCATGTGGACTATCTCTGTGACAATGCTGAATCTGAAAGTGACGGTAGTTCTTCACACAGTTACATTTGTGCAATTGCTCCAACTCTCTGCCTTTGCTCTTTTCAAATGTCTAAAGTTGTTCACACTGGTTCCTCTTTTTGCTCATTATTGCTTACTGAAAATTTGTACAAATCATGCACTTCAAATGCATCGATGTTTAAAACCCTTTTCCTGAATGATTGATTGTAATGTAAATACACCCAGATTAAGCCAAGGCTTTTGAATAAGGCTAAGAACTTCCACTAGAAAGGTGAATGAAAAGGCATGAGTTAATTTAATATGTGAGTTAAATGCAGTATTGAAATCTATTTTTCAATTTGAATTTGATTTTAATGCCTAATTTTGAATGTATACTTGTATGCTTTGTTTGACTTTAAATAGCTTCAGACATCGGGTTACTTAAGGAAATTGAATTATAAGTCGATATTGCTATCTTCAGTTTTAAATGTTAGAAAAATTAATTGTGATCCAATGAATGAGTTTGTGGAAAGCAATTTCACACAGTCAGAAGTTTTAATATGCAGATATGACATTCTATGAAAGCTCTTGTTGCTATAACAAAGGTTTCTGAAGAAAGTATCTGATTAGGAAAGTAAGTTGGCAATTTGAATATAATCATCCTGTTTTGTATTTAATTGAAGGCAACATGAAACTGTTATACCAAATGAGCTTCCATTGGTTCAGGAAGTCACTACAACTCTTCGAGAATGGTCAAGTATATGGCGCCAGTTGTATGTTGTGAGTGAACTACAATATGCTAAGAAGTTTTCTCCACACTTCTATGTTTTAAGCAGTTTATTGTATTTAACATCATTCGGTTTTCTGCAGAAATGTTGTAACTCCATGAAGCTCCATAATGAGGACTACTGTCTTTGTATTTGACATTAGTTAGTGCTCCTAAATTTCATTCACATGAACTAGAGATCAAACACTTTTTCTTGAAATTTCTGGTGTTGTTTTTCCTTTATATTTTCCTCCTTACCTCAATTTGAGCACAGTTGAATGAAGTATTATGATTGTTTTCAAAATGCAACCGTTCCTAATCTTGGCGTGGGCAAATCTAATCAAGCCAATTACTGCCCCATTAATCTACTCTCATTCATCACCAAAGTAATGGAGGGCATTGTCAATAGTCCTGTGGAGTAACACTTGCTGATCCCCTTCACTGATGCTTAGTTTGAGTTCTGTTAGGGCTTCTAGGCATGCAGCCTCATTACAGAATTAGATCAAACGTAGGCAAAATGTGCTACAATTAGGGGAGGTAGTTGAGGTGGTGGCAGAGAGCTGTACTGGTTTCAGGAATATCTAGCACACGAAGATAGTGTTGGATGTAAATCTACTCAGCTTCTGTAGACTGTTGCAGGAGTTTGAGTTTATTGACTTAGTCTCAGCTGCTACAGCAAGGACGTTCACCTCCCTCAAGGTCAAGAGTGCACAATGTTTAACATAATTTGCAACTCCTCATACCAAAGCAATCCATGTTCATGTGTGCTAAGATCTGGATGAAATTCAACCAATCAACTTTGGTTTGATATGCAATAAGTAACATTTACCTCACTCAAGTCATGTATGACCATTTACAATGAATAAGAATTTAAGCACCTTCTTTGATGTTCAACATCACCAAGTCCTCTACTGTTAACTTCATTGAACAGAAACTGAACTAGGACAAGCTGTAGAAATACTCTGACTTCAAGAACAGGCCAGAGGCTGTAAATTCTGGGGCAATGAACTCCCCACCTGACTTCTCAAAAACTGTTCACTCTCTGCACTTCAGAAAGTGTGAACATCATCCTTTTGCCTGGATGAGGGTTGCTCCAAAAATGTTCAATAAGCTTGACACCAATCAGGACCAAGTAACCTGCTTAATTGCAATCCCATCTATCACCTTAACCTTTCACTGTCCACTGCTGATGTACAGTGGTAGTAGTCCATGCTATACAGAGAAGCTCTAAAACAACTAACCATAAGTCCTTTGACATCAACTTCCAACCTCTGATCTCTACCTACTAAAACGTAAAGGCAGCAGGCATATGGAATGCCACCACTAACCACTTTCCTTCCATGCCACACAGAATCTCAAGTGCTCTGGGACAGAATGAGGCCATTTGGCCCAGCATGCCTGCATGGTTCATTGAGTGAGCATCATTACCCAGTGCTAGTTTCCTGCTTTTGCCCTTATACCTATGCAGATTATTTTATCGAAAATAGTCATCTAATGCACTCTCTGTAATGCCTCAATTTAACCTACCTCCACCTTCATGCAGTGCATTCCATACTCTAACTACTTGTTGAGAGAAATGTTTTGCTTAATTTCATCTTCACTGTTTTGCACATCACTTTAAATCTATGCTATCTTGGTCTTTTATATGCCAGAACAGTTTCTCCCTATCTAATCTATCCATGCTGTTCATGATCTTGAAGCCTCTATTATATCTTCTCCCAGCTGCCTTCTCTCCCAAATTCAATGTGTTCACAAATTAAGTTCCTCATCCTGTAACTGTTCATGTAAACTGCACATGCACTTTCTCCAATGCATTCAAATTCTTTATGTAATATGATATCTAGTATTTTAAACAATACTTCCATTGAAGTCTTACAAATGTCTTAAACAAGGTCACATCACCTCCTTGCTCTGTACCCTATGTCCTGGTTGTTAAAACCAAGGACACTGTTTGCTTTACTTACTGTACTATATCTGTCCTCTCTATAACCAGTGTGCATATACACCCAGATCCCTCTGCTCCGGGGCTCCATTTAGAATTTTACCCCCTATTTTGTATTGTCATTCAGTGTTCTTCCACACTTGGATTTCTCTGGGTCAAAATACTGGAACTTCATTCCAAAGAGCAGTTTGGATATGCCTGTTACAGTTGGAAAATCCAATTGACAGCTCACTGTAAACTTCCCAAGAAAATTAGGGATGGACAACTAATGCTGGCCTTACCAGCGATGTCTGTCTGCACTCATGAATGAGACTTAAAATGTATGGAAAAATATTGATCTAGCATTGAGCGTAAGTTAATGTTTCTTGAATGCTTATGTGTCTAACTTGTCCTTTTATTCTTGAATTTTGAGTATTGTTTTGTTTCCTTGTTCCTTGATTTTTTTTTTTCCATTGTGCTCAAGGACTTAAAGACCCAAAACAATGTGTGTTACACAAGCACCATAATAGAAGTTTCACACAGTATGCAAGGATGTAAAGAGAATTTTTGACCACACTGCTTGGAAGTTTATTCTGAATCAACCATTCTTGGAAAATCTTTCTATCCTGTTTCCCTATAGGTTGGATCCTTGATTGAATGGAAGACTTAGAGTTATTTGGATAATTGCCTAGTTAAAAGAATGTCATTTTTGTGTGGGTTTAAAGTAATTTCTAGAAACTGGGGTAGGTCAGATAGATTGCAATTATCATTTCTGGTCCTGTATGATTTGTAGTTGCAATTTTACAGTACACGATAAATTTATTTTCACATTCTGCACTGAATTCATGATACTGCTTTTGCTTTGGGTGTGGCTGCTTGCTAGATAACTTACATATGTAACTATTATTTCCTTTATCACAATCTATTTTTCAAAACTAGATACTGGTACAAAATACCTCTTAGTTATATATAATGCAGGAACAATCTATTTTGAAGTGTATCAAAATGCAATCAATTGGATGGCAGCTGTGAATCCTAGTAATATGCTGTATAGCATGAAAAAAAATGACAGGGGATGGTTTTTATCACATGCATCTTGTTGTATTGAAACTTTTTCATGGAATACTATGCGTACAGTCATAGTCATACAGCACAGAAAGAATGTTTGGTCCAACTCATTCGTGCTGACCAGAATCGTAAATTAATCTAATCCCATTTGAGAGCATTTGACCTGTATCTCTCTAAACCCTTCTTATTAATATACCCATCCAGATGCCTTTTAAATGTTGTAATTTTACCAGCCTCCACCACTTCCTCTGGCAGCTGTTTCCATACGTGCAGCACCCTCTGTGAAAAATTTGCCCCTGAGGTGCCTTTTAAATTTTTCTCCTCTCACTTTAAACCTATGCCTTCTAGTTTTGGACTCCCCTACTGTGGGACAAAGACCTTGGCTATTCATCCTATCCATGCCCCTAATGATTTTATAAACCTCCATAAGGTCACCCCTCAAACTCTGATGTTCCAGGGAAAATAGCCCCAGCTTATTCAGCCTGAGATAACCTTTTTCACTGTCCACTGCACCACCAATTTTGGTGTCATCTGCAAACTTACTAACCATTCCTGCCAAATTCACATCCAAATCATTTATATAAATGTCAAAAAGCAGTTGATCCAGTCCCAATCCTTGCGACATACTGCTGGTGACAGGCTGCAGAGAAACAACCCTCTACCACCACCCTCTGTCTCCTACCTTCATGTGGAGGTACCAGTGTTGGACTGGGGTGGACAAGGTCAAAAATCACGCGACACTAGGTTATAGTCCAATAAGTTTAATTTAAAACACAGCTTTTGGAGCCCTGTTCCTCCTTCAGGTGTTAAGAAGGAGCGAGACTCCGAAAGCTTGTGATTTTAAACAAATCTGTTGGACTATAACCTGGTGTTGTGTGATTTTTGACCTTGTCCTATCTTCAAGCAAATATTGTATTCAATTGGCCGGCTCCGCCTGGACCCATGTGATCTAATCTTACTAACCATTCTACCATGTGGAACCTTGTCAAATGCCTTCCTAAGGTCCACGTAGACAACGTCCACTCCTCTGCCTTCATCAATCTTTGTCACTTCTTCACAAAACTCAATCCAGTCAGTAAGACATGATCACCCATGCACAAAGCCATGTTAAATGTGCCTAATTGTTCCTTGCCTTTCCAAATACATACAGATCCTGTCCCTCAGAATACCCTCAAATAACTTATCCACCACTGACATCAGGCTCATCGGTCTATAGTTCTCTGCCTTTTCCTTATGGCCTTTCTTAAATAATGACACCATATTAGCCAACCTCCAGTCTTCTGGCATCTTACTCATGGCAATTGATCATACAAATATCTCAGTCGGGGCCCAGCAATTGCTTCCTAGCTTCCCACAAAGTTCTGGGATACGGCTGATCAGGTCCCAGGGATTTATCCGCCACCTCCTCTGTAATATGGACACTTTTCAAGATATCACTATTTATTTCTCCAGGTTCTCTAGCTTCCATATCCTTCTCCAGAGTAAATACTGACACATATACTCACTTAATATCTGCGGTTACACGTGTGTCACATTTTACTGTCATGGTTGGAAGAAAATCCGGAAAATAGTACAGCACATAAGGAGGCCCTTTGGTTCATTCAGTCCTGCTAGCTCCCTCAAAATGGAATTTAGTCATCCTGCTCCTCTGTTCTTTCAATATTCCTGCAATATTTATCCACTTTTCCTTTGAATCTGTTACTGTTTCCCTGCTATTGATTTTATTTCCACCAACCTAATAGCAGTCCTAACCTCTTGAGCATAAAAAGGCCTTTTCTCAAGTCACCACTAGTTGTTTGTAAATTTCCTTAAGTATTTACCTCTGATTCATGCTACTTCAGACATTTGAAATTAGTTTATTTTATCTAAATCTTCCATGATTTTAAACACCATTTCCAATTTCTGCTTATGCTTTATGGAGAACAATCCCAGCTACTCTAGCTTATCCATGTAGTTGGACCTCTTGTGTCTCTTTTATTCCTACAGCAAAAGTGATAAATGCCTTCTGCACCCTCTGAAGCTTACAACTTACAACTTCAGCTGGTGCTGAACAAATGCTTCCTATGGTTTTAGCATAACTGGCCAGCTTTTGTGTTCTATTGCCTCTGTTTTTATAAAAACAAAGACGCTATATGCTTTATTAATCGCTCATCGCCTTCAAAGATTTGTACACAGACCCCTTCATATCTCTGTGCATTCTTCCTGCCAAAGTGCATTAGTTCGCACTCTTCTACACATTGGAGTTCATCTGGTATGTGTTGTGCATTCCATGAGCCTGACTATAGCTAGATCTTCTGGTCAGCATTGATGCTGTGAGCCTTGGTGCTGCTCACAAAGACTTCTGTGACCAGATCTCTTTCTGATTTTTCAGCCAGGACTTCAAATCCCTCAATGGTCAAAGAGAGGTGACACCCCTCTTTTTAGAACATGAGTTGCCATTATTCGGGTAGCTCTTTAAAAGTCCCAGGTTTTTGGGTGAGTTGGTGGATGGCTGGGCAGGTAGGTGAGTGAGCAACTTTTTTTTTTACCCTGTTTAAGTATTCAGGTAAATCCCATATTTCTGTCCCAAGTCTCTGAGACTGAGTTTCCATGATCACAAATGCCTGATCCCACTTCGTAGTTGTACTTGCAACTGACCAAATTTATTACCTACACTTTGTGCAAATACACATGCGCCCAAATGTAATTTTAAATTTCTGTGTATTTTCTTTGTTTGCATCTAACATCATTATTTTAATTATCTTTCCTAGTCTTCTGTGCTGCTTGCTTTTTTAAATACTATATACAAATATTGTTGAATTATTTTAATCCTTCCTTTGCAGCACATGTAAACATTTTTCTCATAGTTCAGAGGTGTTATTACACACCGTAGAGCAGTGGGACTTGAACCTGGCCTCTTAGTTCAGGGCTAGGGACACTACCTCTACGCCACAAGAGCCCTGTAAATCTGCCTCCACATTTTTAAAAAAAAATCACCTATTTTTCTAATCAACTTGTTCAGAGATGTTATTACACATCTCTGGAACAGTTGGGACTTGAACCTAGCCTCTTGGTTCAGGGGTAGGGATACAAGCATTATGCCATACGAGGGCCTAACCCTGCCTACAAGACATTAGTCCTAACTGTATTCAAGTGCAGCAGGTACAAATTGATTTGGTTCCTCCTGCCATAAATTGAACATAATAGTTTGCAAATCTGAAGCTCCCTCCCTCCTTCATGTTCCTCTCGCCATGTTTTAACCTGCCATTTCCTTCTGTGCACTAATCTAGAGATTACTATCCTTTGTCTGCTTTTTGATCTCCTCCCTAAATTCTACATAAAGTACCTTAACCCTTTTCCTTCCTATTTCATTGGATTGAAATAGACCACAACTTCTGGTTCTACCTTTTCCCCCAACATAGTTGTCCTTCAACATGACAGCTACTGTGTAAGTTCCTGCTTGACATTCAAAAGTGTGTAATTTGTAGAACAGGGTTTCGTATTAAACACCTCCAAGCTTCAAGTGATCAATATTCTGTTATTAAGCTTAAGTTGTTAATCAGTAATGTTGAATTTTGTAAAGAATGGTTTTGATAAACAGTGCTTGTTCTCCATATTTAATTTTCTATTCAAATATCTTTTCTTTTAGAATGACAACAAAGAGATGTTCAGCCGAGTTAGACATATGATGTACGATCTTATTGAATGGCGCTCCCAGATTCTTTCTGGAACACTCCCGCAAGATGAGCTGAAGGAATTGAAGCAGAAAGTCACTGCCAAAATAGATTACGGCAACAGGTCTGCGTAATATGATGTGTCCCAATAATCTACTCTTCTTATCAGTCTGTTTTAACCCATAAACCCATGAAATATTAATGTTGCTGATTGTTAATTCAGTAATTTAAGCATTAGTTTGTTTATTTTAAATGGAATGCTTATTTTGCTGACCATGTTTTATTATGTGGGTTAGTTGAAGTGCATTAAAATCCAACAGCAATGGTATGTGTTCAGGTACATTTTGGTAGTTTAAAGAGTGATATGTCTACTATTCTGTTGTACATTCCAATTGACAAAAGGCTGAATGTAGGAATTTAGGTTGTGAATTTGCTTACATAATTAAGAATAAGCTGTCAAATGTAACTTTTGAGAAATGGGTATCAGCTAATTGTTCTCAATTTGGGTGCTTTTGTACTTGACACTATCCTGTGCTCCTTTTAACCTGGTGTCAACAGAACTTTTGACATTTATTTTGCTTGCTGTATCAAAGAAGAGTAATTATTGTTCTTTATGCTCTTGGTTTTACCTTACTCATCTTTTTAGAGCTCTGAGTGCAAATATCAGCATTTAGATTGCCTATTTTCATTTTGGAAATGTTGACCTAATCATTGATTACAAGTTGCTTTTATTGTTTGGGCAATGAGGTATAAAATTTTGACTGAAAATTATATTAGTAATCATTGATGTTAGGCTTTACCTCTCACTTAATCATAGCATTAATAGTGTACATATTTCAGTTTCAAACTGTATGTAAATCTGTGCATTAGTTGCTTATCTTCATAGCCTTGATCAGCTCGAATGCTCTTTTCTTCCAAAATGTATATGCAAATTTCTTTTCATTTTAAAACTATTTTTAAAGTGCTCATGTCCCAATAGTATGATGACCTTCAGAAATTTGGAAATAACAGATGAATAATTTCGTGACAATAGTGACTTCCAAGGCAAAACTGCATAATAGAGTGCTTTGTAGCATAAATTTGCATGGAAGATTCTGTGACAGTGCTGCAAATGTGATTTCACAATTGTTCGCATTAGTCTTTTTATGGGCCACAGGTGGACAACCATGGCATTTATAGAATTAAACCAAAAATTACCTTTCACATTGGTTAATTGGTAAAATTAATGAGTTCTCAATATTAGCATAGAGGGGTAAATATTAATGTTGTTTGCTGTAGTAAGGCCAATTAAATAACAAATTCTTGTGTTAATTATATCAGTCATATTTGCAGCAAAGCACTTGTGAAGTTCTTTCCATGTTCTTTACAAATACTAATTTTGTTCAGGCTCTCCAAAGGAACATCCGGATTCATTTCACCTGAATAGAAAGTACTCATTGATGACAAGACTGTTATTGTATACTTTTTTAATATATTTGACTGTATTTATGACACCATTGATGATCAAGGCAAAAGGTTGTCACATTGCTGGTTGTAAAGCAATATGTGTATATATGATGTGTACAGCTATTTGTGTGCAAGTATACAGAAGGCTCACAAAACTTTGACAAATTAGTATTAACCATCCATCCCATGCTGTCTCTTCCACCTCCACCCAAATTACTTCAGCCATGGTAGCTACTGCAATGTTTAATTGTGCTATTTCATTAAGCTTGAGGAACAGATTCTAATTTTTCTTTATACACTTTAGGGACATACAGAGTTACTACTGAGTTCAAGAAATTAAATCCATAATCTCTGCTTCATTTTTCTGTGCTCTTTTCTTTGCTTGTTTAGTTTTTCTTTCAGTCAGCGCCCCACCCCCATCTAGGCACATTTTTGTTTTGTATTCCTTCTTATCCTGTCTCCATTCTCTTACGCCCTGGAATCACGGAATCAAAATGTTATGGTGCAGGAGTAGGCCATTCAGCTCATCCTATCTGCACTGCTTCTCAGAGTAAGCATTAAGACTTTAGTGCTGTTCTCTTCGCATTTCCCTGTAACCCTTACTAGTTCTGCCATTTCAGTCTGTAGAATTGTTCACCCTGTGATATGCTGTTCTTATCTACCCTGCCCCTTCTTCAAAACTTATTTCATCTCTCACTTCTTTCCAGTTCTGATGAAAGGTCACAGGCAGTGTCTTGTATCAAACTCTTTCTTCCACCATTTTTGTCACTGCTACCATTAATTATTTGCGACCATACTCCAGCCCTCCATGCACTTCAGGTTTGTAGGTGTGGTGTAGCATATGTAAGCAAAACCTTTTGTGATGAAATTAGTATCTTTATTGCAATAGTACACTTTTAAAATAGAGTATTGCTAAGTATTCGTTCACTAAAGATGACAACAGAATTGAAATTTCTGATTCTGGAAAAAGCTACATAAATCTGTATGTAAACATGTGAAATAGGAGCAGAAGTGAACCATCCTTCCCTTTAGCATGCTCCGCCATTCAGTAAGATCATGGCTAATCTGTCTGTCTTTCAAATTCCACATTCCCATCTACCCCCAAAACCTTAGATTCTTATTAGACTAGGGAATCCATCTGTGTGCCTGAGAAATATTAATGCCCCCACCATGTTAAACATGAAGTTCCAAAGTTGCAAAACCATCAGAGAAAAAAATTTGCTCCTCATCTCTGTTTGAAATGGGTGACTCCAAATTTTGACATAGTGCTGCTTTGTTCTAGACTCATCCATAAGTGGAAACATCTTTTCCTGTGTCATGATTCTCATGGATAGTGTACTGGAAATCAAGCTCCACTATTCCTGGAGTCATCACAAATGTGAAAATTTGACTAAACCACTAAATTGCTCCAATTCTGTGCAACCTATCCAATTCAGGTTAAAAGAGTATGCACACCATATTTTTTCCATTTCCAGAAAATAGCTGCTGTAATCATACTGTGTTTAGTGAATGACAAGAAGTAAGCAAGTTGGATTGTCATCTATATTCATATAACTTGAACTCTATTCCTTTCAAAGATTCCCATTCAAGCATTTAATTGCCAGAGATACAACTTTGAATATTGAGTGTTTCTTTTAGTTTGTTTTGATTCTTTCTGACTCTGCTGATGATACGAGGTTGTATATATACCACTTCTCTCTCATTCGCTGCTTGACAATTTGTCCTTTCATTGTCTTTGGAGTTGCCCTTCCTTTTTTACCTTTCAACAGGGGATTTGCAGACAGAGCAACTCTGAGGAAAGGTGAGGGAGAGTAGCCGAATAATCTTTTGCTACTTTACACACAGGGAGACAAAGAGAAATTGATATTTTTTCTTTGCAGGCTAGATGTTTTTTGCTATATTGCCCACACATAAAGCTTTATCCTACTGCCAGGAACCAATCAAGTGGTTGTTACTATGCTGAAAAGTCTGAACCCACAATAACTGGTACTAGTTGAAAAGCCAATCAAGAGAGTTCTCTGGACAGAATTGCCCTGAACCTGAAGAGTGTCAGTTTGTTTGGAATTCTCTCACTGCTCCAATATGGGCAACATTGTATTTATGATGCACAAGGTGTTTCAGTAACTTATTAAAATTGCAAACAACTTTTTACACTGTTTACTTGGTTTTATAGAAAGATCTTCCTGTTTTTAGTCCTCAGGCCAAAAAATTAAAAGGGATCTTTACACCACATGACCTTGTCAAGGCCATTCAGGATGTTAAACAGTCCAATCATGCCACCTCTCCTCAATTCCAGTGGAAATGTGCTCAGCATGTTCAGTCTATCCTCAAAGACAACCCACTAATTTCAGTTATCAATCAAGTAAATTGTCTCTGAATGCTTCCAATGCAGTTACATCCTTAACCAAGGTGATCAAAGCTGCACACAGTATTCAAGATCTGGTCCCATCAATGCCCTGTATAATGGAAGCATATCATCCATCTGTTGTTAATGTTTCAAGTCCACTGATCTGGGGCGGCATGGTGGCTCAGTGGTTAGCACTGCTGTCTCACAACACCAGAGACGCGAGCTGAATTCTGGCCTTGAGCGACTGTCTTGTGGAGTTTGCATATTCTCTCCGTGTCTGTGGGTTTCCTCCCACAGTCCAAAGATGTGCAGGTCAATTGGGTTGGCCATGCTAAATTCAGTGTCCAGGGATGTGCAGGCTAGGTGGACTGACCATGGGAAATGCCGGTTTACAGAGTAGGGTGGGGGTGGGACACTCTTCGGAGGGTCGTCTGAACTTGATGGGCCAAATGGTCTGCATCCACTCTAGGAAATCTATGATTCTATGACCTTTGTCCTCACGAAGGATATCGAAGCGTTAACTCTATTTTTCTCTCTACAGATGTTGCCAGAACTGCCGAGTTTCTCCAATAACTTTGTTTTTGTTTCAGATTTCCAATGTCTACAGTTCTGAGGAAGGGTCACCGGACCCGAAACGTTAACTCTTTTTTTTTCCTTCACAGATGCTGCCAGACCTGCTGAACTTTTCCAGCAACTTTGTTTTTGCTTCTGATTTACAGCATCTACAGTTCTTAGCTTGCATGATTATGTGTTGTACATCCATACTAATTTTTTGGTGTTCCTGCATTAAAATACCTAAATCTCTTTATATTTTCGTATTTCTGTTGTTACTCTTCATACATTTTCATTCTCTTGTCACATTTTCCCATATTATATTTCCATCTGCCAGAATTTTTTGTCCGCTCAATCAACCTATCAATATTATGTATTATTTTGTTTCTCTGTTTTTATTTTTATGGATGGTTGGAATTTGTTTATGAACATTTGATCCTTTGGTTCTGTAATCTGAAGTTTATTTCTTCAGCCTTGTATTCCTTTCCCAGTCCCTGTTGCTGCGCACAAAGGGTTTGAGGACAGCATATGTTGGTGGTAAAGGATCTTTATGGGCTGAAGTTGGTTAAGTTTTAATGCCTTGAATCTCTCCAATCCCTAAAGAGAGAGAGTATACATTTTTGATTAGAAATTATAGGAGTGCAAATTTTATCTGCTATCCGTTTATCAGATGTTCAGGTTATTACTGAAACCATAGAATTTTGCAGCACATAAACAGGTTGTTCCACCCAAGTGGTCTATGTTAGTGTATATGCTCCATGTGGCGCCTTATTTCATCTCCCCCTATCAACATAACTCCTAAATTGATCAGTCACAATTTTTCCCTTTGGAAGCGGACTGACTGTTCCCAATAATATTGAGATTTTTTTAAGCGTGCAACTGACGGATAGTTTTCTGCCTCTTTCCACTTTCCGTACAAGGTTGAGTTTGCTATTTTCTAGTCTGATAAAACCTTTCCTGAATCAAAGGATTAAAACATAGAACAGTACAGCACAGTACACACCCTTTGGCCCACGATGTTGTGCTGACCCATTATTCTACTAAGATCAAACTACACTGCATACCCTACATTTTACTACCCTCCATGTGCCTATCCAAGAGTCGCTTAAAAGTCTCTAAAGTATCTGACTCCACTACCACTGCCGGCAGCGCATTCCACACTCCCACCACTCTGTGTAAAGAACCTACCTCTGACATCTCCCCTATACCTTCCTCCAATCACCTTAAAATTATGCCCCCGTGTAATAGTCATTTCCACCCTGGGAGAAAGTCTCTGAGTATCCACTCTATCTAAACCTCTCATCATCTTGTACACCTCTATCAAGTTGCCTCTCATCCGTCTTCACTCCAATGAAAAAAGCCGTAGCTCCCTCAACCTTTCCTCAAGACCTGCCCTCCAGTCCAGGCAGCATCCTGGTAAATCTCCTCTGCACCCTTTCTTGGAATCTTGGAAAATCAACACCAATGCATCTAGTAGGTCATTAGCCATTCTATTCCAACTCTAGAATGAAATCCATTAAGGTCAATAGACTTGTCAGCCTGCAGATTCTTCAGTTTGCTTAGTACTGTTTCTCTTATAATTGAAACTTCACTAAGTTCCTCTCTCCATTCCAAGTCCTGATTTATAATAATAATTGGAATGTTCTTGGTAGCCCATACAGTGAAGATAGAAACAAAATATGTATTCATTTCAGCTGCTATTTCCTTATCTACTACTAATTTTCCATTCTCCCTTTCTAGAGGACCAACAAATACTTTAATTAACACTTCCTTTTTAAGAATCTGTACAAACTTTGGCTAGCTATGTTTCCATTCCTAACTAGTTTTCTCTCGTACCCTAAATTCTTCCTCCTGATTAATCCTTCGATTTGTTTTGTCATGTAGTTGAAAATGAGAGGGTGAGATGATAAGCACATTTGAAGATAACACAAAGATTCGCCTGGTGGTCAGCCTAGAGGAAGATGGTCTTGGATTCCAGCAGGATATAGACAAATTGGTCGGTTGAGCAGATAGGTGATAGATGGAATTTAGCCATGATAAGTGTGAGATAATGCTCTTGGAAGAAGTAACAAGCCACAGGAGTACTCAATGAATGGCAGGACACTTAAAAGCTCAGAGGAATCTTGGCTGCAGATTCCTGAACATGGCAGGGAAGGTTAATAGAGTAATTGAGAATAGGACACACCTTTGTCAGTTGAGGCATAGATTATAAGAGCATAGATTATGTTGCAGCATATAGGAGCTTGGTTAGGCCACAGCTGCAGTGTTGTGTAGTTCTGGTCATCACACTAGAGTGGGTGCAGAGGTGATTCACTAGGATGTTGCCTGAGATGGAGCACCTTAACTCTGAAGTAAGACTGGTTAAGGTAGGGTTGTTTTTGTAGCAGAGAAGTTTGAGGGGGTCCTGTAGAGATGTATAAGATTGAGAATCATGGATAAGGTGGATAGAAAGCAGCTATTTCCCTTAGTTGAAGGATTGGTTACAAGGGGGCACACGTTTAAAGTGAAAGGCAGGTTTAAAGGGGACTTGAGGAAACTTTTTTTTTTCCCCACTGTTGTACATGTCTGGGAGGGTCGTTGAGGCAGGCAACCTCACAACCTTTGAAAGGTATTAGGCTGAGTGCTTGAAGGTGTCACAACATTCAAGGCTATGGGCCTAATGCTGGAAAGTGGGACCAGTAGATTTAGTGTATTTTTGATGTCACAGACTTGGTGGGCCAAAGGGCCTCTTCTGTTCTGTGCGGTCAGACTATGAATAATAGGATCATTCATCTGACCTGCCACTCAACTTTGCACAGTTAATGCCTTTTCTTAAAGTAGATGTTTTCCCTTATTTATCAAGTGGTTGGTTCCTCCCTTCAGAATTTTTCTTTTATAGTAGTTATTCTTTGTGCAAGGCTTCAATAGAATCAAAACTTCTGATTCTGAAAAAGCTGCAGAATGTATTGAATGTGTGAAAACATTGTGTTTGTACTGCAAAGGAAATATGTCCCATAAGATCAAAACTCAGTACCCAAATATGACAATAAACTTTTATATATCAAATAAACGAAGTGCTGTTTTACTGGTGCAAAACAAATCAACTCTGGACCAATCAGTACGGTGTGAATGGACAAAACCCATTATACTGTGTTTAAAAATAGGTAGAGGTGAATGGAATGGAGGTGTGCATTTTATGGTCATGCTTATTAAATCACCAGATTTGCTGGTGAGTCCTGAAGAAATATAACATGTTTATTAATTATAATCCAGATTCTTTGAGCATACTTGAGCCTACACCACAATTAAAGTTGCACACAGCCAGTGAATGACCGTGGCAAATGCACAAACCTATTATGCAACAAAAAAAACCTTTGAAAAATTACTGTGGACTTCACTTTTTCCAGCATTATGAAAATCTTTTTGAAATGTATCATACATTCAGTTTGTTACAGATCTGCTCTCATTAATTTCTAGAATCCTTGATCTTGATTTGGTGGTGCGAGATGAAGATGGCAATATTTTAGATCCTGACCAAACTAGCACCATAAGTCTGTTTAGAGCTCACGAAATGGCATTGAAACGGATAGAAGAAAGAATCGAGGAAGAAAAGGTGATTAAAATAAATGGTCAATTGCATTTAGGCCGACATAATTTGTTCACTTCTGAATTTTTGTCTGGTTTTAATGTTTATATGTTGACTATAAAATATGATTATGTGCTAAAGATCTTAGAAATGCTTTGTCAAATTTGCAGTAAATGTTTTGCTGTTGTTCATTAATTTGGTATTGGATTTTGCAGTGTATTTTGAAATATAAGGAAGATGAAGATGATGTATTCTCTGAACCTTTGACATTCTCTTTACAAGTTAAGGTTGTGTAAAGGAAATGTTGCATGATTGATAATTGCTTGAGTTAAATGTAGTTTGTCTAATTTCAGACAAGATCTGACTTTTGTTAGGTAGTGTATCCATGCCCTGCAAAATTTCCTATGAAGTGTCAAGTCTTAATTTCACTCAATTACCATAAGCCACTATGAAAACCTTGATCAATATCACCATTTTATGCTACATTTAAATTTAATTGCAGTCCTGGTTTGAATGTTGTAGTTGGTTTTATTCAGAGCATCTTATTGAGCTATGCACTTCTTGATGCACAAATTGAATAGGCGGCCATAGAAATTGTTTTGTGCAAATTCTTTATAATGCAGTGCAAATTGTATTAAAAATTCTCAATCTGCCCATGCTGGGTGTTTTTCTTTCATCCTAATTTTAGAGTTAAGCTGCAGTTACTTAATATTCCAGTTTGAGAGCCGTACGTTTTGTTCTGTCAGCATATCCTGTTCGATGTTGAAAATGGCTGGCAAGAGACCAATTGGCTTTTACCTGCTAATGTTCGTTCAAGGCAAAAAATGAGCTGATAACAACAGAAGTAATTTCTTTATGGGTACTGCCTATGTTGTGTGAACTATTAATTCAGTGAATAAAGGATTGTAGCTGGGTAACAAATGGATTTGCATTAATCATTTTCAGTTGGCAAGATTCATAATTGATCCTTCTGAGAAAGGGTCACCGGACCTGAAACATTAACTCTGATTTTTCTTCACAGGTGCTGCCAGACCTGCTGAGCTTTTCCAGCAACTTCTGTTTTTGTTCCTGATTTACAGCATCCGCAGTTCTTTTGGTTTTCAGAATTGATTTTCCTGGTTTCCAGTTGAATTCAAGACAGTGGAAAGTATATTTTTCAAATAGTTCTGTAGTAGTTTTGAGGGTATCAAGAGAATTGTGAGTGGCTCTTTGAAGTCCTGAGTGCAAATGTCAAATCATTATTGTTAGCTCATTATTGTTAGTCAAAGCGGGTATCACAGATGTGATATTGCTAAAGCTGGCTGACAAGTGGCAAGTGACATTCATGCCACACAAATGCCAGGCTATGATCATCTCCAATAAGAGACAACCTAACCACCGTCCCTTGACATTCAATGATGTTACCATCACTGAATGCCCCACTATCAACATACTGGGTGTTATCATTGACCAGAGACTCAATTAGACTCACCACATAATCACAATGGCTACAAGAGCGGGCCAGAAGCTATGAATACTGCAGTAAGTAACTCACCACCTGACTCCTCAAAGCCTGTTCACCATCTACAAAGCACAAGACCAGAGTGTGTTGGAATACTCCCCACTTGCCTGAATGAGTTCATCCCCAACAACGCTCAAGAAGCTTGACACCATCCAGGACAAAGCAGCCCGCTTGATTGGCACCACATGCACAAGCATCCACTTCCTCCACCTCTGACACCCAGTAGCAGTAGTATCAGTAGTATCCCACCATTCAGCTATTACCACGGAGAAAGAGAATCCACCCTGCTTCAATGAAGAGTGCAGGAGGTCATGCCAAGAGACGCACCAGGTTTACCTAAGAATGAGTTTTCAACATGGTGAGGCTACAAAACAAGATCAATTGCATGCCAAAAAGCAGATTTCGTAAGTGATAGACAGCTCAGCATTCCCACAACCAACGGATCACATCTAAGCTCTGCAGTGCTGCCACATCCAGTCATGAATGGCAGGTTAAAAATTAATAAATTAAGTGGACGAGGATGTTCCATAAATATTGTTATGGTCAAGGATGTGACAGACCAGCATATCAGTGCGAAAGCATTTGCAGCAATCTTCAGCCAGATGTGCTGAGTGGATTACCCATCACAGCCTCTTCCAGAGGTCTGCAGTATCACAGCTGCCAGCCTTCAGTGACTTGTTATGCACAAACTGTTGCACCCCTAGCTGTTATGATGAGAAATTGGACAGGCTAAGTTTTCCTTGGCACAGAGGAGATTGAGGGGTCCTGATTGAGATGTGTAAAATTTTGAGGGGGAAAAGATAATGGGAGGACAAGAGGAAACTTTATCCTTTGGTGGAGGGATCAATGATGAGTGTGTAGATTTAAAGTAAGGGGCAGAAGGTTAAGAGATGTAAGGAAGAATTCTTACAACCAGTGGGTAGTGGGAATCTGGAGTTCCCTCCCTGTAAGGCTGGTAGAGGCAAAAACTCTCAACATTTAAGAATTTAACTGTGCATTTGTGATGCCAAGGCATACAAGGCTATGGGCCAAGAACTGAAAAATAGGATGAAAATAGTTAGGTGCTTGTTTATGACCATCATGAACACCATGTCAAAGGGCTTTTTCTGTGCTGTGTATCTGTTTGAATCTATGACTCCGTGATGAAAGGGCTGTTGATCAGTATTGGTTAGTACCTGCAATGTAACAACTAAGATTGATGAGCTATCAGCATAAATTTCTATGTAGGTTTGTAAAGTGGTTGTATTAGTATGCATTGGGCAGCAAGGACAGGAATTTTTTTAAATATTTCTTGCTACCAAGTATTCATGAATGGGCAAAAAGAGCGGAGGAGGCATAGCAGTACTTCATAATGCAGTTGATGATGCAGTTCCGAATAAATAGGTCTAGTACTTTTATCTATTTGATTTCAAATAAGGAACAGAAAGAGAGTTGTTTCGTTGTTAGTTCTTTTTCTTCAATAACAGAGCTCCAAACAGTGCAAAAGAAATGGATGAATAAATTTGTTGCGGAGTTCAAGCTTGTGCAACAAAAATGAGTACCAGTATTGGACATGACAAGTATATTACGAAGTGCTTTCTTTTGATTTTATAAAGGAAGCCAAATGAAGGTTGTACTAAAAGGGGAAAGGGAAGTTACGCAAGGCAATTGATAGAGATAGCCGAAAAAATTAGCATTTCTGAAAGTTGATCAGTCACCTGCCCTAAATAGAATGTGTTGTAGATCACTGAAAGAAGCAAGGTAAGAATATTAGAAGTTGTGATTATATTCAATTAATTTTAATTGGATTCAATACTGGAGGTTTGGAGAGTTGCTAAGAAGTAGGCTAGGCAGCCTTACATTGTTCTTGGAAAAGTTAATGCAAATCATTATTGGGGACAAAATAAACTTGGAACAACATGCATTTTTTAAAGGTGAATCATGCTTAACTTGATTGAATTCATTCAGGTAGAAGGTTGGTCAGGTACTCTTGTATCTATCTGGACGTCTGTAGGACAGTGACAATGTACTAGTTTAGTGGTTTGATAAAAAGATGGAAGCCCATGGGATTAAAGGGAAAGTTATAATGTGGCAAAGGATGTTGCTGGATGAATGGTTTAAGGCATGGAGTTGGTATGGCATAGTGTTCTTGAGGCTTAGTTTGGGGGTTTATTCTCACTTAATAACTTTCACTAACCAGCGATACTCTGGTATGAGGAGTAGTGTTATAAAGTTCACTGCCAAATTTGGCAGTGAAATCATAAGGATAGTTGTAATTTTCAGAATGACATAAACAGGATGGCAAAGCGGGTAGAAATGGAAGTTGCATTTGTTGTATCTGGAGAAGTGTGGAATTGTGTATTTTGGGAGGACTAAGAAGGAAACACAGTATATTCTAAGTGGAATGACTTTGACAAATGTACTTGAGTAGAGATGCCTGATGGCCAAACATGCACAACTTAAAGGTTTTGACGGATTTACGAGTATATATAGAATATCAAACCAAAGGGTTCATCCTGGAACTTTATAAATGAGGTTAAGCCTTGACTGGGTTATTTGGACAATTCTGGACACCAGACTTCAGATATGATGTAAGAGCTTTGGAAAGGATTCGGAGGAGATTTACCAGAATGTTATCAGGAATGAGGGACTTCAGTTATGAAAAGAGCTTGGAAAGGATAGCACTGCTGTCCATTTGAAAAAAGAAATAACATGACCTGGTAAAGGTTTTCAAAATGCAGTAAAAATTCTGTTACCTGGCACTACACCAACTGGAATGCTTTATCAACTTGGATGTCTGGTGTCATCCAAGACCAGCTTTATTTGGCTATTGAAGTTTAATAACATGAACCATAATTTGGCAATCTTACCTAATTCATTTTTTTCCCCTCATTTGACAGGTATATCCTAACAGACAGGTCATTATCTTTTGGAAAAAAGGAATCTGTTGGTACTGTTAGTTTGATTAGCAAACAAGTGAAATGGGTGGTTGCTTCCTGAGGCCATGACTGTATAAAACTGATTTGGAGGGGTTTATAATGTTTTACTCCTTCAGGTACCATAAAAGTCTCTGTTCTGCTCATTATACAGCCTTGGCAGTATTCCTTCTGTCAACTGGCATATTTTGATTTACCAACTCAATTCATCTTGTTGCTGGATAACACTGATTTAACTGTAATGAGAGGTTTTGCTGGAATAGTGCAAAAACTGTTCCCTCTGGTGATGACTCAGTGACGAGAGATCTTTAATTTGAAATTGACAGAAGAGTAGAGATGAGGAGAAATCTTTTCACTCTGCTATTATTGAAGTTTTGAATGCTACACTAAAAAGATGGTGAAAACTGATTCCTTCAATAATTGTAAAAGGGCATTGGGCATTTGCCTGAAGAAGAGAAGCTTGCAAAGTTACACTTTTGCAAGCTTTCATGCCATTTCCTGCCTCTTTCCTTTCCGAAGTCCTAGAATGTGTCATTGCTTTCTAAGTCCATTCCCATCTTTCCAGAAACTCTCATGTTTGAATTCCTCCAATCAAGTTATGCATCTGCCACAGTGCAGAAATAGCTCTTATTAAAGCCACAAATAACACCCTAAGTGGTTGTAACAAGTAAACTCTTTGTCTTTGAGAGAGAGATTCTCCAGCATCTGCAATTCCTACTGAGATAACAAGGTGTAGAGCTGGATGAACACAGCGGGCCAAGCAGCATCAGAGGAGCAGGAAGGCTGACGTTTCGGGCCTAGACCCTCCTTCAGTCATCTTTGTCGTCTGTGTCTTGGCTGACTGTGTCTCTGTTAATTGGGCTCCTCCCTTTGACAGGGTTGGTCACACCTCTTCCATTGTCTCCCCAGTGTTGTACATCTGGGATTAGTCTTATTTGATTCAATTCTTTCTAATCTAATCATAGCCAACAAATCCATTGCAATGGCTTCTCTTTTTATATCCTTACTTCTGGAGTCGCCCAGAAAAAAGAGAGCTGCATCCCTCCTATTTTGCATCTGTAGGCTGACACTCAGTGACGTCAGTTGAAAGCATACAGTTCTTTTTCACATGTGCTGATGACACTGAACTCTACCTTATTGCCACCTCTGTGGACTCTTACATTGTTGCTAAGTTGTCAGATTGCTTATCTGGCATTCTGTACTAGATAAACAGACATTTCCTCCAACTAACCATTCGGCAGACTGAAGCCATTGTTACAGCTTTAGGTCTTAAAGGAGTTGCCTATTTAAGACCAAGGTGAGAGGGAGTTTTTAATTGTCTGAGCCTGGTGAATCTGTGGAATTGTTCACTGCTGAAGGTTGGCAAAGGTGAGAGAGAGATTTTTAATCAATAAGGCAATCAAGGGTGATAAAGAAAAGGCAGGCAAATGGAGTTGAGGATTATCTCCCATCTATTGTGTTCATGAATTGTAATAGGTTTTTAATAGTCTGAGTACTTTCTACATGACGTGCATTAAATATATATTAATTAGTTGTTTTCTTTTAAATTTATATAGCTTAATGAGATGATGCAATGTAGACTATTGATTCATCAGTGAAGAATATTAAAAAACAGCCTCTCTATAATGCATCATTTAACATTCCTTAGAGTTGCTGGTTTTCACTTTGTAACAAAATCCAAAGTATTTGTTTTTCAACCTGTCAGCTATCCAGTTTGTTTTGTGCAGTGTCTTTCAGCTGGCATATGTATGTCTGAGAGAATAATGTGGTCCTCATTTGTAAGAAGCAGTGACAAAATTGCATTTGCCCATTATTCTTCAATACAATGCAAAATACAAATTGATTAACAAGAGTAGTCAAATTACTTTTATAAATTAAAGATTAGTCAACTTGGATTTGTAATAGATTTCCTTAGCTCCCTTTGCCTTTTTTGTGGGTACAGTAACACAAGTTTAAAAAAAATGATTCCATGTCATGTGTTTATCAAGGTCTGTAAAAATTCAAAAAGAAGTCGGATTTTGAGGTTATTACTTAGGTCCAAAGTTTTCATACTTCTAAAAGTAAACATTTGACATACTAGTGTGGGGAAGAAATAAGGCCAAGTGATGACTGTGTGCTGTAATAATTATTTTTGGGATCACTACCATTTCTAATTTACATTACAGCAGTCATGAAAATGAGCAGATGAACATGCAGAAAATAGAAAACGGATTGCAAGTCACTTACAGTTTCTCATCCAGCGCACTTACCCTGAAGTTTACCATGTACTTGTGAATAACCTGCTGCCACTAGTTCTAAATCTGCTTTGAATTTTTGTGGAAAGTTGACTATGTAAGCCAATTTGCTGCAGACTAAGAACTCCTACTTTTGACAAATGAGCTCTCTGCCTTTCTCTGCAGCAGCTTTCTTGTAATTAGAGATTTTTAAAAATGAATTTAAAAATAGCCAGTATGAATTGAGTCAAACTCATAATTTGACATTCAATGATATGTCTCAAGGAAAATCAATACCATATTCCAGAGATTAATGAGGAGTTATCACTGTGCTGGATGTTTTGCTTTACATGAATGTAAATGGTGCAAGTAATAATGAAGCTTATTGATCTTTCCATAGCCTGAAAAGGTGTCAACATTTCTATAGACCAATGATATTAAGAATAGAACATCAGTTTCAACCCAGCTTCATTGAAGTGTGAAATTTACACCAGAGCTACTTGACATCCAATAAGGAATTAAAAATGAGACTTCATGTCTTTCAAACAATTGGCTTAAGTGTAGTGCTTACTGATGTCCTCTGTACAGTTTAAAATGTAGAATTTTGCGACTTAAATACATATAAGAAGTATGACAGAATTGACAAGAAAGAAGATTTGAAGAAGCTCATCTATGGTCTTATTGAATTGTGCAGCAGATTAAAGACTTTAACGTAGTCATTCTACTTGAGTTCTTATGGAAAGTTGTGAATAAGTGATTACTGATGATTCAAATGATTCATTGCATTAAGTTAAACTTTGTTCTGATTATGCAGATACATAATAAAGCATCATTCTGAATAGAAAACGAGTATGCCTTGTATGTGTTATACCAAGGCCTCCAAAGTTATTGCAGTCAGAAATGTATTAATATTTATAACTTGCATAACAGGTGTATGATTGTGTGATGCTAGTGTCTAATTAAATCTTTATTTTGATAAAATGTTCAATCTCAATGGGGATCCTGTAGCTGTATTATATATCTGGACTTCTGGAAGGCGTTTGATAAGGTGCTACACAAGGTTAATTCACAAGGTTGAATCATTTGGGATTAGGGGTAATTTATTAGCTTGGATAGGTGACTGGCTGATGGACAGAAGAGAGAGTCGGGTTAAATGGGTTTTGTTTTCTGGATGACAGGAAGTCATTAGTGGGATGCCACAGGGTTCAGTCCTCGGACCCCAGCTGTTTACAGTCTACCTTAACGCCTTGAATACAGCGATAGAAGGCTCTATAGCCAAATTTTCAGACAACACAAATAAAAAAAGGATGGTAAATTGCAATGAGGAAATAAGGACCTTACAAATGGATTATAGATAGGTTAGGAGAGTGGGCCAAAATATGGCAGATGGAGTTTAACATGGATAAGTATGAGGGTCATGCATTTTGGTCAGAAAAATGGGAAGGCAACCTATTATCTGAATGGGGAGAGACTTCAGGGTGCTCTGGTGCAGTGGGATCTGGGTGTCCTCGTTTGTGAATCACAGTAAACTAGCATGCAGGTACAGCAGGTAATAAAGAAAGCAAATGGAATGTTGGCTTTAAAAGCTAAAGGAATAGAATATAAAGGAAAGGAAGTATTGTTGCAACTATTTAAGGCTTTGGTGAGACTGCATCTGGAGTATTGCGCACAAATTTGGTCCCCTTATTTGAGGGAAGGTATTTGGAGGCAGTTCAGAGGAGGTTAACTAGATTGATCCCAGAGATGAGAGGTTTGTCGTATGAAGAGAGATTGAACAGTTTAGGCCTATACTCTGTGGAATTTAGAAGAATGAGGGGAGATCAAATTGAGGTATTCAAGATTATAAAAGATATAGATAAAATAGACGTGGAGCAGATGCTTCCTCTTATGGGGCATTCCAGGATGAGAGGTCATAGTCTTAGGACAAGGGGTAGCAAATTTAATACAGAGTAAAGGAAAAACTACTTCTCACAAAAGGTTGTGAATCTGTGGAATCTGCTACCCCACAGTGCAGTGGATGCTGAGACAGTGAGTAAATTTAAGGAAGAGTTAGACAGATTTTTAATTGGTAGTTAGTTGAGGAGTTGTGGGGAAAAGGCAGGAAAATGAAGGTGAGGAACATATCAGCCATGACCGAACTGCCTTATTCTGCCCCTATATCTTATGAACTCAAGAAACTAGTCTTTCAGATGGAAGATTCCACTTTATTTTGTAAGCATGTGTGTCATCTTAGGTCTTTCACAAATGCTTTTGAAATTTGTAGTTACTTAGCTATCCCAATCAATATCTTGCATCCTGTTGCTGAAATCAATCAATAATTGTATTCTGGGTAGCTGAGGCTTTGTGACCTGAAATTTTTTTTATCATTCATTCCTATGCAAACCTTGTCAAGTGAAACATTTGAATCTGTAAAATGTTTTTATATATTTGCTGTTTGGGTAAGAAAATATTTGAAATATTGCAAAATCAAATTTTACTTTTTCAATTTTACTTCTTTTCAAAGAAGATAACCAAATTGAGAATATTCCTTTCAAAGTGGTGTTTAGTGAGGACTGAGTCAGGTCATTTCCATAAATAGTGAAATCGTGGAGGAATACTTTGCAAAATTATGGCCAAATGAAGCAGTTTAACAAATCTATTTGTGACTAAAAATAAACATTAGAAATTATGCCCTGTTTGTATTTAGTCCATACCCTTATTACTCAAACTTAATTTGCAGATTTTCTGTTGTAGAGTTGTAAAATCTGATCATACTGGCAGATATCAAAATCGCTGAAGTAGTAAATTGATTTTAACTGTCGTAACTACTGTTAAAATTTGGCTTCAGCGTTGTATGAATTCATTCATTTAGTTTTTCAATATTATGTTGATTTATGAAATGGTTTAGTGTATGCAATTTATCTAATATTAACTTGTTAGAATCTTTTTATTGTTCTGCTCAAATATTTGAAACACTCAAATAACCCCTGTTCATTCATTTTACATTTTCAACTAAAACTTGTTGGATGCAGAATCTTTTAATTGAATATTTTGACTCTTTTTGGTGATTGTTACCAAAGCAGTCAGCTAATGATTGTTTTTTGTCAAGCAAATGGACTTCTTTTATAATGATACTGAAATCAGCTGCAAAACCTTGAGTATGGTCAACTGGACAGAGTTAGTGAACGTCAAGCTTAAGTACTATTTAATTTGATCAATAAAACTGGATATTCAGTAAAGTAATTGGCTTGAGTAGTATTGTTTATTTTTATAAATTTTTTTATAAGCATTGTTTCAATTTCCCTACCCAAGGTTTTAGTTCGTTCATAATTAGTGTATGCAGACTATGCGATTAATGAATTGCAAACAACTCCAAATAATTTATGGTTGATACTAATAGAATAACAGTCTCAGAATGCAATGCATGACTGTGTTCCTGGTTATACTCTTGCTATCTAAGAGAGGCATAAAAGAAGATTAGTTTGGGTAAGAAATAAATTACACTTGACTCAGCACTTTGTGTATCTTGGTGGCCATTTATTAGGCCTTTTTATAATACCCTGCCTGATGTGAGAAGATCTGAACAGGAGAAAGAGAATTTAAATTTAGCTTTTAGTTTACTAAATGTTTTCAAGCTCAAATTAGAGCTTGAAATGCTATCTCACAGAATCTAGCTGCACTTCATTCACAAGGGGAGAAATTTTATTATGTTCGTGTATGTAGGAAAAACTATAAACCTGTTCTTTGTAAAAACGTTTATGATTTCACTATGTATAGTATTTTAAGGAAGTCTCCCAAGATGGTTTATTGATATTAGTCCTGCTATCATGAGCTATTACATGGAACTCAAACTCTGTCTCCTGTTGAAAATTGCAAACGGTCTTCCACCTTTGCATGGTATTCAGTTATCCTGATCATGTCTTCCTGCAGTGTGGGATTTAAAATTCTGCTGAGGAGTGAGGTTACTGTGGCACTGGAAGGCAGACAGATTTTGCTGACAGAAATAATCTGTCTCCTGTGAGACTACCAAAGCTTTTGCTGTTAATACAGCTGTTACTGTTATTCACATCTTCAGTTATATGCAACCTTATTCACCCCAACATTGCAATTGTTAATTTAAGTTGATGTAAGTTTCCATAAATGATTTACATTGTGGTTGGTAGTTTATAGAGTCATACAGCACTGAAACAGACCCTTTGGACCAACCAGACCATGCAGAACATAATCCCAAACTAAACTAGCCCCACCTGCCTGCTCCAGGCACATATCTCTCCAAAGCTTTCCTATTTGTGTACTTATCCAAGTGTCTTTTAAACGTTATAACTGTGCCCACTTCCTCAGAAAGTCCATTGTGCCCTCGAACCACCCTTTGTGTAAAAAAATCTCTCTCCTGTCACTTTAAAAATGTGCCCTCTAGTCTTGAAATTCGCTATCCTAGGGAAAAGACACCTCCTATTAACCCTATCTATACCCCTGTTTAAAAACTTCTATGAGGTCACCTCACAACCTGCTACGCTCCAGTGGGAAAATAGCCCCAGCCTATCCAGCCTTTCCTTATAGCTCAAACCTTCCATACCCAGCAACATCCTGGTAAATTTCTTCTGAACCCTTTCCACCTGAATAATATCCTTCCTATAACTGGGTGTCCAGAACTGGACACAGTACTCCAGAAAAGCCTTCATCAATGTCCTGTACAACCTCCACATGACTTCCCAACTCCTATACTCAAAGGTCTGAGCAATGAAGACAAGCATGCTAAATGCCTTTTTAATCATTCTGTCTGTATGTGACGCAAACTTCAAGGAATTATGTACCTGTATCCCTAGATCCCTCTGTTCTACAACACTACCCAAGGCCCTATCATGAATTGTATAAGCCTTGCCCCGGTTTGTTGGACCAGAAAGCAATACCTTGCATTTATCCAGATTGAACTCCATCTGCCATTTTTCAGCCCATCAATTAACTTGATCGTAATCCCTTTGTAAACTTAGGAGACAATGAAGAAGGTTTTCTATGCCTCCAATTTTGGTGTCATCTGCAAACTTAGTAATCATACCTTCTATATTCTCATCCAAATCATTTATATAAATGACAAACAAAAGACAACCCAGAACTGATCCCTGTGGGACATGTCTGGTGACGGGCCTCCAATCCAAAAAGCAAGCTTCTACCACCACTTTGTCTCCTGCTGTTACGCCGATTATATATCCATTGACAAGCTGTATAAATTTTTAAATTTTCATTTAAAGCTGTAATCAATGCTTTTCTAAGTATATATTTTACAATTAAATCCATATGCAAAACTGAGCTTTAGTTTAATTGAAATACAGCCACATAGTAATTGCAGTTGTAAACAAATTGGTAGATTGTACTGGGACTGTCATACCTTGGCAAAACGATACTTTAATGGAGAGGTCTTTCCAGTAATACTCATGAAAATTTTTTTAAAAAGTTGGATGAATCTGGATGCTTAAATCTTCTAAGATTGTTTTAAATTAGCATGATTTGTGACTTTGGAAGCTTTGTTTTTTAAATTCACAGAGAAAAGGGAGAATGTGGTAATGGAAATGTAACTTCCAATTTAAACATGTAACTTAGCTCCAGGAAATAATTGTGGTTTTTTTTCTGCCCTAAATGGTGGGAATAAATACATTGTGGAATTGCTGAGTAGATTTGACATGTGGTAATTCTTCAGAGACAACTTTTTAAGTGATATTTATATGCATGGGAAGTCCTTGGAGCATGTATGCTTCTGCTGCTTAAGTGGAATATGTAAATAAAATACTGAATCGATAATAACTTTCTAGATATCCAAAATAACCTTGTCTTGTCTGTCTCACTTACAGTCTCAGAAGCATAACATTGACATAAACAGACAAGCAAAGTTTGCTGTCACACCTTCTTTCAGTCTCTTTGTAACTTTGAAGAATGTTGTCTGCAAAATAGGAGAGGACGCCGAAGTCTTAATGTCTTTATATGATCCTATTACGTCCAAGTTTATCAGGTTGGTAGTCAGCCTAATTTTACATAGTTTCTACGTTATTTTGTTTATCCATTTCCCTTTAATCAAAATTGTTCAGCAATGAGTATTTGCATAATTAATGTGTAGAACTGATTGTTAAATTTAGTAATAATAATCATATTTAAAGTTCAAGAAAAGTCACTGAAGATGTACAGTTTGTTTGTTTTTTGAAAAACAACCATCCTGCAAAAAGTAGCGTTCCTTTCTATTATTTTTAAAAGGTAGTTAATGGAATATTTCATTCCATATTGTCATACTACAATTGATGTTAAGTTTTTATACAATTCCTTTTTGCCTGCAATCTGAAAAATTGCAATAATCACTTGGATTTCATACATTAACTATTAAAATGTATTTCAAAACAGCACCTTTATAATGTTAGTTGAGATACCTTCTGCCCGTTTCTGGGTTAGATTATTTTAAAGAGATTGCACTTCTGTTTAAAGTACATGCACCTTTCAGACAGTGAATCCTGTTCTACTGTTCTATTTTATGATGGTTGATCATGGTTTGCAGCGGGTCACAGACATAGCATACCCCCACCAATTTCTTGAGTGCAAATAATGATGGACAATAAATGCTGTGTTTGCCAGTGACTCTTTCATTCCGTGACCAAATGCAAAATTCAAACTTGTCTCCACTTATTTGTCTTTGATCCATTTCCGCTGATAAGCTTACCTGACACAAATGTACCCATCTTGATCTTGAATATTTTAGTTTCTCCAACATCAACAGCTTTGGAGTAGAAATTCCGGGTTTTAACTGTATACGAAAATTTCTGTCCTGAATGGCTTTGCTCTAATGTTCCTCCTTTTGCACTCTCGTTTTAGATTTATCCATCATAGAGTGAACACCGAGAAAGTATTTCCTATCAAATGTCTTTATCTTTTAAACACTTGAATTAGATCAGTTCTGAACTATCTAACTTCGAAGAAATGGATGTCAAGGTTTTTCAATTTATACTTCCAATTTCTCCCTTTTAATCTTTGCTACAATTCTCCTGGGTTCTTTGCTGTATGCAGTCCAAATCCAACACCATAGAATTGAGGAATGCTACAGCACAGATAGAGGCCTGTCAAACTTAATGAGCAAGACTAGGCCAATTGCCCTATTAAGCCTACCCTACCATTTTGATAAGTTTGTGGCTGATCTGATTGTGGTTGTAACTCTACTTTGGTGCCTGTCCCAGTAACCCTTGACTCCACCGTTGATCAAAATTCAGTCCACCTCAACTATGAATATGTTTAATAACCCAGGCTCAGCTGTTCTGTGATAGAGAATTTCAAAGACTAATAACCTTCTGAGAGAGAAATTTCTTCTCAACATCTTTAATAGGAGACCCTCATATTCTAAGTGACCTCCTTTTAGATTTCCCCGCGAGGGGAAACACCCTTTATTTGCCTGTGAAGCAAACTACCTTAGAATCTTTTGTATTTCAATGAGATTACCTCTTTTCTTCTAAACTACACAAAGTATAAACCCACCTTACTCAACCTTTGTTCATTAGAAAACCACTTCATTCCAACAGCCAACGTTATGATCATTCTCTGAACTGTTTTGAATGTTGTATATCCATCTAGAAATAGAGCCAAAAACCACACGTAGTGTTGTAGGTGCAGTTTTACCAAATCCCAATTCAGTTCTGGAATGACCTCCTTTTTTGACCCATCCTCTTTGCAATAAAAGCCAACGTTCCATTTGTCTTTGTCATAGATCAGAGAGAGAGAGACAAATTGAAATTATTCTCATTATTGCCTCTGTCTATAAGAGAGGTGGTGTTCAAGGTTTCTTTTCTTCAATAAAAGTAAGCTGTGGTCATTGCGATTTAGAGCATAGAAAAAAGATGCTCTTCAGCCCACTGTGTCCATGCTGGTCACAAACAAGCATCTAACAATTCTAATTGTACATTCCAGCACTTGGCTCATAGCCTTGTATGTCTTGGATTTGTAAGTGCACATCTAAGTACTACTTAAATGTTATGAAGGTCTCTGCCTCTACCACCCTTATAGGCAGTGAGCTTCAGATTCCTACCAACCTCTGGATGAAAAGGTTTTGCCTCACATTTCCTCTTAACTTTCAGACTCTTACCTTAAATCTATGTCCCTGGTCATTGATCCCTCCATCAAGGGAAAATGTTTGTTCCTGGCTACCTATCTGTGCCCCTCATGATTTTATACATAATCATGTCCCAATTCAATCTCCTCTGCTTTAAGGAAAACAACCTCAGTATGTCTAATATCCCTTCATAACTGAAACTCTGCAGCTTATGCAACATCCTGGTAAATCACCCCTGCAGCGCCTCCTGTGTTATCACTTCTGTTCTATAATTTGGTTTCCAGAACTGCATACAGTACTCTAGCTGTGGCCTAACCAATGTGTTATACAGGGTCTTCCCTGCTCTTAAATTCTGTGCCTCAACTAATAAAGGCTATTATACTCTATGCTGCCTTAACCACTTTATTCACCTGTATGATACCTTAAAGGACCGGTATACATGAATGCCCTTTAATCCCCCTTGGTGCTTCCCAGGGTCCTACCATTCATCATGTATTGTTGCCTTGTTTGTCCTGTCCAAGAGCATCACCACCTATTTCTTTGGATTGAATTCTGTTTGACCCTGACCCATCTGATGAGCCTGTAACAGCAAGGATCGCAGCGTTGATCTCTGTGGGACCCCAGATTTCAGTTGGCAAAACATCCCTCAACCATCACCCTCTGCTTCCTGCTGCTTAGCCAATTGTAAATCTAATTAGCCAAATTTCCTTGGATCGTATGGGCTCTTAAATTTAATGTCAGTTCAAGTAGACTACATCAAATTTAATGCCTTCATCTGTCTCCTTAAGCTGTATTTGTGAAGTTCACTTTAAAATGGCCAAAGAAAATCCTTTAGGGTTAAAGCAAAATAGGGTATAATGCTACATTCAAAACCAGGGGGAGTGGTTCACAACTACATTCATGCAAAGACCAGCAAAAGAATATAAAGAACTTACAAGTTAGAAATTACTTAAAGTGAAGGATATCAAAATTAGTTTTGTGAATTCACGTGCTCAGGAAATTATTACCCGGTTGAAGTCCTTTTCAGTTAGCTGTGCTCGGATGTCTAGTCTGCAGGAGGACACATCAAATCGAATTTGTGGTGAAGGTATAGTAGGTTGTATGTTGGGAATTGGTTCACTTTGCGGGTGAAACACAAGTTTATTTTCGTAAATCAAACATTTAAGAGATATTGAGATCAGATCAGGCTTTTAACTAAGCCTGGTGCTGCTAACTGTTTTTGTATTACAGACATATTGATAGACAAACGTTAAAGTTGTGCAGTTAAAGGTGGTTTAGACAACCTACAAGCAAATTACTGTAGATACTAAAAATCTGTACAAAAAACAAAAAAGTGCTGGCGATCACAGCGGGTTAGGCAGCATTCATGAAGAGAAAGCAAGCTAACATTTCCAGTTTAGATGACTTCTTCATCAGAGCTGACATGAAGTCTGGAGGGGGCTACGTTTATGCAATAATTTGGGATAATAGGGGTTAGAGTGCTGGGGGAAGAAAGTATGAAGCATCAACATCCTTTGTCCCCCAGCAGACTCCACCATCCACCATCTCCTTCCCTCAGCTCTGATGAAGAGTCATTTAGACTCAAAATGTTAGCTTGCTTTCTCTCCATTGATGCCAGCTAACCCACTGTGATCTCCAGCATTTTTTTGTTTTCTGTTCAAATAACCTAACAGTTTGTCATGTGACTGGAGTTTTGAATTGAAACACTTAGATAATGTGATCGTTTTGATGTTACCCTTGTTAGAAACAATTCTGTTTTGAACCAGTTCATGAGGGACGTTCACACCAAGTCAAGCGGTAATGGGCTTCGGTTAAAAACCGAAACAATTACTGACGCTGTAAATCACAAACAAAAACATAAATTGCTGGAAACGCTTAGCAGCTGTGAAGAGAAATCAGGGTTAACCTTTCGGGTCTGGTGACCCTTCCTCAAAACTGATGGTAGATAGGAAAATGTCGGTTTTTATGTAGAAGATAGGGTGGGGGAAGGGGAAAAGGAGTAAGTGAAAGGTGTGGATAGTGCCCAAAGAGAGAGGGAGGGAGAGAGAGAGTGAACAGTTGGACAGACAAAGGAGTGGATAACAATCTGGCTAGGAGGGTGAATAGCTGTTAATGGAGAATGTTAATGGCTAACAATGGATTATGTGTAATAGCAGACTATGTGATCACAAGGTCCGGTGTGTGGAGGTGCGGACTAGGACATAGAGAAATTCAACCCCTAAAGTTATTGAACCTGATAGAGTCCAGAAGGCTGCAGGATCCCCAAATGGAATATTGAGGTATTGTTCTTCCAGTTTAGGCTGAGCTTCACTGGAACACTGCAGCAAGCCTGAGGCACATTTTGGCCAGGGAGCAGGGTGGTATGTTGAAGTGTAGGCAATTGGAAGCTCAGGGTCATTTTTGTAGGCAGAACGTAGGTGTTCTGCGAAGCAGTCACCTAGTCTACGCTTCGTTTTTCCCAATGTAGAGGATGACCACACTGAGCAGCAAATGCAGTAGACTAGATTGTGTGAAGTGCAGGTAAAGTGCTACTTCACCTGGACTTTGGGCTTTGACTGTCTTCTTTGTTCAGGTTTTCTTGGGGAAAGCATCTCACCTACTAGTCCTTTGTATTGGCTTGGTTGGAATGTTCAAACAATACAAGTAGTGTCACTTTGCAGGAGTTCATGAGTTTTGTTTTGTCCTGGTAATAGCCAGAAATTTCTGGATGCAGTTAACTTCTTCACTGAGTTTGATCACAGACAGTTTAAAATCTACAAGAATCACTTGTTTAAAAATAAACTTAAACGTTATAAAGCTTTTAATAAAGCAGTTTAGGATCCCTCTTTCTCTCTTTGGGCATAACACCTCTCTAATTACTTGCTGAGGCTAACTTTTTGCATTTCTTATACAAGGACACTCAAATTCTTCCATATCATTGTATATTGCAGTCTGTTTCCATGGAAATACAATTCCACTTCTTTCCAGTGGGATAACTTAACATTTTCCCATATTATAGACCAACAGCCCTGTTTTTACTGACCTCACTTTAACAAGTCTATATTCCTTTGCAGATTCTTTGTCCTTTCACAACTTGCTTTCTTACCCAACTTTGTGTTATCAGCAAATTTGTTTTCAATCCAGTTGGACCTACGTTCCTGTTCCGTTCCATCCCTTAGTCCCTGCAATTTACTTTTACATTCAAACATTTATTCGACTCTTGTGGAGGGTTCTGTTTGAATTCATAACCATCACTCAATTAGGACAGCACATTCCAAATCCTAGCTATTCATTGCTTTTTAAAAAAAAGTCTCCTCATTTTGTCTTCTCACTGCAATCAGCTTCTCTTTATTTATTCTATATAAACCCCTTAGGATTTTAAACACCTGTTCTTCTCTTAGCCTTTCCGGCTGTTTGGAGAATAACCTCCGCTTCTTCGGTCTGTCCCCATAACAGTAATCTTTCATTGCTGCAGCTATTTTAGTGAATATATTTTCTACTCTTCCTAAAGCCCTAGCACTGTTCTAGAAATTGCGTGGCTAGATGTGGACATGATATGGAACCTCCTGGTGTTTGTGTTTTTTTAATCAATTTGCAAAGCCCAGGATCCCAATCAGAACTTTAGTAACTGCTTTGTTAACCTCTCCTGCCACCTTCATGGTTCTGTGCACCAATGCCCTCAAGTTTCTTTGTTGTGAAGCCCTTTTAAAATTGTATCATATTGTACACTCTTTGCTTGCAAAAGTTATTGCTGCCCTTTTCAGTATTGCATTTAATTTGCGATGCGTTCATTCCGCTAACCTGTCTTATGGCCTCTTGAAGTCCAAATTGTCTTCTGTACCATTTATCACATTTCCAAGTTTTATATCATCTGCGTATGTTAATAATATGAACTTGTACCAGTGAGCCTCTCGCCTCGGGTTTCAACTATTGATGTATATTGAAAGCAGCAGTGGATGTATGACTGATCCTTGAGAAACCCCACTCATACCTTCTGTCGGTACAGAAAATAGCCATTCACCAAAACTTTTTATTTTTGATAACCTATCAACTTTATATTCATGGTATTAGAATTAGGTTTATTGTCACGTGTACTGAAGTACAGAAGTACAAGAGTACAGTGAAAAGTTTACAATGTCGCCCCTCATGGCTCTATCTTGGTACAAATTACCGAGATACAAAACTGAGATACTAAACAGAGAAATAAGGGGAAGAGTATATACATTACCTTGGTGATTCATAGTATAAGGAAATTAGAAATAAAGTTAAAAGGATAAACATTACATGGCAGTAGATCGGCGTAGGGAGCTTCCACACGTAGAATGACTGGCCTTGCAAGCAATTGACTGCGCGTACCAGTCCCTGGTCCAGCAACCATCCCTGCTGCGCTCCATGCCTCCAGCCTGCCCTATCTGTTTTGCATCATAGTTTGTATTACTACCAAGTCTGACATGTAATACTTTATCAAACCTCATTTTGAAGTCAGATAGAAAATGTAACTGCACTGTCCTCATCCGTTCTCTCTGCTGTTTCATCAAAAATGTTATCAAATTAATAAAATAAAATTGCCCTTAAAATAATCTGCTCCTTTGGTTCACGTTTGTCTTTGTGGCTGTTAATTTTCTCTTGGATTATAGTTTATGCAAGTTTCCAAATATGATGTTAAATTGACCAATTTTTAATTGTTAAGTCTATCCTTTTTTCCCTTTTATTTGAGTAAGCTAGCGGTAAAGTTGCGATCGTCTTACCAGACCATAGAGCTGCTCTGTCATTAGAGAGATGACTAGTGTTAGTTTAACCTGATGGTCACCATACTTTAGCCAAGGGCAATGGTTGCAAAGGAGAGTCCTTCGTGGTAACCTCACTTTGCAGGAATTGAACCTGTTTTGTTGGCTTCTGTCTGCATCACAAACTAGCTTTCCAGCCAACTGAGCCGAATAGCTTTGTAATATTTGCATCCCTTCAGCCCTTTAGCTCAATGTCATAGTTAAGGAAGCTCGGAAGATTGTGAGCAGCATCCTCAAATTTCCAACTTCTTTCCTTCATTGAGGTAGGATGCCAGAATCTGAAGATAGTGCAGCAGTTTCATCCCATATGGAGTACTATCGTTTCTCTCCTCAGTATTTCAGCCACCATTTTAATAGTCTTTTTGGCTGCTTTTTGTACCTGTGCACCAACTTCTAGTGACTTGTGCATCAAAATTTCTTTGTTCCTCCATTATTCCTAATCTTTCACCTTAAAGTATTCAAATTTGTCTTCCTGGGAATCAAAATAGATGATGATATATTTCCTCACTTACTCCCTGTTTCAGTTTTTCTACTCGCGTAATTTGTCTCTATCCCTTTGTAACTTTTTGGTCCTATTTACACAATTTTTTTTTTATTGTGCCCCTAAGCTTGGTACTGCACACAAACAGGAATGTACACCCTCTGGTCCCTTTACCATATTTAGGAATGGTATGTTGCGGATTCCGTAACCTATTTGAGACTTTTGTAAATGGTAAATGGCAAGAGGTTAATGCAATCATTCACACTGCAGATGTGGATGGCAGCAGTTTTGTTTGTAAATGAATGAACCTTCTTCATGGTTTTATGATACACGTTGATGAGAACAAAGCATTAAATCGGTGGACTACTTTCCCGGGTGTTGAGGTTAGTGAGAGAGAAGTGCAGCTTAGTGGCCTTAAGAACAAGATAGCCCTAGACATGTTAAATATAGTTTGAAACTTGGATGGCAGCAGAATGAAAAGAAAATTGAGATGCAATGATAGGTTAGAATAAAGATAAGGCTCAATGCACCTGAGCTGAGACACCGGTTAGGTAGAGTAAATGTGTGATGGGAAGGTTTCATTAAAAGAAAATGAATGAAAATTAAATGTACGAATAGAGATGATGTGTTCTAGAGCCAAGCCCAAGTCTCAATGCATAGTAAGCTTGACTTTTAAATTGGATTGCTGATATTGAGTGAAATTTGGGCTGAGAGAAGATGGTTTTGATATCCAAGTGAGAACCTGTTTTTATCAAAACTGGTTTTAAGAGATGTGAATAATTCATGGAAAATAAACTGTCAAAGTCATAGAGTCCTACAGAACGGAAACAGGCTGTTTGGTCCAACCAGTCCATGCTGAACATAGTCCCAAACTAAACTAGTCCCACCTGCCTGCTCCTGGCTCTTATCCCTCCAAACCTTTCCTATTCATGTACCTATCCAAATGTCTTTTAAATGTTATAATTGTACCTGCATCCACCACTTCCTCAGGAAGTTCATTCCACAGGCGAACCATCCTCTCTGTAAAATGTTTGCCTCTCATGTCATTTTTAAATTTTTCTCCTCTCACTATGTCCACTAGTCTCGAAATCACCCATCCTAGGGAAAAGACAACTACCATTAATTCTCTCCATACCTTTCATTATTTTATAAACCCCAACCAGATCGCCTCAACCTTCTAAATTCCAATGGAAGAAGACTCCGCCTATCCCGCCTTTCTTGTAGGCAAAGAAATAGAATAGCAGTGGGAAAATTTAAACTATTGGTCAATAGAATCTAGGAGAAATCTGAGTAAAATGCAAAAGCAAGCGGCACGGTGGCTCAGTGGTTAGCACTGCTGCCGGGGACCCGGGTTCGATTCCAGCCTCGGGTGACTGTCTGTTTGGAGTTTGCACATTCTCCCTGTGTCTGCGTGGGTTTCATCCAGATGCTCCGGTTTCCTTCCACAGTTCAAAGATGTGCAGGGTAGGTGGATTGGCTATGCTAAATTGCCCGCAGTACCCAGGGATGTTTGGGTTAGACATGTGAAATGCAGGGGTAGGGGAATGGGTCAGGGTGGGATACTCTTCGGAGGGGCGGTGTGGACTGGTTGGACCGAATGGCCTGTTTCCACACTCTAGGGATTCTATGAAGAAGGGGAAAAAAAAAACATACCACAAAAGAGAGGATAACAAAAGCTACATAAAATGCTAAGTCTTAAAAAATAATTAGGAAGACAGAAATTAAGTCATTAAGGAATATAGAAATAAACGTTATTGGATCTACACAAATAACAAAAGAGTCATCCGGTTGAAGGACATGCTTAATAACTCAAGTGATGTCAGTGAAATTACGAAAGTGTAACGGTTGCTTTCTCTTCGTGTTTGCCAGTGAGATTAGAAATGCATGAGGTTAAAAAGAGATCAAAAAAACAACGGAGACACATACAAGATTAAAAAGGGGAAAAGATAATTGAAAACTTAAATCAGTGTTAGAGAAGATATAACCCAGTGTCCAGATGGATTGCATCCGTGTATGTGGGAATGCGTTAGGGGAGAGATAGCAGTGAAGCTATTACACATACATACAAATTCATTAGAGAAAGGAATAATGTTAAATGAGTAACCAACAACTCTTATAATACCTTTTATTTAAAAGGGGTGATGAGCAAGTCAAGTGAACTATAGTCCAATTAACTTCATGCAGATAATGGGAAAGGTTATGAAATCCTTACTCAAAGATGTATGAAAAGAAATTAGAAATTGAAAGCATAATAAAGAGTAGTCAGAATGGCATTCAAGAGGAAAGGGCATTCTTGAACAATTTCTATTGAATCAATTGGAAATACAATATAAACACTTAAGAAATGGCAGCAATAAGTGACACAGTCTGTCCAACCATGTTCTGTCATTGAATAATCCTGCCTCAACTTCATTCTCTTGGCTATTTCCTTTTATTCCTTGATTCTCTGAGGTGACCAAAAGTCTGTCCTCTCAGTTTTAAATATACATAGTGCATCCAGAACCCTCAGTAGACTATTCTAAAGATGCAGAACTCTTTTTGAAGAGTTTTCACCTCATTGCAATTCTAAATGATTAACCACTTAATTTGAGATTGTACTCTATTGTTTTAGGTGCCAGAGCTAGGTAAATCCATGTTTCAGTGTCTACCTTGTCAAAGCCCATCAGAATCTTGTATACTTCAGTTGGATTACAGCTCATTCTTCTAGGTAGTATTAGAAGACATAATATACTTGGATTTAAAAAAAGGACCTTTAATAAGGACTCACATGTAATACTCACATTTCTTCCTCCAGTGTGGTTGGAATGTGGAATTCATTACCAAAAGAAGTAGTTGAGGTAAGTAGGAAAGATACATTTAGGGGGAAGCTAGACATGAGCACGTGATGAAGAAAGGAATAGGAAGATGTATTGATGGGATTAGATGAAGCAGTCTCTGGTAAAGCCTAAACATTGGCATTGAACTGTTGGGTCAAATAGCCAGTTACTGGGCTTTGTAATTGCATGTCCCAGGCAATTCCAAAATACTCGATCATTAATTTAATTAAAGGATTAATTCATGATTGTTCTCACCCATGGTCCTTGCTTGTTTTGTTTCCTAGCTTTGCTTTCTAAAATAAAGTGCATTTTTGGGATAGCAATTGAAAGTACGTTTAAAATGTGCATTTCTGAATACATGCCTACTGTGAAGTAGTGTTAATAAACTTGAGAGATTATATTTTGAATATGGTTTTGCATTCCACAGTTCATTTTAGCAGAATGTCAGTCTAATATCATGGTTTTAATTTGATAGGAATACATACTTTCATTTGCAGTGTTATTTACTAATGGATAGTAGGTGTAGTGAGGACTACATGTGTTTGTCAGGAGCATCAAAATATAAAAATTATTTTTTCCTCTGCAGTGAGAACTATCTAGTGCGATGGGCAAGCTCGGGCCTTCCAAAAGACATAGACCGACTAAACAACCTAAAAGCTGTGTTTACTGTAAGCTATTTTCACCTTTCTCAAATCTTTCTAGTTGGGTAGTAGTTTGATAAAGTTTTAGTGCTGGTATGTTTGTTTTTTTTTCTGATTGTTCACTTTAACTTAATTTGACATTCCAGGGATTATGATGTAATTAATCCCTTGCTATTGGTTAAGAGACAGAAATGTGATTGAAGCTTTGCATAAGCTTTATCTGGTTAGATTTAGGTTGGAAGATTTTAAAAGTGTTACAATCTGATATTTGTTTTTAAAAAAAGACTGTACAACTAGAGAATTATTTTTAAAAAAAATTCAAATTTTGCATCTAGCCAGCCATTTAGTTTACATACATTATGCTCATTGATCAATTTCTTGAGGTTGTCATGATACAATTAAAGCTCTTCCGTTCAGGAGAGTAGGGAATTGCAGCAAAGTGGTTATGCTGGCCTGTTGCTCATGAGACAAGGCAGCCAGGAGAATTTAAATTCACTTAATTAAATCTGGAACAAATTGCGAGTCTAAGTAATAGTGATCATGAAACAACCAAATGATCATAAAAATACTTCTGATTATCAAAAGTCTCTCCTGGAAAGAAACCTCACAACCTTACCTGGTCTGACCCATATATGACTCATAATTTCCCTTGCAGAGACCTAGCCAGCCATTTTTGTATTAAATATTATGTGAAGTCAAATCAGAATAAAACTGGACAGACTACCCAGTATTGTCCTAGAAACTGGAAGTTTTAAAGGTTTGTTTGTCCGTCCAGTCAACTCCTATAAATTGATCCTCACTAACCTTTGGAGAACCAGACTAAAATGGGAGCACCTGTCCCACAAGACTATTCAAGAATATCTTGAAACAGTCATACATGCTGAATCATACTTTAGAGACAATGTCCCAGAATCCTCTATCACTATCTCTGGGTATGTCCTGTCCAACAGGCAGGAATCAGAGATAGCAGCAGAGTGCTGTACAGTCAAAAGAAAGTGAACCCAGAAATCCTCAACATTGACTGTCTGCCCCAAGAGAGATACAACATCAGGTGAAATATGGGCAAGAAACTCTCTTGCTAGTTAGTACCCTATACCACAGTCCCTCAGCTGACGAATCATTGTTTCTCCATATTGAGCACCTTTTGCAAGAAGGACTGAGTGTACTCGAGATGGGGTCTTCAATATCCAATTTTAAAGTGACGCAAGCAGTCTTCTACTGACTGAGCTGGCTGAGTCTTAAAGGATGTATCTGCTGGGTTAGGTCTATGGCAGGTGATGAAGAAACCAGTGAGGCAAAAATTTACTTCATCTGACCCTCACCAGTCTGTCTTTCATGGATGCATCTGCCCTTGTTAGGATTGACCACTATGCAATTCTTATGGTGATCAAGGTCCCTTGGTTTACGGATCTGCAAGATGCAGCCTTGACCATGCTGTGATATTTGCAGAAAAAAAAATCTTTCATCAAATTGTTGATTTTCAAGTTGCATTTTTGTAATAAAACTTACTGTGCTGTGCTAAGTACAGCAAGCTGGCTTAGACTTGACTCAAATGTGTATCTGTGAAGATGCATCATTTCCTTAGATGTAATTGTCCTTTAACATCAGTCTTAAACTCATCATGCTAAGGTGATCTTTACTGCTTAGCATGAAATATTAAGGGCTTTTAAAGACTCTATTGTAAGCGAAGAGTTTGTTTGCCAAAATAATTTTGTGTGCTTAATTCAAATGACTGCGCAGGTTAAGTTTTAATCCCATGGTAAAATGTATAATTAGTTAGCTGAAAGCAATGTCAGGTGTTATTTCAGACAATCAATGGAAAAGAAAATCAACCTTAATGTTATATTTTAAGTAGAATATGCATTTAGACTTTTTAAATGAAAAGCTATTTTGTGTAAAGTGAGTATGTTTGCTCAAATTTAAAAAAACGCTACAAGTTCACAAAGTGCATTTATTTAGCACCATACATAACTACTGGATATATCACAAAAACACATTTCACCCCATTCGTTATTATGATGTGTAGTCTTTGAAGAATTGTAGGAAAGGCGGCTCCTAATCTGTGTGCAGCAAGCCCTCAAACAACAATGTGGTAGTAGCTAGCTAATCTGTTTTAGTGATGTTGATTTGAGGTATAAATATTAGCTAGGATTTTGGCCTAACTCTGTTTTTCTTTGAATCATTGCCAAGGACCTTTTATCGCTCACTTGAGAGAGCAGATGAGGCCACCCGTTTAACATCTCAGCCGAGAAACAGCACATATGATGGTGCAGTACTGCACCGGACTTTCAGCTTTGCTGTTTGTGCTCAAGTCCTGGAATGGGACTTGAACTGGAACCTTCTGACTCAAGAGGTGAGATTGCCATAGCAGTCAGCACCTGTGAAGGGAAAAGAGAGGTTATATACTTTGAATGTGTCTGTATGTCTCATTTGAACTGGAATATTTTATTTGCCATATTTTCCTATTTTTGCGTAGGATCTTGGCAGCAAAGATCTTAAGAGAGAAAAAATTAGCTTTGTGTGTCAAATTATCAGAGTGGGTCGCATGGAGCTGAAAGACAACAATACCAAGAAATTCACTACAGGGTTGAGAAGACCCTTTGGAGTGGCAGGTAAAGGCTCGGTCAAAACACAAAATATATAAATAACTAAATTTGGACTATTGAGTAATATAAATGTTATTTTTCTTTGAGCAACTTTCAAATTTTCAATTAATTTACTAAACATTACAACTAGTAGGGGTATATGTGAAATGTGCATTTTTGAGGGTTTTGCATGTAATCAATAGCATTTTCCAATAATATGCAGGCATTTAAGTGTTTAATCTACAGTTGACAAAGTGAGTAAGTAATTCAAATATGCTGATTGCGTAGCCAAATGGAAGGAGATACGATGAATGCATATTAGAACAGGGTAAATAATACAGTGAGATGTGGATTGACTGGGTCTATTTCTGTATTTTAGCATCAATGCATTTCAATATGTAAACAAGAAATGTGGTAGAAGAGCTGTTCAAGAAATCTAAGCTCAACTGACACTTAAATCTTTTGCTGTCCCTTCACTAATACCAAAACGCTTGAGTACAGTTGACTGAATACCTAAAGTGTGCGGCAGAATAACACCATTGCCATGTGGATTATGACTTTTATAACCATTCTGCATTAAACCTATTTTAGTAATAACAAATGATAATCAATTTATCATATTTCTTCAATTATCTTTCTATCCGTGGATGCAAATTTTATATTTTGATAAGATTTAAAATTTTTCACAGAATATAAGTGATCTGTGGTTTTCAGTAGGGAGCTGTCAGTATCTAGCAACAATTATAATTACTAAAAACAGAATATTGCATAAAAGGCATTTGTATGGATAACTATTGGTCATTCATATCTGGGAATATTTTGCCTTTCTATAAAAGAAATGAGATTGCACTTTATAAATTGTAACTTTTTTCAAGTGGCCTCTCAAAACGTACTTTCTGTATGATGTCTTCTGTAAAAGCTGTTTGTTTGCTATGGTTTTACGTAAACTGGTTCTTAAATAATTTTCTGCATGATTCCTTAAGGAAGGGGTCCAGTAGTTGGACTACTGAGAAAGCATTAATAACTTAATTGCCATCTCAAAAGCTTCATAACTTATATATTTTTTTTCAGAAGTCATCATTTATTTTTGTTTTGAACCCTTTCAAACTTTTGAGCAGTAGTAGTTTCAAGAATTGCTAGCTTTTAAAAATCTGATTAGTATAAATTAACATTTGAGAGAAATTGTTTTATTTGTGTGAATATTAGATGGCAGTAATAAAGTTTAATTTGTTTAATATTTCAATTGGGATTTCAAGTATTAAACAGAATGCCATGCAAGAACTCAATGAACCATTAATTGTACTTAACAAATGCATGTTAGCATTTGCTATTTGGAAGACAGGACAGGCTGTATTAGCACAATCAGACTCAGTGCTGCATAGGGTCGATCTGATTATTTCTACTTGAATTCATAAATCAGAATGCAGCATTAAACCTTGCTAATACTATTCAATTTATCAGGAGCTGTTTGAAATAAAATATTGGACTTTTGCTGCACACATTGCATTATAAATAAAAAGCACATATGTGCAGGATAAGTGAATTGAAGGCAATTGGATCTCATTTTGTCAAAAAACGACTTCACTAAATTCTAGATTTTACTTTGCATTCATTTTCACAGGAACCGAAGTAGATGTAGAGTGTCAGTCTTTTGAAATACGTGGCTGTTGAAATTGTTAACATTTGGAGTGATTATTTAATAATAGTCAAGGAAAAGAACTAAAAGTATATTCTAATAATATCCTATGTCTTCCACACAGCCACTTGTAGACAAGGAACATGCCAGTGCTGATGCACCATCAGCTGGAGTCTTCAGATTTTAAAAAATTATTCATTCACAGGATATGGGTGTTGTTGGATGGGCCAGCCTTTGTTGTCCATCTTTAATTGCTGTTGTGAAGGTGGTAGTGAGCTGCCTCCTTTAACAATTGCAGTTGTTGAGGTATAGCTACACCCATAGTGCTATTAGAAGGGGTGTTTCAGGTTATTGACCCAGTGATGGTGAAAAAGTGGTGATATAATTCTAAATCAGGATGTTGTGTGACTTGAAAGCAACTTGCAGATGGTGGTGTTCCAATGCATCTGAGTAGATCCATATAAGAAAGGGATTTGTTGCATCACATGGTCAGCAAGGAGCATAGTCAACGTGAGCAGTGACTCCATCTGACTGAGAAAAAGGCTGAGTGAAGTAGATTCAAAGTGGGATTTGGTGCAATGGTATACAGAGGTGCTTTTAATTAAAGTTTACTGCAAGAAGTAAACTTTCCATACCTATAGGTAGGCATGGTGGAATGTGCAATTGAACGAACATGGTGAATCACTGCAGTGCATTTTCTACATTGTAATCTTTTAAATTGAAAAAAATCCCTTTCATATATGGATCTACTCAGAGCCACTTCTTAGCTACAGTAGTCAGTACTTTATTTAGGCAAAGGATTTCAATTGTTTGGAAGCTACCTGCCATTGTCATGCAATTGCCTCGTTTTAATTAGGCTTTTTAAAATTTAGTTAAAGGCTGCTGTCTGAATTGACTTTATTTCTAAAACGAATTTGGAAAAGTTACACCAGTTAAATTTCCACCGTGAACCAAATTCCCTAGCTATACTTACTCTACCTCTGTATCACTGAGGTAAAGTCCCCTCTCGCATTAACTTTTTCTGTATTATTATTTCAGTTATGGATGTCACTGACATTATTACTGGGAAAGTGGATGATGAGGACAAACAACATTTTATTCCATTCCAACCGTAAGTATTTTAAATCTTATTAGCTCTCAATCTTTGACCAAATATTTGTTTAATATTATCAATATGTTTCAATGTTTAAGGGTATCTGTAAAGTGTGTAAATTGCAATGCAATGTCAATGTGTTTGATTTTGTGAGTAACATGACAAATGCATTGAAAATTCTATTATTGTATTAGTTCGCTCTATAAATCCATAATGGCCTAAAGGCCTATATTGTAAAATTAGCATTTTCATGATGTGGGAGAATTTTTCCTAGCTGGATAACAACATTGCAGTGCTTTGTGTATATATGATACCATAATATCTAAACATGGAATGAAGATCAGTATTTTCTACGAACAAATGTAATGCTTCCTTATCTTGAAATCTCTTGGTGGGCGGTGGCTGTAAAAAGTCTCATTGATAAGTCCCCTTTTCTGAATGGGACCCCTCCCCCCCCCACTCCCTCCCTCCCTGCTTCCCCTACCCCCTGCCGACCCTAATTTTAGTGTCAGCCAGATCCTGGTTCTTTGCTAGGACTGGATATAGTTCCAGCACTACTGGTAGTGTTGCTGGAATTGGCCACCTGCTGGATAATATAATTAGTTCTTGGAAGTGGAACATCCTTCCAAGTTGGGGGCCCTTTGTTTTCTAATGTGGCACTTTTTTTGGAGTAATTGTCATTTTATCAGGTGAAAGCAAATAAAAATCCAGAAATCTGATGATTAAAATCTCAAATTTAATAAGTATCCTATTAAACCATGGCTGTCCATTATCACATAACTTTATGCATAACATATAAATTAATGATCGTTAAAAGCCGATTGTTAAGACAGTCTGATCTCCTTGTTAGCTCTTTATTTAAAAAAAACACATTTTATCTGTTTGTGGTAGGCTACACTTCAGTTGATTTAATTTATGCTAACTATGTCCAGCTTTCATTCCTAATTTTAGGTCCTTCTACATTTTCTTGAGTTTATTATGCGCTTGCACAATTCTTTGACTATTGCTGCATAGTAATGTAGGATACTCTGCCTACATGTCCTTGCTTATTCTTTTTATGTTCTTCTTGTTCATGCTTAAAAAAAGCTAGCTGAAATATTGGAGTCTGTTTTAAACTCAGCTGTCATTGTGTTCTATTCAACATAATTGTGATTGGGGTTATAACATAGGTCTGCTGTAAATTAGTGTTGGAATTAGGTTAATTAGTGGTGGAGTTTGAAGTTTTGAGAGTGGGAGATTCCACTAGTTTAAGCTATGTTTCTGGCTGATGTTCTCAGATGTTAATGCTATTTTTGTGGAAAAAAAAATTAGAAAATTTCAGTAGAATGAATAGAAGAATGTAGAACTTAAAATGTAGATAAATGTCAAGGCAAAAGTTATAGCCAACTTGAAAGTATAAATTTCCTAAAGTGCTGAATGATGGTTTATTTGAAGCATGTATTTGGGCTTTGTCTAGACTTGAGAAAAACATACATTTTGTGTTGAACTTGGTTGATTACTGCCAACAAATATAATTTATGCTAAATAGGGAATTGATTTAACTTGTCAATGGAGAATTCTCTCAAATTGTCGCCAAATGTGGACCATTGGTTACCCATGGCAGCAATATATGTAGTGAAGTCAGAGCAATAATATTATAAGGTGTTCTTGGTTTCCCCTTACCATTATGTAGCGAGCTGCCTTTCAAAATATTTGGTGTATTTCTGCCACTCTGCCTGTTCAGTAGTGTCACTGTTACATCTGATTTGTGGAAGGTGGAATCAACTTTACAGCGTTTCCATTGAAAGTAACGTAGTGAAGGAGATTTTAAAAAAATAGACTTGGAAAGGAATTGTTCATGAGAAATGGATGTCCCTGGCTAGGTTAGCATTTATTGCTCTTCATTAATTGCCCTAGAGAAGATGATGGTGAGCTGCCTTCTTGAACTGCTGCAGTTTTTAGTGGTGTTAGGAAGCAAGGTCCATGACTTTGACTCAACAACTGTGAAGATTAGATAATATAGTTGCAAGTCAGGATGCTGTGTGGCTTAGAGGGAACCTTGTCATGGTGGTGGTCCCATGCATCTGCTTCCCTTATCTTGGGTTGTTCATGGGTTTGGGAGGTGAATGGAATAATTTGTTGGCAATACTATTGAAATGGGAAGGGTGTAGATGCTGGTTAATCAGGATCCAAAACATTTTTCAATGTAATGCATAAAACTTAAGATTAGATATATTGATCCGAAAGGGATGAATTCCATGCAGGTGGATGGATCCTCTGTGTGTGTGTGTGTGTGGGGTTATTGTTCAGTTACTGAAAATACACTTGTTTGAATTTTAATTTTGATTGTTCTATTGTAATAGGAAAGTAGTCTTGTATGCATTCAGATTTTGTATTTTCTGTGGATACTGGGTGGTTCTTTTCAAAGTATTGTGGGGGATGGGGTTATGGTAGTCTATTTTAATGTTGGCAGTAGTGTCGCAGATTTGCATTTACTCTCGTGCAATCAGCAATTTCTTGAATAATGATCTTCCTATGTCTTTCTTGTTATCCATCTGTCCTGTCCCTTGCGTTGGCTGATGATAACCATGTGTTGCATTTATGCAATGATATTTTGTGTCCCCTTGTACTGTGAATTCTGGTTTGTGTGGCCCTTCTGTTTTCTGTGGTGTTGGTCGTCATGTGCATCCTCCAGGCTAGCATTGGATGACGCCATTCGACACAAGCAGCTGAACATATCATCCCGTTTTTCATCCAGGGTGGCAGGGGAGAATGACTTCCTTCAGACTGTGATAAATAAAGTAATTGCTGCCAAGGAAGTAAACCACAAGGGTCAAGGTAAGTACTTTTTTCCTTCCAAAAATAATTGAGAGAGATTAAAATTAGCTTTTACTTGTTAGTGAAACATTGATTGAACATTAATCTATTTTTAGCAAAATAAAATCTAAATGGGAAGATCACATGAAATTAGTCAATTTAAAAGAGCATTTCCAGTAATACCAGTATGCAGTTTTTGCACCAGATGTCGTCTGACAGAAGTTAAGTTGCAGCTGTTTGTTTTCCACTGAGTGCCTCCGTTAAATAAAAATGATCAGACATATTCAAAACAAGGTGTACTTTCATTCTGGGTTGAATTTTCTTGCAGTGCATACCCGGTCACTGTAATCCTTAATGCTTCACTAAAATGATTTAGAGTTCAAATCTTATAAATTTTAGTTCGAGGAAGAATAAGCAAAATTGCACTTCTAACATGTTAGAAAGATTTATGGTCAAGTGTAATTTGCATTCAGGAGTTTCAAATGCCATCTTTGCACTGAAATGGAGGGTTGATAGTTAGTCACATTATATTTGATAATTCAGAATGTGGAAGAAGTATACAGTATTTGAATGATATTAAGTAACTCATTATTATTTGTGGAGTTAATCATTTTCACATAAAAGGGGGAAATGTCTGTCCCACCACTGATATCTGTGCTCGAGTAGATATTCCTCAATGTGACAAATTCTGCTCACCTTAAATATTCTAGTATAATCTATTGTGATTTATTGCTAATGTCTTGTTTGCCTTCAGAATTTGACTTGCATCAGCTGGTAAGGAAGTTGGTTTCTGTTGCTCCCCTTTTAGATGTACATGGTTTTTAATGGACAAGGATTTTATTGCATGTACTAAGTAAGAAAATGTAATTTGATAAATTTCTATACACAGTATTGGGAAATTAACTTTGCTTACATGCAATCTATGTTCGATTTCCTTTCTGCAATCTATTTCTAAGTTATGAGCACAAAGCTCCTCAATTCTGAAACGTAATTTATTTATGAATGTTTTGCAAGAAGACTCTTAAGTGTAATTTTATTGTATTGAGCACCTTTTTCAATTGTACAAACTCCCAATTGCTTCATTGTATTATTTAGTTAGTGGGAGTATCCAAATCTAATCTGTAAAGCAATGTTATAAAAATGTATATCCATTTTAATACTGTTACTGTACTGTAAAAGAGAAGTGATTGTTCTGCAGTTTAGTGCAACATATGCACGTTTCTTCAGATGAATAACTGAAGGCAAACGTGTTTTCAGTGGAAAGGCTGGAAGATAAAAACATACTTCTTTCAGCTTGTCTCATGATAGTGACAAATATTAAACTGCTTAGTTTAATATTGAGTAATACTTTTGGTGAGATTCATACATATAGGGAAGGTTTCTGGTTTAATCTTTGGCCTATGATCATCTGAGCAAGGATGCTCATAAAGATACTACTTTTTGTCTTGGCCTACTGAGCCCCGAAAGAAAAGAATCAATCTGCATTTCTATTCTCAGTTGTTTCTTTCAAAGTGTATTCGTGGGTATCAACCAAAGACACTGATATTTTCACTGAGGATCATATGGTCTTTAACTCCTCAAAATAACATATTCAGAGAAAGTAAGAACAGCCGATGCTGGAGTCAGAGATAACAGTGTGGAGCTGGAGGAACACAGCAGGCCAGACAGGTACTGAGAAAGGCAATGTGGCTGTAGTACACGGTTTGCTTCAGTATGTGGTTGAGCAATTTCAGGGCCGAAGAGATTACCAGAGGGAGAGAGATCCACTGAGGTCTTTCCGGAGGGAGGAGGATAACTTCAAGGTAGGCATCCCTAGAAGAGGCTTCGCAGTGGGGTTATAACTCACTCAGAGATAGTAAGAGCCGCCGATGCTGGAGTCAGAGGTAACACAGCGTGGAGCTGGAGGAACACGGGAGGCCAGCGTAATTGAGATTTTCTGAAGAAGGGTCCCGACCCGAAACATCAGCTTTCCTGCTCCTCTGATGCTGCCTGGCCTGCTGTGTTCCTCCAGCTCCACACTGTGTTATCTCAAAATAACATATGTTCCTTTTGAAAATAGAATTGTTGGAAATTTTTTAAAAGTTCACAACAAATAATTATATTATCACAAGAACGTTCGTGCAGAAACTCAGCCAATGTTCTGGAACTCTGGTTTGATCCCGTCACAGAAGATGGTACAATTGAATTCCGTAAAATATAATCTGGAATTCAGAATCTACTGATGACAATGAAACCATTGTCAATTGTTGGAAAAACACCTTTGGTTCACTAAGGTCCTAGGGTGGCATAGTGGTTTAGGAACCTGGGTTCGATTCCATTCTTGCTGACTGACTGTGTGGAGTTTGCACATTCTCCCTATCTGTGTGGGTTTCTTTTGGGTGCTGTGTTTTCCTCCCACAGCCTAAAGATGTGTAGGTTAGGTGGATTGGCCATGCCAAATTGCCCATAGTGTCCGGGGATGTGTAGGTTAGCTGTGGGAAATGCGGTGTTATAGGGGTGGAGTGGGTGGGGTGGTGTGGACTTGATGGGCCTACTAACCTGCTTCCACTCTGTAGGGGTTCTATGATTCCCTGGAAGGAAATATACCATCCTCACATGGTCTGCTTGCATATGATTCCAGAGACACACCAATGTGATTGATTCTCAAATACCCTCTGAAATGGCTTAGCAAGCCATTCAGTTGCATCAATTGTTACAAAGTCTCAACAAAGAAATAAAACTGGAAGGACCCTCTGGCATCAATCTAGGCACTGGAAACGACAACAGCCCTATTGATGCTGCACAGTCCTCTTACCTAACATCCGTGGTTGAGTGCCAAAATTGGGAGAGCAGTCTAGTCAAGCAACAGCCTGACATAGTCATACTCATGGAATCCTAGCTGACGGGCAATTCCCCAGGTACCACTATGAGCATCCCTGGATATGTCTTCTCCCACCAGTAGGACAGACTCAGCAGAGATGATGGCACAGTGGTATGCAGTTGGAAATTGTCCTGGGGGTCCTCAACATTGACTTTGGACATCATGAACTCTCATCACAGTAAGCCATACGTGGGCAAGGCAACCTCCTGATTACCATGTTCTGTACTCCCTTAGCTGATGAATCGGTACACCTCCATGTTGAACACTACTTGGTGGAAACACTGAGGGTGGCAAGGGCGTAAAATGTACTCTGAGTGGGAGACTTCTATGTCTACCACCATGAGTGACTTGGCAGCTGGAATCTAAAGGACATAACACTAGACCGGGTCTGTGATAGGTGGTGAGGAAACCAAAAAGAGGGTAAAAACATAACTAATCCTCACCAATCTGCTTAATGCAGGTGCATCTGCCCATGAAAGTATTGGTAAGAGTGACTACCACATAGTCCTTTTGGAGACTAAGTCCCACTTTCACATAGAGAATATCTTACCTTGTGTTGTGTGGCATTATCAACATGTTAAATGGGACAGACCTCAAACAGGGCTAGCAATTCAAGACTGGACATCCATGAGCTGCTGTGGGCCATCAACAGCAACAGAATTGTACTCTTCATGGCTCAGCATAACCCCACTCAACCATTACCATCAAGCCAAAGGATCAACCTTGGTTCAATGGAGAATCCAGGACAAGCCAGGAGCATCCTCGGTCATTCCTAAAAGTGAGGTGTCAACCTGATGCAGCTATCAAACAAGACTACATGCATGCCAAACAGCATAAGCAGCAAGTGATCGACAGAACTAAGCGATCCCACAACCAATGGATCCAGTCTAAGCTCTGCAGTTTTGTCATATCCAATTGGGAATGGTAGTGGACAATTAAAGAACTCTGTAGCAGAAGGCTCCATAAATATCCCCATTCTCAATAATCGAAGAGCCCTGCACCTTAGTGCAAAAGATAAGGCTGAAGCATTCACAACAATTTTCAGCCCAAAATGCCAAGTGGATGATTGATCTTGACCTTCTCCAGTGGTCCCCAGCATTAGTCTTCAGCTTTCGGCCAATTCAATTCATTCCACGTAATATCAAGAAATGGTTGGAGGCAATGGGCCCTGGCAATAGCATTAAAGATTTGTGCTGCAGAATGTGCCACACTCCTCGCCAAGATGTTCCAATACAGCTACAACACTGGCATTTCTTCAAAAATGTGGAAGATTGCCCAGGCAAGTCCTGGACATGAAAAGCAGGACAAATCCAACCCAGTCATTTTACTCTCGATCAGTAAAATGATGGAAGGTGTCAGAGTTATGAACCAGCATTTTCTCAGCAACAGCCTTCTTATCGACACTCCATTTGGGTTCTGCCAGAGCCACTTGGCACCTGACCTCTTTACAACCTTGGTTCAAACATAGACAAAAGGGCTGAATTCCAGAGGTGACATGATTGTGTTAGTCTTTGACATCAATGCAACAAGCTGAGCATGGCATCGAAGAGCCCTCACAACACTGGAATCAATGGGAATTGGGGCAAACTGTCTGCTGGTTGGAGTCATACCTGACACATAGGAAGATGGTTATGGTTGCTGGAGGTCCGTTCCTGATCATCACTGCAGGAGTTCCTCAGGGTAGTGTCTTAAGCACAACCATCTTCAGTTGCTTAATCAACGACCTTCCCTTCTTCGTAAGGTCAGAAGTGGGGATGTTCACTGATGATTGCATAATATTCAACACCATTTGTGACTTCCCAGATGCTGAAGCAGTCCATGTCCAAATGCAACAAGACTTGGAAAGTTTCCAGGCTTGGGCTGACAACTGGCAAGTAACATTCATGCCACACAAATCCCAAGCAATGATCACTTCCATTAAGAGTCAATCAGATCATCGCCCGCTGACATTCAATGGCGGTACCATCTTTGAAATCTCCACTATCAACATCCTGGGGGTTATCATTGACCAGAAACTCAACTGGACTCACTGTGTACAGTGGCTACAAGAATAGGTAAAAAGCTGGAATACTGCGGCGAGTAACTCACCACCTGACTCCCTAAAGCCTCCACCATCTAGAAAACGCAAGTTAGGAGCATGGTGGAATATTCCCCACTTGCCTGGATGAGTGCAGCTCTAACAACACTCAAGAAGCTTGACACCATCCAGGATGAAACACCCTGTTAATTGGCACCACAACCACAAACATCCACTCCCTCCTGTACTGATGCTCGGTAGCAGCAGTGTGTATGGTTTTCAAAATGCACTGCAGACGTTCACCCAAGATCCTTAAACAACATCTTCAAAACCCACAAACACTTCCACAAACACATACGTTGGAACATCAGCACCTGCAAGTTGATTGACTGTGGAAACTGCTGTGTTCAACTGCCAATTCTCTTCACCTAGCTTCTGTTAGCTAAAAGGCACAGTTGGCCATTTTATGTTATCTTTAGCCATGGGCAGCTCCAAGATCTGGCTAGTCCAGTTTAACTTCTTGATAGCTGTCTTAATGATGGCCTTTGGTGATACTTTTCTGAGAAGAGAAAACATTCTCTCTGTGTTTAATTCATCAAACATTTAATGATTTTAAAGACCTCTATTAGCCCACTCACAGCCTACTTCTTCGATTTTTTTTTTTTTTCCTGATATGCATAGATCTTCTCTGTGTACTCTGGCATCCTCTTATTCTTTTTTTATAATATGACAACCAGAACTGCAAGCACTATAAGTATGGTCTAACCAAGTTTTAAATGCAGGTTTATCACAACTTCCCTACTTTTCAGTTTTGTCCCTATCGAAATAAAACTTTAGCGCTCAATTTGATTTCATTGTGGCCTTTGCTAACTGGTGATGTAATGTTTAATGATTTGTATCTTTTATCTAGATCTATTTCTTCCTCTAGTCTACCCAAACTTGCCCCTTCCAAGTAATGCGTTATCTTTCTTTTATTCCCAACAAAATGTATTACCTCACCATTTATCTGTATTGAATTTAATTTACCAATTATCTGTCCAATCTGCAAGTTCATTCATGCTTATTTGCATGTGCCATTCACATGTATAGCAACATCCACATCCAGTTTCTATAAATACATAACGAGTGCTAAGGTAAACATTCCTCTTTTAGAGGATGAGAAGGATGATTTCATAACGGGAAATGAGGAAATAGCTGAGGTATTGAACAGGTATTTTGTGTTGGTCTTCACAGTGGCAGTAATTGATGACGAAGTATTTAAGGTAAGTGAGGACCCAGACGCGATCATTATCATGAAAGATGTATTGGTGGGCAAGGTAATGGAGCTAAAGATAGACAATTCTCCTGGCCCTGATGGAATGCATCCCATAGTACTAAAAGAAATGATGGGAGTAATAGCAAATGCACTCATAATTTTTGAAAATTCGCTGGACACTGGGGGAGTTCCAGCAGATTGAAAAACAGCAAATATGATGCCACTGTTCAAAAAAAGGACGGAGACAAAAGATGGGGAATTATAGGCTGGTTAGCTTAACTTCTGTAGGGGGGGAAATGCTTGAACCTGTCATCAAGGAATAATAGCAAGACATCTAGATCCGCCCTATTTGGCAGATCCAGCATGGGTTCATGAAAGGCAGGTCATGCCTGACTAATTTGCTGGAATTCTATAAAGTTATTATGAGCACGGGGACCCAGTAGATGCAGTGTATCTGGATTTTTGACAAGGTACCACACAAAAGGCCGTTGTATAAGATAAAGGTGCACACTGTTACAGGCAATATATTGACATGGATCGAGGATTGGTTAACTAACAGGAAGCAAAGAGTGGAGGTAAATGAGTGTTGTCCTCATTGGTGAACAGTGACTAGTCGTGTGCCTTGGGGTCAGTGGTGGGAATGCAATTGTTTATAATTTACATAGATGGTTTGGAGTTGGGGACCACGTGTAGTGTGTCAAAGTTTTGTGGATGACACTAAGCTGAGTGGTAGAGCAAAGTGTGCAGAGGACTCTGAAAGTTTGCAGAGGAATATAGGTAGTCTGAGTGGGTGAAGGTCTGGCAGATGGAATTCAATGTAGATAAATGTGAAGTCATCCATTTTGATAGGAATAACCGTAAAAATGACTATTTCTTGAACGGTAAAAAATTGCAGCGTGTTATTGTGCAGAGGGACCTGGGTGTTCTTGTGCATGAATCGCAGAAGGTTGGTTTGCAGATACAACAGGTAATTGAAAAGGCAAATGGAATTTTGTCCTTCATTGCGAGAGGGATTGAGTTTAAAAGTAGGGAGATGATTTTGCAGCTGTATAAGGATGCTGATGAGGCCACACCTGGAGTACTGTGTGCAGTTTTGGTGTCCTTACTTGAGAAAGGATGTAGTGGCACTAGTGGGAGTGCAGAGGAAATTTGCTAGGTTAATTCCAGAATTAAGAGGGTTGGTTTATGAGGAGAGGCTGGATAGACTGGAATTATATTCCTTGGAATTTCGAAGAATGAGGGGGGAGTCTTATAGAAACATATAAAATTATGAAGGGAATAGATAAGATAGAAGCAGGGAGGTTGTTTCCGCTGACTGGTGAAACTCGAACAAGAGGGCATGGCCTCAAAATTAGAGGGACCATATTTAGGATTGAATTGAGGAGGAACTCTTCTTCCAAAGGGTTGTGAATCTGTGGAATTCCCTGCCCAGTGAAGTAGTTGAGGCTTTCTCATTGAATATTTTTAAAGCTAAGATAGATAAATTTTTGAATAGTAAAGGAATTAAGGGTTATGGTGAGAGGGTGAGTAAGTGGAACTGAGGCCATGAAAAGACCAGCCATGATCTTATTAAATGGAGGAGGAGACTCAAAAGGGCCAGAAGGCCTGCTCATGCTCCTGGTTCTTGTGTTCTTGTGACATTTCTCTGCTTATGCACACTCTTTAGAATGGTAGTATTTATTTTATACTGTCTCTCCAGGTTCTATTTATCAAATGTATCACCTTGGACTACTCCACATTGCTGTTCACTTGCAATTTATTTGCCCACACCACCAACTTGTCAATGTCCTTTTGAAGTTGTACTGTCCTAGTAGTTTACAATGCTTCCAAGTTTTGTATCATCTGCAGTCTTTGAAATTATTTTCTTGACACCAAGGTCTAGATTATTAATAAATGTCAGGGAAAGCAAAATTATCAATACCAGCCCCTGGGGATCTCGACTACTAACCTCCCCTCAGCCTGGAAATATCCATTAATCACTCAGCCAGTTTTGTACTTACTTCATAACTGTTTATTCCGTGGTCTCTATGCTCCCTGGTCTGTTAGTGGCACTGTATTAAACTGCTTTTGGAAGTTCGTGTACACCAGGTCAACAGCATTACCCTTTCTGCTATCTCTTTGAAAAACTAATTGTGATTTTCCCTTAAGAAATATGTGTTGGCTCCCCTTGATTAACCCACATTTCTCCATGTGACTGTTAATTCTATCCTAAATTATTGTTTCTAGAAGTTCCCTAACAGCAGTGAAAAACTGACAGTTCTATAATTGCTGGGCTTATCACTATAAGCCTGCTTGAACAAGGTTGTAATGGTACTTCAGTACCCGAGTGTTACTTCAAAAAAACACGTTTTTTCAAAGCTTTATAACTTTTCCCTCATTAGCACAATTTGAAGGAATACCATTTTCAACTCAGTTAACCAAATAGGTGACAACCATTTGCTAGTTCATTTCTCAGGGCAGTGTCTTAATCAAAGTCATCCTACCTTGGTTTAAATTTTCAGCAAAACTTGGTTTTTACCTCTCACTTATCAGTGCATTCTTCATGGCAATGCCACTACCAATTGGAGTCCACTTCCCAATCGGTAATCTCCTGTAGGAAAAATGTTGGTTTTCCTTTTAAATTAGTATTCTTGCAAATTTTTCTGTTGAATAAAACTATCGACAAAATGTGTTTTTATTTCAGTAGCACTGAAGATTGCAATGATTGCAATTCTTCAGCTTTCTCATATCACCCTTGAGTCTAAGGAAGCCTAAAAAATTATGGTCGGTGCCTTGCAATTTCCACTTGCAACTTCTTTATTGCCCTTGGATGCATCTTACCTGGTTGTGGTGTTTTATCAAATTTAATTATTCACAACTTATCCACAATCACCTCCTTTTCAATTTTGAACCCTTCCAGTGATTAAATTTCCTCCTTTTTCATTATGGCATGGGTAGAATTAGCTTATGTGGTAAAGATAGATGCAAAGTATTACTTTAATACCTCCTTAACTCTTGCCAAATTCATTCTGTCCTTGAATCCGCTGGGACATTTCTCTTTCTCCATCACTGCAATTCTCACCGCAGAACTACGTTCCCCTTTATATCTATGTTGTTGGACCCAAGGTGGACCGCGACATCCACCTGATCACCCTTATCCAGCTGAATGCCTTGCATCCACTCTGTGACAACCTTGATCCCAGTACCAGAGCTAACATTCATGTTGTAGTCACTTTCAGTGGCTGCAGGGATGCTTCCTATTTCCCTAACCAATTAATCTTCTATCATTACTGCTCTTCTACTTTTTTTTTCTTCCTACTTGTGCACCTCAGTTACCCATGGGACATGGGCTTGGCTGTTACTGAACTCCCCTGAGGAATCATCAGCATCCAAGACTGAAATTGGCTTAGTGAGCAAAATCATCTTAGGTGGCACCTTCAGTACCAGGCTGTTTTATTGGATTTGATGTCACCCAGTCTGTATCTGTCTGCCTGAATAGGTGTTGGTGGTGGAAAGAGTGCTGGAGACTCAGCAACTTGCTGACAACCATGCATGTGCAGTTTCTTCAGCGCACTCAAAGCTATCTATGGTCCATACCCAGGACCTACTCCGCTGAGACCCAAAAAACAGAAAGCTGCTCGTAAAACACAGAGGTAGTCAGCGACTGCTTGGGTGAGCACTTTGAAGATCTTCTCAACTAATATACAGCCTTTGCAAGTTCTCTGATCACCATCTCGCAACACACTACCTGTCACCATCTCAGCACGCTTCCAACCTGCTGCAAGGCAAAAAAGCCATCCGACAGCTGAAAAATGAAAGGACCCTTGGTGCAGATGGAATCCTGCTGAAGTGCTAAAGTATAGTAGAAAGGCACTCTTGACACGAATCCATGACCTTATCGTCCTTGTATGGAAGGAAGACAGCGTGCCAGAAGATTTCAGAGACACGAATTGTGGCTATTTTCAAGAAAGGAGACAGGGATGACTGTGGAAATTAGAGGGATTTCCTTCCTGTCTGCCATTGGAAAGGTCATAAGAACTAGGAGTAGGAGTAGGCCATCTGGCTCCTCCAGCCTGTCCTGCCGTTTAATAAGATCATGGCTGACCTTTTTGAGACTCAGCTCCGCTTACCCGTCCACTCACCATAACCCTTAATTCCTTTACTGTTCAAAAATTTATCTAGCCTTGCCTTAAAAACATTCAGTGAGGTAGCTTCAACCGCTTCACTGGGCAGGGAATTCCACAAATTCACGACCCTTTAGGTGAAGAAGTTCCTCCTGACCTCAGTCCTACATCTGCTTCCCTTTATTTTGAGGTGCTGCCCTCTAGTCCTAGTTTCACCTGCTAGCAGAAACAACCTCCCTGACTCCACTTTATCTATTCCCTTCATAATCTTATATGTTTCTATAAGTTCTCCCCTCATTCTTCTGAATTCCAATGAGTATAATCCCAGTCTACTCAGTCTCTCCTCATAATCCAACCCTCTCAACTCTGCAATCAATGGAGTGAATCTCCTCTGCACCCCCTCCAGTGCTAGTACATCTCTTCTCAAGTAAGGAGACCAAAACTGCACACAGTACTCCAGATGTGGCCTCACCAGGACCCCATACAGCTGCAGCATAGCCTCTCTGTTTTTAAACTCCATCCCTCGAGCAATGGCAGACAAAATTGCATTTGCCTTTTTAATCACCTGCTGCACCTGCAATCCCACCTTCAGTGATTCATGCACAAGGACACCCAAGTCCCTTTGCACAGCAGCGTGCTGCAATTTTTTACCATTTTAAAACATAGTCCATTTTGCTGTTATTCCTACCAAAATGGATGACCTCACACTTATCAACATTGTACTCCATCTGCCAGACCTTTGCCCACTCACTTAGGTCATTGAGATTCTTCCTCAACCATCTCCTCCCATTGGCTGAAGAGTTCCTGCCCAAGTCTCAGTGCAGCTGCTGCCCAAGAAAGAGGCACAGTGTCATGATTTTCAGTGCCACACCAAATCCAAGGAAAGTATAATTGTTTTGTACATGACCTTCTTCGATTTCACAAAGTTCTTTGTCACTGTCATCTGTGAGGCATTATGGAATATTCTTAAATTTGACTGCCTCCAGAAATTTATCACCATTCTCTGCCTGCTTCGCATTGACATACAAGTTATGATCTTTACCAATGGATCCACCACAGATGCAATACAAGTGCAACTGGTGTCCTACCCGGCTGTGTCACTGCACCAACATTTTTCTTTGTCTTTCTTGAGGCAACACCACCCCATCTCCATGAAGTTCTCTGCTGGCATGGAACTACCCTGCAGAATGAACAGGAAACTGTTCAGCCTTCACCTCCAGGCTGGAGCCAAGACCACACTAACTTCTGTTATCAAACTGCAGTACGCAGATGACACTTGCAAATATGCACATTCAGAGGTCGAGATACAAACCACAATCAGTGCACTCGTGGAGACGTATGAAAGATTAGGCTTCAGGCTAAACATCCAGAGGACAAAGACTCTCTACTAGCCCGCTACTGCCACACAACACTGTCTCAAAATTAGCAAAAATCCACAGTGAGCCCATTTCCAATGTAGATAATTTTCCATACCTCTGAAACCTCCTCTCAGTGCGAGCAGATATTGACGATGAAATTCAACATAGACTCCAGTCTGCCAGTGCAGGCCTTTGGATGCCTGAAGAGTGTTTGATGTCCAAGACCTGAAGTCAAGCACCAAGGCTCATTTGTCTATAGTGTAGCCATACACCCACCTGTATGCAGCAGAAACCTCAAATGCCTGGAGCGTTATCATCATCATTATTGTCTTGTAATAATGCAAGACAATTTTGCAAGTTCTGCAAAACTACTGGTAACATACCAATGTGACCATTCTCACCCAGGCCAATAGAGCTAGTATCCCAGTATTGCGACATTGGTCATACATGACCATCTGCAGTGAGTGGACCACATTATTTGTGTGCCCAACACAAGACTCCCTAAACTGAAGCTCTACTCTGAGCTCCTCAATTGTAAGCAATCACTCGGAGTAGAAGAAACAGTACAAGGACACCTTGAAAGCCTCCCTAAACAAATGTAGCTTCCCCTCTGATTCAAGGGAATTGTTTGCCCTAGAATGCATGAATTGGCAAAGCAGCTGTGAAGGCGCCAACTGCTTTGAGTGTCAGTGAAGCATGAGGCCAAGCACAAGCAGCAGAAAGACCGTGCAGAATTCCGAGCAACTCACCTAGCCATCTCGTCAAACACCACCTGACCCACCTGCGGCAAAGTCTGGGGCTCCGAGATTGGGCTGTTGAAAGCCTGCAGAACCTCCACCCCCGCCCCCAAACGCATAAAAGCGCATGCATTGAATGCAATGGATAAGCGTAAGCACCAATTTCTACAGGATGAAAATGCTTTAAAAAGAAAGGAGAGCCTTCTTTCCCTTCTCACACAACTCCTTCAATTCACCAAACTCCCACAACTCCATTCAAATAGCCTTCAATACTGAATCGCACTGAGATGCTATATTTATGTATTCTAGACCAGAGTTATGAGCCCTAGTTATAGTAAAATAATTCGAACTAGCATCCTTACTTAACTAACTGCAGCTATTCCACAATGGATAGTTTGTGTACTCTAGTTTAGGCCTCTGATGACTTGATTTAAACAATAACATTTAGTTAAATGTTGATGAAAGCAAATCTATATTTTCTCCAAACTCAACCATTCCATTCAAGTTGATCTCAAATTACTGTTGTAAAAGTCTCTAGTATTCAGATATAAATTATCTCATTGTTTGTAAAGATAGAACCACTCATATCTGTTTATATTGTTACATTGGCTATAGCTCCAATTTGAGTTTATCTACCTTATCTCTTATCTCCAATTTGCCATTTACTACCTTGCTGTTCTTAAGTTCCCATTTTCTATTTTTATTCTGAAAGTCCCTCGTCATCCTTCCAGATAATCTGTAGCAATCTATCACTTAAACCTCAGTTGAGTTACAGCATCTTGAGCCAAATGCTCTATTGGATAATACAAGTTTTTGCACAAGTTGAAGTTTTCCTTAGTGGTCTGTACCACTGATTTCTTCAATACAACTAGATATTTGCAATCTCTGCTTCTGTTGAAGATGTCACTTTCTTCTCCCTAGGAAGCAGCAATTTCTTCACCCTCTTTATTTTCCAACCCAGATTTCCTGTTAGATCTCACTGCCATTTTCCTACCAGTGTTGAAATCTGAGCTCTGATTTATGCACTAACATCATGTGCCTGAGTGATGTACTGTTTATTGACAGCAACTCCTTTTGTCCATTTAGGTGTTCTTTTACTTCAGTGGTACAATCTCATTTCTCATCCTCATCTCAACTTGCCTGTAAACACCTTTATATTTGATGAATGTGGTAGAAACTTATAGATTGTATTTCTTAACTGTACTGCACTATTAAAATAAATAGAACAGAACATATTGGGAATTTATATTCATCCCTTAGAACACAATGGTACTATCACTGAATTTTAAAAGTTAGGTCCTTTCCCATTGCAAAGATTTTTTTTAATCCAGGTCTGATTGTTCTTTTGGCATCTGTATTCACCTAGGTTTGTGGGTTACAATGAAGTTGCTGTTAGGTGATGTTCATCAGATTCGAAAAGATTTTCCACATCTGGTTGATAGAACCACTGCTGTTGCAAGAAAAATGGGTTTCCCTGAGATAATAATGCCTGGTGAGTATGTTGGAAAATTATTTACATACGGTAAATACTTCATCAATCTGTAGTTTTGCTCAATAAATGTATTCACATGAAAAGCAAATAATGTGGAATGAAGTGGCAGTGATCTTAATTTCATCGCAATGACCATTTTACCATATTTGGATTTTATTACTTGTAATTAAATATCAACATTTATGCCATTTTGTAATGGAGAGAGATCAAGTTATTTGAAGCAAGAGTTTTTGTTTTGAATTTTAAGGCTACGAAGTATTGTTGTCTATGAATAGTTGAGCAGGTGTTGTTGCAAAGTTAGGTTATCTGAGTGCATTTAGCTTTTGATTCCTTATGCTCTGTGACTAGATCAAACAAACCACCTGAAAAAACCCCTCAACTGCCATTAGCCGAAGAAGTTTAGTTTATGGAGTTTGCGCTTCTTGACATTAATTGGTGCTCAGAGCCTTGTATCGGCAGGATCAATTGGTTTAAAGGAGGGTCAGATTCCTTGTTAAGAGCTGCACGACCCAGGCTTCTCACGGGTTGACAATATCTGTTTGTCTTCCTAGCGAAGTGAATTGCAATCTGTTGGTTTGCAGTATTGCAAAATGTTTGTGTTGCAGTGAATGTTGCGAAGGCAAGAGATGTTTTTCTGTTCATTATAAGTTGATTGCTGCAGTTCAGATTTTTTATCTACAGGAATGGGGTTTGAAGAATTCTGTGATAATGAAGTTTGACTTGACTGACACAATCAGTAATTGTCAGGATTTTGGATGTGTTCTGTGCTTTATATTGAGCTGATGTTTTGTTTGACATGCTGATTACTCTTTTCTTGGACTGTATTTATCATGAAAATTATTTGAATTTCAGTTGTCTCAGGAGCCTTAAGTTTTACCTGCTACCTCCCTTTTTTTTTGTTCAAATGAAAAAAAAAACTTGCTTATTTCATGTAAACGTAACTATACCATCCTATGAATAACTGTTGTGATTGGATAAAGACCAGACAATTCTGCAGTCATATATGTATCCTGAGTTATGTCCTGCCAGCATTAGGGCCTTCCAAGAAAGGTCACATTCCAGTATTCATACTTGTATAGAAAATGTGAACTTACCTGTATTTTCAAAAGTGTCATCTGTACTTAAAGCTGCTGCTTGGTGATTTTCTGACCTTATTTTGTAACCAAATGTTGCGTGATATACTTTTGAGTGTTTGAGATTTTAGATACTATTTCTGGTCAGATTAAAACGTGTTGAATCTTATTTCCCCTAACTGCATCCTGTGGAAATGCCAAAATGATGTAAAATTTACTTTCAAACAATCTTCGATCAATTTATAAATAATTGTAGTTAATATAGTAATTAGTAGTAGTTAATAATAATAATTGTAGTTAGTAATAATTATAGTTAATAGTCTTTTTTAAAGTTCACTGACCTGAATAACACAATTATTTAAAGATTTTCATGCTTATTTCCTCATCAAGGTGATGTTCGTAATGACATATATGTTACACTAGTGCTAGGGGAGTTTGACAAGGGCAATAAAACAACTTCCAAGAATGTGGAGGTCACAATGACGGTATATGATGAAGAAGGCAAGCGTTTGGAGGTACGATTATGGCTGATACATCTGTGGGCCTGAAAACGAATTGGATTGTTGTTTATTGACCAGTTAATATTTTTTCCAGAATTCAAAATTATACTTTTGCATTGTCTTTCTGTTATTTAACAGTTATTATTGTTTTGACTGCCTTTGTGTGAAATGTGTTTTGAACGTTTGATGATGCTGACTACAAATTATATGAACATTTTCCCAAGTCTTTATAAATATGTTTTCTTGAATGTTCCTTCAGTAATTTTTCAAATCCTTAAATATATATTGCATTTCTAAAACCCTAATATTGATATTTTCTTGATGTTTTTAAAAGAATGTAATTTTTCCTGGTGCGGGAGATGATGGTATCTCTGAATACAAGTCAGTTATTTACTATCAAGTGAAGCAACCCCGTTGGTTTGAGACGGTAAAGGTATGTCCTTGGCATATTAGCTGGAATTGAAAAAGTTAAAATAACATCATGAGCAGTTGTGTTGTAAGCTTTAGCTCGAGTATCTGTTAATATTATTTCATAGGTGGCAATCCCTATTGAGGATGTAAATAGAAGCCATTTAAGGTTCACGTTTCGACATCGATCGTCTCAAGATTGTAAGTACTTGAGCCAATATTTCTTTTATATAATGTGAAAAATAGTGAAGTTCTTGTATCCATATTGACGAAAAACATGCTCTAGACATGCATGTTTTAAATTGTTGTGCCATTATTATGAATTTTTCGTATTTTATTTGCACATTTCAGCTTCTGTAGATAAGTCTTAAAACCACAGAAATACAGAAAATTTACAGCACAGAAAGACATCATTGAGTCTATTGTGCCAGCTGAATAAACAAGCCCCACGTACCAATCCCATTTATGAGCACTTAGTCTGTAGCCCTGCAAATTACAGCATGACAGGTGCAGTTCTAAGTTACTTTTAACTGAGTTGAGGGTTTCCAGCTGCCAAACTGGGCAGTGACTTCCAGACACCCATCACCTGGGTGAAAAAGTATGTCTACATGTCCCCTCTGATCTGTCTAACAAGCATCTTACGTTTGTTGCCCAGTAATTCACCTCTGCAATAAGGGAAACAAGTTTTCACTGTCCAGTTCCAAGATCCTCATTATTTTGGACACATTCTTCAGCAACCTTTTCAGCCTCGCTGTTCCAAGAAAAATTACCCTCATGAATCCAATCTGTCCTCATAGCTGAAATTTACAAGCTCTAGCAACATTCATGTAAATATTCTCTGTACTGTCTATAAAGTAATTATGTCCTTCCTTCAATGCGGTGAGCACAACTATACACAAAATTCCAACTATGGCCTAACGAGTGTTATACATTTCCATCATTACATCCCTCTGAAGCATTACATTTGCCTGACAAATCTCTAAGAATTCTTTGAAGAGGTATCAAGCAACTTAGACAAAGGAGAGCCAGTGGACATGATCTGTTTGGATTCATAGGTCAGTTAACCCAACTGTAGTCATTTTTAAGATTTTAGAGTTCATTATTAAGGACACGATTACAGAATACTTGGTAGTACATGATAAAATAGGGCTGAGTCAATCCAGCTTCATTATGAGGAGGTCATGCCTGACAAATCTGTTAGAATTCTTTGAGGAGGTAACAAGCAAGGTGGACAAAGGAGAGCCAGTGGATTTGATCTATTTGGATTTTCAGAAAGCCTTTGACACGTGCTGCAGAGGAGGCTGCAAAATAAAATAAGAGCCCACGGTGTGAAGGCCAAGGTACTGGCATGGACAGAGTATTGGCTGTCTGACGGAAGGCAGAGAATGGGGATAAACCGGTCTTTTTCAGGATGGCAGCTGGAACCTTGTTGAGTTCCCCATAGTTCAGTGTTGGGACCACAGCTATTCGCGTTACATATTATGATCTGGACAAAGGAACTGAGAACATCGTTGCTAAGTTTGCAGATGTCACAAAGATAGGTGAAGGGAAAGTTAGTGTTGAGAAAATGGGGAGTCTGCAGAAGGACTTGGACAGGCTAGGAGCATTGGCAAAGTGGCAGATGGAATACTGTGTGGGAAAGTGTGAGGTTATGTACTTTTATAGGAAGAATAGAGGCGTAGATTATTTTCTAAATGGGGAAAGGCTTGAGAATCTGAAGCACAAAGAGACTTTGGCATCCTAGTCAGGGTTCTTTTAAGGTTAACATGCAGGTTCAGTTGGCAGTCAGAAAGGCAAATGTAACATTGTATTTTAATATTCTCAATGAGTACTAAGAGCAATATTGTGAGCAGTTTTGGGCCTTGTATCTAAGGAAGGTTGTGCTGATATTGTAGGGAATATATAGGAGGTTTACAAGAAAGATGCTGGGGATAAAGAGCTTGTCATATGAGTGGTTGAGAAGCATGGGTCTGTACTGTTCAGAAGGATGAGGAGCAGTTTCATTTAAATTCTCAGTCTACTGAAAGTGGATGTGGATGAGATGTTTCCAGTACTTAGAAAGACCAGGACTGAGGACACAGCCTCAAGCTGAAGGGATGACCCTTGAGAACTGAAATGAAGAGGAATTCCCTCAGCCAGAGGGTAGTGAATATATGGAACTCATTGCCACTGAGGGTTGTGGAGGCCAAGTCATTGGGCAAATTTAATGATGTCGAGTTGCCAGTATTGAACAGGGGTGGATAAAGTCAGAAGCCAAACAACGCCAGCTTATAGTCCCAACAGGTTTTATTGAAATCGTAAGTTTTCTGAGCGCTGCTCCTTGGTCAGGTAAAGTGGAGGGAAACACTTAGGCACAGAATTTATATCCAGAGAGATCTGCGTGCATCCTTCCACTTCACCTGATGAAGGAGTAGCGCTCCAAAAGCTTGTGATTTCAAATAAACTTGGACTATAAGCTGGTGTTGTTTGATTTCTGACTATGAGCAAATTTAAGACAGAGATAGATACGTTCTTGATTAGCGAGGGGATCAGTGGTTACGGGGAGAAGGTAGGAGAATGGGGTTAAGAACTGTTTGAATGGCGAACCAGACATGATGGTCTGGCCTAATTCTGCTCCTATATCTTACGGTCTAATAGTTCACGATATACTTCATCTATCACCCTCAATAATATTAGTTCCTCCATAATCTCTGTTGTTGTTATGCTTGTAACATCTGATATTCCCACTCCTTTTTAACTATAAGATATACAGCATGGAAACAGCCCCTTCGGTCCAACTCGTCCTTGCTGACCAGATATCCTAAATAAACCTAGTCCCATTTTGCCAGCATTTGCCCATGTCCCTCTAAACTCTTCCTATTCATGTACCCATCCAGATGCCTTTTAAATGTTGTAATTGTACCAGCCTCCGCCACTTCATCTGACAGCTTATTCCACAGACCCACCACCCTCTGTGTGAAAAAGTTGTTCCTTAGGTTTCTTTTAAATCTTTCCCCTCTCACCTTTTAAATGTATGCCCTATGGTTTTGGACTCCCCTACCTGGGGAAAAGACCTTGTCTATTTACCCTATCCATGCCCCTCATGATTTTTTAAACCTCTATACGGTCACCCCTCACCCTCCGACATGCCAGGAGAATTGCCCCAGTCTATTCCGCCTCTCCTATAGCCTAAACCCTCTTGGCCACATCCTTGTAAATCTTTTCTGAACCCTTTTGAGTTTTACAACATCCTTCCAATAGTAGGGAGACCAGAATTCCATGCAATATTCCAAAAGTTGCCTAACCAATGTCCCGTACAGCCGCAACATGACCTCCCAACTCTTGTATTCAATGCATTGACCAATAAAGGCAAGCATACCAAACACTGCCTTCACTATCCTATCTACCTATAACTTCCTTCTCTTTCTTATCAATAGGGTTTAACATAACAGTAGCTTCAATTCCATGTCTTGCAAATCAGACAGCCTCTTCCTGGAGCCTTCTTACAACTGTGCTTAGACTTTCTCAGCTTCAAGTAACCTCTTTGGGGATGTAACCAAACACTTCTGGTCAAGACCTTTCCAACTAAACTGTTTATGTTGATGTAACCTATTTCTTAATAGTTTTAAACCATCTCCTTTTGTGATGAGCAACTGTTTTACACATCCAGCTTCAGCTAAGACTACTGTAAAGCTGCCAAACTGAAACTTAAAAGCACTTTTCAACTTAGAAATGTTTTTCCTTATCAAAAAAAAATCTGATTTTCTAAATTGAAAGCCTAGTGCATAACTGTTTAGTTTGCTCACTAGTGAAAACTCCTAATAAAAAAAACAAATTTATATTAGCCTTGAAGAGCTATCTCTTTGTGTTTAAAATGAAACCAATAAGACTACAGATATAATTAAAAGTTGATCATTAAACTCCTTCGGACTCGTGTTTGAAATCGAAAGTTCAAAATAAATGATATAAAATAAGCTAATTCACAAGTGTTATGCCACAATCAGCTTTTTGTGATTGCGATTGCTCTGATTTCTGCTTTAGCTTACCCTATCTGCTTCTGGATAACCCAGGGACTGTAGATTTGGACGTATCACCCTTTTTCTTTGTGGGGATCTGCCTACACATTGTTTGTAGAATATGACTTTTAATGTTTTCTGTTGACCACTGAGAGTCATTCAAGTAGCTTAACCAGCCCATTTTTGACATATCATCTCTTAGCTTTGTAAAATTTGCCTCATGTAATTTGGAACTTTTACCTCTTCTCTCTTTGTCTTTCCAGAATGATGCTAAATTATTCTCTTATTATGATCACTGTCTCCATAGTGATTACTTACTGCAACTTCATCCACTTGCTGAGCTTAATTAACTAAGATTGTATTTAGAATTGCTAGATTGTCCTGTATCTTTTGGCTTGTTATGTGTTGGCTAAACAAGAAGTTCCCTTCAATGCAGTTCAAAACTTTTATGTCCTCTGTGCCTTTCACATTGTTTATATTTCAGTTGATATTTGAGTTCTTCAAATCATTAACTATTATTGCCCTGTTGATTTTGTAGTCGGAAATTTGCCTGTATATTTACTGCACAAGTTCTTTCCTACTGATTGTGCATCCATAATACATGCTTAGCGGTTGAATGCTCCTTTTTTGTTTCTGAGCTTAACCCGTATGGACACACGATTTTTCCTTGTTTTAATTCTTACAAGCATAATTGATTCATTAATCAATAATGCTACACCTCAACCTTTCTTGTTCCTTTCTCTACCCTGCCTAAAATCTCGTACAGAGATGTTGAATAACCGTTTTTAACCGTCTTCGAGCCATATTTCTATTATAACAATGATTTCATGATGCATCTGTATGTGCCCTCAGCTGATTGACTTTGACTTTATTTGCAGTACTCCTTGTGTTTTAATACTTCCCAATTCCTGTGGTATACATTTTACAACCATTGCTTTTTCTGTCATTCAGTGACTTAAGTTTCTACCTGCTTCCTACTCTGGATTTACACTTGAGTTCCAATATCCCGCCCACCCCCACTCCTCCAATCATTTTTTTAACCTCCTTCCTAGCTTGCTAAAATCTACTGTTTAATTCTCATTTTGTCCTCCCTCATTGTCTCTACCTCTGTGTCTCTGCTGTCCCTGTCTTGCTATCGCTGTCTCTGTGTCTCACTCATAGCATGCTGTGTTCCTCTCTCTCCCCCCATGCCCCAATATAGCTGAACTACCTGTGGCTTTGCTTGCATTTTTATGAGGAACCAACACTCTTACTGGTATTCAAAGCGGAATACCAATAAGCAACAACATAGACTGATTAGATGCCTGCACTGCCTGCCTATAAGCTTGTAACCTGTGGCATGACCACATCCCTGAATGTGCCATGTATGTATTCCTCTGCTTTGTAGATGCACAACAGTAACTCTAGCCACCAGCCAAGTTCCAAAACTGAGAGCCCAAGCTTGTGGAGCTGGTGACACTTCCTACCAGTATGTTCATCTGGGACACAGTGTGTCCATGACTTCGTACACAACTACATGATGTATACTCCACTTGGCTGAGCTGACATGCCATCCTGTAAATTTAAAAAAAAAATTATTGCAATTAGAAATATAGGAAGCTTACCAGTACGTGGCCTCTTCCCTGTATTTAAATAAGAGCCATCTTTAGGAGTCTGAAACTGAATGAAGAATAAAGGAGCAGCTCCTCGCCCCTTTGATCAAACTCTGTCAGACTTGCCAAACTTTCACTTTGCACTTTGTCAACTAAAACAGCACTTAGTGCAGACAGAGACACACAGAGGGATGCCTCTATTTATAGTTTCTGGAATGAACTGACTCCAGTTTCAAAAAATAGCTTAAACTGGCCATTAATTAACTAGATGCAGCTTGTCTGAGTTTGTATAGCCCTGATTTAAGGCTGCAAGAAAAGCTAACTTTTAACTTAGTTGATTGCAAAATTAGAGGAAAAGCTGGACTTCAGGTCTAGAATTCATTCAGCAGCTCCCATTGCAGACCTTTTATTCCTATATTTGTAATAAAGAACTGGACCTTGTACATTAAGTTTATAGGATGTGGCATGTTTTAATGTTGGTATGCATATATAACATTAATGCTTGAACTTTACAAAATTGTCAAAGCCAAATGCTGACAGATCACAAGATTCAGACTGAAAATACAATTTTTTTTATTAAGTGACAAAAAATGCACAAATTATGCAATACAAAATCTAGACAAGTTACAGTATTTATATCTCGCTATCTTGTACATCATTGCTCTAGGCTAGGAGAACAGGAAAAAGCTACAAGTTTAAAATAAAGACTACTGGTCAAAATAATTAAAAGTTTTTTTGATTCAATGTTCATTTCTTTAATCAAAGCATCACTGTCACAATGGATATAAGTCCTCTCTCCCTGCCTCTGTTGGACCCCACTAAGGGCTGAAATTGGCCAGGCAATTGATAGCCTAGTAATCCAGAACTTAATGACCATCACTATTTACTAGTTTGGTTTTGTTCAATTTATTATTTCCCGTGAAATTAATGTTTGGTTAAGACATTTAACTATTTTGACTTGCTTATTTGCTACAACACTTTCAAAAGTAGACAAGAGAAGGTGATTTTGGAGCACTAAATAAAAAAAAAAAAATCTGAAAGAACTGCAGATGCTGGAAATCAGAAACAAAAAACAAAATTGATGGAATAACTCAGCAGGTCTGGTAGCATCTGTGAAAAGAAATGAGAGTTAATGTCTTGGGTCGAATGACTTCTTCAGAACTGGGATAGCTAGGACAAGGTTGATATTTATGCAGAAGATGGAGTGGGGTTTGGCGGGGAGAGGTGGGGTGGTGACGAAAAATCTGATTGATGGAGATAGAGCCCAGAGAGAGAGAAAGACAGTTGGACGGGCAAAGGAATGGTTAATGGTCAGTTTGGGGGAATGTAAGTTGCTAATGGGGACCATTAGTAGCTGACAGTGGGTGGTGTGTGGTAGCAGCCCATGTGAGAACAAGGCCTTGTGTGTAGGTTTGGGGTAAGGACATGGAAGAAGGTGCCTCAAACCCTAATATAGTTTAACCGAGGTGCTGTTTTCTTGCCCCCTCTCAAAAACAATCTTCTGCATAAATACCATCAGTTCTGAGGAGGGGTCACTGTAGTTGAAATGTTAAATCTGATTTCTCTCCACAGATACTACCACACCTGCTGAGTTTCTCCGACAATTTCTGTTTTTGAAGGTGATTTTGAAATTGTTACTTAGTGGCAGGTTAGAAATTTCTATTTGTTTTGGGGAAAAAAAATTCTGGGCCTTCAATCCTTTGCCATCATTTTTCTCAATCGAAATACCTTTTATAAAATTAAATAGAGAACAGTGTAATACATATTTCGTTTGCACAGCCACAGTAGGAATGCTGCTTGCAAATTGCAGGGAACAAGTGAGTTGAAATGATGACCTTAGAACGATTTTAAGAAGTAGCTGAAATTCTGTACATCTTTCTCCTTTCACAGTACAAGCAGAGTACTTAACTCTCATGAGCAGTAGATTGTCTGTTGAAAGTGCTTCCTTAGTAAACAGCAGCAGGACGTTGCTACCTAATTTCAGCACTACTAAATTTACCAAAGTTCAAGATCATTTATGCGAACTAGATCCCCAGGCATGATGTTACAGCCTCTGAACAGAAATTATGTTACTGCTTGAATTTATTGCTGATCAAGGACTGGTAGATCATATTGTACAACCAATTAGTCAGCAGATAGTCTTGCAGCCATGAACAGAAACTAATTAAAAATATGATGAGGCTGATTCAGCACCCAGGATAATTATGAAGCATTATTGGTATTGGGAAACATTCGTATCTTGGCAGAATATTGCCATCATCTCCTGAGTGCTTCATCGTGTGGTACCAAGAATCTCCTACAAGATGAGGAGAAATTGAATACTGGCAGTGATTAAGGGCCAATCACAGCAGGAGCATCAGCCAAGAAGACTGGTATACCACATGCTCATCCGATGGGAATTGTTTGAGGTCCCTCTCTCCAAAACTTTAAAAACTCCTGATATCTTCTGGACTGCAAAGTGGTCTAAAGCACCTTCTGGAATACTGGCATATATTTTTCTTCAATGAAAATCAGTCCTCCTGGGTTGCTGTGCTGCTGCTACAGTTGCACAAAGAACAAGTATTTCATTTCAGTTCAAAATAAGCCAAGACACAAAAATAAGACTTTTGCTTAGCACATTAGCTGCAAAATAGTGTGCAGCTGCTTGATGCACCAACATTGTTAATTGCCTATTTGTGAACCTTTGTGCTGTAAGTAAGCAATATTTGTTGGTTCTGTGATTCCACAGCGAAGAGAGTGAAAATTGGCTGCTGGCTGATCAGAGTTCAAATGACCTCATTTAAACATTTCCAATTCCATGAGATGACTATATGTTCGTCATTGCCCTTCTTAGTTTGTCTTGTCCACTTTATGGCATATATTAAACGAAAGCAAATACTTCTATTTGTTAAATGTTCTGAATATATTTCAAAAATAAACGTAAGATAATAAAACTAGAAACACTGATTTGACATTTATTATCCCAAAAGAAAAAAAAAATTGCTTTTGGCATTGAAAAGATTCTTGATCGCACTTTTTGATTTTAAGTAGTTACCGTTTTTAATATGTAGTACTAAGCCAATACACACAAATAAGGCCTGTGCTTACGCCATTGGTTGTAAAATGTATATTTTCTTCAGTGAATTTAGGCATATGCATTAACTATTTACTTTTGGCTTAAAAAGGTATTTCTGTGGTGTTTCACATGTAACAAAGGTCATCTAAAACTCTGTCCTTCTTTGATCAGCGAAAGACAAATCTGAGAAGATATTTGCATTGGCATTTGTGAAGCTAATGAGGTATGACGGAACTACACTAAGAGATGGTGAACATGACCTAATTGTGTACAAGGTATGTTGGTAGAATGACTTATTACCTACATTTGCAGTACTGGATAATCTAATAGTTTTGGTTTTAATGTGTATATTCAGATAAAGCACATAATTGACTATAAGGTTTCTTTCTAAATAGTCAGATGCCAAAAAACTGGAAGATGCAGCACTGTACTTAAATCTACCTGCGACTAAAACGACACTTGAAGAGAGAGGCTACGCAATGACTGGGAAGAATATGCACAGTTTTGGAAACTTTTCCATCAGCAAAGACTCGTTTCAAATTTCCACTTTGGTTTGTTCAACAAAACTTACACAGAATGGTAAGATATTGAAAGGATCAAAAAATGCCTGCTGCATGCTAATTGTACTGTTCAGATTAGAAAATGGTGGTTTGTAAGTGTTCAGTATATTGAATTTCTTCCACCAATAGTTTTTATTTAAACTGGCAAACACTGGTGCTATGATAATGTCACTGGATAAGTGCTGCAGGAGCTCAGGTTAATGCTTTCAGGCTATGAGTTCAAATCTCACCATGAGAGCTGGTGGAAGTTAAATTTAATTGGTAAATCAGGAATTTAAATCATCTGTTGGTGTCCATGAAACTACCATTTGTTGTCATAAAAACCCAATTAGTTCACTAATGTCCTTATGGAAATCTGCTATCCTTACCTAATCTGACCCACAATCATGTGATTGACTCTTAAATGTCATTTGAAGTGGCCTACTAAATGACTACAAAATATGTAAAAAGGATAAAACTGAGCAAACCATTGGTATTTACCTAGGTTCTGGAAAGGACAACAGAAAACCCAACCTTCTCAACACTGCAAAGTCCTCCTTAGTAAAATCTGGGAACCCATGCTAAAATTGGTAGAACTGTTCCATAAAGTAGTCAAGCAACAGCCTTACATTGCCAATAGGATATGATTGCTTGAGTATAACTGTGTCCCAGATACGAAGTGTTGGCGTGTAGTCGAGAGAGAATGCTCATGGGAGTCCTTACATTGACTCTGGACTGCTTAAAGTCTCATGACATCAGTGCAAAAGGCAAAAACATCATGGGCAATGAAGCATTTTGCTGATGATCACCGATCACCCAGTCTCAGCTGGTGGATCAGCATTCCTCCGTGATGAAGCTAACATGGAAGAAGTACTTGGTTTTCAAAAATCTGGAATTAACAGTCTAATGAGGACCATGAAAACCACATTTCATTGTTGGCGAGGGGATCCCCATCTGGTTGACCTAAACTCCCTGAGGAAGATACATACCACCATCATCATCCACTGATATGTTCAATCCACTGTTAGACTAGAACCAGCAGAGGTGGCAGCACCCTGGTATACAGTCAGGAGGAGTTACCCTGGAAGTCCTCAATTTAGAATCTGGAAACCATGATGCCTCATGGCACCAAGGCAAACATGGGTAAGGAAGCCTCTTGCTGATAACCATGTACTGTCCTCCTTTGGCTGATGAATCAGTACAATTCCCTTTTGAACAACACTTGGAGAAAGTATAGAGGTTGATCAGGTCACCAGATATACTCTGGGCCAGTGATATCAATGTTCAGTGTCAGCAGTACAGATGGAGTTCGTTGAGTTCTACTGGCCATTGCTGCTAGATGGGGTCTGCGATTCAAGAAGAAAAAATATTTAAGGTTCTTGTGAAGATTTGCAGCTTGGGCTGTGGATGAGGTTGTTGGCTTGCTTGCCGAACTGGCTGGTTATTGTACAGATGCTAGGTAACATCATCAGTGTGGCCTCTGCTGAAACAATGTTGTTCTACTCCACTTGGAATTTTTATGATCTGGTCTGTTAAGTTGGGTTGTGTCACTTCTGGTTATTTTTTGCATGGGTTTTTATGTGGGGTCTAATTCCACATGCTTGTTGATTGCATTGCAGGTTGAAAACCAGGCCTCCAGGAATTCCCGTGCGTGTCAGTGGTTGGCTTGAGCACGAATGATCATGTTATCCCAGTTAAATTGATGGCCTTCATTGTCCGAGTGCACTGAGTTGAGGGAAAGTTTGTCATGTCATTTTACTGCTAGCTGGTGTTTGTGTATCCTCTTGGCTGGTTTCCTTCCGGTCTGGCCAACGTAATGTTTGTTGCAGTCATTGTAAGGTATTTTGTAAACCACGTTGGTCCTGCATGCCATGAGTATGGGGTCTTTGGTCCTTTTGAGTGTTTGTCATAGTGTGGCTGCGGGTTTGTGTGCTACCATGATTCCTGGTGGTCGTAGGAGTCTCGTCAGTTCTGATATGTTCTTGATATAGGGTAATATGGCCAGCGCCTTGAGTCATACTGTGTCCTCTTGGCGCTGTCTATCTTGTAGGCACTTGTGGATGAAGTTGTAGGGATGTCTGTTTGCGAATACCTTGTATAGGTGCTTTTCCTCCTCCTTGCATAGTTCTGGCATGTTGCAGTGTGTTGTGGCTCATTTGAATAGTGTCCTAACACAGCTTTGTGGATGTTTGGGTGATTTGCTGTGGAAATTGAGGATTTGGACAGTGTGAGTTGCCTTCCTATATACTGTGGTTTGGAATTCCCTATTGGTCATTCATTCTACCCTGACGTCTAGGAATGGACGTTGATTGTTGTCTTCCTCTTCTCTCGTAAATTTGGTCAACCAGCCAGCTCGATGAGCACACCAACGACCTAAAGATAAAACATACTTGAACTCATCCTCACAATCCACATAAATGCAAAAGATAAGGCTGAAGCATTTGCTGCAACCATCTTCCAGAAGTGCCAGGTCGATGACCATCTCTGCCTCCGCCAGTGGTCTCTGGCATCTCACTTGCCAGTCTTCACTCAATTTGACTCACTCCGTAATATAAAGAAATAGCTCGGTACTGGATATTGCTATGGATCTTGTCAACATTCTGAAGACTATTGCTTCAGAACGTGCTACAGTTCTAGTCAACCTCTTCCAGTATGACTAAAACGCTAACAACTACCCGACAATGTGGAAAACTGCCTAGGTATGCCAAACCAACCCGGCCAATTACTGCTCCCTCAGTCTGCTCGTGATCATTAGTAAAGTGCAGGAAGGTGTCAACAGTGCTATCAAGTAGCACCTGCTCACTGCTGAGTTGTGTTCTGCCAGGGCCACTCAGCACTTGACCTCATTGCAGTCTTATTTTAAACATGGACAAAAGAGCTGAATTCCAGAGCTGAAGTGAGAGTGACAGCCGTTCACATCAAGACCATGTTTGACTGCGTGTGGCGTCGAAAAGCCCTAGCAAAACTGGAGTTGGTAGGAATTAGGGGGAAAGCTGTTATGTTTTGAGTCATATCTCGCACAAAGAAAGATGGTTCTGATTATTGGAAGTCAATCGTCTCAACACCAGGACATTTCTGCAGGAGTTCCTCAGGGTAATAGACCCAACAATCTTCAACTGTTTTATCAACAGCTTCTGCGCCGCCGCCCCCTCATCATAAGTGTAGAAGTGGAGATGTTGATTGTGCAGTCAGTGTTCAGCACATTTGCAACTCATCAAATATTGAAGCAGTCCATGTCCAAATGCAGCGAAACCTTGACAAAATCCAGGTTTGGACTAAAAAATGGAAGTAAAATTTGTGCCACACAAATGCCAGACAGTGACCACCCTGTAAAGAGGCAGTATAACCATTGCCCTTGTCATTCAATGGCATAACCGTCACTCGGTCACCCATTGATATAAAGAAAATCTCAGCTGGACTCGCCATGTCATTGCAGTGGCTATAAGAACAGATAACGGGGTAGGAGTCCTACAGTGAATAACTCATCACCTGACTCTCCACAGTCTGTGCACCTTTTACAAAGCACAAATCAAGAATGTGATGGGAAAGCTCTTCTCATGCCTGAATGAATACATCTGCAACAACACTCAAAGTTCACAACACCAGGTTATAGTCCAGATTTAATTGAAAACACAAGTTTTCAGAGCCTCGCTCCTTCACTGAAGGAGTGAAGCCCCAAAAGCTTGTGTTTTCGAATAAACCTGTTGGACTATAACCTGGTGTCGTGTGATTTCAGACCTTGTCCACCCCAGTCCAACACCAGCACCTCCACATCAAGAAACTTTACACCATCCAGGACAAAGCAGTCCACTTGATTGGCACCACATCCACACCCTCCTCCTCCTCAGCAGCAGTGTGTACCATCTACAAGATGCAATGTAGAAATTTACCAAAGCCCCCTAGAAGGCACCTTACAAACTAATGACCACTTCCATCTAAAGGACAAGGGCAGCAGGTACATGGGATCACCACCTGCAAGTTCCCCTCCAAGACACTCACCTTCCTGGCTTGGAAATATAGTATTCCTTCAGCGTTGGTGTGTCAAAATTCTGGAACTCCATGCCTAATAGCATTGTGGGTCTGCCTACAGCACATAGACTGCAATGCTTCAAGAAGGCAGTTTACCAAGCTCTTCCTTCTTAAAGCCAACTAAAGATGGGCGATACATGCTGCCCCAGCCAAAAGTGCTGACATCCCACGAGTGAAGAAGAAAAATTTGTGGCTATCTCTTCATTCAAGGCTGATGTCTACTGAGAATCATGTTTCAGGTCTTCAATTGACTGAGGAAGCCATTTCTCATCCCACATATCTTCGGGCTTGTGATAGGTCTTGCTACAGTTAAGCCTGAAACCACGAGCAGTTGTGAATGGAACAAACTACTATGCATTTATCAGCAAACATACCCATTTTTATCATGATGATGGAGTTAAAATGATTGATGAATCAGTTGAAAGTGCTCATGCTTATAATACTGCCTTGAGTAGTTCCTGCAGCAATTCCCTGAGCATGAGATAATTGAGTTTCAACAACCACAACAATCTACCCTTCTCAGTACAACTTTTAACCATTTAAGAATTTTCCTTTGATTCCTCCTGACTTGAGTTTTACTGGTACTCTTTGATACCACATAATCAGATGCTGCCTTCATTCCTATGGGCAGTCCTTAAATGCTAAGACCTCTGGAATTCTGCTAATTTGACTGCGTTTTAAACCAAAACTGAGGTCTGGAATCATGCTGTCTTGGTAGAAACACACAACATTGGTGTATACTTTCGTGTTTTAATTTTGAAGGAAAGACCTGAAGTAGCTCAAGAAAATTTTAGGAGTTGGGACCATTTTCAGCTATGAATGGTCCCAATTAGCAGTTATTGATTCTCCAAGGCTGACCTTTACCAATTTATCTGTCCACTGTCCTCTCTCTCTCCCTCTCTCTCTCTCAGCTTTATCTCCACCTATTGTTTACTCCTAACCCTAACTGTACCTCATCTTCAGCATATATGCTAACCTTTTCCTATCTTTAATCAGTTCTGAAGAAGGGTCACTGGACCCGAAATGTTCTGCTTCCTGTCGACAGATATCAGACCAGTTGAGTTTTTGCAACAATTTCTGTTTTTGTAAGTGAAGATAGAGTTGTGATAAGGGTGTGCAATTTCAGGATGGTAACCTGTAGCTAGTAGACTGCCGCAGTCATCAGTGCTGGGACTACAATTCTGTACAAAATATATTAATGACTTGAATGAGGGATGTAAATTTACTATGACGAAGTTTGCAGATGACAAAAACTATGTATGATGTGGAGGTGGAGGTGCCGGTGTTGGACTGGGGTGAATAAGGTGAAACATTACATGCCACCAGGTTATAGTCCAACAAGTTTTTGAAATTGCAAGCTTTTGGAGTGCTGCGCCTTCGTCAGGTAAAGTATCAGACTTTATTTGATGAAGGAGAGGACTCCGAAAGCTTGTGATTTCAAATAAATCTGTTGGACTATAACCTGACAAAAAATATGTGGGAAGGATGAGATCCTGCAGAGGAATGTAGACCGGTTAAGAGTACTTAGGTCAGTGGAATTTAATGTGGGGAAAATATGAGGTATGCACTTTGGAAGGAAGAATAGAGTGGCTGAATATCACTTAATGGAGAGACTGCAGGAGGCTACAGTGCAGAGAGAATTGAGGGTCCTCATGCATAAATCATAAAAAGCTAGTATACAGTTCTGGCCGGTGATAGGGAAGGCAAGTGGAATGGTGACCTATATTTCAAAGAGAATGAAGTTTAAAAGTAAGGAAGCTTTGTTAAAACTATACATGGCACTAGTTATACTATGCGTGAACTTGGTTTTGTTAATGAGGAAAGGCACATTGGAATTGGAAGCAGTCCAGAAAATGTTCATGTGGTTGATATCAGGCATGGAGGGATTTCTTCATAAGGAGAGGTTCAGCAGGTGAGGTCTGTACTCACTGGAGTTTGGAAAATGACAGGAGACCTTATTGAAATATATATGATCTTAGGCTCTTGACAGCAGAGATGCAGAGAAGTTGTTTTCGCTTGTATCAATGTCTAGGACGAGAGGACATAACCTCAGTAAGGGTTCTTTCATTTAAAACTGAGATAAGGAATGTTGAATCTTTGGACTTTTTCATGGCAGAGGCAGTGTCATCAAGTATATTCAAGGCTGAGATGGGCAGATTTTTAATGAGTTCGAGAATCAGTGGTAATGTGCATAAGGCAAGAAATTGGGGTTGAGGATTGTTAGTTCAGCCATGGTTTGATTGAATGATACAGCAGGCTTGATAGGCCAAATGGTTTACTTCTGCACCTATGTTTTATAGCCAATTAGAGTGCTGTGAGAAAGGGTTCCCATGATCTTAACCCAGTGCCAGTCAAGGAAAGGCAATATAATTCCAAGTCAGGATGTTACCTGGCATGGAGCTGAACTTGTAAGTATTGGTGGTCCCATGCTTTTTTGATCTTTGTTTGTCTGGGTGGAAGAGTTTGCAGGCTTCGAAAGCACTGTTGAGGTGCGCTGGAATAAAATAGTGTATAAAAAGAGGGAAATCATTGCTAAAATTCTTCAAAATTCTAATGAGACCATACCTCGAACACTGAACAGTTTTGGTCTCCTTATTTAAGGAAGGATATACTCTCATTAAGGGCAGTCCGGAGAAGGTTGCCTAAGTTAATTCTGTTTATGGATAGATTATCTCTTGAGGAAAGATAGAGAGGATTGAGTCTGTACTCATTGGAGTGTAGAAGAATAAGAGAAGATCTGATTGAAACATGCAACACTCTTAGGAGTCTTGAAAGTGTAGTCTGAGAGATTTGTTTCCCCTAGAGAGTATAGGACTCGATGGCATAATCTCAGCAAGGTGCCACTCACTTAAGACAGAGATAAGGAAGAAGTGAGCCATAAGAGAATGGGTTATAGGCTGAGATGGACAGATTTTTAATCCGAAAGGGAATCAAGGGTTATGGGGAAAAGGCAGGAAAGTAGAGTTAACGATTATCAGATCAGCCGTGATCTCATTGAAAGACAGATCAGATTCAGTGGACCAAATGGCTGCCTTCTGCTTGTACTAATACTGTTGAAGGAGACTTGTTGAGTTGCTTCAGTACACCTTCTACATGGCATGTGCTGCTATGCATTGCCGGTGTTAATTGGTGTTGAGCTGCTTGCGTATTTTTGAGATGTTGTCATCCATGCAAATGGAGAGGGTTCCATCTTGTCTTGTGGGGACAGACCACCTTTTGGGAGTCAAGGGGTAAGTTCTTCACCACAGAATTTCTAGCTGCTGACCTGCAGTTGCAGCTGTTTTATTTTACATGGCTGCATATGTTAGGTTTTTGATCAATGCTAACCCGCAGAATGTTGGCGTGCGATTCAGTTATGGTAATACCATCAAATGTCATGGGGATACCAATGTTTTTCTAAACTAGAAAAGAATCGGAGTGATATGGGTGGGATGGGGAAAGCAAAGCAACAAAAGTTAAGTGGTACAGAACTGTGACTATAGGAGGGTAATTATTCTGTAAATAATTTAGCAAGAGTGATATTGAAATGGAAGAATAAAACAAATAGATTGATAAGTGAGAATATCAAAGATAGAGTCTACCTTAAAAACTTAAATCATGGAAAAATAAGTAATATTTTAAAGTTTTAAGCCATTGAAATTGACATTTCCAGTGAATAAGATGTAGAGACTAAACTAGAAGAACTGGAATGGTTAATTTTTAGAAAGATTTAGGCTTATTGGCATTAACAGCAAATTGGCTACAAACTTCTAAAATGGACATTACATTTTAGGAGATCTTAATTACCCACTTATTGATTGGAACAAAGATGCTTGGAATTCATGTACCCCAATTATATTCCTTGCCAGGTGTTAACTCTGCCCTTGTGTTCAAGAAGACAGCCAACAACTAATTATACGTGGAACAATCCCTCTTCCGTACCTACACTGGCCCTAAACCCCTCCTCTTCCTCCGTTACGTTGATGACTGTATCGGCGCCGCCTCATGCTCCCATGAGGAGCTCGAACAGTTCATCCACTTCACCAACACCTTCCACCCCAACCTTAAGTTTACCTGGACCATCTCTAATACCTCTCTCCCCTTCCATCTCGGGCAACCACCTAGAAACCGATATTCATTTCAAGCCCACTGACTCCCACAGCTACCTAGAATACTCTTCCTCCCACCCACCTTCCTGCAAAAATGCCATCCCCTATTCCCAATTCCTTCACCTCCGCTGCATCTGCTCC
>NC_063351.1:24417940-24436680 GCF_021869965.1 Rhincodon typus | reverse complement strand
AGGAAGGTTCACCGGACCCGAAACGTTAACTCTGTTTTCTCCTTCACGGATGTTGTCAGACCTGCTGAGCTTTTCCAGCAACTTTGTTTTTGTTCCTAATTTACAGCATCTGCAATTCTTTTGTTTTTTATTTGAATGAAGGATAGTTTGCTTGAGCAAACATATAGCATACATTGCCCTCGTATAACTGTTTACGGTGATATGATTTCTACAGAATCTGATCATTTTTAAAGAGAAACCCTAGTTTCAAATTAGTAGCTGACAAAATGATGTCTCTATTTCACACTTCAAAAATTTTACTGTAACAAATTAAGGGCTATTGGGTAAATACTAATTTCTTTTTGTAGGTGACTTATATTTTTATCCACCATAAAAATATTTCCCACATAGCTTTTAACATAACTACAAATCTGTGACAATTATACATTACCCTGCCCCTTAAGTGCACACTTCATCCTCTGGGAGCCAGTCTAAAATTATCGCAGCCCCCAATGGCTTGCATCCTTTTTACTTTCCTAGTCAGATAACTCTGTTTCTGGGAAGGACTTGCAGTTTGGGGCTACAATCTAGATGTTTTTTCTGTTTCTCCTAAGCTAGGCAGATATTCTAACCTGCTGTAGAATGGTACAATCCCTGCAGTGTGGAAAGAGGCCATTTGGCCCATTAGGTCTCCGCTGACACTCTAAAAGAGCATCCTACCCAGCTCCCTCTCCCTATCCCCGTAACCCCACATATACCATGGTTAATCCACCGAGCCTGCACATCCCCAGACACTACAGACAATCTAGAATGTCTAATCCATCTAACTTGCACAACTTCAGACTTTTGGAGGAAACTGGAGCACCTGGTGGGAACCCACGCAGACTCTGGGACAATGCGCAAACTCCGCACAGTCACCCATGATTGGAATTGAAACTGGGTCCCTGGCACTGTGGTGCCCTTCATGGTCTTGATATTTGCCGTCTAAGCAAAATGTTCACCATGCAGGATGCAGGTGGGACAATAAATTCTGCATTTTCTCTGCTTTGGTGGATGAACTTCTCCATTTCCTGCTGTTGGCTTGTCTTGCTGCAGACCCGCCAAGCATATTGCTGTCGGCCTATGATATTCATGAATTTGTAGGAAATCAGTGACTCCCATCACAAAATGGCTTTCTCTGCCGGCTTCCCATGCAAAGTGAAACTTAAAACAGCTAATTTGTATCTTTGATCTCAACTTCCTTCATCTTTAGAATTCAATGGACTGTTTACAGCACAACTGTTCATAAATTGATACATACAACACTCTTTTAGGACTTTGGGGAACTTAAGAGTCTACTCATAACTATTATAGCATAAAGAGGGCATTTGGTCTGCATCTTCTCTTCAAATGAGCAATTCATCTGGTGCCAATTACCAAACTTCTGCACATAACTTTGGAGATCATAATCCAATTTCCTCTTAAATGCCCCAATTGAATCTGCCTCCTCCACTCACTCGGGCTGTATATTCGAGCACTTTACTGCAGAAACGTTTTTCATATCTCCGGTGCTGCTTTTGTTAATTGCTCTAAATCTATGCCCTCTTGTTCTTGATCTTACTACCAGTGGGGACCTGGATTCCCTACCTACTCTATCAAGACCCCTTGTGACCTTGAATACCTCTATCAAATCTCTCAATGTTCTCTTTTAAAAGGAATATTTTTCCAACTTCTCCAATCTAACTACATAATTGAAGTTTCTCATCTGTGGTTTTGTTTTTCCCCAGACTGTACGCCAAATTAACATTTCATTCAAGTTTAACAAGATCTCCTGGCTGGTGACTTTGTACCGTTATTACTAAATTTAAAGATACTAATACTTTATCAATAGTTTGTAATAACATAGGAATGATCTAGTAGATAATTTAATCATAATACAGTGGGAGGTAGTGCTAGGAGTGCTGGATTCCGGTGACTGATAAGTTCAGATGGTATAGCATCTTCACCTGGAGCTTCATCAGGCTTCTCCAATTGAGGGCTTAGTATTAAGATGTTTCATGTTTTCTGTGGTGTTTAGACTTCCCTTTTGGTGTTTTCCCTGGTGAAGAAGATAACATTCCACTCATCTCGTTTATCTGTTTGTTGGGGTCTCCTGTGCCTTTGTTTTCAATTTTTACTGTTTGTTTTGCTGATGAATCTGTTTCCTTTTTGATCCCATTATAAAAACCCCTAACAGTCCTTGTGTCAAGGGATATCTGGATTTTGTGGCAAAATTGTAAGCACTATTTATTGGTGCTCTATCTAATAGTCTGTAGGGATTTATTTTGAGTAAAGCTACGTACATCGAATCTTCTTGCCTGGTATCTCTTACAATTAATAACAGTGTATTGCTTGACTATTTTAAACACTAATGCACTTCCAGGAATGAAAGATTTACAATTGGCATGACCTTCACAGTTGAGCAGCTGTGGGAGGAATGCCATGAAAAAGGAGACCACTACATATTGGCTTTATCAACTTCATCAACGCACATGGCCACCTCTGCTCCCATGTTCTATTCAAACTGCAGAAGCATATTAACTGCCAGCTAAAGCTGGTCATTGTAATCTCTGTTAGGTATGGGAACTTGAAAGGTAGAGTCAAAGTACAACCAGATATAGAGGGAATACTAGTACAGGCCAGTAGGCGAAGGAGGCTGGGGACGTCCAGAAAGTTAAATTATATCAATTTTAATGCATTTTCCTCACATTATACTCCATTTGCTAACTCTTTACCCACTTGTTTAATCGATCAATAACTCTCTATAAACTGTATGTCTGTCGTAACCTGACTTTGGACCTGTTTTTGTCTAATGCAATTTTAGCTACAGTACATTCACATTCTTTCTCGAAGTCATTAATATATATTGTAAACAGTTGCGGCCCCCACACTGATCCCCATGGAACCCTACTGGTCACGGATCATCAACCTACGAAAGAACCCCTGATTCCCACTTGTTTTCTGCCTATGCGTCAATTCTCTCTTCATTGCCAATGTACTACCTCCAACAGTGGCATCTTATGACTTAACTTTTTGTGAGTTACCTCGTCATTGAACACCTTCTGGATGTCCAAATCCAACACCTCATCTGGTTCCTCTCTATTCGCTCTGGTTGATGTGTTCCTCAAAAAGCTCTAATAACTTAGTCAGACACGATTTGCTTTCTTGAAGCCAAGCTGACTCTGCTTGATTAGGTTATATTCCAACTGTTCTGGTATTACTTCCTTAATAATTGAGTGTAATATTTTTCCAACAATAGATGTTAGGCTAATTGACATATACTTACCTGCTTTTTGCCTCCCATCCATTTTGAATAGGGGTGTCACGTTAGCAGTTTTCCAGTTGTTTGGTAGAATCATAGAGTCATAGAACCATAGAAATGAAACAGCACAGAAGGGCCATCCCAAGACAAAAACACTCCGATGGCCTTACTAATCACGTCTTCCTGCACACGGCCTTTAGCCCTACAGCTTAGAGCACTTAAGGTGCAGATCTATGTATTTTTTAAGAGTTTAAGGCCTTTGCCTCAGGCAGCAAAATCCAGATACCCACCACCCTCTGCATAAAAGTATTTTTCCTCACATATTCTCTAATCCTTCTACCACTTAGCTTGAGCCTATGACCCTTGGGGTTTCTGAATTCTCTGCCCAGAGAAACAACTTTCTCCTGTCTACTCTATCTTACTCCTCACAATTCTGTATACCTCAATCGTGTCACCCTTCAGTCTTCTCTAGTCCAACGAAAACAACCCCTAGCTCTCCAATCTCTCCTTGCAGCTACAATTCTCCAGGCCTGGCAACATTCTAGTAAATCTGATCTGCACTCTCTCATGTCCTTCCTGTAATGTGGTGACCAGATCTGTACACAATACTCGAGTTGTGGCCTCACCAGTGTCTTAAACAGTTTCATCATTATATCTCTACTTTTATATGCTGTGCCTCTGCCAATGAAGGAGAGCATTCCCTATGCCGCCTTTATACTCTTACCTAAACCTTTAAGAAACTGTGCACGTGCACGTCAAGATCTCTCACTTCGTCTGCCCCTCTGTGTATTCGTGTTTTTTGTATATTCTCTTTTATTATTTGACCTCCCTAAATGCATTACCTCATACTTATCAGAGCTGAATTCAATCTGCTACTTTTCTGCCCGTCTACCAACCTGTCGATATCATTTTTGGAGTTTATAGCTATCCTCTACACTGTCCACGACATGGCCAATTTTTGTGTTCTTTGAAATTTTCCCCAGTTGTGCCCCCACATTCAAGTCCAAATCTCAATGCGTACAACAAACAGCAGGGATCCCAATACTGAGCCCTGCGGAACACCACTTGAAACAGCTTTCTATTTGCAAGGGCAGCCATCGACTATAACCCTTCATTTCCTGTTGCTGAGCCAACTTTGGATCCAACTTGACTTTGACATGGGCTTTTACCTTTTTGACCAGTCTGCCGCATGGGACCTTGTCAAATGCTGTACTAAAATCCATATAGACAACATCCAATGGAATCCAACGATTTTTAGAAAATGGCAACCTACTATCTCTAGCTACCTTTTTTAAACATCATTGTATGCAAGTCATTATGCCCGGGGGGAATGTATCTGCCTTTAGGCCCATTGGTTTGTCTAATTTACTACTTTAGTGATGGTGATTGTACTTAATTGCTCCCCTGTGTTCTTTATTATTAATGGAATGTTCGATGTATTTTCTACCTTTTAAAGACTGATGCTGCCATTTCCTTGTTCCCCAAAACTATATCCCCAGATTTATTTTGTAAGGTCCCTATGTTTACTTTGACCTCTCACTTCCTTTTGAAACATTGAAAGAAGCTCTTGGTGTCAATGTTTGTTCTCCTCACTAGTTTGCCCTTTGTAGGTTATTTTCTGTGTTATCATCTTTCTTGTTTTCCTTTTGTAGGATTCTGAATTTATTCCAGTTTTTGGGGCTGTCATTGACTTTGGCCTTGTATCCTTTTTCTTTCAACTAAATAATCTCTTCAACTTTCTTGGTTAGCCATGGTTGCTTTATCTCTCTTTGAATTGTTCTTTCTTACTGGGATATATTTTTGCTGAGAGTCATGAATTACCTCCTTAAATGTCAGCCGCTGCTTGCTGACTATTATTCTTGCTATTCTATTCACCCAGTTCACTTTAGATAACTCTATCCTCATTTCATTGCAATTACCTTTATTTAAATTAAACACAGTTTCTGACCCAAGTTTCTCACTTTCGAACTGAATATTAAATTCAATCAAGTTATGAGTCATACTAGAGTCAAAATATTAACTGTTTCTCTTTCAGCAGATGCTGTCAGACCTCCTGAGTTTTTCCAGCTTTGTTCTCTGTTTGTTTCAGGGTCCAATATAATTATTTTAAGAACCTTATCATCTTGTCCTGCTATTTTTAACGGTTTGTATCTGTGAACTTCTGTTCCTGGCTCCTCTTTTAAAGAATTGTATCATTCACTCTTAATTGCTTCTACTCAATCTACCTTCCAAAGTTTGTCACTTCACACTTCCCCATATTGCATATTTTCAGTTTTGGCAGATTTCCTTTTTATAGATATCATGGTATCTGCTTTACATTTCTATAGATGTGTAACTTTCAAAGACATTAGACCTGCTCCAAACTCATCACAGGTGTATTGTACGTCATCTCCAATGAACTAGATCCCACATTTCAGAAGTTGAATGTTAATCATAATTCATTTGAAAAGTTTTATGCTGACAAAGTATTAGAATACGATCCATCCATAACAAAGCTTGAGATCTAGTCTTTAGAAAAAGGAATTTTCTAGTTCCAGGAGAGTGCTTTCAGGTGAGATTCCAAACAGCAATTTGTATCAGTTGATCAGTGTATTCTATTGAGTCCAATGACCAGGAAGATTGCTACATTTCAGGCTTTTTTTCAACACTTTAGTCTTCATCACAGTGAATGAAACTCAGTTTCCCATGAAATCTGCAACATTATATGTGTGTGAGTTAATTTGCCCAGATTTAAAAGTTAGCTTCTGAATTCTGGGACTTCGTTCATTGGAGACGTGGAATGCACATTGTGTTCTCCTGTCTCTCCGAAAAGGTGAAGAATACCATTTCATCAGACTGATGCAGCCAGAATAAACTTATTATTTATTTTGAAGTACATTCATTGACAACAAGCATTAATTAAAATAACCATTGAATGCAAATCAATGACACTTAAGTTGTATATAGGAAATTAAAACACTGTTTAAAATGCACTTTTCTGGAGAAAAGGTGTAGGTCAAGAGGAAGCCTGGAGGCGCATTTTTGAGTACATGTACTTCTTGTCCAACATGATTCTTTTTAAAGTCAATGCTGTTACATTTACAAATGTAGTTTTAAACGTAAGATGTTATGTTTGGATTTGTTTTATATTTGGATATAGTTGCTTATAATGGTTCAGTTTGCAGAATGAAGCCATTCGTTGATGCAGTAGAGTATTTCTGATTTCTCCAAATTCTGTTGTCATCTTCTGTATTTTAAAAACAAAGTGTATTCAACAATCGGCTGGGCAATATTATGTGTACTTAAACTTGTACGTCCTGTAACAATTTCCGGACATGCTGTTTTCATGATGCCATTTCTGTAATGCTTCCTACTTTTCCTGCCATGTTTATACTTGCTATTTAGTTTTTAATTCCTTTAATCCTTCAAACTTTATCCCCAATATGTGGAAATATCATCTCAGACTTCACAGCTTAATTTTTCATGCAAGTGTTGAATTGCCATCTCTGTTGACTACCATTTCTTAATGGTTATGCCACTTCTTCCCAGCTACCCAGTCAGGAGCTATTCACCGTGTTACATTTTCCATGCTGTATGACCCTATGACATGAATGTAAACAGACCCTTCACTCCAACTAGTCCATGTCGACCATAATTCCACACTAAACTAGTCCCACTTGCCTGCGTTTGGCCTTATTCTATCAAACCTTTCCTATTCACGTACTTATCCAAATGTCTTTTAAATTTTGTAACTGTACCAGCATCCACCACTTCCTCTGGCAGTTCATTGCATGCACGAACCACTCTGTGTAAAATGTTGCCCCTCATATCCTTTTTTAAAACTTCTTCCTCACCTTAAAAATATGCCCCTAGTTTCGAACTCCCCCAACATAGGGAACAAAATCTTGTTATCTATACTCCTCATGATTTTATAAATTTCAATAATGTCACCCCTCAACCTCCTCCACTCCAGTGAAAAAAGTCCCAGTTTATTTTGTTTATAACTCGAACCTGGCAACATCCTGGAAAATTTTTTCTGAACCTTCTCCAATTTAATAATATTTATAGCAGGGTGACCAGAACTATACACAGTACTCTGGAAGAAGCCTTACCAACATCCTGTACAACTTCAACATGACATCACAACTCCTACTCAAAGTTCTGAGCAATGAAGGCACATGTGCAAAAAGCCTTCTTAACCACCCTGTCTACCTGTGGGGCAAATTTCAAACAATTATGTACCTGAACCCCTACATCTCTCTGTTCTACAGCGCTACCGTTCACCCTACCATTAATCGTACAAGTTCTGCCCTTGTTTGTTTTGTGGAAGTGCAATACCTCACATTTTTTCCAAATTAAACTCCATCTGCCATTTGTTAGTCCATTGACCCAATTGATCACGATCTCCTAGTAATCTTCACTGTCCACTATACCACTGATTTTGGTCCTTTTTTCAGTCTATGGCTAAATATATTCTCTATTTTTAAAGTGTTACAGGAGGTGTTTAAATAACTGGAAGCTGTTTGATGACAATGGTATGAGGATGTGCCTTTCCATGTAATTAGAGCAAGTAATATTTGAGCCAAGCAAGTGCCAGGCAATGATGATTTCCAATGACCGATTCTAACCATTGCTTCTTGACATTCAATGGAGTTAGCATTTCTGACTCCCACACTATCAACATTAATTGGGGGTGGGGATGGGCAAAGTGGGCAGGAGTGGAGTGCACAGGAGAGATGCTTTACCGTTGAACAGAAACTCATTTGGACAAGCCATGTATGTACTTTGGCTACAAGAGCAGATCTGACCTCCTGATCCCCCAAAGTCTACCCATGTCTATGAGATGCATGTCAGGAGTATGGTGGAATACTTTCCACTTGAAACCATCCAGGACAAACCAGCTCACTTGGTTGACCCCACATCCACAAACATTCACCCTCTACACTGATGCTAAGTAGCAACTTAGCTTCTTAGATGGTGCCTTTCAAGCTTACAACCACGTAATGACAATGGCAGCAGGTACATGGGACACCACCACCTGCAAGTTCCTCTCCAAGCTACTGCCCATCCTGACTTGGAAATATGAGTTGTTCTTCTGTTGCTAGGTCTAAATCCACAAATTTCTTCCCTAACACTTTGTAAATATATGCGCCAAATGGGCTGCAGCGGTTCGAGAAAGCATCTCACCACCAATATCTCAAGGCAAACTTGGGATGTGTAAGAAATATTGGCCTAGCCAACATTACCTACATCCCTTAAATGAATAAAAAAAATCCCAAAAATGTAGGAACTTTAAATAATGGTCTGGTTCAAAATGCTGGGGATTGCTCCAATTGTAATACGTATGAAGCAGGATCGACTTTAAATGATACAATTTTCCAAATTCTGATATCCCTCATTGGTGCTGCCCCACAAAAAGTAACAATAATTTAATGTGGCTTCTTGTGGAATTTTCTTTGTTGCTTCTCTGTGCATTTACATACCTACACACTGCTTCTCGCACTTTCAATACTACCTGCACCATGACCAATCCCTGTCGCTGTGTTTTTTCGCAGGACCACTCTACATTCTGCATTATTATTCTTATCTACTGTGAAGATTCCACATCCCAAGCTCTGAAGCAGGTCCCCAAGTTCACCTTGGCATCCTTTCCCAGTTATGTAACAGTTTTTGAAAATTTTCCAATTTCATAGTCTTCCACTTTGGACACTCCGTTCCAGAAGGCAGTAATTTCTTCCCTCTGCCATGCTTCCATGTCAAGGAACTAATAATTTGAATCTTTTTGTACAGGAACTGGATGGAGATAAAATACTAATCATATGAAACAGCAGGCAACATCATGGTTGGAAATTATTCTGATAGTGGTTAGATTGTATTTAACCTGAAAAGGGCATACTCGATCTGTATTCAACCTAAATCATTTGGTTTAGGCAGCCTAGTGAGACGAGTGTGTCAGGCACCAAGTGGAGGGCATCAGTGGAGCAGATCAGATGTGATTTGGTGTTAAGATCTTCATAGCCTGATCTGTAATTAGTTTACGTATTTTAAGAATGCAAAAAAGAAATTGTCTTTGCAGACTTAGAGCCAGATGCTGTAGACTTCAGTAGCAGAATATTGTCTTGTGCTGATATTGTATCATTTTCCTGTGTCGCTCAAAACGTGGACTCATTTCTTCATTGTTGCTAGTGGGATATTATGGAGCATGCAGTAGTATTATAAGATGCAACTTTGTATGTTATCTGGAGGTACTGAGACCTAGATTTAAAGGATAGTTCCAAATGGAAAAGCTACAAAACGGTAACTGGCGTTTTGAAGATTGTTTTAAGTAGTTGTTGAGGCCAAGGTCAGTTGTGACACCTGAGAGGGAACTAGGTTCAAAGTTTGAAGAAAAATGTTCAAGAATACAAGAACAGGGTAATAAAATAGGTGTTACTCCTATTTTTAAAAGGGAAAAGGAAGTAAAGAAAAATAAAGAAGACATTAAAAATTAAATTCGCTTCCCTCTGTACGTAAAATAGGGATATAGTTAAACTATCACTGGCATTGTGCTATTCTTGGAACATAAAAGAAAATATAAGAAATAAACATTTAATATTTCATTTGTTTGTGTTTGTTCTAATCTAAACCACTTTCTTTCAGTTTTTGCAAGATACACTTGATGCACTTTTTAACATCATGATGGAGAATTCTGACAGTGACACTTTTGACACCTTAGTATTTGATTCTTTGGTAAGCTTCATTTTTCAAGCTATTATTATTTCCTTTCGATTTAAATCCTGTTAAACAAGTCATAATTTCTGGTTTATGAATTGACTCCTGTTTTAAACGTGAATCTTTGAAAAGTATTCTTAGAAGTGATAAAGGTATACTTGACTACAAATCCAGTAGCGTTGGCCATTCTTCTTTTTCTTTTGTAGATTAGTTAATGCCAATGTTATAGATGATGTGTTGAAAATGTTCTGACTTACAACTATTAGCACAGCACTAACTAGATTATGTTTTTATTATTTCCTAAACTGCTCTTTTAAATATTTTTTTTTAATGGAATCTATTTCGTGCCCACTTCATTGGTACTTTTGATGATACAGTGAACAGTTTAACTTTAATTCTCCTGCTTGTACTTATCATGAGTAAGTGGTGCAATGATGTTGGGTACATCGCAGAAGATTTAAAGATGACATGTCTCTTTTGAATCACTTTACAAATTTTTGTTTGAGGTGTTTTCAGAATTGATTTACATCAGAGATTTCTGTGTGGCATTTTCACTTTTATTATTTATGTAGTAAACTTTGTTATAACCTTGTTCTAAAATGATCTGGATTATTCAGTTGAAAGAAATATTTCACGTTTGTCTAATAGCTTGCCTTAAATCCATTTTTGAACAATACACATAGATATTGCCAGAAGTGAAGACAAATCTGTGAAGCAGTTGTGCTGATGCTATGGAATTACAGCACTGAAATAGGCCATTAAACCTTTTATGTCTGTGCTGGCTCCACAACAGATGTAGAGCCACTCCACTGACTTCTCCCATTAGCTTTGCATTTTCTACCTGATGCATTTTTGGAAATTGAGCACATTGTACATTAGACAATAGGATCTTCCTTCAGATAACAAAGTTAAGGCTGTTTCTGCTAAAAAAGCATTCACTGTGGGGGGAAAGAAATAGAATTTTGATAAATCAATCCTATTTTTTATGGTTGATTCCTGGTTAACCATTTACAATTAGTTGCTTTCTAATTATCTCGGAAATTTCCCTAAATCTTCACTTCGTTACCTGTTATTTTACTTTGATGAAGAAAATGCTGAAATTGGAAAAACAAGGAGGTGACATGAGGGTACTATTAGGGATTTAGGGAGTAGGAATGACTTGGAGTATAAGCAGAAAATAATAAAAGGGAAGCTCAGGTTGTGTGTGCTGAGGGGGTTGGGGAGTTTTTTTAAAAAAAAACTTTGCAGCTTTTGTGCCCTGAACTAATATCTCCGTTATGTGGCTGAGTGTCGCAATATTGTTTAGTAGACTCATGCAAAATGTCCCAAGCAACTTTACTATTTAAAAATGCTATATAAGCTTTAATGCAAGTTTTTTTTTTGTTTGTTTTTTTTTTGTTTTACAAAGAGCAGAGTCATGCCCATCTTTTGGAGAAAAATAATGTCAAATGTAGCAAAATTATTTTAAGATCAATTATTTGGAGTGTATTTTTATTGTTTTATTTTTACAATCTAATTTGCCATCTATAACACACTAAGCAATAAGATACAGACTTAAGTTATAGTCTCAATGAATGCTGTTTGTTTCAACCCTTTTTGCAAAATACAGGTATTTATTATTGGACTTATTGCTGATAGGAAATTCCAGCATTTCAACCCTGTACTTGAAACCTATATCAAAAAGCACTTTAGCGCAACCTTGGCTTACACGTAAGTGTTTCAAGTGATCTCTGCTTTAAATTCTGCATGCATATTCATGCCTTCTGATTAGTTGGCTTTTTGTGACGAGAGCTAGTGTTTTTACTGTTATGATGTTATTACTATACAAGTCAGCTCGCAGACTGAAATCTGGCTTGATAGGTCATATTTTCTTTTGTTTTTCTTTAAAAAGAATGAATATTAAATAGAACTAACCAACATATTTATTTATAACACAAACTTAAAAATGTTGGAATGCAGGGTGAACTATAATCTTACTAATCCCAAAAACCATTTACAGACAGATTCTGAAATGGCCTGTATAGTACCCAAAGCACCCCTTACATAACAGTCATACCAGAGTATCCAAATCTATATCATATCAATAGTTTTCATTTGACTTCAACTCCTAGTATGGAAAATCCGAGAGCTTATTCTTGAAGTTATCATACACTTGAGCTTAAATGTTCTCAGCTTCAAATAGCCTCTTCCATGTTTTGTCCAAATACTTGTGATCTGGGGCTATCACTAACTCTTCATTCTAAGGTAACTTAATGTAAATAAATCTAACTAGCTTCTCCCTTTCTCAGGAACAACTTTACGTATGATAAAACTTATTCAGAAATGTTTAAAACTAAAACTAAAACTGAAAATGTTTCCCTTCTCATTAAGTTATGGTTGTTTCCTAAGCTTAAAGAAAACAAGTCCAAAGATTTCTAACAGAATCCTTGAGGTGCAATTGTTTGCCTTTCTAGGTGGCAAACCGTCCTATGAAAAGTAAGAACCCATAGTTCTGAAAACAGAACCGGTTAAAATGATTACAAAAATCAGCATGGCTACACTCTCACGTTACTGTCGAAGCCTTCTCCGAAACATAAAAGAACATGGCTTTTCACTAAACACCTGGAATGTGCAGAGATAAAGTTAAGGCATTGAATGGACCAAACAAGTCTGTAAATAACTCTTCAACTCAACGTTTGAAGTACCACCTGCCACGTAATCTACAGATTACACGTTGGCATTATCAACTATTTTAGCACCCATTGAACAGGGTAGATGCAAGTAATTTTCAATCCCAAATGGATGCCTGGAGAAGAGGAAGTATTAAAATGAACATATTATTCCAAAAATATGTTGTTTGTGGAGCTTTGTAGAGGTTACTGTGACCAAACAACTCAACAAATTGAAAAGAGGACCAGGAAATCGGGTTAACAATTGTTTATATTGTGTGTATGTAGAACAAGTCGGTTTTATCACCATGAAGTGTAAAACTAACTCTGGTGGGTTACAGCCACCTCCAAGGTTTGAACAAAACATTCCAACATACATATTACACTATCTGTTGTTTTCCTAAAGTTTTTTCACTGACATCGTCTGTATTTTACCCAAGCCCAGCTCTAACTTGCTGATGGTGTAGCTTTTGCACTGTGAGCCTACCTTTGCATTTCTGTGATTCTATTTTCTTTACAATATAACTGAAAATTTAACACTTAACTAACTGAAATTGATTCATCCCCTTCAGTTACTTTTTTTTCACTTGTTCTGTGCTCTTTATCCAACAGCGTTGTATTGGCCCTTAGCTGCACAGGGAGTAAAGCATTTTTGCTGGAGTCATGACTTTAACTTAAGTTGCTGTTCTTTGTTTCTTGCTATCCTTTATTCTTGAGCTGATTCTGAATCTGCACATATTCAAACAATTCCCTTTTATATGTGTTCCTTTAGTAGTTAGATTTTCACTGGAAATCCTGCTGCCATATCTTTACTCTTTCATTTTGCACCCTTTTACCATGTGACCTCTTCACTTACGAGAATAAGAGAAGCAATGTTTTGTGATGCCAGTGCTTTCACATTCTTCTCAATGTCATGTGTAATTTTGGCTTGGATGTTTATGCTCCTTTCTTTATCTGGAGACTCTATTGAGATGGGTATCCATTTGTCTGACACTTTATTTTGATCAACAAAGTAGTTCACGCTTCTAACTAAAAACCGAAAGAACTGCGGATACTGTAAATCGGAAATAAAAACAGAAGTTGCTGGAAAAGCTCCGTTCTGAGGAATGAGAACTCGATTTGAAATGTTAACTGTGATGTCTTTCCACTGATGCTGCCAGACCTGTTGAGCTTTTCCTGCAATTTCTGTTTTTGGTTCACAAACTTCTGTTTGGTGATATTGCTATTAAGAATAATACCCTCAAAGAGCATAGCTTCCTTTCTTCTATGTCAGTAATACTATTTGCACATTAGAACGGCCTAGCTTGCTAACAAATCCTAATAAGGAAATGCTATTCTGGATGGTATAAGATCTGGTATAATTAAAACAGTCTAGAATGTCATGTTAAAGATTACTGGAGTGTAGTGTGAATTGGGATTTTCTTCTTTTTATGGGACAAATTCACCATTCTTACCATTCTATTGAAAGTATGTTGTGTTATAAGCAGAAAGTAATGGGCTTCTACAATGGAGTATTTGTGGAAATTAAGATATTTACAAAAAAAACCTCTGATGACCATAATCCTTTTATTGCTAGTCTCTCGGCTTATTCTTGATGGAATGGAGCAGTTAGGATGTTAAAATTCTCTCATTCCTGCTAGATGTTAGGAGACTAACAGAAATGAATTCAGAAAGTTTCAAAACAGGCAGGTCTATAGTCCAAGTCTTCCCATATTTTTGTTTAACTTTCAGTGCCTCACTTAGAGTACAAATTGATGCCTGGAGAAATTAACAGGCAATAGTTTTGCAGTACATCTATGATCCCATGCAGCTGATGAAATGTAAACTTGATTTATAAACATGGAATTGAAAGCTGATCTCAAAAATAATGACCACAACTATGGATTGTCTTAAAAATAATTATCGGATTCACTCGTCCTTTCAGGAAGCAAATCTGCCATCTTTATTTTGTCCAGCCTATGTGTTACTCTCAGGTGAAAAGTAAAGTAGTTAACTCTTAATTGCTATCTGGAATGGCTGAGAAGTCATTCAGTTAAGTGCAAATGTTGATGCACAACAAATGTTGCGCTGGTGGCATCTATGACCCATCTTTTAAAAAATGCATTGCATTTACTACATTGAAATGTAGTCATTTGGTTTTGTAGAAATGTTTGGTGGGAACAGTCTGTCATCAGTCTTTTTGAAGAAAATGAATTGTTTGGTTTAATTCTCTCAAGAAACGGGACATGTGTAAATGATGCATTGAACTAAGTCTTATTTTTAATCAGGAAACTTACCACAGTACTGAAAAACTATGTGGACAATTCAGAGAAACCTAATGTGACAGATCAACTTTATAAAGCGATGAAATCCTTAGAATATGTCTTCAAATTCATTGTTCGTTCCCGAATACTCTTTAATCAGTAAGTATTACTTCTTAAATGATTTTATTCCTAATGCACATGTGAATCCATTGAAAATGTATCATATATTTTAAGGTGCTGACTAGTTAGATTTTATGAATTGATAAACAGAATCATTGGAGAGCAGTTAATTTATGCTATATCGAAACAGCAGCAAGGATCTGTACTGGGTCCTTTTCTGTTTGTGGTTTTTGTAAATGATTTGGATGACGGAGTGGAAGGGTGGATTAGTAAGTTCGCAGACAATAGGAAGGTGGGTCGAGTTGTGGATAGTGTGGAGGGCTGTTCTAGGTTACAAAGGGACATTGATAGGATGCAGAGCTGGGCTGAGAAGTGGCAGATGGAGTTTAACCCTGAAAAGTGTGAGGTGATTCATTTTGGTAGGACAAACTTGAAAGCAGAATACAGGGTTAACGGAAAGATTCTTGGCAGTGTGGAGGAGCAGAGGGATCTTGGGGTTCATGTTCACAGTTCCCTGAAAACTGCCACCCAGGTGGATAGAGTTGTTAAGAAGGCGTATGGTGTGTTAGCTTTCATTAATACAGGGATTGAGTTCAAGAGCCGTGAAGTTATGCTCCAGCTATACGAAAGCCTGGTTCGGCCACATCTGGAGTATTGTGTCCAGTTCTGGTCGCCTCTTTACAGGAAAGATGTGGAAGCGTTGGAAAAGGTGCAGAGGAGATTTACCAGGATGTTTTCGGAATGGAGGGAAGGTCTTATGAGGAAAGGTCTTATGAGGAAAGGTTGAGAGAACTCAGGCTTTTCTCTTTAGAACGACGAAGGATGAGAGGTGACTTGATAGAGGTGTACAAAATGATCAGAGGTATAGATAGAGTGGACAGCCAGAGACTTTTTCCTAGGGTGGAGGTAGCTATTATGAAGGGGCGTAGTTTTAAAGTGAGTGGAGGTAGATATAGGGGAGACGTCCGAGGTAGGCTCTTTATTCCGAGTGTGGTCGGGGTGTGGAATGCATTGCCAGAGAGGGTAGTGGAGTCGGCCTCATTAGGGGTATTTAAGCGGCTATGAGATAGGCATATGGATGATAGGGGTCTAGGCCCGAAACGTCAGCCTCTCTGCTCCTATGATGCTGCTTGGCCTGCTGTGTTCATCCAGCCCTGCACCTTGTTGTCTCGGATTCTCCAGCATCTGCAGTTCCTACTATCTCTGATATGGATGATAGTATAAGGTAAGGGTGGAGGTTAGCTAGACCTTAGGATTAGGGTAAAAGTTTGGCACAACATCGTGGGCCGAAGGGCCTGTACTGTGCTGTACTGTTCTGTGTTCTGTGAAAGTCTCTTAAATATGTAATTTTACCTGAGGAAATTCATAATGGCCTCCACATTGTACCGTTATTACATGGCGTAAAAGATCACAGAATTGTGGACATAACGGGTTCACACGTGTTAAATACACCAGCTTGTTTTTCCAGGTATGAGGGCACACATAAAGTTTTTGAGAAGATTTATAGCTTGTGTTGTGGATGAAGTTGTAGACAGCTAACTGAGCTGGTGGGTTTGGTTGCAAACGTTTCGTCTCCCTGCTAGGTGACATCATCAGTGCACGTCCGGTGAAGTGCCAGTGTTCTGTGCTGCTTATTTATATATCTCTCTTTCCTGGGGTGATTGGTATTATGTCCAGTTTTGTTTCTTGGTCGTTTGTACACAGGGTCTAATTTAATGTGTTTGTTGGAGTTCTGATTGGAATACCAGGTCTCCAGGAATTCCCTGGCATGTCTCTGTTTGGGACAGAGGGACAAGAATTCGACGGGGATAACACATCGATAATTGCACAAGCCAAACAGAGACAGGCTGGTACGATTACAACATCTAAAAGGCATTTGGATGCGTACATGAACAGGAAGGGTTTAGAAGGATATGGGCCAAATGCTGGCAAATGGGTCTACATTACTTTAGGATATCTGGTTGGCGTGGACGAATTGGACCGAGGGATGTGTTTCCGTGCTGTCCAGCTCTATGACTCTATGATCAAAGCACAAGAAGCTAATTACATGTTAATCTCTTTGTTTTCAAATGTTGATGAGTTACAATGAGTTTTCTTATGGAAAGACAGCATTTTGTTTGCTGCTGTTCTGATTTTTAACTTTTTTTAATTGAACCTGTTTCTGTAATCAACTTCTTCAGAGGTATTATTACACACCTCTGCTGCAGGTGGGACTTGAGCCCAGGCTGCCTTGCCCAAGGGTAGGGATGCTACCACTGTGCCACAAAAGCCCTTGTTGCTGTTTCGATATAGCATAAATTAATTGCTGTCCAATGAATCTGGTTACCAATGTTCTGTATCACTGTTTGAATCAAGATGCCAATTCTCTTTTTCCCATTCCAATTGAGATATGTGTTGATTCCTCTGAGATTGGAACTGTCACTGCTTTTGTTTTAATTTAAACGTAATATTATCCATTACTTTCAATTTTCCTCATATCACTACTGTACTATTGTCACCTGCATCTGTAATAGATAAAGCATATATAAGTGCTTCTGCAAGTATTTCAACATACACGTTCTAATTGAACATTTATTCTAATTAACTTTTGAATATATTGGAGGAATTCCAGATACAGCAACAGTACTATTTTCTGTACACAAATGTGTAAACTGATGCTGCCACAGCATTACCTAAACTGCATATCCAAAATGTGATTAATAAGATTATCGGTTACATAATTTATCTCCTGACGAAGGATTCAATTTAAATATAAACTCCCTGGATTATCCTTCCTATGATTCACATATTTTCATGGGATTTGCCTGCTGCTTGCTTCCACTGACCGTGTATTTGCACAATTCATCGATGATGAAAGCGCAAGCAGAATGCAGTTAATAAAGCACATAGATTCGTAGAGTCCCTACGGTTTGGAAACAGGCCATTTGGCCCTAGAAGTCCATACTGTCCCTCTGAAGAGCATCCCACCCAGACACATTCCCCATGTCTAACCCACCTAGCCTAAACATTCCTGAACACTATGGGCAATTTAGCATGGCCAATCCACCTACCCTGCACACCTTTGGCCTGTGGGAGGAAACTGGAGCACCCAGAGGAAACCCACGCAGACACAGGGTGAATGTGCAAACTCCCACACAGTCAGTTGCCTGAGGGTGGAATCGAACCCAGGTCCCTGGTGCTGTAAGGCAGCAGTGCTAACCACTGAGCCACCGTGAAGCCTGGGTTTTATAAAAACGACAAAATATTATACAATAGTAAGGACATTATGATGTTCCTGGATATAAAGGAATCATGTATGGTGCAGATACAATTTGAGAATGGTTCTGAGATTTGACTAACTTAAGCTATGCAGCTACATTGTAGGAACTGAGGCTGTTGTCCTTGGAGATGATTAAGAAGAATTTTTTTTGCAGTGTTCAGCAACATTGGGGATAGATAGGAGAAAACATTTCTTTTTCAAGAACCAGAGGGTACCAATCTAAGGAACAAATATTTTTAATTTGGAAAGTATTGCCCGATCATGTAGAGGCAGATTCAGTTGAGGCAACATAAAGAGAATTGTATGATTGGGAGGGTGGGGTGTTGTGGAAGAACTTGGTGTCCATATGGGCCAAATGTCTTCCTTTTATGCTGTTTCAGTGATAGTAGGAACTGCAGATGCTGGAGAATCTGAGATAACAAGGTGTAAAGCTGGATGAACACAGCAGGTCATGCAGCATCGGAGGAGCAGGAAGGCTGACGTTTCGGGCCTAGACCCTTCTTCAGAAAAAGGGTCTGAAG
>NC_063351.1:24367488-24407940 GCF_021869965.1 Rhincodon typus | reverse complement strand
TTACCAAGCATGGTAATGAAACGTCTGCAAAACAACAAACCGGCTCGGCGAGCCAACCAACCTCAACGCCCACAACCCGAGCTACAGATCTATTCCAAAACCTTAGAAAAATTATTTTAGTCAGCAAACTGGGAATAAGGAACACTGATAATCTTTCCCATAATCTTTGTCATCAAGAGATAAATAAAGTTTGACCACGTGGATGGACTTTAGAAGCTAGAATACCATAAACTTTTAAAAGCATGTGATTTTAAATATCAATTTTTTTTTAATCACAGTGGAAGAATTTGTCATCCTGCATTTATAAAATGCTACTTTATCTCCCAGGGAAGTTGTTCAGTAATTGAATTCATAAGCTGTTTAGGATAAAAAAAAGCTCAATGTCATTCAACAAAATGTAGCTTTTCAATGGTTTACACGACAACATTAATAATTCAAAAAATTGGAAGTTCGCATTAGATCAAGTGATTTCTAAGATTTCCACTTGCAGAGACTTAACATCTTGTGAAGAAGGAGGAAATAATGAACAGTAGCTTCTGTGTTCCCATGTTTAACTGCATCTGTGTGGGCAGTAGCAGATACTGTCACTTTCACAGCTGTGAAGGAAATGAAGAGCGACAGTTTCACCATCATTACATCCATAAAACCTCACTGTTTTTAAATTCTTCTAGACAATTTGTACTTAGGAACAATGTTCTTCAATAAGCAATATGTTAGATGCAAGGAAGCTTAAGGAACACCGGCATTTGAGTCCTAAAAAATTACTCAACTCGGCCCTCTATTTTTGTGTTCTCTGTAGCTTTTTAATTGCTCTGGTTTGCTTGATACTAGCAATGAGATTCTGCCAATTTATTCCTGGGACGATGGGACTGTCCTATGAGAGAGATTGGGCAAACTGGCCCTGTATTCTCTGGAGTTTTGAAGAATGAGAAATGCTCTCATTGAAGCCTACAAAATATTAAAAGGGATAGTCAACGTAGTTGAAAGTAAGATGTTTCTCCTGTTTGCTTGGCTGGAACTAGTGATCACAATTTAAAAGAAAGAGGGATGCCATTTAAGACTGAGATGAGCAATTTTTTTTTAACTCTAAGGATTTGTGAATCTTTGGAAATCTCTACCCCAATGGGTTATGGAAGTTTATTCTCAGAGTGTATTTAAAGTAGAGATTGATTTCAGATTACTAATGGTGGAAAGGATTATGGGGATAGTGTGGGTAAAATGGATTGAAGTGTTCGATCAGTCACAATTGTATTAAGTGGCTCTGAGCCAAATGGACTACATTCCTATGAAAAAACCAAAGAACTGCAGATGCTGGAAATCAGAAACAAAAACTTAGCAGATTTGGCAGCGTCTGTGGAGTGAAAGCAGAGTTAACATTTCGGGTTTTGGACCCTTCTAAAGAATGGATTGTAGCTAGGAAAAGTTAGTGTATGTATGCTGATGATGGGGTAGGGGGAGGAGGAAGGAGGAAACGATAGGTGGACATGAAGCCCGGAGAAAGAGAGAAACAACAGATAAAGAAATGAGTAAAGGTCAGTTTGGGGGCATGAATAGCTGCTAATTGGGACCATGAGTAGCTGATAATGGGATGGTTGTGGTAGAAACCCATGTGATGACAAGACCCGATGTGTGGGGTTTAGGGTAAGGACATAGGAGAAGGTGCTCACGTCCAAAAATTTATTGAATTTGATATTGAGCCCTGAAGGCTGCAGAATCCCCAACAGGAAAATGAGATGCTGTTTTTCCAGCGAGCAGTGAGCCTCACTGGAGCACTGCACAAACCTGAGACTGAGATATTAGCCAGGAAACAGTGGTGTGTTGAAGCCCAGTCAGCAGGAAGCTCAGCCATTTTTGTGGACAGAATGTAGATATTCTGCAAAGCTATCACCCAGTCTGCGTTTTATCTCCCCATATAGAGTAGACCATGTTGTGAACAGCGGATACAGCAGATTAGATTGAGTGAAGTACGGGTAAATCATTGCTTCACCTGGCTGGTGTTTTTGGGGCCTTGGGTAGTGAGAAGGGATGAAGAAAACGGACACTTTGTTACCCATTTGTGATTACATAGGAAGGTACCATAGGAATGTGGGGAGGGTGAGTGGGTCAGGTCCCTGCGGAAGGCTGACAAGGGAGGGGAGGAGAATCTGTGTCTGGAGTTGATGGAAATGGTGGCTGATGAACCTTTGGATGTGGCTGCTGGTGGGATGATAGATGAGGGCAAGGGGGATCCTTATTGCTGTTATGGGAGGGAGGAGAAGTGGTGAGGACTGAAGGATGGGAATCCTCGATTGAGGAAGAAAGTGGACATTTCAGAGCATCCTTTGGAGAAGCTGCCATCATTGTCATAGATAGGAGGCTGACACATTTGCAACCATCTTCAGCCAGAAGAACCAAGTGACAATCCATTTAGCCTCCTTGGGCATAGATGCCAGCCTTCAACCAATTTGATCCACTCCCTGTGATATCAAGAAAAAGCTGATGGTACTGGGTGCTGCAAAGATTATGAACTGTGACAACGTAATACTGAAGCCTTCTGCTCCAGAACTTGCTGCACCCCTGAGCAACTGTGTATTGTAATCTACAGCATTGTGGAAAACAGCCCAGGTACGTGCAGTACCCTAAAGGCAGGGAAAATCTAACCAGGTTAGTTTCCACATTATCAACATGAAAGGTGTCATCAAGAGTACTACCAAATCGCAGTTCTTTAATAATAACATGCTCACTGATGCTCAGTTTGGGTTCCAATAGACTCATCCAGTACCTAACCTCTTACAGCTTTGCTGCAAACATGGACAGAAGAACTAAACTTGGCAGGGGTGGGGAGTGAGGATGACTGTTCTTGATGTCACGGCAACATTTGACCAAGTGTGGCATTAAGGAATGCAAAGAAGTCATGAGCGTAATTATTCATTGGTCAGAGTCCTACCTGGCGAAAGGGAAGATGGTTGTGGTTGTCAGAGGTTCATCATCTCAGCCGCAGGACATTATTGCAAGATTTTCTCAGGCTTGTATTATATGCCTTCATCAAAAGCCTTCCCTTTATCCATAAGATCTGAAGTATGGATGTTCACTTACGAATGGTTAAAACCCACCTCTGTCTCCTCTGTAAGTTTAAGAAATAATATTTGCACCACACATGGTAACAACGATATCCAACAGGAGAGTCCAACCAATCGCCCTTTGATATTCAATGGTAATAGCATTGCTGAATACTCCAATATCAATCAGTGCTGATTTAGCTTTGACCATAAATAAAACTGGACCTGCTAAATATATATACTTTGGCTTCAATTTGCAGGGCAGAAGCTCAGCATTTTATGATAAGTAACTCCCCAAAGCCTTTCCAGTGTTTACAAGTCACAGTTGGAAACCTTCCAGTTTCCTGGATGAGTGCTGCTGTAGCAACACTTGAGAAGCTCGACACCATCCGTGACAAAGCAGATACCATGAGGTTTCTACCCCATCATTTACTGATTCAATCTTCAGTCCCTCCACCATTGATTCACAGTGGCAGCAGTATGTATCGCCTACAAGATGCATGACAAAAAACTCAGCAAGTCTCCTAAGACCTCTACCACCTTGAAAGACAAAGACAGCAGCAACATTGTGTATCACCACCTGCAAATTCCTCTGTACGCCACGCACCATCCTGACATGGAGCTATGTCACTGATCCTTCTCTATTGCTGGGGCAAAAATCTTGAAACAGATTTCCTAATAGCACAGTGTACCTACACCAAATGGACGGCAGGCATTTCAAGAATGCAGATTGCCACTGTCTTCTCGAGAGCAATTGCTTACGTGTAATAAATGATGGTCCACCCAGTGACTTTCATGTCAACATACAGATAAACACAGTTATGTTCAGTGTTTCAGATATTTGGCTCAATACTGTATCAACGCTTTATTATCAGTGGGCAATCCTTTTTCTTAGATTTAATGTTTTGAGGGCTGATTTTTTTTTTAAACTGTCAATAATGTGTTTGCTCTGAAATAACATTGAGATCACATGACTGGAATTTTTCAGAAATGCTTTTTAAAAAAAAGCTTGAATGTTTAAATTGCCATGTCAAAATAAAAGCCATCCCCAAAAATGGGCTTGAGGGCTGTCAATTTCTATTCCAAGCTGAGCATATCTTATCTATGATATTTATAGGGAGCAGCTTTGAAGTACCTGCCAACAATTGTCAATGATGTGAAATTGGTATTTGATCCCAAGGAACTTAGGTAAGAACTGAGTTGCCTTAACGCGTTTCTGATTACTTAAGTATGCTTCTGCATTGAATGCAAAACAGTATCTGATTGTTTGGAACTATAAATTATGTTTCTGAGTTTACCCACTCAGAGTCCATTAGTGAACCAGTTTGCAATTTGACGATTCGTTTGTGCCGTGCAGTTCCTGCACCTAGCTGGTCCAGATTTTGAATTACCCAGTCTGCCACTTTTGTCAAAACATGATTGCACTCCTTTACTGCACTTATTGCAGCAGGGCATCCAAGGTGCCGTCCTAAAATAAATATTTTCTGCTGCTCGTTGACCTTACCAGAAAAATTAAGTTCTTTTGTAACCTGGTAAACTCTTCAGAGTTGTTGCCCCACTTGTTTTCCTGTCATGAAGCTTTTCAAGTTGCTGACCTAGCTTCCTGGGCATAGTAATAGGGAGTCATTGTCTTATTAGATTTGGACTAAGGTGGGTGAATAGCAGATTTTGCTGGCATTGCAAATTGGGGTTGTGTCTTTTTCTGATATTGATTCTTTTAATATCAAGATAAATGGTCTTTTCAATGGTCAAACTGTCTGACTGATGTGGCATGACAGTTGGATCTGTAATGCTGCCTGAGGGTGTACTATGGAAGATGGTTGGTCTCCTGACCATGTACTGTGTTGCTAAAGACTTTCAATGGCTTGTATGGCTGACTATCTTGAGAAACGAATTTGCAAAATGCCCTGTATGTAGTATGAGGGTATAATATAAGAGTCCCGTGTGTCAGATAGTAGCAATAGTCATGTGATAAAGGCATAATGTATTGAACAATATGAGGGACGGATGAAATGATGAGTGGGAAATGTCATGTGGAAATGCATTCATTGACATTGGCCATCTCAAACTAGTTAGATTTTTTGTGGTCTTCTGTTAGGTTTTCTACACCATGAATTCATCTCCCTAGTCATCCCCTCCCTAGTCACTTATTTCTGAGGACTTCCTGATCCTCCTACCTCTCCTTTCCTGTCTGTCTCTCTTCCCCCTACCCTATCCCATCCCTGCTTTTCCCCACTGTGTTTTACAGCAGTTATAATTCGATGCAATTACCTTCTAAGAAGTCTGCTCTTATGAAGAGAAACTGGCCATGCTCCATATTGTTTTGCACCTTGCCGAATGCAGGGGCAACCAGCTGGATGGTAGATTCTTCACTATGTATGTACTGGCACGTAAATGAGGGCATCAAATTTGTTGTTTCCTGCCTCCAACCGAACTAAGATGGGCAGCTCATTAAATAACAACTTATGTAAAAATAATGTAGATCAATTTTGAACCTATAGTTCTCTTGTAACGTGTATTTTCAATATTGCCCATTCTACTAATCCTCAAAAATTTTATGATCCATCTACAGAAGATGATCTATTTGCAAATAAACCTGAATGGAATTTATCTTTTTTGTGAGATGTTATTCTGGTACTTGTTAGCTGAGACAGTAATTGCTAATGTTTAAAATGGAGAAGAAAATGATTGTCAAGCTATGAAGAGTTTGTAAAGAATTGCATATTTTTAAAATCGTTTCTTTGAAAGTTAAACTCTTAACAGTGTGCTTTGTGTTTCGGTATCCATGCATAGACTTCAAAAATCCAGATTAAAAAGACTGATGCGTCCTTAAATGTTTTAACTATCAAAATATTATATATATTTTTCAAATATTTTAGTTTTAAATATTGAGTTATAAGAACTATAAACCAGTAATACCATATCACAAAACGATATCGTACTTTTCACTGCACAATGAGGTAGTGTTGGAATTTACTTATAAGTTACACGATTGTTCTGATAGTCGTATGGTGAACCTCAAGATAATCTCTATATATAAAGAATTCTTTGATCGTATGCTTAAGGCCTTAATTTGATCATAATTTAATTGTGACTTGTCTGCCTTTTTGTACAGTAAACTATTTACAGACTTTATCCACAAAGTTCCATCAGGCAGACTTGTGCTTCAGAAACTGTACTGTTTGATAGAAATAGTGCACAGTGACCTCTTCACACAGCATGGTGAGTAAGATTTTCCAGTAATTAAAATGACATTTTTATCGTGCTAAGGCATCTTTCAAGTTTTGAGCTATATTGGTACTATGTTGATTTGAAGCAAATGAGGGTTTGAACCAATTAAATTAACTTTTAAGAGTAGGAATATTTGGCATCATGGTTTTCTCCTTTTTTTGTCGAAGGAAGCTGAAGGAAAATGTGTGTGCTTGTAAACAGCTTAAAATCCCATTGCTGTTTTTCTTTTTAAAAAGTCAAGAAACTCCAGAGCTGAAGCGTGCATTAACCATGTGCAGCGTGTAAGATCCTGATGGGACTTGACGGTCTAGATGATAAAAAGATGTTTCCCCTTGTGAGGCACAGTTTAAAAATGAAGGATATGCAATTAAGTCAGAGGTGAGGGTAATCTTTTCCCTTCAAGTGATCTGAGTCGGTGAAACACTGTTCCCCAGAATGAAGTAGAGACCAGGTCATTGAATACTTTTAAGGCATTGGTAGGTTAATTTTTGAATAACAAGAGAAAAACGGTCACCAGATATAATACTGAGAGACAGAGTGGACACTAGATAAGACACTGCAAGAAAACGAGAAAATGGACAGTAAATAAAACACAGTGAGAAAGGGAGAGCGCAGGCAATGTATAAAACGTGGCAAGAGAGGGAAAGCATGGGTATCAGATAAAACACCTCATGAGAGAGAGCAGGTGGATGCCAGATAAAACGTGAGCGAGAGAGCGCGCAACGTAGTGGTCACTCTTTGCGCTCCAACGGCCAAAAGAAAGCAACATTTGCAAAGGCTGACGAGAATAACATCAGCAACAAGCAGAGGGCTGATTGATAGGTCTTGTTTCTTACTCCACTACAGCAAAAGGAACTAGCAGTTTGGTGAGTATCTATTAATTGGTTAAGGCCTACTTTATTCTCAAATTTTAATGTAGTATACACATTTGTGGCAAAGTTAACATAATACACAAAAATCAACAAATAATTGAATAATATAACTAATTAATTAAAAAATCATGAAGAATGGAATTATAGGTGCTTTTAATAGCTGCAGTCTGTTGGTGCTCAAGAATATCACTGATCAAGGGCCATCATATCTGTGCTAAGTGTTTAAAGCTTGAGTAGCTTCTGCTCAGGGTTTATGAGCTGAAGGCTAAATTACGGATGCTGTTGTGCATCAGGGTGGAGAGAAGTTACTGAGATTCTTTGTACCAGAAGGCAGTTAGACCTCTTAGAATAGGGTGTTTATGGTCAGAGGCAGGAAGATGTGATTGCAAGTGAGTTAATCGAGGACTCGGAGGACAGGAATATCAGCCTCTTCAGTTGTCCAACAGGTCGAGGTTCTCTGAGCTTGTTTGACTATGGAATGGATGAACTAAATGATCATGGGACCATGGTACAAGAAGCAGTTCCAGCAGGGGGAGCCAATTGGTATTTTGCATCTGTTGGGGTCAGGTTCGTCAAAGAGATTGACACTGTTCACTGCCGGAAAGAGTGAATGTTCTAGCCAGGTGCCAGGCTTCAGGTTACCTGCTGTGGACTGGAGATGAGCTTTCAGTGGTCCTTGCAGGCACCAGTGACATAGTTAGAACCAGGAAAGAAGTTCTACACAGTCAGTGTGAGGACTAGATGCCAAATTAAGAAGCAGAAGCACAGACGTTCTCGTTAATCTCTGAATAATGTCAGGATTATTACCTGAGCCACATGCAGAACAGTGTGTGGGGAAGCAGTCCCTGAGCAATGTGAGAAAAAATGAGTCCTGGGGCAACGTGAGGGGAAGCGAGTCCCAGTGCAGCACAACATACCTTGTTGCAGCTGAGTGCTGGTGAGGAGCGGACTGGAGGCTTGGAGTGCAGCGGCACAGTTGTTGGGCTGGGGCCTGATGTGGTTGATTAGACCACGTGCTGAGCTGCTGCTATTTGAAGCTCTTTACTGGATAGTAATATAAATCCTTTAACTATGTTCTAACTATCTTGGTTCTGACTTCTTTTTTAACACTGTAAATAATGCTACTACTTTTCCTTTTATTCCTCTTTGTATCCAAAATTTGTACCTAGGTACTCATACCTCAGATGGTGCCATTAAAGGCAGCCATTGTAAGAACTTTTCATTGTACTCCTGTACTTCTATGTTGGAGTACACGTGACAATAAAGGATATTCTATTCTATTCTATTCTAAGGCAATTAAGGTTATAAAGAAGAATGCATGGCTAAAAGACTGGTGTGAGAGTGGTTAGTTCCAGTTTGTAGGGCACTAGCAGTACTAGGGAAAATAGAATATGTATCATTAGGATAGTCTACATCTGAACTGGTGTACTGGTGTTTTTGAGAACTACATAATTATGGAAGTAGAACGGGTTTTAAGCTAATAATGAGGGCAAGGAAATTTGGGAATTTGTGGTGAAGCAAAGGCAACAGAGAAAGTCCTTAATGTGGGAAATGATTGTTCCCTTCCTGTCATTGTCTGAGACTTCAAATCTAAGATGAAACTAGAGGTTACAAAATTAATAAAAGAACAAGAGGTATGGCACTGTATTTGAATGCAGGTAGCACTGTAAACAAAACATGAGCTAGTAATACAAATGGAGACAAATAAGTATAATCTGCAGGCCAGTACCGATGTATATTTTCAGGATGCCCTAGATTGGGACTGGAGTATTGAAGAGTATGCAATTTTTAGGAAAGACAGGCAGCTTGGAAAGTGGGGAGGAATGGCTGTATTAGTTAAAGTTGCTATTAACCCAATAGAGGATGACTTAAATTCAGAAAACTCGAATAAAGAAGTAGAATGGAAGAGATAAAAGCAAGAGGTCACTTGTGGGGGCAGTGTACAGGGCCCCTTACAATAACCATATTGTAGGAGAGAGTTTCAAGGCAGAAATAACAAGAGCTTGTGAAAGAGTCTGACAATTACCATGGGAGATTTTACACTATATAAAGACTGGAAAAAAAACAGATGGAGAAAAAGTAGTCTAATTGAGGAATTCACTGAACGTTTTCAGGACAATTTCTTAGACCAGCATGGAACCAGCTGGAGGGAAGGTTACAGTTCTGGTCTTGACCAACAAGATTAGTTACTGAAGGTAACAGCAGGTAGGTAGCAGCAACTATAATACGATTATAGACTTTGAAGAGAGAGAAGTGTTGATCAAAGACTACTGTTTTGTATTTAAATAAGGGCAATTGGGGGGCATGAGACAAAGCTCGCAAAAGTAAGCTGATAGTTCAGATTAAAGGGTGGACCAATAGAGATACAATGGCAAACATTTAAGGAGACATTCCGGAAAACACTGAATCAATGCCTTTCAACAAATAAGAAAATTCTAAGGGATAGGCCTGCCATCTGTGCTAAACTAAAAAAGTCAAAGATAATATCAAACTCAAAAGAAAACAAATGTTGTGCAAAGATAAGTGGCGGGTCAGAAGACTGGGCACAATATAAAAGGAAGGAATAATTAAATCAAGAAAACATTACTAAAAGATTAACTTAAGGTGGAATAAGAGTACAAGAGCAAGTTAGCTAAAAATACAAGATTCTTTAGGCATTTAAAAAGAAAAATTAACAAGTTAAGTATTGGTCCAATAAAGTAAATGAGTCTGGGAAATTAGTAATGGAGAACAAAGAGATGGTAGACAAATTGAACAGATACTTTGCACCAGTCTTCACTAAAGAAGATGCAAGTAACATCCTGGAAGTAGCTGTAAATCAGGAATTGAAAGAAAGAGAGGAACTCAAGAAAATTAAAATTACCAAGGAAGTAGTACTGAGTAAATTGTTAGAACTATGAGTTGAGAAGTCTGTAGATCCTGATGTATTTCATCCTAGTGTCTTAATCAGTCTCATTAGTTACTTTTTTATATAAATCTACAAACTAGGAACGAGAATGGGCTGCTCAGCACTTCAAACCTGCTGCGCTAATGAATAATATAGCTGATCTAGTTTTAACCTCAACTGTAAATTTCTGCATATCCCTGATAATCTTTCATCCCCTTGGTATGCAAGAATCTATTTACCTCTTCCTTAAAATTATTTAAAGTATCTGCATCTGCTGCCTTTTGAAGTACGGAATTCCAAAGACCGATAACCCTCTGAGAGAAAACAATGTTTCCTAATGCCTGTCCTAACGTTTTGATGCATTTGTTTTTATTTTTCAAAAGTCATTAGATTTGGAGAAGATTCCTTTATATTGAAAAACAGTTAATGTAATGCATTAGAAGCTGTCATTAAAGATGTTTATAATAAGGTACTTGAATAAATTCAAGGAAATCAGGCAGTATCAACATGGATTTGTTAAAGACAAAACATGCTCAACAAATTTTTTTGGTGTTCTTTCAAGAAATAATTTGTGTTGTGATATAAAGGCAATCAGTGGATGTGTTGTATTTAGATTTCCAGGGTACATTTGGTAAGCACCACATAAAAAGTTATTGTGGAAAGTAAAACCTGATAGATAACATTTTCTGAAGAAGGGTCTAGGCCCGAAACGTCAGCCTTCGTGCTCCTCTGATGCTGCTTGGCCTGCTGTGTTCATCCAGCTTTACACCTTGTTATCTTAGATAACATTTTTGCATGGATAGAAGATTGGCTGGTTAATAGGAAGCACAGTAGGAATAAGTGGGTTGTTTTTTAGACTGGTAGGATGTTACCAGTGAGGTCGGTGCTGGGCCTCGACCTTAACGATTTATATAAATGATTTGGATAAAGGGACCACAAGCATGGGAGCTAAGTTTACTGATGAGAGAAAGATAAGTTGGAGCATGAGTTTGAAGATGACGAAAGGAACGTACAAAGGGTCGGAGATAGGATAAGTGAGTAGTCAATGATTTGGCAAGTGGAATATGATGTGGGAACAGGCAGAATTGACCATTTTAGTTGAAAGAATAAATAGGAAACATATTATCTAAGTAGAGGTTGCAGAACTCTGAGATGCAGAGAAATATGGGTGCCCTAGTGCATGAATCACAGAACTTAGTATGCAAGTACTGCAAGTAATCAGGAAATCTAATGAAAGGTTACGTTTCATTCTGAGGGAAATTGAATGCAAGAGTAAAGACCTTATGATTCAGCTGTGCAGGACATTGGTGAGACCATTTCTGGAGCACTGTGTACAATACCGACACTGTACTTAAGTTATAGAGTCATACGGCATGATAACAGGCCCTTCGGCCCAATGTGTCCTTATTGACCAGGTTTCCTAAACTAAACTGGTCCCATTCGTCTGCATTTGGCCCATATCCCTCTAAACCTTTCCTATCCAAGAACCTGTCCAAATATCTTTTAAATGTCTTAATTGTACCTGCCTCTACCGTATCCTCTGGCAGCTCGCTCCATATACATACTACCCTCTGTGTGAAAAAGTTCCCCTTAGGTCCTTTTTAAATCTTTCCGCTCTCACCTTAAACCTATGCTCTCTAGTTTTTGACCCCCCTATGTTGGGGATAAGATCCTGGCTATTCACCTTACCTATGCCCCTTACGATTTTATAGACTTGTATAAGGTCAACCCCCATCCTCTTGCGCTCCGGGAAAAAAAAATCCCAGACTATCCAGCCTCTCCTTATAACTCAAACCTTCCAGTTTTGGTAACATCCTTATAAATCTTATCTGCAATCTTTCCAATTTAATTACATTCTTCCTATATCAGGGCAACCAGAATTGTATGCAGCACTCTAAATGTGGCCTTACTAATGTCTTGTAGAATTGTAACATCATGTCCCAACTCCTGTACTCTATGCTCTGACCAATGGAAGCAAACGTGCCAAATATTTTCTTCCTGTCCACCTGTGACAGCACTTTTAAGGAATTATGCACCTGCACCCTTAGATCTCTCTGTTTGTAACACTCCTCAGGGCCCTACCATTAGTTATGTAAGTCCTGCCCTGGTTTGTCTTAACAAAATGCAACATCTCACATTTATCTACATTAAACGCCATATGCCATTCCTAGGCTCACTGAACCTGTTGTACTCTTAGATAACCTTCTTTGTTGTCCATTATACCACGTATTTTGGTGTCATCTGCAAACTTACTTAACATGCCTCCTCTAATCTCATCCTCAATGTTTATATAAATGGTGAACAATAGTGGACCCAGCACCAATTCTTGCAGCATGCCACTGGTCACAGGCCTCCAGTCTGAACAACTATCATCTACTGCCACCCTCTGTCTCCTTCCCTCAAGTCAATTTTGTAGCCAGTTGGCTCTCTCTCCTAGATTCCATGTGATCTAACTTTACTAGCCAGTCTACCGTGCGAAATCTTGATGAAGGCCTTGCTAAAGTCCAGTAGACAATGTCAACCACTCTGCCTTCAAATATCTTCTTAGTCATCTCTTTTAAAAAGAACTCAATCAGATTTGTGAGACACGATATCCCACGCTCAAAGCCATGCTGACTATCCCTAATTTAGTCCTTGCCTTTCCAATTGCATGTGTATTCTGTCTCTCAGAATCCTTTCCAACAGCTTACCCACTACAGATGTTAGGATTAACAGGCTGTAGTTCCCTGGTTTTTCCTTGCAGTCTTTCTTGTATAACGGCACAACTTTAGCCACCCTCCAGAGGCACCTCACCCATGGCTGTCGGTGATACAAATAAGTTTGCTTGGGGCCGCACAGTTTCTTCCCTAGCTTCTCACAATGTCCTGGGATACATTTGATCAGGTCCAGAGGATTTATCTACCTTAATGCATTTTAAGATGTCCAGCACCACCACTTATGTAGTATGAACTCTTTTCAAGACCACTATTTATTTCCCCGAGTTCCCTAGCTTCCATGTCTTTCTCCACAGCAAATGCTGATGAGAAATATTAATTTAGGATCTCACCCACTTCTTCATAGCTTCACATATAGATGACCTTGTTGATCTTTAAGAGGCACTATTTGCTCCCTAATTACTCTCCTGTCCTTAATATACATTTCTTTGGATTCTTTTTTACCATATCTGCGAAAGCTATTTTATGTCCCCTTTTTGCTTTCCTGATTTCCTTCTTAAGTGTACACCTACATCCCTTGTACTCCTCAAGGATTCACATAATCTCAGCTGCCTGTATCTGACATATATCTTTTTCTTGACCAGAGCCTCAATATGTCTTGTCATCCAGTGTTCCCTACTCCGACCAGCCTTGCCCTTCACACTTACCGGAACATGCTGGCCCTGAACTTCTGTTATCGCGCTTTTGAAAGCTTTCCACTTGCCAGATGACCCTTTACCTGTGAGCAGCCGCCCCCAGTTAACTTTTGAAAGTTCGTGTTTAATACCATCAAAATTGGCCCAGCACCAATTTAGAACTTGTGTACCATACCTATCCTTTTCCATAACTATTTTGAAACTAACAGGATTATGGCCACTGGTCCCAAAGTGTTCCCCCCCACCACCCCATGCAGCACCTCAGTCACTTGCCATGCCTTTTTTTTCCCAAGATAAGCTTGAGTTTTGCTTTTTCTCTAGTCAGGCTATCTACACATTGATTGAGAGAGTTTTCCTCAGCACACTGCACAAATCCCTCCCCATCCAAGCTCTTAGCACTGTGGCAGTCCCAGGCTACATTTAGAAAGTTAAAGTCCCCTAGTATTACAACTGTACTATTCTTATAGGTATCTATGATCTCCCTATTTCCTGCTGACAATTGTGGGGGTTCGATAGTGCAATCCTGTCAAAGTGATCACTCCCTTCTTAGCTCTACCCAGAAAAGCTTCACTGGGCAGTCCCTCAGGAATATCCTGTCTCAGTACTGCTGTGATGTTTTCCCTAATAAAAAACACCAATCTCCTTCCTCTCTAGCTTCCTCTTTTATCCTTCCTATAAGATCTGTACTGTGGGACAATGAGTTGCCAATCCTGTCCTTCCTTGAACCATGTTTCTGTAATAGCTGTGATATCCCAGTCCTACGTTCCCATCGATGCCCTGAATCCATCTGCCTTACCTGTCAGGCCTCTTACATCAAAATAAATACAGTTTCATTCACTGTTATAGAACTCCACACAGTTAAATTTCCATGCCTCCTGCTCTAATGCATCAATATTTTGGAATGATGAATGCAAATGTTACAATTTATGGGTCACAGATGCCAAGCTTCAGTTTTGCAGCTGATTTGAATAGGTTCCTCGTCAGCTTCGTTGGGTGCTAAGTTCTCTCCTCTGTATAGGAACAAAATTGCACTCTCCATAAGGGATTGTGTGATGTGAAGGTGCCTTTCTACCTGACTCTTGACGCCTTTTTCAAGTCAACGAAAATGAGCTGACGTAGATGTACTTAGATTATATTCTTTCTTACTCATATACAATTGTCGACAGATATAACTTTTTTGACATATTCTATTCTAAAGATTAATCAAACATTGAGGATGTATAATGCTAAGTTATTAATCACTCTAAGTCTTGTATCTGCAGAATGAATAGAGATAGCTAATCATTGTTATTTTTCATCATCATGCGTCATATTTGAGACGATAGATGAACCTGGTAGTCTTATCTGGAAATATTTCTTTGAAACACAAAAATATTGTTAGATTATTGATTTATCAAGGTCTTTGTAAGATCAATGCTAGTTCACTGCATGTAGCAGGCATGTCGTTGAAAGTTGAGATGTAGAGAACTTGTGCTCAGAGTGATTAAATCTTCCTTGTTTGTTTGAGTTCCATATTGGTGCAGGATATAACAATCATCTCAAGAAGCAACATTACCTCCTTAATCACTGTTCTTTAAGCATTTGAAATCCAAAGCATCATGTCTTACATTCTCATCCAGACCACAGCCTTCACTCTCTCTCTCGTGCACTCCCATTTGCACTCTTGTACTCTCTGTCTCTTATTTGCTAAGGTTCTTGTTCAGTTAAGTCTTTACAAGGTATGGTATTTAGCTCTGCATTTTTGCTCAAAACTATCAGTTCTTTGACATGGGATTTCATTGTTTTTTTCACCATCAGGGCTTCTCCTTCAACAACGCACCCATATCCTCAGAAAATCCTTTTACCCTTGGATCTCTTGTGTGTTACTTCTATCTATATTTCTAAGAGAAACCAGGTATACTTTTGCTCCCTTCCTTCTGCTGTTTGTCTACCCGTTTTTACTTACTCGTTAAACATTAAATGAAAGCTATTTTTGCACAGCGAGGCACTATGTTGTGCCCATCTAATAATTTGCATTTCCATAATATTCCTCGGAGCAGTATTTTAATGTTTATTATTCTGTTCTTTCATACAATTTTCTGTTCAAAAAGAAAGCTTGCATTTATATAGTACTTTTCAAGACTCCTGATGTCTCCAAGCATTTCTTAAGCAATGAAGTACTTTTGAAGTTTGGTTGCTGTTGTGTGTGTGTGTAAAATGTGGCAGCCAATATGCATATAATAACTTAGTGTTATCATGATGAAATAATCTTTTTGTAATTTGATTGAGGGGAACACTGAGGTTACTAGTATAACTCTCCTGCTCTTCTTTGAAATACTGACTTAGAATCTTTTACATTCATTCAATCAAGCAAGCAGATGGGTCTTCAGTGCTCCCTCAGTAGCGCTGGAATGTCAACTTTGACTTTTGTTCTTGAATCCTGGAATGGCGCTTGAACCCAGAACCTTAGGACTCAGAGGCTAAACTTTACTAAATGAATCAGAGTTGGCACAGGTTATTATTGAATAATTAATTTGTGCCAATGAGAAGGAAGTTTTCTGAAAAAAACTTTATATGGTTTGTTTGATTATGGCAGTTCAAATTTGCAAAAGTTCTTGACTTTCTTTTCCTCGTGAATGACTTTGACTTTTTTATGTTTACTGGTACATTGGACTGTCTCTGTTTGGCATGTCTCCACTCAGCAGCCACTGTGACATAAGATTAATTGATAGCAACTCTGATCTTTCTTGCTTACTTCTAGTGACCAACTTGCACAACGTCTATCTACATCATGCCATTTTTGTACTGTGACACCAGCATTATATTTAAAGTAATAGTTTAACAGTATCTCCACTTCCTGGTAAATGATAACCTTAGTTTTGGGTTTGACATCCTGATCCTCAAATATTCTTTTCTAAATTGGCTGCAGGCTGACCTAGCGTATTGATAGCTATGACAAGTTTTGTCATTTATGTCTGCCTTCCTTAAGATAAAGCTTTCAAGGTATGTAAATTGATATTTATTTCCAGGGTCTCACCATTCATCTTAATTGATGAGGTGGGTTATTATCCCACGGGAACTGGTTTGAAACAAAATCTTAGTTTTCCAGTTGTTTAACTAATAAGGCCATTTAGTCAATGCTCCTATATGCTTTGGAGATTTGGACAATGCACGGCAGGAACCTCCAAACTGTTGAGAAGTACCACTGGTACCTTTTACAAGGTTCTCCAAATCGGGTGGCAAGACAGGCAACCCAGCAGCAACAAGCCCAATATCTCTCTCACACCAGTCAAAACCAACTACACTGGATAGGACATGTTATTTGAATGTCTGACATGAGACCCCGCAGCTATATGACCTGGTTTGCTCTTTCATAGACCCTGATGCAAATAGTGTGGCTCCCTTTTGGGATTTTTGTCGCAATGTTCGTATGTCTGTAGCTGAAAGCCAAGATAACTTGAATCTCTGGAGGCTGACGATCCACATACCAGTAAACATAAAAGTCATTCACGAGGAAAAGAAAGCCAAGAACTTTTGCAAATTTGAATCTGCAATACTCAAACAAACCATATAAAGTTTTTTCAGAAAACTTCCTTCTCATTGGCATTCCATCAGACGAAATAAAAGAAGGAAAGCCTTGCACTTAAAGTACAGTAAACTTTGTTTTAACTGGCAATTTATGAACTGGCACTGTCAATAAACAAGCAATAGTTATTTACCTCAAATACTGGAGCTTTACTGTATTATAGTGACCTTTGCAATGTCGGAGTAGTCAGTTGAGGGTGCGAGTGTGAAGGCTGTCTGCCAATAAGTTTTATTTAAGGCGAAGTTACATTATTATTTAAGTGACTTATGCTGTAAATAAAGAATAACAGTGATGTGTATATCCCTGCATTATGTTTCTATTATTTAATTGCATGTTTTTATATTATGTGGACCTCGTGATCAACTGAAATATTTGATCAACCAGTGCACTCCTGGTCCCAAAAGTGCCAGTTATTGAAAAAGTTTACTGTAGTGACTTCTCACAAATTTGGGATGTCCCAAAGCACATTATAGCCAGTTGAATATTTCTTGAGGTTTGGTAAATAGTATAATGGAGGAAATGTCACAACTAATTTGCACCCTGTGAACACCTACACACACAATAATGCGATAAAGATGAATAAATTATCATAGTGATGTTGACTAAGAGATTAATGTCAGACAGAAAACCAGGGAGAACTTCCAAATCTGAACTATTCCACAAAATAGAGCTGCCCACTGAGAGTGAAAGAAACCTGGCATTGTCAGCCTTGATGTTTGCGCTTGGATCTCTGGAGTGGAAGCTAGACTCCCTAGCTCAGAGACTAGAATGATACCAATGGAAGCGTGGCTGTTTAAAACATGCAGTAAAGTAATTACTTAGTAGAAAAGAATATTGGAACTTTTGAACATTTTGGAGGAAGCACACATAGGGAACAGCTTCCACATCAGTAATTTGTTTAGGCATGAAAAGGGAGACTACTGATGTTATTTTGTAAGTATAAAGTCATTAGTTTATGGCATAGCAGTCAGAGCCTGTTAGTAAGTAGGAATGTCTTAATTCACTGAAAAAAATACTTATTTACTAGCTTCTAATTCCACTGAAAGGCCAAAAAAAACCCCTTGATTGTTCATGGCAGTTTGGTCACGTTGTAACTCGATGACACATCGGCCATATTCTAGATATAGATTTTAAAAATAAGTAAGTTCTTTATGCTGAGGAGATCAGTAATCTCTCAAGACGAATAGTAACTACTGGATATATGTATCATGAGGTTTAATAGATAACACTCCAGTTGTCTGTCATCTATCCTATATTAGCTAGTGAAACATTATCATAAGCTATAGAGATAGCAAGAACTACAGATGCTCCTGGGCCGCCTCCAGTGTCACAACAACACCACCCGCAAACTGGAGGAGCAACATCTCATATTGCCCCTAGGGAGCCTACAGCGCGAGGACATGGAATTCACCAGTTTCAAAATCTCCCCAACCCCGGCCTCATCCCATTTCCAAAACTCCCTCTCGCCTCCGCCTTCTTGACCTGACACAACCTGTCCATCTTCTCTCTCACCTATCCGCCCCACCCATCCCACTGACCAAACCCCACCACTCCCTAGCTGCACTCATCTATCACTATCCTACCTACCTTCCCCAGTTCCACCCCTGCTCTGTCTATTTATTTCCCAGCTCCCTTCCACTTCCCATTTCTGAAGAAGGGTATTGACCTGAAAAGTCAACTTTCCTGCTCCTCTGATGCTGCCTGGCCTGCTGTGTTCCTCCAGCTCCACTCTGTGTTGTCATTATTATAAGCTATGTTCAGGTTGGAATAGTTTGGCTATTCTTGTGTTCCACCATATATAATATTTGTTCATATGGAAGACATTGGCAGATGACAAGCTAGTATAACATTGCCTGTCGGTGTATTAAATCAATGCTATGGACGGTGCAGTCCTGTGAGGTTTCATGTGGCAGAGAATTACAGATCTTCTGTGAGTAAATTTTGTAACTGCCTTTTTTGGATCCGCTTACTTGGGGGAAGAGTAGGTTAAAGTTGTTCAAGAAATTTTTAAGAGGCAGAGTCTATGGCCCTTTACAATTAGATCCTTAAGATTTTAATCAGGGGCAGCATTTAAATTGCCCTTTGTGGTCCTGTTGTGGCACAGTGGTAGTATCCCTACCCCTAGACTGTGAGGCCTGTGTTCAAATCGCACCTGCTCCAGTTGTGTTTAATAACATCTCTTAACAGTTTAATTAGAAAAATAGGTTAAATTTCAAAATAAAACTTGCCCTTTGTTACTCGTTCTTGACTCAATCGATAATATTACCATTGAACATCCAGCAGGACACGAGAGTAAAGTCTGCCATTAGAATAAATATGGGAATAGTGCCACTGAGGCAGAGAGGAGAGGCACATATCTAATCAGTTTGTCTGAGGATTCTGAGTTTAGTTTTACTCCCTATACCACAGTCTATGGTGCTAACTAATATTAACTTTATACATTGTAATATTGTTAAATTCCAATTGAAACAAAATTTAGGGTATTCCTATTCCCATGTAAATTATTCCAAATAAAACCAGTCAGCCTAAACTATTGCATAAAATTTAAAATGGAATTAGTCACTTGGGCCCTGGTTTTTGCTATGAGGTAGAACGTTTCTGCTGTGTCACAAATGTCCGAAGAAGTCTCACATTCCGATATTGCCAATATTTGCAAGTGTGGGATGTGGGAAGCTCCTTATTTGGCGGAATGCGCAGTACCCAGAGGCAGCGAGGGTATCAGATTTTGGAGTCCCTGGTGTCTGGAAACCAGAGAATAAAAACTAAATCCGTTAAGAGCATGCCTGTCCTCAGTGCATTTCTCTTGGATAGCCAGACGCCCCCTTTGACTGTAGTACCCCTGAAGGTATGGTTCCAGGAGGCCTCAGAGATCGTAGTTCCTTTTATTGGGGAGGGTGTCAGGTAATCTTTTGATGGGTGGGGAGGGGTAATCCTTCAGGTATCTCTGGGGCTGTGAACAATTGTGCCTAAAAGGTGCATAAGCTCCTCTGAACTATACAACCTGTCAAGTGTAAACAAGCGTTGGCTTAACAGTAAGTGCTAACTTGCCAAGACATGCTAAATAGTGTTGGCCTGTCAAAAACTGGGAAGTACATGCAGCAAGAGAGCATCACAATAAAGCAGACTGGGACAGCAGACCTGGATGGCAGGTTCTCCCTCCGAGTGAAAGGCAATGGCAGGGGGAAATAAAAACTCAAGGACAGAGAGCCCCTTCAACCTGTTTTTACCTGTCGGGGCTGAGGTGTGATGTCAGAGGAAAACCTCCTAGGTGATTGGGTGTTTCTTCTTTGTCTCTCTTTTGATTGGCCATATGGTAACGGGGCAAGTGAAAGAGTAAGCATTGAATCTAGAGCAATCATACAAAGCAAGAAACTTTATCATCACCTGCTATCTCAGTGGAACAGTATACCTTCTGTCCAGTGAGGACATGAAATGTGCAGAGCTGAATAAAGTATGCTTTCCAAATGCATGTGTAAAATTCATGAACTATTAACAAAAACCTAAATTGGAGAAATTCAGCTGGTCTGGCAACATCTGTGCAAAGAAAGCAGAGGTAATGTTTGGTCGTCTTGAGAACTGAATGTAGCCAGCAGAAGTTGGTATATATGCTGAAGACAAGTGATGGGGTGGGTAACGGAGTAAGCAGTAGGTGGAGTGGGAGTCCAGAGGGAGAGAAAAACAGTTAGTATTTATGATTTTTAAGTTCCTTTTCCCATCAAATAAACGCTGAACATCGTTACTTATTTCCAGTAGTTCTTTCTTTAACACATTTTGAAGAATGGCACTGGAAACAATAAAGGCACACCATGCTACACTGACTGTGCAAAATCTTCCTTGATCGTACCTGAGGACTTCTTTTGAAATTGGGAGAGCTTTTTCTTAGAACAGTCAAGGAAGGAACAGCAACGGTTCTACCAGCAGAACAGACTGAGCAGTGGTGCTCAGATGTGACAGTGCGATGCTGTGAGTTTTCAACCTTGGCTCCAGCCTCTAATAAGTCACCTGGCATCAGGTCAAGTGCAAGCGAGGAATCCTGTAGCTGACTACCAGATACCAACCTCCCTTGGCTGATTAATCTTTGTCCCTCCATGTTGTATGTTATTTGGAAGCAGCAGCATCCTGCTTAGTTGTTAGCGTAAAATAGTCCTTTTCTGCTTCTGTACAGCAGCATTATCTTTGTCTCTGCTTTTCAAGAAACAGCTGCTATTTTTTCTGAGATGCTGCAAAGGTGTTAATGCTGACATTTGCGATGTCAATAGGTTTCTTTTGAGTTTCTATCTTTGTTGGCATTTTGATCCCATAGTGGTGTTGAGCTGGGTATTTATTGTGACTTGACCCATCCCTATTTTTAGAATACTTTGTCTTACCTCAAGGCAAAGGGAGTATTAAAAAAAATTGACTTATTACTATCATGTGTACCAAGGCAAAGTGAAAAGTGTTCTCTTGCATGCTTTATAGGCAGATCATACTGTACAAGCACATCAGGATAAGAGAACAGAGTGCAGGATACAGTATTACAGCTGCAGAAAAGTTGCAGTGAGAGATCAATATTAACATTTAAGAGGTCCATTCAAAGGTCTGATAACACTGGGAAAGAAGCTGTTATTGAATCTGTTCGTATGTGCGTTCAGGTTTTATATCCTCTGCCCAATGGAAGAGGGTTGAAGAAAGTTCTGATGAAGGGTCACCGGACCCTCCACAGATGCTGCCAGACCTGCTGAGCTTTTCCAGCAACTTTGTTTTTGTTCCTGATTTACAGCATCTGCAGTTCTTTTGGTTTTTATTTTGAAGAAAGTCTAACTGGGGCGCAAGGGGTCTTTGATTTTGGTTGCCTTCCCGATGCAGCAGGAAGTATAGTTGAAGTCTGTGGATGGGAAGCTGTGATGGACTGGGCTGTGTTCATGACTTTCTGTAGTTTCTTGTGGTCTTGAGAAGACCCATGTCAGGCTGTGATGGATCCAGACCGGAATCTTTCTATGGTGCAACTATAAAAATTTGTAAGTGTCTTTATGAGCATGCTGAATTTCCTTAGTCTCCTGAGGAAGTAGAGTTGTTGGTGTGCTTTCTTGACCATAGTATCAACATGGGCGGACCAGAACCGATCATTGCTGATTGTCACTCCCAGGAACTTGACCCTCTTGACCATTTCCACATCAGTACCACTGATGCAGACAGAGGTGTGTCATCCATCCCGCTTCCTGAAGTCAATGACCAGCTCCTTTGTCTTGCCAATGCAAAATCAACTGACCATGGTAATGCATTTAAGGGGAAAACCAGACAAGCATAAGAAAATAGAGAGTTGTGATGGTAGATTTAAATTTGGAAAGATGGGAACAGGCTCACATGGAGTATAAACATTGGCATGGATGAGTTAGGTGAATGCTTTCTTTCTGTACTGTGTAGTCCTTTGTATCTTCAGCTAAAAGTTGTTGATCCATCTTGGCCTCCCCGTGAGGTCTCCAGCATCAAATATTGCCAGTCTTCAGCCAATTTAATTCACTGCAGTTTGTTTTAAGAAATGTCTGAATGTGCTGGATACTATTTTTAAAAAAAAAAAAAAAAAAAAAAAATTGCTCTCACAGGATTCTTGCTGAGAAATAAAGATAGACTAGTTCTACAGCACAACTCCCAGCCAGGCTTCTCCAGTAGGATCACAATACTAGCATCTACCCAAGCATGCCCTGTCTCCAAAAGCAGGGTAAATTCATTGCTTTCAGTTACAACCCCATCATTCTGCTCTCAATTATCAGCAAAATGATGGAGGTTGTTGCCCACAGTGCTATCAAGTGACACGAATACCAGGAATAACCTGGTTACTGATGTTCAGGTTGAATTCCCCTAGGGATGCTAGGCTTCTGACTCATTAGAGACTTGGCTGAAATTTAGTCTAAAAAGCTGAGTTTGAGAGTTCAGTTGGAAGTAACTGCCCTGGAAATCAAGGTAGCGTTTAGAGTCGTATAGTCATAGAAATGTACAACATGGAAACAGATCCTTTGGTCCAACTCGGCCATGCCAACTAGGTTTCCTGAATAAATCTAGACCCATTTGCCAGCTTTTGGTCCATGTCCCTCTGAACCCTTCCTGTTCACACATGCATCCAGATGCCTTTTAAATGTTGTAATTGTACCAGCCTCCACCACTTCCTCTGGCAGCTCATTTCTCACATTCACCACCCTCTGCATGAAAAAGTTGCCCCTTAGGTCCCTTTAAAATCTTTCCCTCTCACCTTAAACCAATAGCTTCTAGTTTTGGACTTCCCCCATCCCAGGGAAAAGACCTTGTCTATTTACCCTATCCATGCCGCTCTTGATTTTATAAACCTTTATAAGGTCACTCCTCAGCCTCTGATGCTCCAGGGAAAATATCCCCAGCCTATTCAGCTTCTCCGTCTCTCTCTCCCTGTGGTATCAAGAAGCCCGAATAAAATTCAGTCGCTGAAGTTAAAGGAGATATGTCCCCACTGAATGGAGTTATAGTGAGCATAAAGGAAGATGATTATGGTTTTTTTTCGGAGGCCTGTTTTCAGAACCTCGGGACATTGCTGCCGGTGTTCCTCATAGGAAGTGGAACTGTTTACTGATGATTGCAGAATTCAGTACAATTCCCAACTTCTCAGATATTGACACAGGAACAACTTGCATGAGAAAAGACTTGCACAGCATTCAGGTTTGCAATCAGTAAGTAATGTTTGCTCCACACACATCGATAATGACCATTTTTAACAAGAGAGGAGCCAACCATCTCACCTTAATATTCAATGGTCTTACCGTTGCTGGGGTTATCTTTCAGCAGAAATTCAAATGGACCAACCACTTAAAATAAAAACATGAAGTGCTGCAGAGTCACAGTGGGTCTATCAGCATCTGTGGAGAGAGAACCAAGCTAATCTTTTGTGTCCAATATGACTTTAAATACAAGGGCACATTAGAGGCTGGGAATTCTATGGCTAGTATCTGACTCTCCAAAGCCATGTGTTCCACAAGGCACAATCGGGGAGTGTGATGGAGTATGCCCAATTTCCTGGATGAGTGCAGAAACTGTAGCACAATCAAAGAATAAGCAGCTCAAAAGAATGGCACCCTATCTATGACCGGTGTATTTTGGCAGCCATGTGCTCTATCCACACCATGCAAAGGAACCACACACTGAGACTCCTTTGACGTAACCTTTCAAACCTGCACCCCTATCACTGAGGAGAAAAAGCACTGGCCACGTGACATATAAGAATATAAAGTTTGCCTCAAAGTCCCATGCCATCTTGACTTGGAATTGTATCATCTTTCCTTAATGATTAATTGGTCAACATCCTGTAATTCCCTACTTAATAGTAATGTGAATGCATTTATACCACATAGATTGCAGTGGTGACTCACCGTGGTCTAAAATTGGCGTCACATTCTGTGAATGGATTAATTTTTTAAAAAAAAATGAAGTCAACATGACAACATTACAAGTACTGTTTCTGTATAGAGTCTTAGAGTTATCTGGTCATTTTTTCTCTTACTTATAATCCCAAATGAAGTAAATTTTAAATTTTCATTGGGTTGATATATAGTTATTTATTACGAGGATGATTTTTACGTTGACACAAATTCATTTGCAGTGTGGGTGTTTTTTGGGTTTAAGAAACAACATAGTGAAAAAATTAAACTGTTTATTTCCTAATAAGAGTTTTGTATTATTCTGAATGGTTCCACTCACTGTACCTAGACTGCAGAGACATCCTTCTACCAATGATGACTGAACAACTAAAGTATCATTTGGAGAAACAAGAGGAATTGAAGGCATGCTGCCATCTGCTTAGCAACATTTTGGAAGTACTCTACAGGAAAGATGTGGTTTGTAGTTTTATCCTGTTTGTCACTTAACTTTTTATTGGATGTTTCAATATGGATTTTTAAATGCTAAAATACAGTATTACTGTTTAAATTTATTTGTTTCACATATCGTTAGACTTTTTGTCTGTTGTGCTCGTTGTCTGACTGCTATAATTATTAATAGAAGCAGTCAGTTTTCTTTGTTCTCATTACTTATGCATTTCTCCATTTTAATTGCTTATTTTCTTCATATGCAGAATCTGTCATGCCAAAGTTTATTAATTGCATTCCTCAGAAAAGAGTTCTATCACATTAATTTTATCAAGCAAAAGTCCCCAAAGCTGTTATTGCAGCAACATGTAGACAGCAGTCATCAGAGAATAGCAACACAGGAACATGCTCAATACTTTCCTTCGACTTCTCCTTCAAGCAGTCATTGGTCTCTTTGCTTGCTCCTACTTTTTAGGCAGTCTCTTCAGGATCAAGGATGGCCTACTTCCACTCAGCTTGATTGAGTTCTGTGATGTCCAGTGCTTTGTAGACTGTCGCATGCAGGATGGTTAGTGTTTGAAGGTTGGGTAAATGAGTTGCATTTGCACGTCCTCCAGTCTTTGACTTCTACTCTACTCATACCTGATGAAGTCTGCCCAGAGTCCAGTGCCTTTTCACATGAGCTTTTGTAGTTTAGATCTATCACAATCCAAGATCTCCAATGAATTGAAGGATATTTGACTGTTGAACAAGTTGTTGTGCTGAGAGAGCTGGTTGGAAGATGACTTTAGTTTTCTGGGTCACAAAAACAAATTAATGGAAAAGCTCAACAGGTCTGGCAGCATCTGTGGAGAGAAATTAGTGTTAATGTTTCAGGTTGAGTGACCCTTCCTCAGAACTGTTCTTTTCCAGCAATTTCAATTTGTATTTCTGATTTTCAGCATCCACAGTTCAATACGTTTTTATTTAATTTTCTGGGTGTTTTGTGAAAGACCGGTTTCCTCGTATGCCTCAAAGAAGGAGTCGACAATGACCTGGACTGATACAATCATTGCTTGCAAACCAAAGCTGTATGGTTGAGATGAGAGTGGGGAATTTAGCTTTTTAAATGAATGTGGTGAAGTTTGAAATGGAATCACACTTTTATTACTGTGTAGAAGGAGATCATTCGGCTGATCATGTCTGCATCAGCTGTAAACGAACACCATCATTTAATGCTATTCACCTTGTTTTCTCCATAACTTTACACACTTTTTCTATTCAAATAATCATCTAGCGCCCTCATAATTTCTTCAGTCGAAACTGCAACGCCATACTTCCAAACAGTGCAATCCAGACCTGAACTGCTTTTTATGTGAAGGTTTTTTTCTCACATCACACTACATTTGTAAATCACTTGAAATTTGTGTCATCTTATTCATGGTTCTGTGACAAGTGGGAACAGTTTTTCCCAATCTGCTTTATCTGGGTTTTTCATGATTTTGAAAATTTCTATCAGATTTCCTCTTAGCTGCCTTCTCTCCAAGGATAACAGTCTGAACTTCTTCCATCTATCCTCATAACGGAAGTTTGTCATTCCTCGAATTGTTTTTGTAAATCTCTTCTGCACCCTCTCTGGTGTGTTCATATCCTTCCTATTAGTGTTGTGCCCAGATGTTTTTACAGTGTATAAAATTGGCTTGAAGGTAGGAAATAGAGGGTGGTGGTGGAGGGTTGTTTTTCAGATTGGAGGCCTATGACCAGCCGTGTGCCATAAGCATCAGTGCTGGGTCCCCACTGTTTTTTGTTATTTATATAAATGATTTGGATGTGAATATAGGAGGCTAATAAGTTTGCAGGTAACACCAAAATTGGAGATGTAGTGGACACCCAAGAAAAATTACCTCCGAGTTCAACGGGACCTTGATCAGATGGGTCGATGGCAGATGGAGTTTAATCTAGTTAAATGTGAAGTGCTACATTTCGGTAGGGCAAATCGGGGCAGGACTTATACACTTAATGGTAAAGTCCTGCCGAACAAAGAGACCTTGGAGTGCAGGTTCATAGTTCTTTGAAAGTGGAGTTGCAGGTAAACAGGATAGTGAAGAAGGCATTTGTACGCTTGCCTTTATTGGTCATTGCAATGAGTATAGCAGTTGGGAGGTTATGTTCAGTTGTACAGGACATTGATTAGGCCACTTTTAGAATACAGGGGGTTCTGCTATAACGCAGTATTTGTGTTCCAACACAACATGGTGTTACAGAAAATCGTGCTCTATAAATAACTGGGCCTATGTGAAAAACAGGGCTAGGGGCAGACCACCAAAAAAGTGTAACACAAAGGATAGTCCTACTGTCAGCAGCTGTTCAGAGTGGTTGGACCAACTGTGTCAGCGGCTTCGCAGCTCCTTCTTGGATTGACACAATTGTCCTCACTATTTCGACAAAATGCAGGACAGTTACCCAGGTGCCCTGGTCAGTACTTATCCCTTAGTCAGCAACACAATGACATTGTCTGACATTGTCATTGTCCCACAATCACATTGTTGCTTGTGGGAGAGTGTTGTGTGAAAATTAGCTGCTGTATTTTCTACATTGATTGCACTTCAAAAATACTTCAATGACAGTCAAGCTCTTTGTAACATCCTGAGGTTGTGAATGTTGTCAGTCTTTGTAAGCGAGAAGATTCAAGTCCTGCCTTAGAACTCAATGGCTAGGGAAGGCCATTGTGACTAAAAAGATAGAGTATCAACCGGCACATCCTTACAATACTCCCAGTAGCAGACTGTAAGATTGGGAGCGGTTGTTGGTCAGCTGTGTGACTAAAAGAACATGAGAAATTGTACTGCCACTATTCAGATTGCGACCTATACATGTGTATGTTGCCATGGCAACTCAGACTCCTTCAGCGATCTTATCATCACATCACAAGGGGTATGGAGCAAGGGTGGGAAAATCAAGTTGAAACATAAGTCAACCATGATCTGTCTAATTACTTAAATAGGCTGCTGGAACCTTCTGTTGTACCTAGGTCCTGTGCCTCTCCATGTTTTCTTTAAAGGTAAGTTAGATATACCGTTTTTCACTCTCCCGTACGCCCTAATTTTCCTGACAACAGACCTGCTGGCTTCTTACTTTTCAGTTTTAATGAAAGCTGACAAGGAGAATTTCTCTGGGCCTCTCAGAATCACAGCACTGTACAAATACGTTCTAGGTATCATTAGCAAAGGGCTCCTGACAGGAAGATGCTAACTCGATGGAATAGAGTTGTAGCCAAATGTGTTGCCGGAACACGTTAAAGCAGAACCCCCGTACTGTGTTCAACTCTGGTCACCCTTCCAGAGGAAAGATGTTGTGAAACTTGAAAAGATTACAAGGATGTTGCCAGGTTTGAGCCATAGTGAGAGGCTGAATAGGCTGGTGCTATTTTTGCTTGATTGTCAGAAGCTGAGGGGTGACTTTATAGAAGTTTATAAATTCATGAGGGGCATGGATAGGGTGAATAGATAAGGCCTTTTCCCCAGGGTGGGGGAGTACAAAACTAGAGGGCATATGTTTAAGAGAGGAAAGATTTAAATTTGACCTAAAGGGCAAACTTTTCAAGCAGAGGGTGGTGTGTGTATGGAATGAACTGCTAGAGGAAGTGGTGGAGGCTAGTACAATTACAACATTTAAAAGACATCTCTTTGGCTCTATGAATAGGTAGGTATGGGCATGATGCTGGCAAATGGAACCGGATTAATTTAGGAAATCTGGTCAGCATGAATAAGTTGGACTGAAGAGTCAGTGTCAAAGAGACGTACAGCACGGAAACAATGAATATACTCCAAGTGAAGTCTATCGAATGTCTTGCAGATGTTCAGCATAACCTTGCATTTGTACTCTCTACCATTATTAATAAAGCCTGGATTAATGCATGTGAAATAACTCCACAGAGGCTGTTATTCCCGTCACCAAGTCATCCTTTATTTACATGTGCATAGTACTTGACATTGGTCCGGCTTCCTCAGCTCTTAGTGAACAGAACCTCTGACACTCTTGTTTATATCTGTCAGCCAGGGCTCCTTGATTGGGCCAGGTTAGCAGCCCAGTCAGGGAACTTGTATCCACCTGCCTGACCATGTTATAATCACTACATCTCTTTTCCCCCCTCAAAGTCTGGGGACATAAGGTCTGTTCTTTTTATAATAGCCTGTCCTGAGGGCTTTTGCACTGGGTCGAGTTCCTGTGACTCAGTCTCGGATATGAGCAGCGTGTACTGGGAAGTAGCCTGCCTCTCATGCCTGCAGTCTCTCAGAAGAAATACATTGTCTTCTTCAGGCAGTAAAGGTGTCGAGACTGTGATATCTGCTGTGTGCACCTCAGCCTCTGAGGTTTCTTCGATCCTATGTGGAGGGGGAGAGCCCCTGGACTCTGACAGCCTTTATGGCTGCTCTGTGGGGCTGGGTATGTTTGCTCCTGCCTCATTTGCGAGTTTGCAGCTTTCATGTGGTCCACATACTTGTTCAGGACTGGTTCACCCGCCTAAACTTTGTATTTTATGGGACCTGATCTCAGTTGACTATGGCTGTTACCCATACAAGGCCGTTCCGTGGTTTCGGCACCAAACTTTGTTCCCTGAAGTAAACTATCTCTCTCACATAACAGAGTCTTGTGTCAGGCATTGGCATTCCTGATGATGTTTCAATCCCCTTTCCGCAGAGGTCTGGGAAGAACTGATTTAACCTGGTGCAGAGTCTCCTTTCCATTAGCAGCTCTGCTGGAGTTGTCCCTATCATTGCATGAGGGATGGTCTGATAATCAAATAGGAACCAGGACAATTTGGTATTGAGTCAAGATGTAGGCTGTTTCTTTCACCTTACCTTCAAAGTTTGGACTGCTTTTTCCACCAGACCATTGGATGATGGATGGTACAGAGCTGTCCTATTTGCCAAATGTCATTCGACTATAGGAAATAATCAAATTCCCTGCTGGTAAATGATGGTCTGTTGCCTCTGACCAATGCTTCCAGGCCCCTGTATTGCTAAAGATGCTTGCAGCTTTTCTAACCTTGTTCCCGTGGTTAACAAATGAACTCTATGCACTTCCAACCACTTTGAGTGGGTGTCCACAATGACTGTGAACATTGAGACATTGAGGCCCATAGTTGACATGTACCTGAGTCCAGGTTTTACCTGGCCATTCCCATGAATGTGAGGGAGCTTCTGCGGTAATTTTTGTCCTTGTTGGCAGTGTCCCACCAACATGGCTATTTCTGCATCCAGTCCTGGGCATCAGACATAACTTCTTGCCAACATCTTCATTTTGGGCACCCATAGATGACCCTGGCAGCGTTCAACCAGTATCTGGCTGTAGCCTTTGCTTGGGACATTCACGTTTGCTCCCCATAATAAAATGCTGTCCTCTAAATTGATCTGGTCTCACCAGGTCGAGAAATGTTTCAATTCTGGTTGTGATGACCCTTTTGTTTCCCCCATCAACAACAGCTGTTCTGGTTTGGCTAAAATTGGATCTGCTGCTTCACTTCCCTAAAGGCTAGACATTTCCAAAGCTGAACCTTGTTCAATTGCAAATGTAAGGGTGCCAAAATGGAGGTCAGGTTGCATATGAACTTTGCATAATAATTCACCAGCTCAAGAAAATACCTACGTTTCGGTAAAGATGGGGGAGCTGGGGTTCCTTTGAGTGCCCTCACTTCTTTCTTACAATGAGTGTAACCCAGTCTTGATGACTCTTTAGCCCATATATGTCACTTGTGGTGCCTGGAGCGCACATTTTTCCCTTCTAAGATGTATGTCCACCTTGGAGAAACCCTTAAGGGCTATGTCCAAGTTCTGTAAGGGCTCTTTATTGGTCTTCCCGGTTATTAGTACATTACTCAGTTAAATGACGACATGGAGTAGACTTTCTAAAATGTTCTGCATCATCTGCTGAAAAATGGCACAGGCTTATGATATCCCAAATGACAATCTTGTACATTGTGCAAACCCTTATGGTATTAATAATAGGATACTTCTGGGAATTCTCATCTATCTGCAGTTGCAGGTGTGCATGGCTCTAGTCCAGCTTCGTGAAGGACAGAACCCCTCCCCTGCCAGTTTTGTGTATAATTCCTCTGTGCGAAGGGTTGTGTATTTATTCAGCTGTGAGAAGCAGTTTAATGTTTGTTTAAAATCCTGACAAATGTCAGCTGCCTGGAAAAAATAATGCATCCTTTCCCAATACTGAGCCTAGATTGCTTCAAATGAGTCAAGCTTCACAAATAAGGGCATGATGCCAGAAATGGTTACCCCAACTCCAAGGCAAGTGTTGTGAGCAAATTTCTTCATGAATTTTTTTTTTTCCCTCCTCGTCGCCACTGAAATAACTCCACAAAGGCCAGTGTGTCTGTCACCGAGTCACCCTTTATTTACACATGCGTAATACTTGACACAGGTCTGGCTTCCTTAGAGCCAGCTCTGAGTGAACATAACCTCTGACACTCCTATTTATATCTGTCACCCAGTGCTCCCTGATTTGGATCAGGTTAACAGCCCCTATCAGGGAACTTATTTTATGAGGTCCACCTGGATGACCTTCTTACAGTTACTACAGTATGCATTATTGACTGTTCTCTCCATCTGTCCTGCCACCTTCAATCATCAAACCACCCATACACACTGGTCCCTGTGTTCCTGCACCCCATTAAGTACTGTAACCCCTGTTTTATGCTGTCTGTCCATGTTCTTCCTGTCAAAATATATCACTTAAACTTCTACTACCTGTCTGCTCATGCCACAAAATTATCTGTTCTTTTGAGATCTACATTGTTCTTCACAGTTTATAATTCCTTCAAGTTTTTGTATTATTGCACACTTTGAAATTGTGTATCTGTGCACCAAGATCTGGATCATTTTTGTATAAAAATTGGGAAAAGCAAAGGCCCCAGAATTGATCTCTGGGGAACTCTACAACAACTTCCACACTGTAGGGATTCTCCTCCAGACCACAATGCTCTGTTTCCTATTGCTCAGTTAATTTTGGAGCAATGTTACTAATCTACTTGAGATTACTTGTATTACACTATTATATTCACACTGATATCTTTGTTTTCTGATGCTTATTAGTTAAATCAAAGAACAGGTTCTTCTTTTAAAAGAAAAAAGTATATTTTTCTAATTTACAACAATTTAAAGATAGTCCCTAATTGCAGTTTCTTACCAATCAGTGACCTTCCAGATTTTCTATATTGCTACCAGTGTTTTTTTTCCACTTGAACCATGACATGGACTTGTTCCAGGCAGCTGAATTGTGTGCCTCTCCCAGGTGAGTGGTCTGGGTTTCCAGACTTGCCCATAATTTATGGTCTCCCAATCTGAGCTACTCCTTCATAGATCCAAGTTATGTTTGACTCTTAGGTAAGTTGTGTAGACCTTGAGACTTGCCCACAGTTTAAATATACGGAATGTGAGCTGCTCCCTACAGGCTGAATGGCTGTCCGACTCCCAGGTAAGATGATGTTGACTGTCGTTGAGTTCTTTTACACAAACTTTTCTAGATGATACCAACTGTCTCTTTTGCCCACTTTTCTAGATGACACCCACGATTTCTAGGTACTCCATCACCTGTTCTTCTAGGTGATGCTAACAGTCTCTGGGTATTTCTTTCCTGCTTTTTGAGATAATACTATCTCCCAGTACTCCTTTCACCTGCTATTCTAGACCTGTGGTCTTCAGTGTGTAGTAACTGGCAGTTATTCTCATTGCTTACTTCATTCTTCTGTTGCATGTACAACAATCATCATGACTTCTTCTGGAAGTTGCACAACCAGAAGGGGAGGCGATGGCTTGATGGTGTTATTGCTGTCCCGTTAATTCAGAGACCTAGGTAATGTTCTGTGGACTGGGGTTTGAATCCTACCGCCTCAGATGATGGAATTTGAATTCACTAAAAATCTGGAATTAAGAGTCTAACGATTATTATCGATTGTCAGAAAAATCCATCTGGTTCATGAGTGTACATTATAGAACATGTTGTTACAATAAATTATCATGCTTGTTTCAAATTCAGATCTTAAAATAGACTTTAGCTACCAAATTCCGTCATGTTTGATTACAAAGCAGTGGAGTTGATATGGGCATAATTACTATGCAAAATATTGACCTGAAAGTCAGATCAAGGAATAACAATTTTTGATGACTGGTAAACAGAGAAGAATACCCCTTTCTATTGTCCTGTGCTTTTAAAGTAAAAGCTTCCTTGTATTCCACACACCTCTGAGAGACAGCATTCTTCTGAATGAAGCTAATAAAGTCCAAGTATCACAAAACCTCATAGCCAATTGATGGACTGGGTATGAAAGTCTCAAAACTATAAGCTAGAGTTCAAAGCACTGGCTGGTATGTCATACCAAGATTTGGTGAGCCTTTGGATTTGAAATGTTAAACCCTGTTTCTCTCTGTAAAGATGCTGCCCAGACCTGCTGAATTTCTCCTGCAATTTCTGTATTTGTTTCAGCATCTGAGGCGATGTGACTAGTGCTGAACTTTTACACTTCTGACCATATGGTGGAAGTGTTATGATATAGTGACAATCAGCCAAATCAAATCAGCCTCCCTGTTCCTGAATTCACAAATGGGGGTTGGTTAGCTCAGTTGGTTGGATGGCTGGTTTGTGATGCAGAATGATACCAACAAATAGGTTCAATTCCTGCACCAACTGAAGTTACCATGAAGGCCTCTCCTTCTCAACCTCTCCCCTCACCTGAATTGTGGTGATCTTCAGGTTAAACCACCACCAGTTTTGTCTCTCTAATAAGCTAACAGCCCTATGGTCTGGTGAAACTTTGGTGACTTTGTCCTTACAATTAAAATACATTATTACCCTCAGAATTACTCCAGTGATTACAAACCCGACTTTTAAAATAACTAATTCCAGACACCAGTAACCGCAACCGTTTTTCTTTGTTAGATTTGACTGCAACCAGTAGAGGGTTTTCCTCTGATTCCTATTGACTCTTGTTTTGCTGACGCTCTGCGATGTCACACTCAGTCAAATACTGTCTTGGTATCGAGGACAGTTACTCTTTTCCTCACTTGGAGTTGAGCTCTCTTGTCCATGTTTGGACTATGGCTGTGAGGAGTTCATGAACCAAGTAAGCCTGGCAGAACCCAAACTAAATGTCTTTGAACAGGTTGTTACTTTGCAAGTGCCACTTGAAAACATGGTTGCTGACCCCTTCCATCACTTTGCTGATGAATGAGAGTAGACTGACAGAGCAGTAATTGACAGGATTGAACGTGTTGTGCTTTTTGCTCACAGGATATATCTGGGCAATGTTCCACATAGTCGGGTTTGGTGCCACTGTTGCAATTGTACTAGTTCAGCTTGTTAAGAGCCAGGGCTAGTTCTGGAGCACTTGTCCGCAGTACAGTTGTTGGAATGTTGACAGTGCCGTAGCCTTCACAGTTTTCATTGCCTTAAATATTTCTTGATGTTATGTGGAATGTGTCAAATGGGTTGAAGATTTGCATTTGTGACCCCTCGAGGAGGCCGAGGTCGGTCATGCACTCAGCACTTCTGACTAAAGATGGATGCAGATAATTCAGCTTTGTCTTTTGCACTGATATGTTGGGCTCCCCTGTCATTAAGGATTGAGATATTTGTGGTGTTTCCACCCCGAATTGGTCATTTAATTGTCTGCCATCATTCATGATAGGGATGTAGTAGGATTGCAGAGCTTGGGTCTGAACTTTTTTTTTGGTGATTGCTTAATCCTGTCTACTGCAAACTGCTTCCACAGTTTGTCATGTAAGTAGTTTTGTGTTGTAGCTTCACCAGGTTAATATCTCACTTTTATGCATGTCTGTGGCTACTTCTGGTATGTCCTCCTGGATTCCAATTGAATTAAGGTTGATTTCCTGCGGGTAATCTGAAGTAACTCCGAGGTTCTATCCATGCTGATTGGTGTGACTGGTATGTGCGCATTGACTTCTGATTTGGAATTCGATACTTCACACGGATTTTGGAGGTCTGCACACACTGAAAAACAAAATTAGAGAAGTATTGCTCCAAACTTGATAGTGGTAGAGTGGAGATGTGCCATGTCATGAGCTTAAAAACAAATACACTTCTGTTCCTGATGGTCCACAGGGTCTCATGTTTTGGTAGATCATTTAAATTCGGTACCATATTGTATAGTGGTAGTGCCACACAATTCAGTGAAATGTGTACTCAATGTGAAGATGGGACATCTCTGTAAGATCTATGCAGTGGACATTCTTACTGATGTTGTCATGAATGGGTAGATTGGTGAGCTTGAGGTCAAGTAGATTTTTTTTTCTTTGGTTGCACTATCACTTGCCACAGACCCTATCTATTAAGTATGTCCTTTAGGACTCGGCCAGTTCGTTCAGTGTTGGTGCTATTAAGCCACTCTTGGTGACTGACATTGAAGCCCCCCATCAATGTATATTCTGCACCCTCGCACTCTCTGTGGTACTCAACACAGAGGAGCACTGATCATAGACTGAGATTGGGGGAACAGTTGGTGACAATCAGTAGAAGGATTATGTTTCAATTTTTGACCAGATGCAATGAGAGTTCAGTGGATTTTGAATCAATGCTGAGGATTCCCAGGACAACTCTGTCCCAACCGTTCAGCTTCATGAAGGGGAAATCATGATGGACAAATTGACTAGATTTATTTGAGGAGGTGACATGCAGAATAGATAAAGGGGAAACAGTGTATTTAACATATTTGAATTTTCAGAAGGCATTTGATAAGATACCATGCATGAGGCTACTTAGTAAGGTACGATCCAATGTTGCTAAAGTTAGTTTATCAGCATGGATAGAAGATTCATTAGCTGATAGCAGTCAGAGTTGGGATTAGGAGGCATTTTTGGGATGGCAATCTGAACTGGTGGAATTCCATAGGGATGAGTGCTGGGACGACATTTCTTTACAATATTTATGAAAAAAGTGAATGTATTACATGGATTTATGGATGACACAAAAATAGGTGGGAAGACAAGTGGTGAGGATGAACAAAGAGTCTGCGGAGGGGATTAAGTCTGATTAAGTGATTGGGCAAAAACTTGGCAGAAATAGAAAATGTGAGGTTATGCTTTTTGGCAGGAAGAATAGAGGAGCTGAATATTGTTTAAGTGCAGGAAAAAGAACTGTAGTATAGAAGGATTTGGGAATCTGTGCGTAAATCACTAAAACTAGCATCCAACTTCGATGGGTAATAAGGAAGGCAAATAGAATTTCAAAGTGAATTGGATGTATAAGTAATAAGGCTTTGCTAAAATGCTGCAGGGTCAAAATTTTGGGCTCCTTATCTAAAAAACACTAGAGAATATTCACTAGGCTGATATGGAGGTACGGCGACTAAATACGGAGGGGCTATTCTTTGAGGGGTGATTGAGTAAATTGGATGTATATTTGCTGGATTAAAGAAGGAGAGGTGACCTTATTTAAACATGCAAGATTCTTAGGGGCTTGACAGGGCAAATGCAAAAACGTTGTTTCTCCTAGTGGGAGGGTAGAGGACCAGAGGGCATGATCTCAGAATAAGAAGTTGCTCATTTAAGACAGACAAGGAGGAATTTCATCTCTTGAGGATAGTGAATCTGTGGAATTCTTTTCCACAGTGGACTGTCAAGGCTAGGTTGTTAAGTATTTCTGAGTAAAAACCGAAAGAACTGCAGATGCTGTAAATCAGGAACAAAAGCAAAGTTGCTGGAAAAGCTCAGCATCTCTGGCAGCATTTGTGAAGGAAAAAATAGAGTTAGCGTTTCAGGTCCGGAGACCCTTCCTCAGAACTGAACTTTGTTTTTTTTAAGTATTTCTGAGGCTGAGGTAGACAGATTTTTAATCAGTAAATGAATTAATAGTTAAGAATTATTAGTTCAGTCATGATCACATTGAATCGCAGAGCAGACTTGATAGCTTGAATGGTCTACTTCTGCTCTTGTGTCACATGGTCTTGTGCTATACCACGTTCTGCCCTGTCTAGTGGGTTTACCCTTCCTTTGGGACAGGACATACCCAGGAACTTTGGTGTTCGGGCATAGTCATACTGTCGGAGTAATTTCTTACTGACAATATCAGGTGTTTCTTGATTAGTCTGTGGGGCAACTTTTATTATTGGATAAGTCCCCAAATGATGTTAAAGGGAACTCTGCATTACATTATATTTTATTGAATTCAAGCTTCACCATGTGCAGTGGTGGGATTTGAACCCATTTCCCCAAGACATTAACCTAGGCTGCTGGATCACTAGCCCAGTGATGTTATTACTATACCACCGCCTTCCTTTTGTTGGACGCAAAGGTCACGATACAACTTCTCTGTATTGTGGAGTGAATGGTAGAATGTGACAAATTTCTGAGGCAGCCAAATGTAAGGGGAGTCCTTTGTTAGCCAATATGATTGGCAGAGTCAGAGGCTTTTATGTGATAAAAACAAAATGTGCATAGTGGTAGGTGCTATTCCTTGTATGTTTTCTTGAATTTTCCATGCAGTAATGATCATACTCGTGTCACCTTCCAATATATGAAAAGTGCGCTGTGACTCTGGGAGGTGATCCTCTACTATTGGGAGGAGGTAGCTGATAAGGTTCCTTGAAATGATCTTCCCTGTGACAAACAGCACGAGGATCCTCTATAGTTACCACAGTTGGATTTGAAAATAGTCACAATCAGAGCATCCCTTGGGTCACCTGGCATGTACTCTTCTTCCCAAATAAGGGCCAGACATAAAGTTGTTCAACTGTGCCAGAAGCACATTGTCGTGCTTGCTATTATTCTCACTTTTTTAAATTGTATAAATAATATCACAAAGTAATGTAATGACATGTGTTGCGGCAGCTATCTGAGTAAGTCTGCATGGTTAACAACACGTAGCAACTATAAGAATTATTCTTCTTCAAAAGGTTTGTGGTTAATTTATATGGCTGCCTTCAGCTTCATTTGTATTAGTGTAATTAGGGATAATGTGTATGTGCGCAGTGTTTCAGAATTTCAGCAGGGATTCCACCCGTTCCAGAGGCCTTGCTGCTTTTCAGTTGTCATTATAGATAGGGAGTGATGGTGGGATAACTTGCCTTTCTTACCTCTTGGCTGACTGCATGGTGTCATGGTGTTCAAGAACAGACACACACAGCCTTTCTTATAAGTTTAAAATGAAGAAAGATTAAACATTTATTTTCACAACTCCTGGTATTAATGCATCGGACAGCCCTCCATTTAAAAAAAAACAAGAAAAGGTGATTTCAAGAGATGGAACAAATGCTGAGACCACTCGCAGAGTAAGAAAAAAACGTCACTTACTTTTAACCAGTCCTTTATGATGGATGTTGACAAGTGTTGCAGGTCTGAAGAATTCTCTTGCTTCTTTGAAATAAATTGATGGTTGGAAATTTTTGGCTTTTCAGATGAAATTATGTCCAAGCACTTGTAGAGAAGAAATATAATCCTTGATCCTTTCTCACTCCATGAGTTGGCCTTTTGTGTTAGGCAGGGTGTTTTCTTTTGGCTGGGTATGTCTCCTCTGTGTTGTAGCCAGTTCCATATTACCTTACTGGTCTCTGCTGTGGATTAATAAGATGTTCTCCCTCCTCCCAAGCCGTTTTTAGCCACATGATCATAGTATCATAGTCTTGCTTGGTCCACACAGTGGTTTGGAGCCAAATTAATTGAAGCACAGTGGGGAAGTTGTTGGTATGTCTATCAAATGGCCTTTTTTCAAATTTGCTCCTAGTTTGGTACAGCTGTTTGGGCTAGCTTACTGAATACTAGATGAATACCTCCTTGGCATTCTGTATACACCTTTTTTTGAGGCATATTGTGCCTTGCTGCCTTCACATGATTCCCAGTCTCCTGCAGCCTGAAACCTCCCATATTTTGGGAAAATTCTATTGATTTTTTTTTTTTTTAAAATAAATTTCAAGACAAATTCAGTTTGCATGTTAAATCTGATTTGTTCTATCACTGGGTCTTTCACGCTGGTGACAATTGTTCCAAAATGACTCATTAGCATGCTAATAATAATGTATCTGCCTTAGTTGCAGTCATACCTGATGTAAAGGGAGCTACTTGTGGTTTTTCATTCAACAGAGAATGGAGCAAGCTGCAGGAGTTTCTTAAGGGAGTGTTCTCTGACAATCATCTTGAGATGTTTGAGTAGTGATCTTCCCTGTACTGAATTAGAAGATCATGAGTAGAGCTGTTTCATTGATGATTCCAATGTCTTTTGCTCTAGCCATAATTCCTCCACTGTTAAAACAAACCACATCAGCCTGCAGCTTCTTTGTTTTTACATGTTTAAATGCTGTCAGATCTCTTAACTTCCTCTTCAATTAATTCTCTGACCCAGCATGAAGGCTTTTATTTTTACTAGGGTAGGCAAAGGTCACAATTTGCATATGTGCATTTATTTGAGTTACGAGAATGAAACTGGAATAATGATGTATTCTTCAATTGAATAAAAATTGGGATTTTTTGATTTTGCCTTCATGAAGCATCTTGTAACCTTAAGGCTATAAAAGTATAATTTTTGATACATCTGAAGGGTGAATTAATGCATAGATTGATGCAGATCATCCAAATGCCCGGTAATCTTAACATCTAGAAACAACTTTGGTACGTTATTACCTCACCTTCTGTGGAGTTTTCCATTTCAGATGTAAAGAATGGAAAATGATGCAGACCAGACTACCTACCAGTGACTACTTAAGGCTTTGTGCTTGGTGAGGTCTGGGAAAACACCTGTTTATTTGGATTTAGTTCCTGTGGACAAATGAATATGCCCAATTTGAGTTAATATTTCACCATTTCTGGGTATTTCCATTGTACTTTCAGAAAACTTCCAAAAGGTCCACATATTGCATATTTAGCATCACTGTTGGCATGACTAATTTCTTTGTTGACTGTAAAAGTGAAAGTTGGACAGTAATATTTATTTCTTTAGTGGTAACTATTATAAGAGTCATACAGCATGGAAACAGACCCTTCAGTCCAACCAGACCATGCCAAACATGATCCCAAACAAAACCAGTCCTACTTGTCTTATCCTGGCCCATATCCGTCCAAATCTTTCCTATTTATATATTTTTAAACATTGTAATTGTACCCAAATCCACCACTTCACCAGGAAGTTCATTTCACATGCATACCACCCTCTGTGTAAAACAAAAATTCTCATGTCTTTTTTAAATCTCACTCCTCTCACCTTAAAAATACTTGCCCTAGTCTTGAAATTCCCCAACTCAGGGAAAAGATAACTATCATTAACTCTATCTATACCTTTCATTATTTTGTAAGCCTTTATAAGGTCACCTCTTAACCTCTTATGTTAATTCTGTTATCTTGACCTTGAAATGTAATTATAATCGATGTTTTTCACAATGTAAATGGATTTCAATGATATTCATTGTTGTTAGTAACAGCCTCCATTGATTGATTTCTATCCTAGGGACCAACTCAGCGACATGTCCAGCTCATTATGGAGAAGCTACTGAGAACTGTAAACAGAACAGTCATCTCCATGGGACGTGATTCCGATCTAATTGTAAGTTCCTGTGGAAGTTAATGTTTGGATCTGGCTTTAGATGATGGTTAAATTGACTAATTTAAGGGGAGTAAAATAGCTAGACATTGATCTAAATTTGTGAAAGTGAGAATCAGTATTTTGTGTATACTTCTGTGTATACTTCTGTGTATACTTCTGTGTATACTT
>NC_063351.1:24348859-24367478 GCF_021869965.1 Rhincodon typus | reverse complement strand
TGTGTATACTTCTGTGTATACTTCTGTGTATACTTCTGTGTATACTTGTTTTTGGACAGCGAAATACCAAGCGTTTTGTGCAGTCTTTGAGTTCTCACACTGACACAAACGAAAGCTAATATTTCAGTGATCAAGTCTTTCAGATTTAAGGAGTAACTACATTATTATAAAATTCAATTTATACAATTGAAATATAAATTTAATTCTGATTGCTCTAGCGAACCGGAGGGTGAGAGAACATGGCTTCTCAAGGCTTAATATGTATTGTCTCCTGTCTGGCATTTTAAACAGTAAAAGAAACCCTGCATTCTCTATATCCAGGTTGGTTGTGCCCCCGGGCGGGTCAGATTTATAATAATTTTTGACCCTATTTCTGTATATTTTACTTTAACCACATTCTTCAAGATTTCCACAAAACACTTAACTGTTTGTCAAGTGTGAGCACGTTTCTCCCAGAAACCGAAATATGCTGCATTTTTTGTTTAAAAGCACACAATTTATTATAGAAAATCTCATGTAACAATTTTTGAAGGTTTAAAAGGGAATTGCATGGACTGTCTGAATAGCTAAATTTTCACTTTTAAAAAGTATTTACTTTATCTAAATTGGATTTAGAGTTGGTAGAGTAACATGTTTTCTAATGGTCTCATAAAAGGTTACATTGTTAAGAAATGGAATTGATAAGAGTCACCTACAATTCAATATTGTTTGCATACTTTACAATATGGTAAATTGTTATTCTCAATCTAGGGCTTTTGTGGGAATTTTTAAATCAGAACACAAAAGCAGAAACAATACATTATCACAGAGGGATATGGAATAAGAATCTTGCCACACTGTTTTGTCTGAAAATGACAAACTTAATCAAGAAAGAACTAACATCGCACTGTGGGTTTGATTGATAGATAGTTATATAGTTTTACGCTGTGCATTTAAACCCCTCCCCAATCCTAAGAGCCATTTAAGTGTATTAAAGTTCCTTAGGATTTGTATAACTGTGACCATGATCTATCTGTTCTTGTTGGATGACTGTTCCGGTTTGCGTGTACGGGAGTACGTCTTGGTAACATGGAACTGCCCAGATTTATGGGTGGAGAGTTGTAATACTTCTGGCATGAACATGGTTTAAAAAAATACTCATTTTTAGGATTTAATATGTGTGTCTTTGTTTATCACCATTTTATTGCTGCATAGTTGGCTATGTACCTTATTCATTTAGTTCTTCCTATTACAGTTCAAATTCAGTGATATCTTGTTTTCCAAATTTGGACGTTTTGTTTTAGAAAAAATGAAATAACTTGTATTAATTTAATGCCTTTATCTGTTTGGTCCAGCATTATTGTGATAGTTTTCTTTTATGATTCAGTCATTGTATATGCAGTAGTTACCTGAATTATCCCAGTTCAATATTGTGAAGGTTTTGTAGTAGCCTTGGTAGTTGCGGGTTTAATACAATTTGCAATATATACATACTTCTGTTGTGGTTGGTTGGCTTGCTGAGCTGGTTTGTTGTTTTTCCGCAGACGTTTCATTACCCTGCTGGGTAACATCATCAATGCAGCCTCCAATGAAGCACCGTTGTAATTTCCCGTCTGTTATTTAAACTCGAATCCGTTAAACTGGATTCCCTCACTTTTTTTCGGTTTTCCTTCACAGTGGAGTGTATATGGGGTCGAGCTCTGTCTAGAAGTCTGGTACTCCACACACGTAGAGTTCGACTCCATATACACTCCACTGTGACGGAAAACCGGAAATGAGATAACCCAGCTGAATGGACTCCAGAGTTTAAATAACAGGCGGGAAAATACAACGGCGCTTCATCGGTGGCTGCAGTGATGATGTTACCCAGCAGAGTAACGAAACGTATGCAGAAAAACAACCAACCACAACATCCACAACCTGAGCTACAAACCTACTCTAAAACCTTAGAGACCTACGGCCGAAATATACGTACTTCGCAACGAATTCATTTTGTATTTGATTGAAGATTACAGTTTGAAACTAAGGGGTCAGCAGTTACACCTTAGCTGAAACTCTCTGTCACAGGCTTCTCTCGATGGTTCCTGAGTCAGGGAGGCCAAAGAGATGGATGATATTGATGATAATGGTGCACAGTGTGAATGGCCCCTCATTAATTATCAGGACTGTCTGAGCTCTTTCAAGACATAGTGACCAGTGAGGGATCCATCAGCTGAGGTGCAAAGTGCATTCAATCCTTATGTTTTTGCATTAATAGCACCATAGACTAGTTAATGCTACAGAATGTTTCTCACATTCCCTAATATTAGTGTGCTGCTCTTGGCATCCACATGGGGAATGAATTGGTATCTCTCTGGGAGGTTTGCCACTAATTCAGCAAAGGAGCTCATGCACTTCAAATCCTGAGACCTGCTGGGGCACATTTGTTCAATGATTGTTTTTCCCATTATCTCAATCTTGTAAACTCCAATGACTATAGGCCAATGTACTCCATGTATCCTTATGAGAAAATCCCTTCAGACTTGGAATCAATCTAGTGAACCTTCTTTGGGCTCCCCTAACACGAGCATATCTTTCCTTAGTTAAGGAAACCAAAACTTTTCAAAGTATCCAAGTGTGGTCTAACAAATGCCTTGTATAGTTTTACCAAGACATGCCAACATTTATACACCATTCTCCTTGAAGTAAAGACCAATATTCCATTTGCCTTCCCTATTTCCTGCTGAACTTAGATGCTAGCTTTTTGTGATTTATTCACATGGACTAACTTATCCCTCTGTGCTGTAGCTTTCTACATTCCTTCTCCAATTAAAATAATGTTCACCACCTCCATTCTTCATGCCAAAGTGCAAACCTCCCATTTCCCCATATTATTCTATTTGCCATGTTTTTCCCATTCGCTTGTAGTATCTATATTATCTGCAGAGTTTGTGTGAAGAATCAGACAAAACTCAAAACATTAACTCTATTTCTGTCTGCAGATGTTGCCAGTCCTCGAAGGTTTTCTAGCATTCTCTGTGTTTGTTTATAAAGCCATGCTGACTCTGCTCGATTTATATTAGGTATTCCTAAATGCTTTGCTATTACATCCTTTATCCAAAATATTGAACTCTTAACATTTTTCCCACAGATATTAAGCAACTGGTCTAAAATTAACTGTGTTTATTTTGTAATCATCCCTTTTTGAATTAGGGTTTTGCATTCAAAGTTTTCATGCCATCTGAACTTCTCTGATTCTGGAAAAGCTTATCAGCCATTAGCCCCTTTAATTTCCTGAGTACATTTACTTCGAGTGATACTTATTGTATTTATTTCTTGCACCGTTTTGACCCTTTATGATTTAGTACTTTAGAATGCTACTTGTGGCTTCTACTGTGAAGACTGATACAATGTATTTATTCAACAACCACTTCCTTGTTCTCCATTGTTATTTCCCAGCATAATTCACTAAGGGACCTGTGTTCACTTTGGCTGCTCTCTTGTATAATTATTGAAGCTTTTGCTGTCCAAATTGGTTTTGTGCAATTTTTCACTCAAAAGTTTATCATCGCCTGCTTTTGTTTTGGTCATCTTTTGTTAATTTTAAAACTTTCCTAATCCTCTGTATTATCCCTAACTTTGCCACATAATATGTTCTTTCTTTTTAATGTGATGGTACCCTTAGCCTCCATGGTTAACCATCATTGACTTATCTCCTTCCTAGAATCCTCTTTTGTCACTGGGATATGTCTTTGTTGTGAGCCATGAACTATTGCCTTGCAAGTTTGCCATTGTCCCTTAATGATATTTGCTAATAAATGCTTTTCTCAGTCCACTCCAACTGGCTTTCCACTCATTCCTTGAGGTTAGGTACTATTTTTGTTAGAAATATTATTATCTATTTATTTGTCTGTTATCTGTTGAAGAATATGCCAATTTGGTAAAAAGATGAGTAGCATTTGGGAAACTTTCTACTTAAGGAAGAGATGAGGAGGAATTTCTTCTCCAAGGTCACAAATCTGTGGAAGTCTTTATTGCAGAAGTCTGTATAAATTATGTTAAGAATTACTGATTATTTATTAATCAGTAAGAAAATCAAAGGTTGTGGGGAAAAGTCAAGAAAGTGAAGTTGAGCATTGAGATTAACATGGTTTTATTCAACAGCAGAGCAGACTTGATGGGCTGATTGCTTAATTCTGCTATTACTGAGGCTCTCACCAGAGATGCTTTCTGCAGCAATTTCTTTGAGATCTCCAGCATTAGGAGTACGTTAAATTCACTTTGGAGTTTCCTTGGACTTCTGGGAAGCTTTACATTGCAAAAGAAGTTGTGTTAGCCCACTGAATTGGCCACAACCCTAGATAAAATTAGTCATTATTAAAGATACTCTTAAAATTAAGCTAGTTCTTAGTTGCTAACCATTTGTTTACACTATATTTTAGTTAGACCATTGACAATGTCTCGCTCCTTCCCTGGCCTTTTGGAAGTCTTTGAGTCCACATTTCCATGTCATGCACCCATCTGATTTTCCTTACTTGTCAAATGTTTTTATGCTAAATTTCTCCTTCAATTGTTGCCTGATAACCAGTGTCCATTCTTTATTACCAATGTTTGTACTTTTCTACCTTCTTGTCTTGAACTAAACGTAGCAACCCTTATTGAGATTTATGCAATTGGGGTTGAGGGGATAGAAGGTCAGTATGGTGAGAATCGTTTAGTTTGAAGTGAACGAGGCACCCGACTTTCTCGAAAGGCACTTTTTGCAACAATAAAGAGGCCTCAAAGATCTATCCATTGGACCATGCCTATCATTAGGGAAAAAAGAGGATTTAAAGGGATCTTGCAGTTGTTAGCATTCAGTCCAAGCTCCATGTTGTCCATTACTGCCTCGGAGCTCATGACTTCAGAGGGTGTCATGACCAACAGTTTGAGAAGCCCTGTGCTAGCTATTCTTTTTTTTTTCTGGCTATGAGTGTGGCATTGCCTGCACACCTGAGATTTAATTTCCAATGACTTCTTGTGATGCAGCCATATCACTGCACCATCCTCATATTGTCCCTCATACAGCATTGAACAGCCAAGATGACACAAGGCACCTCTATCTTATTGTCTTCTGAAACAGGAATTGGTTTGTAACTAGGTGTTAATAGGAGTGTTGTGAAAGCTTTGAAATATAATTTCTTCATGGAGAAAATGACTACTTATCACCACAACAATTAGAAAAAAAATACTTGTGCATAGTTTTTTGAAGTCATTATCTGTTAAGCATAGTTGTTGGACTAAAGTCTGTAAAATACATATTTTTTGTGATGAAATCATTTTCAATTGTATTAATCAAATTGCTCTCATTAGAGAAAGATGACTCTGAGAGTCACCATGCCTCAGATAAAGGGAGAAGGTGAGAAGGAGAATCCTTCATGGTAACCTCAGTTGATGCAGGAATTGAACCCACGCAGTTGGTGTCATCCTGCATCACAAACCAGTCATCCAGTCAACTGACTTAACCAATCCAGTTACCACAAAGGACACACCTCCTCAATCTCTCCTTGCCTGAGGTATGGCAACCTTCAGGTTAAACCACCACCTCTCTTCTCTCTCGAACAAGAGAGCAGCCTTCTGGTCTGGGACAACAGTGGGGACTTTACCTTGATTAAACTGCTCCAAGTGGCTACTGAAATATGTCAAGGAAATGTTTTTGAAGCTTTTCTTTTAACCTTGAAATCACATTCCAATGTGCTACTTAATTGCCTTGATTTTCTGCCACACGTTTGATCACCTCTCTAGATGGTCCTGCCATGACACAATACATCCTTCTCATTTTAACATGGTTCAACGTATCTTATTAATTGTTCCTTTAAAATGCTTTGGATGCCTTTCTGCACTTAAGGTGCTGCAGAATGCAAATATTTGTCAATTAAAAATAATTACTTTGACAACTTGTTTCTTGCTGATTCTATTCTGATAATGGAATAGATTGAATGCTAAATAGTGCAAAAAAAGTTTGACTCACAATCTTAAAAAAATTTAAAAATGTTATTTGTGAAATAATAATACCTCCGTATAAAAAAAATGGTTGAATAGTTGCTAAATTCATTCATGGGACGCTGAGCCACTATTAATTGTCGATCCTGAGTTGCCCTCAAAACGGTTGTACATTCCTGGCTTCGTGAACCACTGCAGTCCATTTGGTGTAGATACTCACATAATACTATTAGGGAGAGAGTTCCACGATTTTGACCCAGCGACAGTAAATGAATGTGACAAGTCAGAATGGTGAATGGCTTGTACAGCAATTTCCAACTTTCTGAAGAAGGGTCCAGACCTGAAACGTCAGCTTTCCTGCTCCTCTGGTGCTGCTTGGCCTGCTGTGTTCATCCAGCTCCACACCTTGTTATCTCTAACTTCCAGGTGGTGGCGTCTCCATGCACCACCTCCCCTTGTCAGTGGTTGTGGGTTTAGAAGGGCTGCCAAAGAACCCTTGGTGAATTTCTGCACTTCATCTTGTAAATAGTGCACGTTGCTGCTACTGTGTGTCAGCGGTGGAGGGATTGAATGTTTGTGAACATGGTGCCAATCAGGTGGACTGCGTAGTCCTCAATTCAAGCTGTGTGTTGTTGGAACTGCACCCATCCAAGCAGGTGATGATTATTCCATCACAATTCTGATTTGTGCATTTTATATGGTGGACTGTATTAAAATGATTAATCCATTTCAGGTTTGGTCACTCTTAATCCTGGGCTGTTGACAGTGCCTGATTTGGCAATGCTAGTACTATTGAATTTCATGCTGTTGAATTCCGACCAGCTCCTGTCTTTTTCCAAAAACAATACAATAAGGAACTGCATAAGTATTTATTGTGATAACAGTCTATTTTCCTTTGTTTAGTGATGAAATGTAATAATATGCAACTTGCTAACTTTATAAATTTTGATTGAATCCTTTCAGCTTGCTTTCAAAGATAAACTGATTGAAATTACTGAAGTACTGGGAAATGTTCTGTTTTTGCTAGCTAACAGTAGCTCATTCTCTGGAAGTGAGATAGACTTCACATGTTAAATCTGAGTAAGTGAATTTGACCCACTGAACTCAAAAGAAGGTTGATGTATGTTCATGAGGCTTCCTTTTAGTTTTACAACATTCTTTGCCATTTAAATTCAATGAAACAAAAATTACACTTGTGTGTGGTAGAGGTAGCTATATTTTACCAACGACATAATAGGTTTCGGACTACACCAGGTTATAGCCCAACAGGTTTATTTGAAAACGCAAGCTCTCAGAGCTACGAAAGCTTGTGTTTTCAAATAAACCTGTTGGACTATAACCTGGTGTTGTGTGATTTCTGACCTTGTCCACCCCAGTCCAACACTGGGACCTCCACCTCAAGGTTTCAGACTGTATGTGATAATTCTTTATATACAAATTAATTTTCCAAATTGCTGCCATAGTACCTATGTTTAAAAAAAATTGCAGGCATGTGAATAAACCAAATTTAGCAATATTGAATGAGCCCGAGGAAGCTAAAACAAAATTTAGTTTGTCATGGAATAGCAGGAAATGTTGCATTCATTTTCCAGGATGACGCAAGCACTCCGTAGTCAATGCATTTGCTTTTGTGGAGTACTGCAGGCAAACTCAGTGGAATTGTTGTAAAGATGGCTTAGGGATCGATATTATGTATGGAGAAGTACATTGGAAATAGTGTGTAGGTACTTTAGGAAGCATTTGACACTGTGTCACAGTTGAGACTATTGATCAAGCTTAAAAGGTGAGAAAGTAAGTAGTAAATTAGGTTAAAGATTGGTTAGAGTAAATGGGACAGAGACTTGAATTTATGGTCAGTTTACAGTGTGGTTGAAAGTGATGAGCTAATGTTGTGCAGAACTCAGTTCTGATGCAACTACTCTTTACTGTATTGTCAAAAATGGAGACACCGGGTTGCCAAAATAAAAAGCACTGTAAAATTAAATACCAACTTTGAATATGAACAGAGACTGCAAAGTGATGATGAAATAGGCAAAAACATGATTGATCAACTTCAATCTCAACGAAGAACATTTTTTAAAATAAAGTAATATTTATACTTCACAGAACTACTGGAATGCTGCATGCAATTCTGGTCTCCCTGCTGTAGGAAGAATGTTGTGAAACTTGAAAGGGTTCAGAAAAGATTTATAAGGATGTTGCCAGGATTGGAGGGTTTGAGCTATGAATAAACTGGGGCTGTTTTCCCTGGAGCCTCGGAGGCTGAGGGGTGACCTTATAGAGGTTTATATAAAATCAAGACGGACATGGATAGGGTAAATAGACAAGGTCTTTTCTCTGGGGTGGGAGAGTCCAAAACTAGAGGGCATAGGTTTAGGGTGAGAGCGGAAAGATTTAAAAGGGACCGGCAGGGCAATTTTTTCACACTGAAGGTGGTACGTGTATAGAATGAGCTGCCAGAGGAAGTGGCAAGGGAGCTGGTATAATTACAACATTTGAAAGGAATCTGGATGGGTATATGAATAGGAAGGGTTTAGAGGGGTATGGGCCAAACGCTGGCAAATGGGACTACATTTATTTAGGATGCCCGGTCGGCATGGACGAGTTGGAGCGAAGGGTCTGTTTCCTTGCTGTATATCTCTGTGACTCTATGACTCTAATTACCAACAGAGAAATAGACCTGAGCTGGTGTTTACACTTCACATGAGCTTCCTCCACCCTTAGTTCATCATTCTCGTGAATTAATATTTTGAAATGGGATTTAAAATGTTTATAATAATTCACATTTGAGGAAAACTAAAAGTTTATTCTTCCAAATTATGGTACAGTAATTTAATTACTGTGATAAATAGTTAATATTGCTTTTTTCCCTACCCAGAAATATACATTTAATACTAAGAGAAAAAATTGAAGAGCAATTTAGGTGGCAATGACGATTTTGGAGTTCAGTTTTGCAGCATCTTCAAGCCAGCATTTCAAGTAGATAAAACATTAATGTAAAGTTCATGTAATACTGAATTTGAAGTGCTTGAGATATTGAGCACAAGAGGCGAGGGTTGCATTTATATAGTGCCTTTCAACAGGATGAAAAGGTGTCTTAAAATGCTTTACTCTAGGGATAACACTCCTGTTTTTTGCAGTAGTGCTACATGATCCCTTGCATTCACTGGTGAATGCAATCGGGGTTCATCTCTTACTTGAGAGGCACTGGAGCGTCAATGTAGATTTTTGTTTACATGTGGTGGAATAAGAATTCAATGCAGAACCTTGTAACTTAGGCATTAATGCTATTCATCGAGCCATAATTGTGTAATGCTGTACTCTATTATGAGATGATGAATGAGATATGATCTAAATGAAACTTATAAAATCCTAAGAAGAATGGATCGACCACCAGTCATCTTTCTCTAAAGAGTGAGCAGCCCTATGATCCTCTAGGACTATGATGCATTTTGTTCAAGGAAAAAGGTGATTAAGTACATTCTGAGTTTAGTTAAAGGCTGACTGAAAATAATCTTGCATTAACTTTTGCATGTGTTTATTCATAACAGTTTAACATTTTGATTGAGACGGCATAAAAGAGATGGTAGTGAATTGGCAGCCCATTTTACATCCTTTGATTTTTGCTTCAATTGGTCACTACTCTGTTTAGTTTCAAAAGAACAGACAAGGTTAAACTGATGTTAATGTGAAACTGAATTAATAAATTATATTGTGCATTCTTATGGCACTGAATAAAAATGCAAAAATGAGCTCCTTCACTGGTAGGGTGAGGTGGTAAGTTTTGACTACACCTGTAGAAAAAGTGATGGTCTTGTGAAACTTACACTGAGGTAATGATCCAAAGTAATGTACTTTTCAATCAAAATCTGGGAATGAAAGAATTAATAATGATCTACATGTGACTCCAGACCAATGCCAATGTAATTGATTTTAAACTGCCATCTCAAATGGCCAAACAAGCCATTCAGTAATATCAACTGCTAGGGAGGGAAAAAATGAATTAAACTAGATGGACCCAGCTGGCATTCTCCAAGGCACTGGAAATGACACGCCAATCCCTTCTTGCTAACATCTGAGGAATAGTGCCAAAGTTGCATAAGCTGTCTCTCAGACTAGTCAAGCAACAGCCTGACATAATCATGTACACAGAATCATACCTTACACACTGTCCCAGATCATGACCATTCCTGCGTATGCCCTGTTCCACCAGCATAGGTGAAGATACAGTGATACTGCTGTAGGAGTCTTCAACATTGACTCTGGACCCCATGGTGTTTCTTTGGATCAGGTCAAACATTGACAAGGAACCTGACTAGTACATACCGACCCCCTTGGCCGATGAATCAGTACTCCATATTAAACTACACTTGGAGGAAACACTGAGGGTGGGAAGGGTGCCATTCTATTCTCTGGGTAGGGAACTTCAAAAATGGCAGCACCAGTACTCACTGACCTGGTTGAGTCCTAAAGGACAAAGCTGCTAAAGTGGATCCGTGAGAAGTGATATGGTCCTTGTAGAGATAAAGCGCTGTCTTCACGTTGAGAATTCCGTTGTTTTGCGCAGCACTACCATTTTGTTGAATTGGTGTACTTCAATTGGATCTACCAGTTCCAGACTGGGCATCCAAACTATCAGCAGCTGAATTTTACTCCAATACAAATTATCACCCTCATGGCCCGGCATAACCCAACTTTGCCATTACTAAGAAACCAGGTGATCAACCCTGGTTCAATGGAGATTGCAGGATGGCATGACAGGACCAGCATGAGGCATACCTAAGAATGAGATGTCAACCTGCTGGAGCTACATTACGGGACACCCTGAATACCAATCAGCATAAGCAGCAAGTGATCACAGATCTAAGTGATTCCATAACCAATGGATCAGTTATTAGCTCTGCAGTCCTGCTGCATCCTGTTAAAGGTGATGAGGAGGAAGCTTCACAAACATCCCCATCTTGAATAATAGTGGAGCCCAGCACATCAGTGCAAAAGATAAGGCTGAAACATTCACAACAAGTTTCATCCTGAGTTGCCAAGTGGCTGATCCATTATGGCCTCCTCCAGAGGTTCACAGCATAACAGATGCTAATATTCAGCCAATTCGATACACTCCATGTGATATCACGTAATGGTTAAAGATACTGAATGCTGCAAAGGCTATGGGCCTTGACAACATTCTGACAATGGTACTGACGCTTTGTGCTTCAGAACTTGTTATGCCCCTAGCCAAGCTGTTCCAATACAGCTACAACGCCAATGTTAACCTGACAATGTGGAAAATTGACCAGGTATGTCCTGTACACAAACAACAGAATAAATCCGATCTGACCATTCACTGCCTCATCGGTCTACTCTTGATCATCAGTAAAGGGATGGAAGGTGTCATCAACAGTACTGTCAAGCAACACTTGATTAGCAATAACCTGCTCAGTGAAGATCAGCTTGGGTTCCATCAGTGGCATGCAACGGATGATCTTATTCCCCTCAGGGTAGTTTCCTTAGCCTACCCATCTTCAATTGCTTCATAAATGACCTTCCCTCCATCATAAGTTCAGCACCATTTGCAATACAGTAGATACTGAAGCAGTCCATGTCCAAAATCTGCAATATCCAAATAATATCCAGGCTTGGATGACAAGTAAACCTCCATGGCAGGCAATGACTATCACTAACAAGTGAGAAGCTAACCATCTCCCCTTGACATTCAATGGTATCAACATCCTTTTCCAGAAATTGCACTTGTCTGACTACATGAATAACATGTCTACAAAGAGCAGATCAGAGGCTAGGAACCCTGCAGCAAATAACTCTGCTACTGCTTCCCCAAATCCTGTTCATCATCTACAAGGCACAAGCCTGGAGTTTGATGGAATACTGTCCATTTGTTTGAATGAGTGCAGCTCCGAAGAGCATCCCACCCAAACCTATCCCATAGTCCCACGTTTACTATGACTAATCCACCTAGCTTACATAACCCTGGACACTATGTATAATTTAGCATAGTCAATACACCTAATCTACACATCTTTGGTCTTTGGGAGGATACCGGAGCACCTGGCAGAAACCCATATAGACACAGGGAGAATGTACAAACTCTACAAAGACAGTCACCTAAGGCTGCAATTAAACTCAGATCCTTGGTGCTGTGACACAGCATTGCTGACCACTGAGCCGTTGTGTTGCCTAAGAAGCTATATTCTTATTTTGTCAGTTGTCACTGAGGAGGACACCAGAAATCTCCCAGAAGTAGGATCCAAGTGGTTAGGGAAAATGAGGAATTGAAGGAAATTAGCATTATTAAGAAGATTGTACTGAAGTAATTAATGGAGCTGAAAGTTGATGAATGCCCGTGACCTGATGTTGTTCTTCCCAGAGTGTTAAAGGAGGTGGCTGTAGAAATGGTTGATGCATTGGTGATTATCTTCTAATATTCTGTGGATTTTGGATTGATTCTTGAGGATTGGATGGGAGCAAATATCACCAAATATCACCCCACTATTTTAAGAAGAGAGTGAGAGAAAAACTGGGAACTACAAACCTGTTAGTCTTTTGTCAGTATTGGGGGAAAATGCTAAAATCTATTATAAAGGATGGGTTAAATGGACGCCTTGTTGCTAATTGTCTTATTGAACATTGTCAGCATGGATTTTTGAATGGGAAATTGTTAAGCGAACTTCTTGGAGCTTCTTGAAGGTACTAACAAAATTGCTAAAGTAATGCAGATAGGTGTAGAATGCTTAGATTTTCAGAAAGCTTGATAATAAGGTCCCCACAGGTGGCTGTTTAGACAAGTATAAAGCACATAGGAGGTAATGTATTGGCACAGATTAATAATTGGTTAACAGACTGAAAATGGAACGTAGGAATAAATGAGGTCGTTCTCATGTTGGCAGGCTCTGAGTAGTTGGGTACCGCAAGGATCCATGTTTGGGCTCCAACTGTTCCCAATAGATATCGATGATTCAGAGGTGGCTACCAATTATATATTTCGAAATTGATGATACAGATGATACAAATCTAAGTGGGAATGTGTTGTGAGAAAAATATGAAGAACTTTCAGAGGATTTGGACAGGCTTAGTGAATGGGCTGGTTAATGGCAGATGGAACATAATGTGAAAATGTGTGAGGTTATCCACTTTGGTAGGAGAAACCTGCGTGCAGAGCATTTATTAAATGGTAAGATGTTGGAAAGTTTACATGTACAAAGGAACTTAGACGTCCTTGTCAATAAGTCATTGAAATCTAATATACAGATATAGCAAGTTATTTGGAAGGCTAATGGAACATTCACCTTTATTGCAGGATGATTTGAAAACAAGAGTGGTGAAGTCTTGCTTCAATTGTACATGAGTTTGATTAAATCACCCCTAGAGTATTGGGTGCAGTTTTGGTCTCCCTGTCTCAGGAAAGATGTTATTATCATAGAGGGAGTGCAATGAAAGTTCATTGGACTTGTTCCCGGAATGGTGGTGTTGTGCTGTGAAGAGGTTGGACAAACTGGATCTGTATTCTCTAGGGTTTTGAAGAATGAGAAGTGAGCTCACTGAAACCTACAAAATACGTAAAGTAGACAAGGTAGACACCAGGAAGATGCTCCCCCTGCTTGGGCCATCTAAAACCAAGTTTAAAAATAAGATATATCCCTTAGGTTGCAGATGAGAAGAAATTATTTTTCTCAGATGGATTGTGAGCCTTTGGAATTCTATATCAGGGAGGCATATAGAGGCTCAGCCTTTTGGTATACTTAAGGTATAGTGTGAGAGATTTCTGATTACCAGTGATATACACGGTTGTGGGATGGGTAAAAGGCATTGAAGTGTTTGGTCAGCCATGGTCACATTGAATGGGGGAGGGGTCTCAATGGGCTAGATGGCCTTCTCCTGTTCCAGTACTCCAAAATTGGAAATGCACTTAGAAGTGCAAAGAACAGTGTGCCTTCCAATTAAGTGAATGGAAAAAAAAATGTGCTCCATGTGGTCTCTTTGTGATCCATTGACATTTTGTTGTAATCTGCATCTTTGAGTAATAAAGGCCATTTTTTTGCAGGCAGTTCATTAATGATGAAGAAGTTGGCTTGATAAAGAGTGGTTTCAAGTTTTGGACAAATAGCAGTTGTATATCTTTGTTGTCTTAACAAAGGATTATTTTTACAAGAACTTGACAAGAATAAGCTATTTGTCCTCTTAGGCCTTCCTACCACCCAGTTGGATCGTGCTGATCAATATATGAGCTCCACTTTTCTGCCTTTATTTTGTTACTTCTTGTACCCTTCCTAACAAAAATAGATTTCGCTCAGTCTTCAAACGTCCCATTGTGGACTGTAATTATAGGGTGGAATTTTGGAAGGGGAAGTAGAAGTGTTGCAAATTCTACTGCTGTTAAATCTGAGGAAAGATGCATTCTAAATTTTGCTCCTAAATTGCCCTGATTTGAAGCTTGTGCTTCCTGGTATGACCTCAATGCTAGTTCCCCTGTGAGGGATTCTGCATTACTACAATTTAAATAACTTTAGCAATAGAAAATATGCCACTGAAAATTTAAGTAGAATGAGTAAACAACAAAGTGCATCGATGACTGTCAAATGCAAAACTTCTTTCATTTCAAGCTTATGTGAGACAGAAAAAAATGAATGAGTACCCTGGCAGTAAGGAGAGTGAATGATGAGGTGCAAATTATAGAGGATGATACATTGAATTGCTGTGAGCAAGAGAAACAAGGAATGCAGCAGCTCTGTTAAGACTGCATCAGCAATGAGCAATGCAGTGACACAAGATCATAAGATGTAGGAGCAGAATTAGGCCATCTATTGCATCACATCTGCTCTGTCATTGAATGAGATCATGACTGATCTGATGATCCTCAAATCTACTTTCCTGCCTTATCCCCATAACCAACTCTTGATACCTTTATTGATTAAAAAATCTGTCTCTAAGGAGTGAATATACTTAATGCCTTGCAGTAAAGAATTCAACTGATTTACTTCTCAGATTTAAAAAAAAATCCTCTCAGTTGTCTTAAATGAGTCACCCCATACTCTTGAGACTATAGCCTCTGGTCTTAGAATGCCCCAAACAGTAAACAACTTTCTACCCTTTTCCTGACAGCCCCTTTAAAATCTTACACATTACTATCAGCTTGCCTCTCCTTCTTGTAAACTCCAATCAATGTTAGGCCAATCTATCAAGTCTCTCCTCATAAGAAAATTCCTCCATGACTAAGAGCAATACAGTGTGTCTTCTCTGGACATTGCCTCCAATGTCAGCATATCTCTCCTTGGATAGAGGGAGCAAAACCATTACTAGTATTCCACATCTGGTCTGACACGTACCATATGTAGTTTTCATGAGACCTCCCTATTCTTAAACTCCATTCTCTTTGAAATAAAGGCCATTTTCCTTCCCAATTATCCACTGAACTTGGATGCTAGCTTTTTCAGATTCATGCACGAGGACCCTGAAATCCCTTTGTGCTTCTGCTTTCTCTATTTTAATAATATTCACTCCTCTATTCTTCATGCAAAAAGTGCATAACCTCACATTTTCCCACAATATTTGCCATCTGTCAAGTTTTTGCTGACTCAGTTAACTTGTCTGTGTCCCTCTATATACTCTCTCTGTCATCTTCAGCACTTGCTTTCTTACCGATCTTTGCTATCCACAAACTTTGTGATTGTACATTTACTTCTGCCATGCAAGTCATTTATATATATGTTGTAAATAATTGTGCTCCAGCACTGATACCTGTGGCACTGCATTAGTTACATCCTTATACTGCCTTGTTATCTCCAGTCTTTGTCTATGATTTGTTTGCCAATCCTCTATCCATGCCAAAACACTACCCCTGACACCTTGGGCTTTCATCTTTTTTAGTAGCCTTCTACAATCAGAATCCTTACAGTGTAGAAACAAGTCTACACTGACCCTCCAAAGAACTTCCCACCCAGCCACGTCACTCTACCCGTTCCCTGTAACCCTGCATTTCCCATGGCTAACACACGCAATCTACACGGCCCTGAAGACTAGGCAATTTACCATGGCCAATCCACCTAACCTGCACATCTTTGGAGTGTGGGAGGAAACCTATTGCAAACACGGCGAGAATCTGTAAACTCCACAAAGACAGTGGTCCAAGGGTGAAATTGAACCCCGGTCGCTGGCGCTGTGAGGTAGCAGTGCTAACCACTGTGATGTCTTATCGAACATCTCTTGGTAATCCAAATGTATTACGTCTACTGGTTCCCCTTTATCTATCCTGCTTGTTACCTCCTCAGATAACTAACTATATTATGTATTTCTAAATGCTGTACTATTTTCTCAGTGACATGTTAAACTAGCTGGCTTATAGTTTCCTGTTTTTTTGCTTCTTCCCTTTTTGAATAGTGTTACTTTGGCAGTTGCCTATTACCCAGTGTGATTTTCTTGGTAGATTACTGCCAGTGTATCTACAGTCTCTGCAGCTACCTCCTTTAAAATTCTAGGATACAACCTATCAGGTCCAGGGGACTTGGAGCCTTTAGCTCTCTTTGTTTCACTGATGCCTTTTCTGTAGTGATAATTATTGTGTTTACTTCCTCTCCCCCTTTAGTCCCATGATGATTTAGTATCTTTGGAATGCTATTTTTATCCCTTATCGTGAAAACCGATGCAAAATATTTATTCAACTCTTTTGTCATTCCTGGTTCCCTAGGGGGTCTAAATTCATGTTAACCTCTATCATTTTTATATTTTAAGGAACTGTTACTGTATGTTTTTATATGATTTGCTCGTTTGCCCTCAGTGGTTTATTGATTTCAGTTTTATCATTTTTTATCATCTTTGTTGGTGCTTGAACTTTCCCAATCCTTTTGTTTACCACTAATCTTTGTCACTTTTCTTTTGTTTCAATTTGATATTATCCTTAGCTTCGTTGGTCAACCATGGTTGCTGTATCCCCTTCTAAATCCCTCCCCATTGGGATACATCTTAGCTATGAGTCATGAACTACTTTCTTAAAAGTCTGTTACTAGGTAATGTGATGCCTCGTGTACTTGTTAATATATATGTGCATCTTCCTGTTTCTCAGTGTTCAATAATGAGATTCAAACTACAAGTAGTATTGTTACATGGATAAAAACTTGTCAAGCATTCTCAGACTAGACCTGCAGATGGTTCCAACCTGTAACTCCTGGCTTTTTTAAATGGAGTGTAGAACAGATTACTAAATAGATAGTAACATATCTACTCGGAAATTGTTAAACCCAGGTCTGTTCATTGGTATATCATAATTATAAAGTTTGGCCTGTGGACACTAATCCTCTAATTGATACAGAATGGTTTTTAAAAAAAAAACACACTCCAAATCCCTCACTAGCCATGAACAGCTGGAAATTTCTCAATTTAAAAAAAAAATTAAGTTTAGATGATGAGAGGCATAGATAGAGTGGATAGCCAGAGACTTTTTCCCAGGGTGGAAATGACTATTGCGAGGGGGCATAATTTTAAGGTGATTGGAGGAAGGTATAGGGGAGACGTCAGAGGTAGGTTCTTTACACAGAGAATGGTGGGTGCATGGAATGCGCTGCCAGCAGTGGTAGTGGAGTCAGATATATTAGGGACATTTAAACGATTCTTGGATAGGCACGTGGATGGTAGTAAAATGTAGGGTATGCAGGGTAATTTGATCTTAGAGTAGATAATAGGTCAGCACAACATCGTGGGCCAAAGGGCCGGTACTGTGCTATGTTCTGTATTCTATGTTCATGCAATTAATGCACTAATAATGGCACTTGATTAATAATTTAACTAGTTGCAGATATATCTGGAATGCTCGTAACTCCTTTCCTCTCCTGTTCATGATATCCATTGGAAGTTGTATTTTGTTGTAGTAAGCCTTCCTATCAATTGGTGCAGGCCACACAAGAGTGCACAGAGCTCCTTAATTGTTTCGTTCTGCTATACTGTTTTTTTTTAAACCTCCATTCGCCCCATAATATTTTCTGAATATGAACATTAAACTGGAGACACACTTATTTCAAGAACCTGTTTATGATTCTGTGCAAAAATATAATTTGGTTATAATTGTGAAATGTAGAAATCTCAACTGTCTAGTTAATGAGCAGAATTATAATTGTGACACTAAATATTTCGAACTTTGACAAGGAAACTTTTGTTGCCAGGTAAACTATTTGCGTGTTCTGCAGAAAATATAATTCCACTGAGGAGACGCCTAATTTGTTCATTTTTAAAAAAGTTGCCTGGTTGGATGTTCATGTTGTGAGGACCATTATATTGAATGAAAGCATGCTTTCAAAAATTGTCCTTCCCAAAGCACATTCTCTTTAGCTCTCTGCCTTCTTAATAGATAACCATAAGATATCGGAGCAGAATTAGGCCATTTGACCCATCAAGTCTGCTCCACCATTCGATCATGCCTGACACATTTCTCAATCCCATTTTCCTACCTTCTCCTCGTAACCCCTGATCCTGTTACCAAACAAGTACCTATGTAACTCTGTCTTAAATGCCCTCACTGACTTGGCCTCCACATTAGCCTGCGGCAACACAGATTCACCATCCTGAAGAAATTCTTTCTCAACTCAGTACTACAGAATCTTCCCTTCATTCTTGAGGCTTTGCCACGAGGTCCTAGTCATTCTGACCACATCTTCTCCACGTACGCTACATTTAGGCCTCT
>NC_063351.1:24220146-24348759 GCF_021869965.1 Rhincodon typus | reverse complement strand
CTATTACTCCTTCCCCCTCTCCGTCGCCCCCCCCCCCCCCCCCCCCCCAATATTTCTTAACTCCATGTAGCACAGATCCAGAGTCTTCAACCATTCCTCATATGACAAGGCCTTCATCCCTGGAATTATTCTTGTTAACCTCTTCTGGAACCCCTCTAATGCCAGCACATCCATCCTTAGATACAGAGCCCAAAACTACTCTCAATATTCCAAATGCAGCCTTAGCAGTACATTTCTGTGCTTGTTTTATAGGCCTCTTGAAATGAATGCTAAGTTTGCATTTGCCTTCTTAACTACCAACTGAACCTGCATGTTAATCTTGAGAATCCTGAACTATGAAGCTTCTCCCATTTAGAAGATAGCCTATGCCTCTACTCTTCCTTCCTAGGTGCATAACCTCACACTTGCCCACATTGGGCACAGAAATGGCAGACAGAATACAATGTCCTAACCTGTCCAAGTTCTTCTGCATCCTCCATGCTTCCCCAACATTACCTGTCTGTCCACCTATCTTTGTGCCATCTGCAAGCTTAGCAACAAGCCTCCGTTCCTTCATCTAGATCATTAAAGTATAACATGAATAGTTGTAGTCCCAACACTGACTCATACTGAGCTCCATTAGTCACCAGCTGCCATCCAGACAAAGATCCTTTTATCCCTACATTTTAACTTCTGCCAGTACCTTGCCTCTAATACCATGGGCTCTTGTTTTAGTTAGCAGCCTCCTGTGTGGTCCCTTGTCAAAAGTCTTCTCAAAATCCAAATAGACCACGTCCACTGGCTCTCCTTTGCCAACCTTGCTCGTTACCTCAAAGAATTCGAAGAGATTTGTCTGTTATGACCTCCCTTCACAAAGCTGTGTTGACTCCGACCTATTTAACCATCCACTTACAAGTCCTCCACAATCTTATCCTTAACAATAGACTCTCAAATCATACTAATTACCAAAGTAAGGTTAATAAACCTATAGTTTCCTGTCTTCTACATCCCTCCCTTCTGAAACATGTGTGTTAAATTGGCTATTTTCCAGTCCTAAGGCATCCTCCCTGACTCAGTGATTCCTGAAAGATCATCACCAATGCCTCTACAATCTTCTCAGCTATCTTGCTCAGAACTCTGGGGAGTAGTCCATCGGTCCAGGTTGTTTATCCATGTTCAGACCTTTCAGCTTCCCCAGCACCTCATCCTTAGTGATGGCCACTATACTCTCCTCTGCCACTCTACTCTCTTGAAGTTTTGTTATGCTGCTAGTGTCTTCCACAGTGAAAACTGATGCAAAGTCCCTATTTAGTTCTTCCGTCAGCCTCAGTTTCCACCCTTGCTTCTCTCTTATCTTTTTATTTAGGCCTCTGCTAGGCTCCCCTTCCAATCAAATCTGGCCAGCTCCTCCCTCGTTGCACATCACCAAATTCACAATTGTCTGTTCCCTAGTGGCCTCTGCCACAACTGCCCCAAAAAAAACAACTCATAGTCATTCCACAAAGTCCTTTTCTTGAGATCCGCTACCAACCTGATTTTCCCAGTCCACCTGCACATTGAAGTTGTCCATGATTACTGTAATAGTGCCTTTCTTACATGCCTTTCTGTCTCCTGATTTATTTTCTCCTCCACATCCTGACTACTGCTAAGAGGCTTGTACATCAGTTCCATCAGGGTCTTTTTTTTACTTTGTGGTTCCTCAACTCTGTCTTCACAGATTTTATGCTTTCTAATCCTACATTGCTTCTTGCTGTTGTCTTATTTTAATTTCTTACTACCAATGCAACCCCACTCCCTCTGCCATTCTGTCTGCCTTTTTGATAGGACATGTATTCTTGGATATTTAGTTCCCGGCCCTGATCCTCTTGCGGCCACATCTCAGCCAATTCCAACCTGCACTACAAGCTCATTTACCTTGTTTTGTTTACTGAATGCAATTAAGTAGAATACCCAAGGCTGGAGTTGAACCCAGAATCCTGGCACTGTGAGGCAGCAGTGCTAACCATTGAGCCACTGTGCCGTCCCGTTTCTGACCCTTTCCTTACTGTCAGCCTCTTTACTTGTTCTGGAAACTTTGCTGAGCAACCCTGCCCCCACCTTAACTTTTTCCATAAATTTCCATGCAGCTGAATCCATCCCCCACCAACATTCAGTTTAAAACCTCCCTAGTTTTGTGATTTGCCAGGACTCTGGTCCTTGCATGATTCAGGTGGACTTCATCTCATCAGAACAGTTCCATCCTTTCCCAATACTAGTGCCAATCTCCCATGAATTTGAACCCATTTTTTCCATATCAATCTTTGAACCACATGTTTATTTCCTTAATCATGTTGAACCTGTACCAGTTGTTCATGGTTCAGGTGGTAATCCAGAGATTATTACCTTTGTGATGACACTGTGCCTCGAAGAGGGTTTTGTTCTATGCTGTTTCTCTTGCAGAGAAATGTTGCCAGTGGTACCGGAATGTCTGCTTCTGAAGCAGAGGGTAAACAGCTTTGAGTTTTGAGAGTGTTTTTAAATTAGGCAGAAGAAGCAGGCTCTCTCCAATCCAGGGCTTTAGTTTTGCTTTTAGTTGAAGCTTATGTCAGGGTTTGAAGGTGATAGATACAGCGCTGTCTCTGCTGCAGCAAAACACTTGCATTCTCTCTCCGTTGCTAGATTTTATTTTATTTTGGTGTTCCTTTCTCCTGGCCTGGGGGAGATACCAAGTGAGGAAAATCTGTTTTGTTGAATTTGTCTTTGCCAAAGGTGTGTTTATGGGATGCTGCTATATTGGAATTATTGGATAATTAGTAGTTAAATAATACTACTATTTATTAAGTGTTTTGATAGAGTTATAATTAAGCCAATTCATCGTCTTTTGTTTGTATTTTAATTCTTTTGTAAGAATGAAGTGTTCTGCTTAAACCTGGTAGTGGACAATCGAATCATATCTGAAACCTGGCGCCTTTCGCTTATCTTTAAATAAGAATAAAATTATGCTGGTTGTGTTTTTGATATATATTGAGGAGGTTTGGTTTGGTCCATATAACGTTTATAGTTTTGCTTTGTAATTTAGCTCCAAGCTGCTTGTATTCGCTTTGGGAATATTGTTGCTACCTATGTGGACCACGACAACTGGATCTTTCCCCTCCCACTGTAAGCTTCTCTAAAGCTCAGATGCATTATCCTGAACCTGGGCACCACGCAAGTGGCACAGTCTTCGGAATGCTTGATCCTGGCTGCAGAACAGCGAGTCTGTTCCCCTGACTATAATATCCCAAAGATGACTACATTTCTCTTTTCTCTCCCCTCTTGAATGGCTCCTTCTACCATTGTTCTATCGTCAGTTTGCTCATCCTCCCTGCAGCCCCTGCTCTCATCCATACTGGAAGCAAGAATCTCAAACCTACTAGACAAGCTTAATGGTTGGGGCTCCTTCAGTACTATTTCCTGGAGCGTTCGAGTCTAAGACTCCAGCACGTCAACTCTGAGCCAGAGTTCCTCGGGCAACCAACACCAGCTCCCACAGCGTGCAATAACAATACCTTGCCTGGCCCAGCCTCTCTATTTTAAGTACATAATGCTTAATTTGATTTTTTAAAAATGTCTTACTTGTCTTTTAATATTGTCTGTAATTATTTTTGTTATTTGCCTTCAATCTGAAAGTAACCTACAGTAGTCAAATTAGTAGCTATCACCAACCAATAAACTTTGTTTTCTTGTGATGTTACTCTTCTATGCTGGGCCCCTGATCCTGGTCTTCAATTTATCCTGTTTTTAAAAAAAAACTTACAAACTATGAGCCAAAAAGAAAATAAGAAAACAGCACCTCTTCCCCTCTGCACTGAATTCCCATGTTCCCTCCAAATTCCCCAAACTTTTATACTCGCCCGAGCCATCTCACTCTGGATATGATCACTTCTTCCTGACTGTGCAAAGTTTATTGATCATGCGCTTTCAACAGGCCCTTTCTTAGAGCTGAGGTGAGCTGAAATGGCTCACATTAGTTAAGCTTCAGTAGTAATTAATATATATTAAGGACCTCTTCAGGCCTCAGGTGTTTGACTGATAATTATCCCTCAGTCATCTGAGTCAGCTACTTATTAACCTTTTCACTAGACTAGAATCGTAGAGATGTACTGCATGGAAACAGACCGTTTGGTCCAGTTCATGCTGACCAAATATCCTAATAAATCAAGTCCTATTTGCCAACATTTGGCCCATATCCCACTAAACCCTTCCTATTTATGTGCCCATTGATGCTTTTTAAATGTTGTAATTGTACCAGCCTCCACCACTTTCTCTGACAGCTTGTTCCATACATGCACCACCATCTGTGTGAAAATGTTGCCCCTTAGGTCCCTTTCAAATCTTTCCCCTCTCACCTTAAAACCTATGCCCTCCAATTTTGGACTCCCCCACCCCGGGGAAAAGATCTCATCTTTTCACCCTATCCATGCCCCTCATAATTTTATAAACTTCTATTAGGTCGTCCCACAGCCTCCGATGCTCCAAAGAAAATAGCCCCAGCCTATTCAGCCTCTTCCTATAGTTCAAGCCCTCCAACCCTGGCAACATCCTTGTAAATTTTTTCTGAACTCTTTCAAGTCTCACAATATCTTTTGCATAGCAGGGAGACCAGTATTCCAAAAGTGGCCTAACTAATATCCTGTACATGACCTCCCAATTCCTTTACTCAAAGTACTGACCAATAAAGACAAGCATACCAAACGCCAGCTTCACTATTCTGTCTACCTGTGATGCCACTTTCAAGGAACTATGAACCTGCACTCAAAGGTTTCTTTGTTCAGCACCACTCACCGAGACCTTACCATTAAGTGTATAAGTTCTGCCCTGGTTTGCCTTTCCAAAATGCAGCACCTCACTTTTATCTAAACTAAACTCCATCCACCACTCCTCAGCCCATCTGATCAAGATCCCATTGTACTCTAACGTAATCATCTTTGCTTTCCACTACACCTCCAATTCTGGTGTTATCTGCAGACTTACTAACCATACCTCCTATTTTCACATCCCAATCATTTATTATAAATTAAGAAAAGCAGTGCACCCAGCAACTGAGTTTTAATTTTTTAAAAATGGAACAAGAAAAGAAAGAGTTATCAGTTCTATTCCCATGTTGCCTCCAAATTCCCCAAATTATATACTCACGCAAGCTGTAGCTCACTCCAGATGTGATTTCTCCTTCCTGACTGTGCAAAGCTTACTAACAGAAAGTTGAATCTATCTAATCATTATTTAAGTATTAATTAGCAAGAAATTTAGATAATGATTACAGTAACATTACAAACCGTCTAATGATCATGCCGTAAAACAAGGGTTTTGCTTGCAATCGAAAAGAAAAAATAATGTATCTCTCATCAGTAACAACAATTTTGTCATTTTAAGTCTTTATCTTCAGTGTTATTACCACGAAAGACACAATGTCTAAATTCAAAATGCAATTAACTGAAATACAGAAGACTATTTCCTGTTGCCTTGAACATGCTACTACAGAATGTCAGTTTTCTTTGGTCTGTTCATCTCTACTTTCCATATGCTCCCTCTTTTTGGGCCTTTATCTCTGCCCTCTGTCTTAATATTACTTGCCCTTCATCCCACAATGCATTTCTTTTCTGGTTATACGTGTCCTTCTTTGGTCAGTTTTTATTTATCCCATAGCACCATGATTTTGTTCTAGATCTCATTTTTCCTTCAAAATATTCCTGCTGCAAGAAGAACTTGGGATTTGCATGGTAGCAGCATGGAGATTGGAAAAGGGCAGCAGAGGGGCATTCTGAAATATGGGAAAATTGTAATATAGTAATAAAAGACAAGAAAATGCAAACATTTCAAAGCAAAATACATCAATAAGTGAAGTGAAGGGATTGAGAGGTGTAAAATATATACAGTAGAACATTTAAAAGTGACATTTTATAGTGCATCCTTTCCTTTTACAAGTTGTTCAGTCATGCAGAGGAAAATTTAGTACCTTCTTCCAAATTCTTGTGTTAATACACAAAACAAAAGCTCCCTTATTATGACAGATTTTCCCTGATTCTTCCTGTAAGTGGCAAATGAGAAATTCTTCTCCCCCATATGAAAGAGCAATAACCTTCAGTTTTGCATCAGCGTAAGATGTGTGCCATATTTCAAAGTGGTAATTAGGCAGATTTAAAAATATGTAATGGTGTAAATAGTGCTGTGGCTTAAAAATGAAAGTTATTTAGTGATTTTTGGATTAAATTATGGAAAATTGCTTAAAAGTAAAATTGAACAGACTTACAGATCTAAGAGGGAAATTGGCATTGACCTGAAGGTAGACCTTTGTGTTCAATTCATGTTTAATTCACATATTTGGTTTGTTCCAGTGTACAGCATACTTCTGATTTCTAAGTAGTCATTTTTGCACACTTATTTTTAGTTGGTGAATGAAAAGCTAGGATTTTTCCAATCCTAACATTTAAAATTTAATGTATTAAAAATAAATGTTTGGTCATAATATGATTTTTTTTTTAGTATTAGGATTTATAATATATTGATTTTAGAACTATTTAAAGTTGAGTTGCAAATTAAAGCAACATAGATTTGAAGTTTATGTAAAATTATTTGCATTTATTGCAATCGTTTACAAAGGTAAATGTTAAAATGATTTCCCAGCAAGATTTCATCAAATAAGAAAGTGATTTATTTGATCAGTGTTTACAGTTAAACAATTTCATATGTACTGTTCACTTTTTTAATATATGCTCCTGCTGTGTTACTTTAGCTTAATATTTGACTTCAAGTGACTGTTTAAACTTTCACAAGGAAAAGAACTATTTTTATAGTGCAAAGCACTTGCAATGTGAAATTGAATTTGTATATACATTTGTATAGCAAATGCTACTTCAATTTTTTTTTAATAAAGGCCTCTTTGTAACATTTACTTTTCAAATGTAGAGAAAGAAAACTCAATCCTGTGCAATTAAATCATCAACTTTTGCATTTGTATACAGCTTCCTTTCATGTACTTTACATTATGCACAGGTTAAAACAAAAAACTTGTGCAGTGGCCATTAATAGTTCATTTCTCCCTTGTTGAAGAAAAACCAAAATATTGACATTTGTGGTCAATATTTCCAGTTGACTTAATTTCAAGTACCAGTAGATTAAAACTTTCCTAATGGAGAAAAATATACCCTGTGCTCAGCTATTATCTGGAAATGATTAAAGATGTATCACTACTTGTGCATTTAGGTATAATCCAGAATATAGTGCAGATTTGGAAAAGTAATGTATAGTATTAAAGTTCAATGTGATGCTTTTATAAGCAGATTTACAGGCTTATCCCTTGCCAAATAAAAACCTTACTACAAGCAGCACCAACATTTATCATTGGATGTGTCAATTTGAAGAATTGTGCTTTTTCTACATTAGTCTGTAATGTGCTTGAAAATACCAATTCCATGCTCTTGATTTAGAGTTCTTGAATTAAACATAAAAATAAAAAATCCCGTAAAAGTACAACTTGCTCTTTCTTTGTGATATTGTTTAATGGATGAAGGCATCAATATATCTTATTAGTGATGAGTGAAACAACAGTTGAAATTAACAGGTCCAATCGTGATATTTGGCAGAATAATACAAACGATGTTTGAACACATTTGTTTAACTTATTACTTAATTCTCTGTCTGTGACCTGTAACTTAAAAGGAAGTGTGTTACTCATGTCCCTGCATGGTAGTGATTTATGAAAACTAAAATCTTCTAAATGGATTATTTGCATGAATGCTACCTGTGCATATAATGACTGACAGCTGATTTAAAATTCTTGATAGTTGAGTATTCAGCTCAACTCCAAAACTTGTCAAAATGAATGAAATTGACATTTAGAAACTTTATTAGTGTTTAGTTAAAGAAACCACAGTTTCCATTTTCCATGCTTTTTTGATTCAGTCTTGCTAGGTTTTTGCTTTTGGCAGGCAGATGAATAGAATTCTTGTGAATAAGGCAGGGTTGAAACCTGAGTTTCTTCAGTAGGGTGTAGTTTTTTCATAACCGGTTGAAACTTGTCCTCTTGTTGCTTGAAGTCCAGTTCAACACTAGGAAGTAATAATAGATGTAGCTTTAAATCAATTGAGGGAAGACTATATATCATTAATCATTCACCCTATTGAAATGTAAACAGTATCCATTGTGCGCGTTAGATCAGTCTGAATGTAACATGCTTTCATAGACAGTTAATATTGAACTGTTGCAGCAAAGATTTACAGTTAAATTCTCTCCTAACACACACATTAGTGATATATTTTCCCTTTCAGCCTAACTTATTCCAGGACTGCTATCTTTTTCATAGTTTTCACATTTGTGTAAACCAGCTGGAGGTCTGTATTGTTGCCGGAAAATAGGATATAGTAACCTTTTGCCTTGCACTCATCAGGACAGAATCACAAGAATTCTGCCAAACAATCTGATTGTGGCAAGAATTAGACTAACAATCTTTTGTTAAAAAATTCATTCATGGGATGTGAGTGTCACTGGCTGGCCAGCATTTATTGCCTGTCCCTAGTTGCTCTTAAGAAGGTGGTTGTGAGCTGCCTTCTTGAACTGCTGCAGTCCATGTGTCATTGGTAAACACACAGTCATTACAGAGGGAATTCCAGGATTTTGACCCTGTGACAAGTGTTCCCATTGTATCTGTTACCCTTGTCCTTCTAGATGGAAGTGGTTGAGAATTTGGAATATGCTGTCTAAGCACCTTTATTTGGTGAATTTTGCAGTGCATCTTCTAGATAGTACTACTGCTACTACCGAGTGTCATTGGTGGAGGGAGTGGGTCTTGTAGATGTGGTGCCAATCAAGTAGGCTGCTTTGTCCTAGATGAGTGTTGTTGGGCTACACTCATCCAGGCAAGTGGGGAGTATTGAATCATACTGATGACTTGTGCCTTGCGGATGGTGAGCACAGTTTGGAGAGTCAGCAGGTGAGTTACTCACTGGGGTATTCCAAACCTCTAACCTGCTGTTCTAGCCACTGTATTTATGTGGCAGGTCCAGTTGTTTCTGGTCAGGTGGTCAGTTAAATTAACAGCGTGACTCGCACATGCTAGAAGCCACGTATGTGCACATGCCTGACTCTGTCCTTAGGAAACTGAAAGAACGTGCTTCATTGTGTCTTTTCCATCTGAAAGAAAGCTTGGGAATAATCATTTGGTGGTGTACTTCACATGGTAATGCCCTGACTAATGAGTGTTAACTTGCCTGGTTTATATTCAAACAAAAGCTTGACGGTTTAAGGTTTCTGTGTGTACTCTCCACAGCAATGCCTTTAACAATAGAGTTCACTTGCCAACCAATTAGCACCTCTTATGCAGCACAAAATGTTGCTTCTCTTGAGATGTTGTATCTTGTGGTTTATGCCTTGATGAGTACAGGCTGAAAATTCTTTTTTTCTCAACATTACTCAAGTTCTGAGCTGCCAAACGATTATTTCACTGTATTCTTCACAGGTATTTGCCATGAGTTTCTCATCAAATTCTTTTTGTTCAAAGTGATAGAGTTTGGAATGTTGTTCCCATATATTCCAAATAATTTAATAATCCATATGTTTCCAAAATATATCTTGATGCAATTTGGATGAAATTAGTGAAATGGAGTGCTTTTCAAAGATTTACTGTGGCTGTAGTCAGTTGAAGGGATGTTCTTTTACTTGTCAAAACCTGCCCTTTATACAGCTATATTTGTAGTGTATTTATTTTAATATTATTAAATGTTACCATTTACATGAGATGGAAAACATATTGATAGTAAAATACTAGTGAAGCAAATATTGAGGCCCGTAAGGAACAAGGACGATAACCTTTGTTTCAGCGAGCAGCTCATGGCAAACATACGAAATGAGTTTAAAACAAAACAAAGAACTGCAGATAATAATGTGTAGAGCTGGCCTGGCCTGCTGTGTTCATCCAGCTCTACACCCTGTTATCTCAGTTTCCCCAGCATCGGCAGTTCCTACTATCCCAAAGAACTGCAGATGCTGGAAGTCAGAAACAAAACAGAAATTGCTGGGAAAACTCAGTAGGTCTAGCAGCATCTGTTTTGTCTCCATAGATGCTGCCAGACCTACTGAGTTTCCCCAGCAATCTTGTTTTGGTACTAAATGAGTATTTTCCTTCTGTCTTCACTAAATTAGAAAATGGTGACAATGGCCTAGCTGAAAACATGTGTTGAGCAACTGGTCAGTATAGAGGTAGGTAAGGGTAAAGTGCTGCAAAGAAGTGCTAAGGAAGGACTCCAGGTAGAGAAGTCACTAGGCCCGGTTGGGATGCATCCTGGATTGCTGAGAGAGGGAAAGGAGCTAATTGCAGAATGAATGGCAGCAATTTTCCCAGCCCCTCTGAACGTAGAATTAATTCTAAGGGATTGGAAGATTGCAAATGTGACATCATTGTTTGATATCAGTAGCTTGATGCCAATAGTGGAAAAAGCTGATAAAAGCCATAATACGAGATAAGATAAATACACGCTTAGAGAAAAGTAAGTTAATACTAGGGAGTGAATATGGCTTTGTCAAGTGCATGTTATGTGTGACAAATTTGATTGAGCTGTATGACAAAGTGACATAGGCAGTGGATGAGGGTGGCGCTATGGATGTTGGACTTTCAGAAAGCGTTTGATATGTTTACACATGGCATGTTGGTTCGCAAATTAGAAATGTTTACGATTGATAGGTCCTTGGCAGCATGGATTAGAAGTTGGCTAAAAGATCGGAAACGGTAGGTAGGTACAGGTGGTCATTTTTCAGAATGGAGATGATTTGAAAGTGGTGTTCCCCAGGGATGGGTGTTGGGGCACTTTTTTGATATAAACGATTTCATGATGGGTGTTGACGGCAAGATCTCTAAATTTTCAGATAATACTAAGCTATGGAGAATAGTAAATTGTGAGGATGTCACCGAGTGACTTCAGAGGGACATTGACAAGTTGGTGAAATGGATAGACACCTGGCAGATGAATTTCAATGCAGAGAAATGTGAGATAATGCATTTTGGCAGAAGAAACACAGAGACAATACAGACTCAATAGTATAACTTTAAGGCGAGCACAGGAGTAGAGGTACCTTTAGGGTGCATATGCATAATTCTCTGAAGGTGGCCAGGCAAGTTGGGTTTGATAAATTGACATTGATAAATAGTTGTAGGAGCAAATTACTGCGGATGCTGGAATCTGAACTGAAAACAAAAAGAAAACGCTGGAGATCACAGCGGGTCAGGCAGCATCCTGAGAGAAAGCAAGCTAATGTTTCTAGTGTAGATGACCCTTCTTCAGAGCTAAAGTGAAGTGTGGAGGGGGCAGCATTTGTGGGGGGAAGGGTTGGAGAAGAAGGAGGAAGGGGCGTGGAGTGTTAGGGGAGAAAGAATGTTGATCGTTCAGATTAAGTAATCGGAATGTAAGAATGGCAGAACAATGGTGTGTCTAACTGCCAAACTGGAAAGAATAGACAGTCCCATTGGGGTGGGGAGAGGAGGAGAGGGTGACAAGGAATGTAACAAGCTTAAAAAAGGGGAAGGAATGGGGTCACAGTTCGAAGGTGTTGAACTCAATATTGAGTTTAGAAGGTTGTAAAGTTCCTAGTTTGGAGATGAGATATTGCTCCCCCAGTTTTCACTGTGATTTGCTGGAGTGTTGTAGCATGCCAAGGACAGACAAGTGGACACTTGAGCAAGATACAGTGTTAAAATGACCGGTTACGGGAAGTTTGAGGTCATGCTTGCACACGGACTGGAGGTGTTCCGCAAAACAGTCACACAGTCTGCATTTGGTTTCTCCCATGTAGAGTAAGCCATATTGGGTTCAGCAAATACAATGCACAAGATTGGAGGAGGTACAAGTGAAATGCTACTTCACCTGGAAAGACTGTTTAGGCCCTTGGATGGTGAGCAAGGAGGAGGTGAAGGGACAGGTATTGCACCTTCTGAGGTTACATGGGAAGGGGGTGGTTTTGGTGGTCGAGGAATGGACTATGGTGAGAGGGAATGATCTCTGCACAATGCAGATGGGATGAGTGAGGGGAAGATGTGTTTGGTGGTGGAGTTCTGCTAGAGTTGTCTGAAATGGTGGAGAATAATCCTTTGAACATGAGGGCTGGTGGGGTGAAAAATGAAAATAAGAGGGACCGAATCACGCTGTGAGTGATGGGCTGGGGGGCAAGGACGGAAGCATGGGTGATAGATCTGATGCAGTTGAGGGCCCTATCAACCACAGTGGACAGGAAACCACGATTTTGGAAGAAGGAAGCCTTGTCAGCAGCGATGCTTTGGAAGTTGGCATTGTCCGAACAGATACGACGTAGGTGAAGGAACTGAGAGAATGGGATGGAATCCTTGCAGGAAATGGGGTGGGAAGAATTGTAGTGCAGGTAGCTATGGGAATCAGTGGCTTTGTAGTGGATGGCAGTGGATAGTTTATTTCCTGATATGGAGACAGAGAGGTCAAGGAAAGGAAAGAATGTTGAAAGGGGAATTGGATAACCATTTAAAAAGTAAGAGGATATAGTTTGAGCAAGAAATTATGATTAAACGGATAACTTTAGTTGAACTGCAGCACGAGTAATAGGCAGAATTACCTGCTCAAGCTGTAAATTTCATTGAGAAGTTACAGGAGGTGTCCTATTGACTTCATTATCTGCAGAGGGATCGTTTCTCAGACTTCTCTGTTACTTGATCTTTGTTTCAAGGCGCGTGCAGAATTCCAGAAGACAGACAAACTTTTTAAGTGCTGTGGAACTTTTGGTATGAGGTGATATTAGGTGCATCTTTTTTGATCAGGAAGGTTAAATAGGGAAATAGTTTGTTCTTTTTCCAGAAGCTTAGGAAGACACCGCTTTGTCTAAGTAATTTCTATAAGCACCTTGGTGATAATACAGCAAATGCATCATAAAAATGATTTTGTGCAAAATAATAAAGATTGTAAACATTAATAGTTTGTTAACTAGTAATCCTGCTGTGTAATGCATCATTTTAAGTGCTCCTGTGAGTTTTATTATCCTTTCATCTGTGCTACATTTTTCATCCCAAGCTGCAGTCAATATGATACCTGAGCAACATGAAGGAAAACATTCAGCATTACATATCTAATGTTTGATTGATAATTCAGTGTGCATTTTCTCTGGACATTGAATACTGCTCAGGTTATAATTTTGGTTCTTTTTATTGGACATTCTAACATGTGGACATTCCTGGCTGTGCTAGCATTTATTACCCATCCATAGGGTAGCCTTCAGAAAGTGATGGTGAGCTCCCTTCTCGGACTGTTGCAGTCTGTTTGGTGTAGGCAGACCCATAATGCTGTTAGTGAGGGAGTTCCAGGACTTTAACCAAGCAACACTGAAGGGACAGTGCTATATTTCCAGATTATGATGGTGAGTGGCTTTGTGGGGAACTTGCATGTGATATTCCCACATAGCAAATGCCCTTAAACTTCTAAATGCTAGTGGTCATGGGTTTGGAATGTACTGTCTAAGGAGCCCTGGTGAGTTTCTGCAGTGCATTGTATAGATAACACGGACCAATGCCACTTAGTGACAGTGGTGGAGCGAGCGAATGATTATGGATATTGTGGCAATCAAGCAGGCTGTGTGTTCTGCATTGTAACAAATTTTTGAATGTAGTTGGAACTGTATTCATCTGAGCAAATGGACAGTATTCCATCAAACTCCAGACTTGTGCTTTGTAGATGATGGACAGGCTTTGGGGGAAGCAGGAGCAGAGTTATTTGCCGCAAGATTCCTAACCTCTGATATACTATTGTAGACACATTATTCATATGGCTGGAACAGTACAGTTTCTTGTCAATGGTAACTCCCTGGATGTTGATAATGGGGGATTCCGTGATGGTAATGCCTTGGAATGTCAAGGGACAGTAGTTGGATTCTCTCTTGTTCGTGATGTTCATTGCCTGGCATGGATGTTACTTGTCAGTCCAAGCCTGCATAATGTCCAGGTCTTGCTGCATTTGGGCATGGACTGTTTCAGTATCTGAGAAGTCGTGAATTGTGCTAAACATTGTGCAGTCTCTAGTGAACATCCCCATTTTCTGATCTTATGATGGAGGGAGGGTCATTGATGAAGCAACTGAAAATGGTTAGGCCAAGAAAACTACCCTGAAGGTAATGAAGTCATGGCTTGGGTGGCACTGGAAACCCTGTACTTCGTCACAACTGTCTGTTAATATTAAGTTTGTGTATACAAGCAAACCTGATTGCAGTTGACATGCACTAGCTAATAGTATAAGAATTGTTTATATTTATGTCTGGAAGATACTTTTGTTCTGTTAAGTTTTATGAGAATTCATAAAAATGCAAATTGTTAAAAATCTTCATTGTAAACTAATCTAGTCACCTTTAAAATGTCATAATATTTAAATATATAACTAAGATAAGTAGGATATGATGATTAGCCTCAGTGTGCATATCTAGTAAGACCAGGATTAAGTTTGGTTCAGAGCATTGTTTACGACCCCGTGTGGTGTTTTGCATTTAAATTTAGGCAGCACAGTTAACAAAGCATACGTTGGCTTGGAGAAGGTACAACATCAGTCTAGAATTCTACCTGAATTTAAATTTTGCTTGTGTTTTAAAGACTGAATAGAGATCTAATTAACAAGTTTAAAAGATGCAAAGAAGCTAGTTTCTCTGTTGGGGACGAGCCCAGAACATGAGGCATTTTTAAAAATTTGGAATATTCAGATCTTGCTGTATAGAATTTTGTATTTACTAAAAGAAGTATAAAGATCTCAAGCTTTTTCACTTAACAAATTCATGAGGATTTGCATGTTGATTCATACGGTTTGAATAGTTTGAGATAGAAGCTCTGGTGTGTCTGTGATCTCATTTTGGAGAAGTAACAAAGTGAGTTCTGAATTTGTGGGTATCTTGAGGATGCCATTTGTTGTAATCAGGTGAGCAAGTTGGTGGAAGCAACATCTGGCGTGGATGTCACTGAACGTTTGTCCCTCTGCGATCACCTGACAGAATAGTACGTTTATTATTTAAGTCTCTCACGTTTAATCATTGAAAGAAATACATTCCTTTACATGCTATCTTATTATTGCAAAATACCTAAGAATGACACGTTAAAATCCTCTTGAAATGCTGTACATAGGTAAATTGTCTAGATACATGATAATAATGGGGAAGTGAGGGATGATTTCCTTTATTGCTCTCATGCTTCCTGCATTCACCCTTATGATTTTGATAACGCTCTCACCTTGTGAGTGAAATGTTTCTGGGTTTGGGCCTAGCCTTGACTCAAACACAATTTATTGTTAGAGATACTGATCCGAATTTTAAAGAGTGGCATTCATAGTGTGATTCCACCCCAGACCTTTTACTTAACTTGTCCCAGAATGCTATAGTTACGGCTAGAACTTTTAATTTGACTCTCTTGAGAAAGTGGAGCGTGCCTGATGTAGATGCATTAAATAACAACAGAGGATTCATGTTAGAGGCCAAATCGGGTCCCTTTTTTAACAGTTCGGGATTTAGATGTCTCAGATAGTCTACAGAGAGAAAGTAAGTAGGTGAAGAAATAGGCAGGTGGATGTGTGAGGTGGTAGAATGGCAGGTGAATAGGTGATGGATTAGATTGGTTGGTCAATTCATTTTTTTTAATACTTTCCTTTTTTATTAAAAATAAATCTACCTCTATAAAAGAGTTGTGAATTAGGCTGGCTGAATTTTGTCCACGACAAGTTCATGACTCATTCCACTCATATTCTAAGTACCTCTTGTGGATTATGTGCAAGGCCTTTGGATTTCAGATTTCCAACAGAGACAAACTGAACTGTGAAATGTGATTGTAAAACACTAATACAAACGCTAATGTCTGATGTAATTAACTTTTTAAGCCACCTTGATGCAGTGTCAAGCTTTCATTCACGCTATTCTTTAGGTTTTCTTTTGGCTTGTCAACCTCTTTGAAACTGTTGGTTAGTTCATTCAAGTTAGCAGGCAAGTTGCCAATATCACATTTCAACATGAGAGGTTCTTAATGTAGTTGCATCGTAGTGTAAATTTTGATGCGGGATTTTAAAATGGAAGTTTTCTTGCTATGAGGCTTTTTAATTCCTTGAAATGGAAATGATCTCGTAACTATGCTGCAGCAACTTACAGTTCAGGGGATATCGAATGTGACTGTAACAAATCATAGTTGCAAAGTGGTACATAAATAACAATGTGTCTGGCATGATACCATTTTCCTGCAGAATTATAATGAGCTGTACATGAACGTAAAATAGATGACTGATTTATAAAAAAGTGAATAAACCTTTTACTTTGGGGAAAAATTGTGTCAACATTATGGCTTCAGATAAATTTTTAACTTCTACTTGAATGAAATAAACGACTTAAGGAAACCATGAATTTCAATATAATTATTTCATCCAGGTTGCTGGATGATCTTGATCTTATCCTTCCTAAATTATACCTAAAATTGGGCAGGATGCACTGTTTACATTGATGTAGCATTAGTTTCCGACTTTTTCATTCTGTATGTCCTGTTCATAAAACTCACAAACCCATGTGCTTTATAAAATGGCTGTTTTAACCTGTTGTTTCACCTCAAGATTTATGTACAATTGTTCCCAGGTGTCTATTCTTACACACACTTTAAAATTATAGCATTTGTTTTTTATTAATTTAATCTGCCTTTTGAACAGCAGCTGTCATGTTTTCTTGAAGTCCATTGCTATTTTCTTTATTTTCAATGATACAAAAGTAAACAATATCGAAATTTGCCCAGTATTGCCAAGTTCAAGACCATGTACATCTCCCTCCAAACTAAAAACAACTAATCATTACAACTTGCTGTTTTGTATCCATGCTGCTGTTGCCCATTTCATTCCATATACATCAAATTGGCTAACAACTGTAATGTTGGATTTTTCATCTGATGCTTTTTGTAAATTTATATGCAGAACATCAACTGCAATGGCATATCCCAGCTGCTAATGTCAAGTTAGTCCAAAACAAGATTTTTCCCTTTATTCTATGCTGACTCGCCTTTACTAATCCTTATCTGACTTACTTGAAGCAATCCTCTTATGCCGATACCCTCTCACCAATGGCTGTAAATATTTCAGTCATAACTTCATTTCTGAGACGCAGCTAGCTGTTCATGTGTGTGGGGTCAGGTGCATGCAAAACTTTTTCTTAGACTGTGACTTCAATTGCCCTGATTATGTGCAATTCAAAATGTAGGTAAAGATCTCAGACAGGCAATGGAAGCAACAAATTGCATTTATTTAGACCTTTAACACATTCAAATGTCCCAAGGTGTGTCACAGGGGCATCAGAAAACACAATTTGACATCAAATTGTATACAGTAGTCAAAGGTCATCAAAAACTTGGTCAAGAAATTGTTGAAAATTATGAAGTATTTATTTTAGTTTTTGCTACTACTCGCCTGCCATCATGGACATCCATGAAGCACTATGGTTCATCAGCAGCAGCAGAATTGTACTCAAATGCAATGTGTAAACTCAAGATTTGGCATATTCCCCAATATACCATTACTTATCAATCTTGGTTCAATGATGAGTGCAGGAAGGCATGCTAGGACCAGCGCCAGGCATACCTCAAATGAGGTATCAACCTGGTGAAGCTACAAAACAGGGCTTACACGTATGCCAAACCACATAAGCTGCAGATGATTGAAAGACAATTGTTTCCAGAAGGAACAGATCAGACTGAAGGTCTGCATTCTTGCCACGTCCACTGTGATTAGTAATGGGCAAGTAATCATCTTATAAATAACAAAGCATATAAATCACAAGCGGGACAGAACACTGACGCTTCATTGGAGGCGCACTGACAATGTTACCTAGCAGGGTGATGAAACGTTTTGCAACAAACTCACCGGCTCGGCAAGCATGTCTACAACCTCATCCACAACCCAAGCTACAAATCTTTTTGAAAACTTTAAGCAAACATCTCACTGGAGGAGGTGGCTCTGCAAGTATCTGCATGCTCAATAATGGGGGAGCCATAAGTGAACAATTAGCACATCAGCGCAAAGATAAGGTTGAAGCATTTGCGACCATGTTCAACCAGAAGTGCAAAGTGGATGGTGCATCTCAGCCTTATCCAGAGAGCCCCAGTATCACAAATGCTACTCTTCAGCCAACTTGTCGTTGTTGGGGATCAACCATCTCAGCTCCAGGACATCTGTGCAGGGGTTAGTGTCCCATGCCTAACCATCTTCAGCTCCTTCAATGACCTTCCTTTGATTATAAGGTCAGAAATGGTCATGTTTGCTGATGGTTGCTTTGTGTACAACACCATTTATGTCTCCTCAGATACTGAAGCAGTCCTTGTCCAACTGCAGCAAGACCTGTGCTTTATCCAGGTTTGGGCTGACAAGTGGCAAGTAACATTCATGCCACATGACTGACAGGCAGTGATCATTTCTAGTGAGTGAAAATCTGATCATTGTCCATTGACATTCACTGGCATTACCATCCCTGAATTTCCCACTGCCAACATCCTGGGGTTCCTTTATCCAGAAACCTAACTGGCCATTTAATAATGTGGCTACAAGAGCACGTCAGAAGCTAGGAATCCTACAGCTAGAAACCGTTAGTCAATTTGCAGAATAGGTCAATAATTGGCAAATAAGGTTCAATGTGGGTAAATGTGAAGTACGATGTTTTAGTTAGGAAAATAGGGATGTCAATTATTGGAAATGCAAGTCTATGTGGGGAGAAGTGAGTGGAGTCTAGGTGGGTCTAGAGAAACAAAGGAATTTACAATTATGTCACCGAATAATGAAGCCATAAAAAAAATTGTATTTCTTGAGGGATAGAAATAAAATGTATGAAAGTTAAGTTAGACTTGTTTCGAATCATTCTTAAACCAGATTTTGAGTAATGCATGCAGTTCTGGTGCCTTATTCTAAATAAGGAAGAGGGTAAATGGAAATAGTATAGAGAAGACTTATAAGGATGTTGTAGATATAAATGTGTGGATATATATATCATGAAAGGATTGACAGGCTAAGTCTTTTCTCTCTCCATTGAAGATGGCTGAGGGTCTTATGGAGGTCATTAAAATTGTGAAAGGTTTTGCTAAGAGCGGATGCAGAGAGAATGTTTCCTGTGAGATGAACATATCTAGAGATGATCAATATAAAATACATACGATAATTCCAGGAGGGAATTCTTTATCAAAAGTATAATAAAGTGGAACTCTGTCACAGTGAGTGGTTGAAGAGAATAGCATGGATGTATTAAGGAAAAACTACACAAGTATATTGGAAGATGTGCTTGGAGAATGGCAATGATTATGTTGAAAAATATGACAAGGCTTGAGAGGAACATAACATCAACCCAACGGCCTGTTACTGCACTATATATTTGATAATTCTAAATAAATATAACATCAGGGTACATTGTTGTGGTGGTATTTTGTTGATAATTGAATAAATGCAAATAGTAGAAATCCTAATAAAAAAACATGAAGATTGATGAATTTTTTGAAAGTGATTGAAATCCTTATCCAATGTGTGGAGATTATAGAGTTCAGTTTATTTCTGTGTTGCAATATAAATTGATCCTTTTTGTATAAATGGAGAAATTGATGAATGCGCTCCTGTAACTTGAATTTCAATGTGTTTTGTAACCAGAGCACAACTTAAAGAAAACTGCGCAAGCATTTCACTATAGTTAGATGAGCCGTGACAATATACATAGGTTTTTTAATACGTTATACAATGTAATTGCGATTTTATTAAATTCACCGACCAAAATGAAGTAAATATTGTCTTGGAAATATTACGTATAAACATGTATGTGGTTTGCATTGGTTCAAGTGTGTGTGAAAAGATTTTTCATTATTATCAGTACTAAGGGAAACACTGCCAGGTTCAGATGGGATTGATAAAAGCAGCTAATTACACCTGATACCACTTGTCTTCCAACAGATCAATGAGGTCAGATACGTTTCAAGAAATTGAGCGTGTTGATTAAGTATATATGAAATATAGTACTGATGTAACAGTTTGTTCCTATGAGATAAAATGTCTCCAAGCTAAAGTCCATGAAGAGGATTGTGGAATATATTAAGAGACGCATCCTTTTAAATGCACAACATTTATGGACTTCCTGTGACGTTTTTGGTTGCTGTATGTAAGTACAGTCATTCCTTCATATCCATGATGTTCCTTTCAAGAGAATCCCCGTGAATGGTGAAATTTCCGAGTGTGGAATTCATTAAAAATAGGTTAATGTGGTTAAAAATATTGAGGATATGCAATTTTTGCCCACTGATGTTGATTCTTATTGTTAATTTTTGGTGCAGATAGGCGAATTCGTAATTTGTGATTTCACAGATACAGAAGATTTACGATCTTGCATTTTCTGCAATCAAAGTCCTTCTCCTTTGGGTAGCTGACCTTGCCTGTCAGAAGCTAGAGGGAGTTGGGATAGCTGGGAGAAAGGAAGAGAGTACAGTAAAGTTTTTATTATCCGGCACCTACGGGACTTGATTGCGTGTTGATTGATCAAATATTCTGGATGATCAAAAGATTCACATAATCAATGTAAAAACACTAAGTAATAGAAGTGCAGTGCAGGGGTTATACATATTACCATTATAATTTATTTACAACATAAATCACTTCAATAATAATGCAACTATGCCTTAAATAAAACTTAGCGGCTGAGAGTCTTCTCACACGCACCCTCAGCTGAGTACATGGACATTGCGGCAGTCACAGTATTTGACAAGAAATTAACGCGAGATTGAATCAACCACTGATACTTTGTGTGGCCCCTCAATTGAACAACAAGTATATTTACACAGGTAAATAAATTTAAAAACTGATACTTTACAATGTGAGATATGTGTTTTGCTGGTTTATCAAGAGTGCCAGTTCATAAGATGCCAGTTGAAGCAAAGTTTGCTGTACATAAGAGTGCCAATGTTATAATATGTCCCCACATATAAAGTTTGAAAATATACTGCAGCTACATTTGCAGTTAATTAACCTTAGGTTTTCCCCTCTGCAGATGCTGTCTGTCCTACTTATTCTAACTATTTGTTGTGCTTTGTTTTTTGATAGTTCAGTTTTGGAGTTAAAAGGGATAGTTCACTACCAGGATAGAAATTATTTAATCTTGTGACATAATCAGATCTGTGTAACTTGAGTTTTCCCATGTTTTAATTTCCTTGGGTCACCTTTTGACCCAAGTCCATTATTTCTTTTTCCAGTGTTCTGTCTCCACTTGTAAAATTCTTTCTCCTTTTACCCTTCTAACCCTCTTCCTCCTGCTATCTGCTTCCTTTCATTTCTCTCCTCTCAGGTATTCAGTGCTCCCAAATCTCTATTGAAATACTTCAACATTTTTCAACCTTTCTACTCTTCAACTGCTACCACAAACTTGACTTCTTCCTCCATAAGCCTCCCCATTGTGTGTTTCTTGATATCCTTCATGGGGCCCATTGAAGCATATTGCTACTCCCTTGAGTGACATCATCATCTTCTTCATCATTGTGCTGTTTCCAATCTTTCGTCAGTTTTCAAGCCATCATCTCCAAGTTCACCTTGTACATGAAACACATCTCTTGCTCGTTTGATCTTAGTTTGACTACACTGTTGACCATCCAACCTTCCTTCCTGTTTACTAGTTTTAAATGATATTGTTAATTGTTTTCTTTCCTCAGGTACTGTCTCTCCCTTCAAATCTTTTACCATCACCTCTGCGAAAAAGCAATTCAAACTTTGTGTCACTCTCCTTACAAGCTAACTCCTTAAAGTCACAAGTGACCTTGACCGTGGTAAACTGATTTTTCCTTGTGCTTCTTGATCTGCCTGCAGCTTTTGTCTGTTCACCACATCATCTTCCTCAAATACCTCCTGCAGCTGAATACATATGAACAAAAAACAAGAGTAGGCCACTCAGTCCTTCAAGCCTGCTGCACCATTCACTAAGATCATGACTGATACAGTTTTAATCTCAATTCTACATTTCTGCATATCCCCAATTATCTTTCATCCTCTTGATAATCAAGAATTTATCTGCCTCTGCCTTAAAAATGTTTTAAGATTCCACGCGCACTGCCTTTTGAAGAAGGGTACTTTAAAAACATTCAACCCTCTGAGAAAAGATATTTTCTCATCTCTGTTTTAAATGGCACCCCCTTATTTTTAAAATATGACGCCTAGTTCTAGATTCTCCTGTAAGAGGACATATGTTTTCCACATCCACCTAGTCGAGTTCCCTCAGGATCTTATATATTTCAATTAATTCACCTCTGACTCTTGTAAACTCCAGATGATACAGGCCTAGCCTGTCTAGACTTCTCGAATAAAGTAGTTCGCTCATTACAGGCATCGGTCTAAAAGAAAACTTCTCTGAACAACTTCCAGCGCATTAATATTCTTCCATAAATAGAGTGACTGGTGCTATGCATGGTACTGTCAATGTGGTCTCACCAATGCCCTGTATAATTGAAGCATAACTCCTTATTCTTGTATTCAATTCTCTTCGCAATAAACTGTAACATTCTATTAGCTTTCCTGATTACATACAGTACCTGCATACTAACCTTCTGTGATTCATGCTCTAGGACAGCCAGATCTCTCTGCATCTCAGAACTTATTGCAATCTCTCAATATTTAGATAATATGCTTCTTTTTTGTTCTTTCTGCCAAAATGAAAAATTTCACAATTTTCCGCATTGTACTCCATTTGCCAGATCTTTTCTCATTCGATTAATTTATCTGTAACCCTTTGTACGCTTCTTACGTCTTCTTCACATCTCACTTTCCTACCTGTTTTTGTCATTAGCAAATCTGGTTACCATACACTGACATGCCTTGTGGTTACTGTTAAAGGGCCTGCGCACTACTCCTGCAAGTGACCTTTTGCCTTCATTCTTCCTCCCTCGACCCAAATGGCTATATTTTAGTTCCCTGAATTAAGGTCATCCCTCTCTATTGTGCTAATATCTTCTTTAATTAAAAAAGCTACTGGTCCACTCCTTTCTAGCTTCCTTGTTCACTTGCCTATTCTGTAGCCATAAATAGAAAGTTATCTGCAGTGGCTTCTTGTCATAGAATCATAGACTCATACAGCATGGAATCAGATCCTTCGATTCAGCCAGTCTATGCTGACCATAATCCCAAACTAAACTAGTCCCACCTGCCAATGCTTGGTCCATATGCCTCTAAACATTTCTTATTCATGTACTTATCTAAATGACTTTTAAGCACTGAATCTGTACCCACATCCACCACTTACTCTGGAAGTTCATTCCACACATATGCCACTTGAGTTTTTAAAATCTTTCTCCTCTAACCTTAAAAATATGCCTTCAAGTCTTGAAATCCCTTGCCTGAGGCAAAAGACACCTGCTAATCATCTCACCTATGTCCCTCACAATTTTATAAACCTCTATAAGGTCACCCTTCAAGTTCCTACATTCCAGTGAAAAACGTCCCAGACTATCCTGCCTCTCTTTATAACTCAAACCCTCCATTCTCGGCAACATCTTGGTAAATCTCTTCTGACCCCTTTCCAGCTTAGTAATATCCTTCCTATAATAAGGAGAACTGAGCTACAGAAGAGGCCTCACCAATGTCCTATACAACTGCGATCTAAGGTCCCAACTCCTAAAATCAAGGATCTGAACAATGAAGGCAAGCATGCAAAATGCCTTCTTAACCCCCCATCTATATGTTATGCAAACGTCAAAGAATTTATGTACTCAAACCCATAGGTGTCTCTGTTCCACAATACTACCCAAGGCCACACTTTTAATTGTATACGTCCTGCCCTTGTTTGTTGTACCACAATGCAATAACTCAAACTCCATCTGCCACTCCTTGATCAATTGGGTCAATGGATTAAGATCTCTTTGTCATCTTAGATAACTTTCTTCACTGTCTACTATATCACCGATGTTGGTGTCATCTGCAATCTTACTTACCATGCCTTATATATTCTCATCTAAATCATTTGTATAAATGATAGACAAAAGTGGACACAGCATTAGTCACTGTGGACCACCTCTGGTCACAGGTCTCCTGCTGTTAAACCAAATTTGTATCCATTTGGCAAGCGCACCCTGAATCCCATGTGAACTAACTTCACCAATTAGTCTAACATGCAGAACCTTGTCAAGGGCTTTACTAAAGTCTAAACAATGTCTACCGCTTTCGCCTCATCAATCTTCCTGATTACTTCCTCAAAAAACTCAATCAAGTTTGAGAGACACGATTTCCCTCGCACAAAACCATGCTGCCTCTCCAAATGCATATCAGTCCTATCTTTCAGAATCACTTCCAATAACTTACCCACCACTAAAGTCAGACTGACACTATACAAACTTTTAATACTGTGGCAGTCCTAGTCAATGTTTGGAAAATTAAAATCACGTATTACAATCTTATATTTGTCACGTATGAGATCTCTCTGTATATTTGTTCCTCAATTTCCCTCCAACTATTTGGGGGTGTACAGTATAATCCCATCAAGGTGATCATTCCTTTTTTATTTATAATTTCAACCCATATATTTCCACTGGACGATTTTTCAGAAATGTCTTCTCAAATTATAGCAGTAATATTTTTCTTTACCAAGAAGTTCACTCTGCTCCTGTTTTGCCTCTGTTTCTGTCCTCCTTGTGGCATCTGAAACCCAGAACATTGAGCTGTCGGTCCTGTCCATCTCTCAGCCAAGTGTCTGTAACAGATATAATGGCTATTCTTTGATTTGATTTATTAATGTCACGTACCTAGATATAGTGAAAAGTTTTGCGTGCAGTAAAGGCGGATCATACCATACAAAGATCATAGGATGATTGAGCAGAGCGAAGAATATAAAGTTATGGCTGCAAAGAAGATGCACAAAAACAAGATCAACATTAGGTATGAAATTTGAGAGATCCATTCAGAATTCAAATAACAATGAGGAAGAAACTGTTCTTGAACCTGTTGGTATGTGTGTTTAAGCTTTTGTATCTTCTGCCTGTTGGAAAAGGTTAGAAGAGATTATAACTGGGGTGGGAAGTGTTTTGATGTTGGCTGCCATTCCAAGGCAGCGAGAAGTATAAATAGAGTCAATGGCTGGAAGGTTGGCTTGTATAACCCATGACTGGGCTGTGTTTACCAGGCTATGTAGTTTCTTGCTGTCCTAGGTAGAGCAGTTGCCATACCAATGATGTATTCATGTAGCATGCTTTCTATCATGCATCTATAAAAGTGATGAGAGTTCTTATGGACATGCCAAATTTCCTTAGCCACTTAAGGAAGAAGAGGCTCTGTTGTGCCCCCTTGACTATTGCATCAATGTGGATGGTGCGGGGCGGATTGTTGGTGATCGTCACTCCTAGGAACTTGATGCTGTTGACCATCTCCACCTCAGCTCCATTGATTTAGATAGGGGTGTGCCTTCTTCCTTGCTTCTTGAAGTAAATGATCAGCTCTTTAGTTTTGCTGACGTTGAGGGAGAGGTTGTTATCTTTACATCACAGCACCAAGCTCTCTATCTCTTTGCTGTATTCTGTCTCATCATTGTTTGATATCTGGTCTATAACAGTGGTGTCTTCAGCAAACTTGTAGATGGAGTTTGGGCGAAATCCGGCCACACCGTCAAGGACTGAGTACACAGCCTTCCATGGTGCTGATGTTGAGGATTGTCATGAAAGAGTTGCTGTTGCCTATCCACACTGAATGAGATCTGTGGATCAAGAAGTCGATGATCCAGTTGTAGAGGGCGAAGTTGAGGCCTAAGTCTTGGAGTTTGGAGAATAGATTTATTGGGATTATATGTTGAAGGCAGAGCTGTAGTCAATAAGTAGAAGCCTGACATAACCATATCCTTATTGTCCAGCTGTCCCAGGGATGTGTTTAGAGCTAGGGAGATGACGTCTGCCGTGGACCTGTGCACTGGTAGGCAAATTGCAAGGGATCAAGGTAGGCTGTGAGGCTAGAGTTGATACGAGCCATGACTAACCACTCGAAGCACTTCATAATTATGGAGGTCAGTACCACTGAGCTGTAATCATTGAGGCACATTGCATGTGTTTTCTTTGGTATTGGGATGATGGTGGTCTTCTTGAAGCAGGTGGGGACTTCAGATTGTAGCAAAGAGAGGTTAAAGATGTCAACAAATACTCCCGTCAGCTGGTTTGCACAGGATCTGAGTGCCTCTGGGTCAGTAGCTTTCTGTGAGTTCACCCTCAAGAAGATCAATCTGATATCCGCAGCAGTGACTGGGGGATCAGGTGCATCCAGGGCTGTTGGGGCAGGTAACACTGCTTTGCTGACCGCCTGTTCAAACTGAGCATAAAATGCATTGAGCGCATTACATTATAGCCATTATGCCATGTCGGCTTTGCCACTAACAGCGGCTGTCTGTGTCGTTAGTTTGGGTCTCCAACTTAATCTGGTATTGTTTCTTGGCATCTCTAATAGTCTTACGGAGGTCGTATATGGATTTCCTGTAAAGGTCAAGGTTGTCTAACTTGAACATTGCACACCTGGTCTTCAGTAGGCAATGGATTTCCAGGTTCATCCATGGGCTTTCGGTTGGGGAACATATGGATTGACTTCTTTGGCACGGTCAACTACACACTTGCTAATGAAATCTGTGATGGTGGTGGCATACTTATTTAGGTTGGCTGCTGAATTCTTGACTATGGACCATTCTGCCAATTCCAAGGAGTCCTGCAGAAGCTCTTCAGCTGCCTCAGGCCAGCACTGTACTCTTCATTTTCTTCACACTCTTACATTGCTAGCTCTGACATGCCCCCCAAAGTACTTTGCCCTTCATTTTTCACACTTGCGTGATTCTTCTCAATGGCATCTTCCTCAGAAAAAGCGTCAGTTTCTACATTTACACTGACAGACCATTCGATCTCACCAGCACCCCCCTCACCTGTCTCTAAGTTGGTTGACTGCTTGTTGAGATCTAGTACTGGATGAGTAGAAATTCACAACATCTACAATTCAGGAGTACCGAAGTGTTCTCTTCATTCTGTTACAAAACACCATTTTCTAGTCACTAACTCCCTCCTCTTCCCTGGCAACTGTCGAAACAGATCAGAATGTTCTCCATTTTTGTTATACTTGATGCCAAGTTGAGGTTCTGATCACATTACTGCACTATCTCTATGACTGTGCCAATTTCTATGACAAAAATGAATACAGTTATCCCAACTATTACAGAGAATAAAGGAAGATTTTTTGAGCAATTGTACTGGGTTTTTTTCACCCAGCTCATGTTTAAAAATCACTGGTTCAAAGAATAACTAATTTTCCAATTCATCTTATTCATGCACCAGTAGAGAGACAAGTTTCAATGTACAGGGAAGTGTTTCATAGGCAGAATTAAAGTAAAGAAAAAATGAATATTTTTAGCAAACATTCTGTCTGGATTTTCTGAATGGATAAAAGAGGGATGGGATGGAGCTGCATCAAAATTTATATAAAATGAATAACTGTGGATGCTGCAGAACTGAAACAAAAACAGAAATTTCTGGAAAAAGTCAGCAGGTCTGGTAACATCTGTTAGAAGAAAGCAGTGTAAATGTTTTGAGTCCAGGACACTCCTTCAGAACTGTTAGTGCTGGGAAAAACTGGTATTTATGCTGAAGCTGAAGTGTCTCGTGGGTGCAGAGGAGCTGAGAATGGGAGAGGTGAGTGGATAGGTGGAAATGGAGCCCAAAGAGAAAAGATATAAAAAGGGGTAGGTAAATAAGGACAGTATGGCTAGCAAGAAGAAGAGCTAAATAAGTGATAATAAGAACCAAGAGTGAGAAAATGAGTAAGCTGTATTGAATGCAGCCTTTATAATGTGACAATTGGCGTATGACTACGTGAGAAGGGTGATTGCACTAAAAGCAACCCTTGTCATTAATAGGACCAGGTAAAGGGTGGATAAAAAAAACGTGGAAGGACAGAATCAAGTTCTAACGTTATTGAATTCAAACTAGAGTCCTCGAGGCTGAAGCGTCCCCAAGCAGAAAATAAGATGCTGTACTTTGACCTTGTGCTGAAGCTCGCTGGAACATAGCAGTAGGTCTGCGACGGAAATGTTAACCAAGAAACACTGGTTCGTTAAAGTGGCAGGTACCTTGAAGCTCGGGGTAATTTTTCCTGATAGAACGTAGGTGTTCTGCAATACGGTCACCTCGTCTGTATTTCTCCCCAGTGTAGAGGAAACCATATTGTGAATAGTAAAAACCGTAGACTAGGTTGAGTGAAGTACAGATAAATCACTGCTTCACCTGGGAGGTATGTCTGGCATCTTAGCTAGTGAGGAGGTAAATGGGCACACGTTGTACCTTCTGCAGTTGCAGAGGAAGACCCTCTGGTGGTGTGGGGAGGAGTTGGGAATGGAGGAGGAGTGGACCGGAGTGTCCCAGAGAGAATGGTCCCTGCGGAAGGGAGGGAAAAGTATTAAGTGTCTGGCTGTGGCATCCCATCTGAGATGGTAGAAATTACATCTTCGAATCCTTTATTGCAAAGGCTTGTGACATGGTAAAGTAGGGTCCTCCAGACCTTACCATTTTTGTGGAATGAAGGGAAGGGGTGAGGCTGAAATTTGGGAGATGTATTGAATGTGGTTATGGTGCTGTTGACCATGATAGTGGATAATCGTTGTTTGAGGAACAAAAGTGAACATCTCTGAGGACCCTGCAGAAGGTGGCATCATCAGTGTTCAGTTTACAGTCTTGTGGTGTCTGATGTCTTGCATCAGACTGATATTTCTGCAAATTTGCCTGAAGTTCCAGAGTTTGTGCAAAGATTTCCCAATAAGATAGTCAAGCCATTGAAATTTGTGACTGACTGAGTTCCAATTGAGTTGCCTTAGGCCCCATCAAGGTATCAGTGCTCAAGAATACAAGCAATGACCAATGAAAAAGCCAGCAAATCTTAAGTGGTGATGCAAATGAATTGAAATAGTTCTACCCAGACCTTTTCTGCATCATGCATCCTTTATAATGCATCATGTTTGGTGTGGCCCCCCAGTGAAAATTGTGGGAGTGAAAAGGAGAATCATTGGGCTCCTTGAGTGTTAGAATGACAGGGGTACTTTTTCAAATTAAAAGTATGACATACACCATTTCACAGGGTCTGGCAAAAAAACACGTGGATAGAAAGGGACCTTGCAGCCAATCAAATCTGAGTCTTCACTCCACAGCTTCCATTGCTTGCTTGGAAGTTGGGACCCTGTTGCTCATAGCTAAGGTTGTAGACCATAGTTTGGAAAAATCCAGGGCTAGAACCTCCAAAAGTGGGGAATCCTTTGTAAAGTGGACCTGTGTTTTCCTTGCAGCATGTGTGAGGAAGGCAGTGGGAAACCACCTCCTGTGTTCTTTTCCCTCATCATTGTTCAATGTTGAAAGTGGGTAGCTCAATGGGTGACTGAAAAGGAAGGAGCAGAGGCAAGGCACAGAACTACGAGGCCTGCAGAAGTGAGCAGAGAACATGCATGTCCTCGGACTGATTACCACTAAAAACCCTCAAAATCCACCAGTTTACCAGAGCACAGGATTGACTTTTCATAGCCCATCATACAAAGCTCTTTTTCCATTGCACATCAGATAAATAATTGGAAGGTAGTAATTTTGCAATGCATTTTCAAGAATGTCACTCTTTCTGTAATTCCCCAGTCACCTTAGTTGCATCTTTATCCTAGCATAGATTAGGTATTCATAACAAGCCAAAGAACTGTACTATATGTTCATACTAGGGAAAGTACTGATCATTTTCATGAGTGGACGTGAGCACATTGTGATTCATATTTTCAATAAAATAATTTTCTTGACTTTTTCACTCTGAATGCACTGTTGGTTTACCCCAGTCTAAATCTATTTGCAACTATCTGTAAATTCAGACTGGAGGTTTGTGACCAGTGGTGTGCTGCAAGTCTTGGTGCTGGGTCCACTGCTTTTTCTCATTTGTATAAATGATTTAGATGTGAATAAAGGAGGTATGGTTAGTAAGTTTGCAGATAACACCGAAATTGGTGATGTCGTGGACAGCGAAGGTCGTTATTTCAGAGTACAATGGGACTTTGAAAAGATGGGTCGATGAGCCGCGATGACATTTAATTTAGATAAATGTGAGGTGCTGCGTTTTGGTACAACAAATCAGGGCAGGGCTTGTACACTTAAAAATAGGGTCGTGGAGAATGTTGATGAACAGAGAGACCTTTGAATACTGGTTCATTGTTCCTTGAAAGCAGAGTCCTAGGTAGACAGGATAGTAAAGAATGCGTTTGGTACACTTGCCTTTATTGGTCAATGCATTGAGTACAGGAGTTGGGAGGTCATGTTGCGGCTATACGGGACATTGGTTAGGCCACTATTGGAATACTGCCTGCACTTCTGGTCTCCCTGCTATAGGAACGATGTTGTGAAACTTGAAAGGGTTCTGGAAAGATTTACAATGTTGCCAGGATTAGAGGGTTTGAGCTCCACTGAGAGGCTGAATAGGCTGGGGGTATTTACCCTGGAGCCTCGGAGGCTGAGGGGTGACCTTATAGAAGTTTGTAAAACCATGAAGGGTATGGGTAGGGTGAATAGTCAAGGTCTTTTCCCCAGGGTAAGGAGAGTCCACGCTAGAGGGCATAGGGTTAAAGTGAAGAGGGAAAGATTTAAAGAGGACTTGAGAGTCAGAATTTATAGTGTCATTGAGATAGACAGCACGGAAACAGAGCCTTCGGTCCAATGCATCCACAACGACCAGATATCCTATATAAATCTAGTCCCATTTGCCAGCATTTGGCCCATATCCCTCTAAACCTTTTCTATTCATGTACTCATCCTGATGCCGTTTAAATGTTGTTGTAATTATCCCAGCCTTCTCCACTTCCTCTGGCAGCTCTTTCCATACATGCACCACCCACTGTGTGAAAAAATTGCCTTTTAGGTCCCTTTTGATACTCCTTGGCCCATTGGCCCATCTGATCTGAGGTAACCTTCTCTGCTATTCACTGCACCTCCAATTTTAGTGCCATCTGCAAACTTAACTAACCATACCTCCTACGTTCACATCTAAATCATTTCTACAAATGTCAAAAAGCAGCAGACCCAGTACAGATCCTTATGGCACACCACTGGTCACAGGCCTCCAGACTGAAAAGCAGCCCTCCACCACCACCCTCTGCCTCCTATTTTCGAGCTGGCTTTGTATCCAAGTGGTTAGTACTCCCTCTATTCCATGTGATCTGACCTTGCTAACCAGTCCACCAAGTGGAACTTTGTCAAATGCCTTAGTGAAGTCCATATAGATAATGTCCACCACTTTATCTTCATCAATGTTCTTCATCACATCTTCAAAAAACTCAATCAAGTTGGTGAGATACTATTTCCCATGCACAAAGCCATGTTGACTTCACTAGTGTTACATCTTGATCTTATTCAACATATCTGCCTTATCAAATGCCTTCTGGAAGTAGAGATAGACTACATTGACAGGATCCCCATTATCCCACATTGCTTGTTCCATCTTTGAAGAACTCAAATTAGTCAAATATGGTTTACTTGTTGTAAAACCATACTGACTGTGATGGATTACAGTTTAAATGACCTGTTATTACTACTTTAAGAATGGATTCTACCAATTTCCCAATGACAGTTAAACAAATTGGTCAATAGATCTCTACTTACTGCCTGCCTCCCTTTTTGAATAAGAGTGTTACATTAGCATTTTGTCAATCTATGGATTGACCACTTGCTGATTTAAAATATTGTGTCTGCAAATGAGTTTTGAATTTACTAGGCTTTAAATGAATGGAACATTTTTGCTTCTCTTGTCGTAACAAGAAGAAATTGTTTATGTAGCTCAATAGTATAATGCAATCCCTTCATAATCCTAAGAACATTAACTCTCTCCCTCCAGCCCTCAATCATTTAGATTGCTGTCAAATGTACCCTGTCAAGAACTTTTTTTTGTACTGTGATAGCTAACTGTAAGCAGTATTTTAGGTGGCATCACACTAATGATTATAAAGTAACAAGATTACCTCATAATCTCTGTTCAATATCGATTTTGAAAGCTACCTCAACAACATTGCCATAGATTATTTACAATCTGAGATATTTTCCATACCAGATAATTTTAAAGTTGTTCTTTTTTAAGCAAAGTTGTTAGTGCCTTGATTTTAACTCATGATTGATAAAAGTGGCAGAGAAAGTGGTGATTCATGATACAAATCATGTTTTTTCCCCACTGCTTTTAGTTGGTTGTTCAGAGCGCTGAGAGTTGGAGGGAACCTGAAAGTGGTGAGAAAGGCATTCCATAAATTGACTATGTCCTCCCACTTCCATGGTATTTGACCAGTGATGGAGATGATGAAGAATGACTATCCCACCCAGAGGCCAGTTGTCGCACTTAAGTGAATAATTAAAGGCTCCTTGTTGCTGTTTCCATTTTATCAGGGGTGGGTGTGTTCTCTGCCATGTGGGGAGACCACTTGGTGAACCCAAAAGTTCTTCGTAATCAAGTACTCTGTGGCCCATACGGGAGCTTTCAGATAACAATATATACCCTCACTACTATATTCCTTGTCTTCAAACACCCTTACCAGAACCTGCCTGATGATCCCAGATTCTGTTTTTCCTTTGGGGTGGTGATAAAGAGTTCCAGTTGTCTGGAAGCTCTTGAAGGTTGACTTATGTGGTTTTCAAAGGACAGGAGCCCTGATGTCAATTAATTGGATGCTAGTTTGGCCTAAAATGTGATTTGGTGGTGGTTAGTCAAATTGCCAGTGCATAGTTGCCTTTGTTTTTCAGCCCATTGCTGGGGACTCTAGCACTGTGACTGAAATCAGTCCATCGTTTAGCTCAATCTAGAGGTAACTATTTGCTTATTTAGGCTGTACAGACGTTCATTGAGTCATGGGGATTGTGGGTCACTACCTGTGTGACCTATGCATCATTCTACAATGATCTACTGAAGAAATCCAGGAGGACCAGGCCCATTGGGCTACCTGCATGGTGAATCATGTTAAGTCTGGAGTGAATCATAATTAAGTCTGCATGATGCCACTTAAAGTAGCCTTGTGAACCAATTTCTTCCCTGAGTCACTTATGGCTCACAGTATGCACTCTTAAATGTGCTACTGATGGGATAACATGCAAAGGATTAACAGTACCTCTTTATTAACGCATCTAGTACGGGCTAGGGTGGCCAGATTATATTTGTAAATAATTTGAAATGCAGTAAAACCACACTGTCAGGTTGTTACAATAAGCAACAACAAGCTTTATTTAGATCATTACACTAGTACAAAAAACAGATAGAGATTGATTGAATTCATGAAGCGCAAAATTAATTTTGGCAGAACATATTTCTTACACTATTTGATGTTTTGAGAGCCTTTTGGCACCACGTCTTTGATTTTACAATGTGTTGATTCTTTGTGGGTGAGGAGACCTTCCTACACATTGCACAGCACTGAAGTACAGAAATTATGGATTTTCTCATCAGGGCAAGCCCTAGCCACATGAATTGGGCCTCTCATTTAAAAGATGTATCATTCCACCATCAACTGTTAATATGCACTGGCCACTGCAGGGAAGGCCCAAAGCTCACTAGGTGCACTCTTGTCACTGCAGAGCACTCACCCACCACTAATAAAAGGTCACCAATGGCAGGAAGCTCTTAATTGTCCACTTAAGTAGTATATATGGCTTCTAGGTGTGAGGATCATCCTCACTTACCATGCCAAAGGTAAAATGCTGCTCTAGTGGGAAGACATGGACAACTACAAACTCTGCCTTCTCTTAACATTTTACAGGCCTCAAGACAATATGCTTAGCCCAAAATTCTCTCAGTTCCTCTAAAATCCTGCATGTACACAGCGTCTAGTTGGTACAGCCAACTTGACTTGGCTAGGAATTAATGTCCAGACATTATCAGTACTGCTATATTCCAAACTGAAAATGTGAACTCACAAAACCATATTATAAGTTTTACATTATTGAATTGAATTAAATTAGCTTCATTGTCACACGTACTCAAATGACTACAGTGAAAAGTTTACAATTCGCCACTTACAGCGCCATCTTAGGTATAAGGTACCGAGGTACAGATTCTTCAGTGCATGTTCTTAGCGAAAAATAAAATAAGAAAAATAAAGAAATAAAATGTCCAGCATTGCAGATCGTAGGATTAGAAAATAGAGAAATATAAAGTTCAGAACAATGGTCCTTATATCTCCCTACACATTTAAAAAGTGTTCCATTTTTAATGTGCGATTGAACCAGTGCAGATAAAAATTAAATTACTTTTCATGAACGTAACCACTTCCATAGTTTGAAAGATGTCCATCCTCCATGGGTAGACCTACCACCCAGATAAGCCCTCATTCTGTGACCTGATGTGAGCTTAGAGTTGTACTTACTAATAATGCAAAATTAAATACTCTTCTTGGTTCTTTTTTTCCCTCATTGCTGTCAAAGAACAGAATATCTGTGCTCCAGCATGGAAGATGGTCAACTACTTCCCAAGGTGTGAATGTCTTGCATGATTTTTGTCCACCACATTGAGTTCCCATTTTCCCATTGAAACAGCTCACCACTTTTAAAATAATGTAATGATTGCCGAAGAAAGAAATCGGCAATAAAGGCTGGCCTTTGCAGCAATGCCCACATTCTGTGAAAGGATTAAAACATAAACATCAGCCATATTTAAGAAATTTGTATGACAGTTACCTGATACAAGAATCCTAAAGTTTAGTGACCTTGGCTTTCTTGTGAGATGGCGCTGTGCATTGTATATAGGGATTCGGATACATTTGAAGAACATAAAAAGGACAATTGAAATAAGCAATGTTTGTTGTGATTATGATATTTAAAGATACAATGCCATTTTTATGAGACATAACCAGAAACCTACATATTTAGGATGATGTAGGCCATCAAAAATGGGTTGAGTTTTGTTTTGTCAAGTCACTCACCTGTAAATGATACACGCACTGTTTCGACAGGTATCACAGTTTGCAGTATCCTGTCCTGTTCGATACGAAAGTCTGTGAGGAGAAGGGTGCATGTTATATACTAAAAGTAAATTAATTAATTTTGGGGGAAGAATTGAAATGTAACTGGGAAATGTTAACATTTTATTTATTGATTTTCCTGTGAATATTGAAATATTAAACTACCACTCGTTAATATTATTTTTCAATGTTTTAATTTTAACTTGTAGTTTAAAACTGACTAAGCAAAAATCTGTACCTTCAGTTTTTGGAATTGATAAATAACCTTTTATTTGTTTTAAAAAAGGTGATTTAATTTCTTTTACATGCCATGGATAAGATAAACATGGCAAACACAATTGAATTTAAGCCAATTGTGGGCTAAATCCTTTTGACACTTGGCAAATTATTTGTCAGTATAGTTGTTGTAACCTTTTTAAATATTAAAATTTGTGTCAACTCCAGCAAGAGCATTCCTTTAATGACATACCTCTACAGTTCTGCTGCCCTGCAGTCAACTGTGAATCTGCATGTTTGTTGGACTTTGCAGACACAGTTATAGAGAAAAGCATCAGTATTTGCAATCACAGACAGCATGTAATGAGGTTATGTTCTTTTAAGATTAATATTAGAATGTGTGCAGCATTGAAGAACATGAGATTGTTGGCTTACTCGCCGAGCTGGCTGGTTATCGTACAGATGTTTTGTCAGCATGCTATGTAACGTTTTCAGTATGGCCTCTGATGAAGCGACATTGTTCTACTCCGCTTGGTATTTATATGATCCAGTCTGTTAAGTTGAGTTGTGTCCTTTCCGGTTCTGTTCTGTTGGGTCTATTGCCACCTGTTGGTAAGTTTGTGTATCTGCAAGCAATGCCTGTGCTTTCTCAATCAGATATAGTAAGAAGTGCCAATGCTGGAGTCAGAGGCAACACAGTGTGGAGCTGGAGGAACACAGCAGGCCAGGCAGCAGCAGAGGAGCAGGAAAGTTGACATTTCAGGTTGGGACCCTTCAGTAAAAGATTTCTGTGTTGCCTGTGCTTTCTCCATGTAGTCCAGTTTGTTCATAATGATGGTCATGTGCCCTTTGTCCACAGGGAGGATTATGATGTTCCTGTCTTTCTTGAGTCCTTTGAGTGCTTCCTCTCTGATGTGTTGTGGGTGTCCCATTTATTCCTCTGGTTCAGTGTAGTGATTATAGTAGGGACTACATTGAGAAAGCACAGGCACTGCTTGCAGATACACACACTTACCAACAGGTCAAGATAGACCTAACACTGCAGCTAGCAAACAGGATAATCCAATCGCTGAAGACACTGAAAAATGCAGGACAAATTACCAAGACAGACTACTTGAAGATGAAACCATAAGGCTCGAACACCCCCTGCTTCTACGGACTACCCAAAGTACACAAACAGACATCCTCCTCAGACACATTGTCTCCCTACCAGGCATACCTACACACAAACTGGCCAAGGACCTGCAACAGAGACTGAAACACCTGGTCGATGGATCACCCCACTCCATCCACTCAACCCAGGAATTCCTTAACAACCTCAAGAACATCAAAATCAACCATGACAAGATTGCAGTATCCTTTGATGTCACAGCACTATTCACATCCATTGACATACCACCAGCCATATTACTGGATGCAGCAGGAACGCCGACTCCAAATTGCTCTATCAGCAAGAACAACATACTCAGACGACTAGACCTTTGCCTCACCACACACTTCATATTTAATGGTCAATATACAAACAAATCAATGCCACACCTATGGGGTCACCCATATTGCACAGGCAGTTTTGCAGAGACTGGAACGCACTACCCTCCCACTCATTCAGTCAAAACTGTGAATCCAAAAGATGGACAACACGTGTGTCAATATTAAATGCACCAAGTTACAAGAGACCCACCGTCACATCAACAACAATTTGACCGGGATCAAATTTACGAGAGAATAGGAACACCACAGTCAACTTCCATTTCTAGACATCACAGTAGAACGAATGACCAACGGGGAGTTCCAAACCACAGTATATAGGAAGGCAACCCCACACTGACCAAATCCTCAATTTCCACAGCGATCACCCCAATATCTACAAATAAAGCTGTGTCAGGACACTACTCAAACAGGCCACAACTCACTGCAACATGCCAGAACTACTCAAGAAGAAGGAAGCACACCTATATAAGGTCTTTGCTAACAACGGATATCCCAACAACTTCATCCATAGGTGCCTATCAGATAGACAACACCAAGAGGACACAGTACTCCCCAATACACTGGCCATACTACCCTATATGAAGAAGATACCAGAACTGACAATGAGACTCCTATGATCACTACAAATCATGGTAGCACACAAACCTGCAGCCATATCACGACAAACACTCATGATGACCAAAGATCCCACACCTATGACATGCGGGACCAACGTGGTTTACAAAATACCTTGCAATGACTTCAGCAAACATTACATCGGCCAGACCAAAAGGAAACTAGCCATCAGGATACATGAACACCAGCTAGCAGCAAAATAACACGATGAACTTTACCTCATCTCAGTGCACTCGGACAATGAAGACCATCAATTTAACTGGGACAACATGACCATCCTAGCTCAAGCCAACCAAAGACACGCATGGGAATTCCTAGAGGCCTTGTTTTCAACCCTAATGCAATGAACAAACGTGGAATTAGATCCTATGTACAAACCCATGCAGAACAGAACCGGAAATGATACAACCCAACTTTCAAAGACCGAACCGTATAAATACCAAGCGGAGTAGAACAACATTGCTTTAACAGAGGCCGCACTGATGATGATACCTAGCATAGTGTTGAAACGTCTGTAACGATAACCAGCCAGTTCGGCGAGCAAACCAACAACCTCATCCACAATCCAAGGTACAAATGTTTGCATGAACATTGAAGAACGTGTCTTCCTTTTTGTCTTGCACACTGGTAAATGGCCAAATGCACTCTGGGAGCTACTTGAATTTGGAGTCTAGCCATGTTTAATTTCTTTCCATTGGGTACGATATTTGTTCAGCATTTGAAAAGAAGTACATGATGAAGGAGGAATATATTCTTGTTCTAAATTATAACTTCCTATCCCTGTCCCAATGCGATATTAGGTAAGAAATGAGTTTCTTCTTGGTTCATTGGGTCATACACCACGGAAGAGACTTTGGTTCAACCAGTCTGTGCCGAACATAATTCCAAACTATACTCGTCCCGCCTGCCTGCTCCTGATCCGTATCCCTGCAGACCTTTTCCTATTTATCTACTTATCCAAATATCTTTTAAACATTGGAATTGTACCCGCACCCTCCACTTCCTCAAAGTTATTCCACACGTGAACCACCTTCTGTGTATAAAAAAAAATTGCCTCAAGTCTTTTTTAAATCCCTTTCCTCTCACCTTAAAAATGTGCCCCCAGTTTTGAAATCTCCCATCCTAGGGAAAAGATAACTGCCGCTCACTCTATCTATACCTCTCATTATTTTATAAACTTCTATCAGGTTGCCTATCAACGTCCTACGCTCCAATGAAAATAGTTCCAGCGTATGCAGCCTTTCTTTATAACTCCAACCTTCCATATCTGGCAACATTCTGGTAAATCTCTTTTGAACCCTCTCCAGATCCTCCCTATAACTGGCTGACTAGACCTGGGCACAGTATTTCAGAAGAGGCCTCACCAATGTCCCGTACAACCTCAGCATGACTTCCTGACTCCTGTACTCAAAGGACTGAGCAATGAAGGCAAGCCTGTCAAATGCCCTTTTAATCATCCTGTGTATATGTGACGCAACTTCAAAGAATTTGTGCTTGCACCCCTAGGACCCTCTTCTACAATACTAATCAAGGTCCTACCATTAATCGTATACCCCTACCGTTGTTTGTTGTACCAAAATGCAATACCTTGCATTTATCCTGATTGAACTCCGTCTGCCATTCTTCAGCCCATTGACCCATTTGATCAAGATCCCTTTGTAATCTTAGAAAACCTTCTTCACTGTCTACTATGCCACCAATTTTGGTGCCATCTGCAAAATTACTAACTATGCCATCTATATTTTCATCCAAATCATTTATATAAATGACAAGCAAAAGAGGACCCAGAACTGATCCCTGTGGAACACCCCTCGTCACAGATTTGCCTTAGCATCCAGTTTACAATTGCAGCAAAGATTTTTGGTTCCACTGGTGCTAGATCTGATGTGTTTATTTAGGCTGCTTTGAGAACCAATCAAATGACATGCGTCTATTTAACATTTACAGCCACTGATTTTTACCAATAAAGAGAAGCAGCACTGACATTTTTTTTATCCTATAATTCGCCTTTTTTTTGCATGTGGATGTATGTACAAGAGGTTCTTCCATTTTTAAATTGAATTTTGTTGGCACCTCCAACCCCAATGCATTCGCCAAATGCTCTCGGAATTTTCAGATTCTGTCTTCAGTGAAGCATTGCTGGTGTTTTAGCTATGTAAATAATGGTACAAAATTAACTGTGGTCGCAAAAAGCTGTCTTTCTAAATTCAGACTTTTGTTGCCCTGTGGCCTGAATAAGTAATAGCAATAAAAGTAATAATAAAAAACAATAATAACACATCTGGAATTAAGAGTGTAATTATGACCATGAAACAATTGTCAGAAAATGCATCTGGCTCATGCATGCTGGCCTTACCTGGTCTGGCCTACATTTGACTCCAGACCCGTAGTAATGTGGTTGACTGTTAACTGCCGTGCAGGCAATTAGAGATGAGCAATAGATGCTGGCCTATCCTGCAGCACCGATATCCAATAAATGAATAAAAAAGAGTATTGTGTACAATCTACCATATTTTTTCCTTGCTACAAAATTATTGATGACATGCATGGATCTTTGTTTTCTTTCAAAATAATATTTTGGGAGAGTTATTAATACAATATCGGAGACAAGGAAGTGTGATTAACATGTCAACCATTAGGAATGTCATCTGAATTGATGAGATTGTGGGCAAGTATTTTACCGTTTTCCTTGAGATTGATAAAGTACAGAGAAGGATATCAACTCTCACCTCCAGCAATTGCAAAGTGCTCAGATTTTAGTCACCTAGTAAAAAGATGCCATTTGTTTAGCTACCATGCTATTACATATTCAAATCTATTGCAGCTCTGAATCAGTAGGTTCACTAATTACTGATATGAATATCTTTTTTGCTGTGGGAATTGGCTTAAGACCGTCAATATTAATTTACATAAGTGTGATTCAGGAGTGCAACCTCTACTCCTTAGCTGTCTTTTCTAACACTGAGTTTTTAATTATACTTTTATAATATATATACGTATGTACATATATAATATCTATGTATGTAATAGTGATAATTTTCTATTCCTATTTAATCTTAAGCGTTGATTTGATTTAGACTGGGTCTTGTTTCATCTATCACCTTATGTCAGTAGGACTGTCTAATAAAGACCTATGATCAACGGGATAGGAGGAGATTAATAGTGATGAGATCATATTTGCTTCACCTGATAAATCCCAGGGCTCTTTGTGGAGGGGCAGTCATACAGGAGTCAATATTTATATCAGAAAAATTGAGCCAGAATAGTTATAACATAGAAGACGGGTTTTTGGCCTGTCAGACCCATGCCAGCTTCAAGTAGGGCAATACAGCCAGTACCAGTATCCAACTCTATGCCTGTACATGTAAGGAAAAATGTAATTTGAAAAAAATAATTCAAGTTAAGCAGTCTTTTTTTTTGACATACTAGGATCTTGCATTGTGTTGACTATAACTCAATTTTACTTTTGACCTGTTGTGTATTTATGTGTGAAAAGCAAGCAGTGTGCTTTTCTTCCTTTTCTGGTAAGGGAGCCTAAATTAAAGATAAGAAAATCTCAACAATTTTTTCAAGCAAAAAGCAGGTGTGTGAATGTACTTGTACAGGTCAGAGTTCAGAAGTTATTTTCTGTTTTCTATAGCAAAGGGATTTCTGTTGCTGGAAATTGAAAACAATTTCCCCAAAGAAATAGCAGTATCATAAGTAGTATTGCATTTGCGATTTGTAATGTGCCTCAGGCTGCAATGAAACTTAAAGATTTAAGAAATATTGAAAATTGCTAACAGCGTTTGGTGGCTGTTATGTGTATCCTTAAAGAAACATTTGTATTCTCCTAAAATGATGTTGTTGTGGAAATAGCGCTCAATATAGTGACATCTCGAAGTCTTGTAATGGTGGAAGTCTTGGTCGGCAATTTGAAAAGACTGTTGTTTTTCTAGTATAAATTCATTCCATTAGAGCAAAGGCTAGACAGTTTTTGCCCTAAGTTTTTGCTATTATAAAATAAATCTGTGAAATTATAGGTTTGAGAGTTGTATGTGATCAAGAGAAAGCAACACTTTTTCAGTATTTGTTTTACATGCATCCCACTGAGGTTGCCATGCCCAAGTTGTTTTAACTTGATTTTAGAGTTGTCTAAAATTGCTGTGTAATTGACAATTCTTATGTCTTAAATTGCAAATAATGTTTCTGAACAGTTACAAACATAGTTAGATGTTCCACTTAGTTTCACACTACAGGCACACATTGTTGTTGATCTAACTGAATATTTTGCTTTCTTGCCTCCCTTGTCCAAGAAGAAGATATGACTTTTATTATTAAGGCCAAATTTCATTCTGAGGAAGGGTCACCGGACCCGAAATGTTAACTCTGATTTCTCCTCCACAGATGCTGCCAGACCTGCTGAGCTTTTCTAGTAACTTTGTTTTTGTTCCAAATTTCATTCATTGTGCAGTGCAAGATCAGATTCAGCAGGCTTTTCATCTCTAAAGTAACGTCAATGTGCAGCATACAATCCTAAGTCTTGCTAATAGTTAAATTTTGAACTTGGCTTGAATAGCACTTTTGCTTAAGTTCATTAGCCATTTTGAAGGTTCACTTCTCATCCGGGAGTTTTCAGTTTAAATGCTGGAGTATCAGAAAAGTGACCATAAAGATGTCAGATGGTCTGTAAAAGCCAACTTTTTTCACTTTATGGAAAAACACCTGACCACCACATCCAGTTAGGCACAGATATAATTCCTGGCCCATACCAACATATTCAACACTCCATTTCCTGCAGTAATAAGCTAACAAGCCACTCAGTGATACCAAATTACTGCAACATTGTGATTGTGCCTTCATCACATTAACTACAGTGATTGAAGAAGGCAGCACACCCGTATCTTCTCAGGGCAACTGAGAATAATAAATGCTAGACTTGCCACATGACCACGTCTCTGAATTTTAAGAAAAGTTTTCTCTAATTTAAAATCTCGAACGCTTATTAATGATGTTGCGCCCTTAAAAATGGGTGAATCTAGAGAGAGTGGGATGTTAAACCTACTTTGAACCAACCGACTTCCAGTTTTAATGGAGGGAAGAAGAGGAACAACCAACCAGCTCCCAAGAGGCAGAGCGCAGTTATAAATATCATAATGAAGCTGGGTGACTCAAATTTAATCTTCATTTTAAAGTTAACTCTAACCAGCTAAAGGCAGGCAGGGTATGCTAAATCAAATGTCTTTCCATGGGTCTGTTGATCCAGCTTAGCTGCCTCCTCTGCTTCCTACCACCATCTCCCCCGAGTGATCCTGGTAACATTTCCTCCTTGTTTGCAACCTATTCTGTTCAGAAATTATTTAGTATGTTCGTTTGTTGGCATAACATAAAGACTGCTTGGTATCTTCTTGGCTGCACGGTCAACACATGCACAGCTTCATGAAAAAGTATCCTTTCCCTTTACTCCAAGTCACAACTTCATCTTTCCCATCCTACCATACAGGATTTTCTAGACCTCCCTCTTTCTCTCTTCTGTGCTCGCTGACTGCATCTACCATCTCACCTTACTCTTCTGGTCTTCTGTTTTTACCAGCTGAGGCCTGATGCTATTAAACTTGTTAAGGCTTGAATGAAAATTGTCTTATCAGGTTACCTGACCCCAATATAGCAAACCATTTGCTCCCTCTCTGTCTTTGAACTAATATCACAACAATTACTATCAATTGTGTATTTGAAAAAAAGATTGTGTAGAAAGGCTGATAGTAATTTAATGACAATTTAAACTCTTAAATGGAGCAAACACGCATGGTGGTATCAGGGCTCAAGTGAATGACATGCATCACCTTATTAGAAAAGTAGTTTACACGAGAGCTAAGCACACAAAACCACAATGTTTTTATTAGATGCATGATGTTCATATAGGCAATAGGTTTAATCCTTTACAATAAATTAGATATGTCAATGGAATCTGGCTTGTGTACAATGTCGAGCAGTATTTTCATTTGGTTGTTGAACCATTGAATGCTTCATTCCAAATATTTTCTTGAGTTAGATATTAATAACTTAAAACATTCGAGCTGGAAACTGTTGTTTGCTTGAAAAAAATTGTCAAGGTTACTATTCACACCGCAATGATTACTACCTTTTTTGAATAATCAATCGTGATTTTGTGGGTAGGATACACACAAGACTGGAAATTATATATGTAAGGGTTAAAATACTGGAAAAAATATTATTACATGGTCATATTAATTTGTTTTGTCTGCTAATAAAAGTAGTAGTAATTTCTCACCCGTAATCTGATTCCCTTGAATAAGATATATACATAAAATAGTTGATTGTTATTAAAACACAAATTTCACAAGTTTCTGAGAGATGATACCAGTATATATCTATTTTAATTTCTGTTTCATGAACATTTTTCTTTACAGCTCACTTCTATCAAGTGTGCCTCTGTCTGGGCTAATACAGTTCTAAAGAATTTTGGCAACAAAGCATATTTTCAATTTTTTAAATGCTGTTGCAGTATTAAACTTTATTCAAAATAGCTTCAACATTTTTTTACTACCTAGTTTAAGTTTTAATTGACCTTGGCTTCACTTTGTTTTAATTCAGTTCAGGACTTCTAATTTTCAGATTTTAATTTCCATGTGTTTAAGTCACATCCGGTGGAATTAACTTTTGGTATTATTTAAATATTAATTTGTAAATATGTATATATAATATCAAAAATAAAACAATTATTCATGATGTTGAGAAATTCATGTTTAATTCACAGCGAAATTTTTAAACTTTTTTTTTAAGTAAGTAATTTTTTAAGTAAGGGAGTTTTACAAATTATAATGCTTAAAAACATGACTGTCACCAACTCCTCCTAGTGGAACATTATTCAGCCATGTACATAAGACAAAAGTGACTTGATATGCTTAATGTTGATGCTTCTTGTTGTAATGGACAGAAGGTGAAGTACTACCTGCATGAAATACAGAAAGTAGCTTGCTTATCTCTCAGAACTGCAGAACAGATTTTGTTGATCTTGTTTTTTAATGGGAGAGAAATCCAGACTGAAATGTTCCACTAACTATACAGAACAAAAAAAAGACTGTAATTATCTTTACAAAATGCACTGCAATGTATTTTCTTTAATTTAAGAAAGCAGTGTGGTGAAACATAACTAACATGCTTAATATTCTTTGTCATGATCTGACTCTCCAGTTGTGTGAATTGATAATCGTTCAGGAAATCATTTAATTCTACTAACAGTTCACTGGCTGGAGTATAACTCTACTCTGAGGCATATCTACAGCTCATATATTCTTAACTGGCCCAAGGCTGCCTGGGCATGTTGAAATGCAAATTCTGCAACATTTTAATATCCTGAGAAAGCAGATGTTTTCCAATTTAATATTAGCTACCACATGAGCATAATTCTAGGTATATGTGGAAGCAGTTGTGAGAAGTATTTACTTCATCAATGAATTGAGTATAATCTACAGTGAAGAGCAGCTGGTAGTATAACATCAGTCACTGGTTGTGCATTGCACTCTGTATTTATTGATCTGATGAGGATAAGTCATTAAGTAAAATTATTCTTCAATTTTATTAAGCTTAAGCTTTGAAAATGTTTGGAAATCTGTTTAAATTTTATTGATCAATATGTTGCATATGAGTCACCTGTTTTAAACCATATCTATTTAATTAATAATTTTGGCAATTTGTCCTTGTATTTGCTTTCTAGGACACCATGTAACAGCTTGTTTCCTGAATTTATTATTTGGACATTCATTTTTAAACTGTGTTTATATCTTTTGATAAAACGGTTCTGTGTGATCTTACCCTTCTCTGAGGGCTTCGCCTTTTTCTAATTCTTGAATAACCCCAAGTAACACCTTAATGGTTTCCTGACTGGAACTGATCAGGTCTTCCATTATTTGCAGCTGCGCTTTCAGGTCCACCACTTCTGTAAGAGGCATGATTTGCTGATTTGACTCCACTACAGATACTGTTGTCTGATTAGACTGACATTGACTTTCATCTCTGGTTGTAATGTTTGATACAGTAGATTCAGACGGCTCCTCTTCAGTTTGTGGAGACTGTACTGAACAAACTTGACCATTCACTGGCAAAGAATGCAGACTGGCTGGTTGCAAAGTTCCCTCAAGTACTTCATGTGCTGTCACATTTTGTGAGGAGTCTTGTGTAAAGGAATTTGATAAATCGGGCTGCATAAGTTCACAGTTGGTTTCTGTTAGGTGGAAGGAGGTGAATTCTGTTAGCTGCAGCTCACTTTGCGCAGATTGATTAAAGTTCTGATTTTCTGATGGTGCATTACTGTGTTTTGCCATATGACACAGTTGATAATCTTGCTCAGTTGGTTTAGACTCTGTCAAATTTAAAATGTGAGCGAGCTCTTCATTGTAACTGTGCGTTCCTGGATTCTTGTTGCTAGGATCATCAAAACTGTAGCTATCAGCTTGTTTATTCAGTTTGCTGAAGTTATGTGAGTTGATTTCTGTGTTTGTTTGATTGTTTCCAATGGTACTGCTAGTTGTATGGGTTCCTGAGTCTTTATTGATATTATCTTTAATATCAATTGACCAATCATTATTGTGTTTCCTGAATGTGTCAACAGTTGGAGCAATTTTAATGATGTTCACTTTCTTCCTTTCCAAAGGAAATGTCTGATACCGCGTTTTAAGATCAGGTGATGTCTGCACACCTGTGCTTCTGGTTACATTTGGAATTGACCTTCGTGCAGGCACTGTCATGTATTTGCGATAAGCTGCCTTATAAGCAATGGCTTTCATTGTTTTTTTGTCCAGTTGCTGTGCTGCAGAAAGTCTCTTCTCTTGTTCATTCTGCGCCTCGCGGATGTCTTTAAATCTCACCTGTAGAGCTTTATTTCTTTTTCTAATGTGCCTGTTTGGATCCAGTGCATATTTCATTTCCAATGTCTGTGAAGCTGCTTGTTCAGCTTCATTCTCTCTACTTGTGAATTCACATTCGCTTGGTTCCTTACTCACCATCTTTTACCTACAATTAAGAACAACGGAAATACTTTTTGAAAACAACTTGTAATGTGTCAAGAATTGTGTATATGAAAATTTTTGTTGTGAAATGACTGTTGAACTTATACAATGAGATGCACCTTAATAAAAATTAATTTGACTGCGTAATTATTCCCTCCCCCCAACACCACCCCATTGTCTTATTTCACAGGGAAAATTCTCTACACGAGAATGCATTACAGGTTAAAGCCTTATAAACAGTTTTAGAAATTTGATGGTTTTGTTAGTTTGCACAGGGCTACAATTGCTTTTAATCAGAACAACTTATCTCAAGAAGAGAGTTAAATAGAAAACTATCTAAGCATTTATCTTGGTGGGGGGAGGAATCGGAGTGTATCAACGCAATTGTTCTTAATTGAGTTTCATGACAATGAAACTTACACAGCCAATGAAGCAATAGAATCCTACAGAGATATATCTATTCTTTGATTTGAGTGAATGCACAAACTAGGTACAAGTATGTAGTGGTGAATTCATTCAGAGATCCAGCAAGCAAAACCTCTTCAGCTGTCTTGGAAATCAAGTACAGTGAGTTTGACAGCAATGCTGTTTGCATTTAATTTAAAAAAAAAACACTTTGTGTGTAGCCTTATTAATCTGTGTTTGAATAAGTCTTGATCTTGAATACTAAAGATGTTTCTTTACAAAAATTAATTCTCAATAAGAATATTGTCTGTTTGTGTCACAGCAGAAATATATATTAAGTGTATTGAAAAGTAGTGGTTTGAAAAGAAAGACTAAAAGACATTGTTTTCTGAAGTAAATTCATGGGGTCAGTGAGTGAAGTTTCACAAGCATTTAGATGTGATTGAATCATAAATATATTTTATCAACCACGAACTTGGTTTAATATTGGAGCCTATTGTTTCTAATGTCTACGACTTTAAATACGAATTACTTTAATGCTACCTGTCCAACAAAATGCAATTAGGCATTTAAAGTATTCCAAGTTACTTAATCAACCTGAAGTCACTAAAATGACAGGCTGTAGTTATAGCTTGCAGGTAGGAAGGGCATCTGTTCAGAGTCAGTGAGGCTCTTTTACATATTCTTTTTGAATGACAATATTGCTATTGTAATCTGACTTCAATTTTAATTTGGATCTAAGTATAGAAGCCACAGCAGCTTTTCTGCCAAACTGACTGGGACTAGGCCAAAAACTGTTAAGTCTGTCAAATCCAAGATGGAGTAAGGACAGCTCAGCTGGAGTTTATCTGCTTCATCCATTTCTTTTCTTTTTGGTTCGCTTTTTGTATTTTTCCCCCCTTTCTTACATACTGCCTATTCCTGAGCCTCAAGTGAAGTCATCATGGACTCCCATCCTAAGCGTGGAATTCCGGCCTTGAGGTGAAGCCAACAAGGACTCCAAGCCTCATCATGGATTGCTGGCCTTGAGATGGACTCTGACTCCAGTTGAATCCAGAGTGGACTCCTGGCCTTTGGAGTCTGAAGGCGAGGTCTGGCACAGGCTGGACACTAGGTACAGTTGCAGCCTGGGGCGGAAGGACTGTTATTCTGAACGTTTTTATTTCTTTATTTTTCCAATTTATTCCTTTGATTTTGTACTTTTGTACACAATATGGGGTGAAGTTCTGCAGTGCTAGACTTTTTATTTCTTTAGTTTTCTAATTTTTCTCTAAGAATTTGTACTTAAGCATCTGTACCTAGGTACCTTTGTACCTAAGATGGTGCCTTAAGTGGCGACCTGTAAACTTTTCATAGCACCCATGCGAGTAAATGTGACAATAAAGCTAATTCTAATTTGAAGTCTTTTACTGTTCTTTATTGGGTCCAAGTGGAGGGGCAGCACTGATCTGGGCCATAAATGGAAAATTTAGGCCTTTCCTGCCCCTTCCCTCCCTTGAGACCTCCCAGGAACTGTGCAGATGTGTAAATTTGGATCTTGTATTAGGCATTGGATTCTAATGCAATTTTCAGCTACCATTTGATGAACTGAGAGTAACACATGTTCCTCCTATTGGGACTTGGCATCAGAATGTAGGAACAGCATAAACCATTCAGCCATCAAGACAGTGGTGCCATTCAATTATATCATGACTGATCATCTGCCTCAAGCCACTTTTCAGCAATGTCTCTATATCTCTTGATGTCATGAGGGTCCAGAAATCTTTCAGCCCTCTAAAGTAGAGAATTCTAAATGTTGTCCGCTTTCTGAATGAAGAAATTCCTCCTTATCTCTCTCTCGCCTTATTCTGAGACTTTGCTTCCTGGTCTTATGTTTCACTTAGCTGGTGAATCTCCTATCTACAACCGTTTTGTGTCATAAGAATCTTGAAACTTTCAATGAGATCACTTCTCATGCTTAGAAACTCTAGGGAATAGATGGTTAGATTTGTCAATCTGTCATCATTAAAAACTCTCATTTGTCAGGGATTGGTCTGGTGAACTTTCATTGTAATCCCTCTATGGCAAGTCTGACATCCTCACCTGGTCTGGCCTACAGACCTGTGACTCCAGACCCACAGCAATGTGGTTAATTCTTAACTACCCTCTGGGCAATTAGGGATGGGGTTATTATTTATTCCTTTGATTTTGTACTTAGCCAGAGATGTCCACATCCTGCGATGAATAAAAAACAGGTATAACTTTCCTTTTGATAAGGAGACATACTTAAGTGCTGATGAGACCAGAATGCTATACAACTGAATGACCTAAGCAGTGGTCCCAATAAGAGACTGCTTCAGAAGCTCTATAAATTGAAAAAATAAATACTGGTGCTGTTTTTTGTAAAATCAATGGAATAAGAGGTTATTTCCTTGGACTTAGTACAAATCTTCCCGCACTAATCTGGTCCCTCAACAACTCCTTTATACCCAACTTCCGGCTCTACTCTACAACAGAGACTCATGATTTCCTGCACCCCACACTCCATCCACCACATGTTTAATCCTTCTTCCATGCTAATAGCTTGGAAAATAATTCTAATCAGCCCAAAAGTAGTATTTAGTTAGTAATAAGATTAATATTAGTGGCTATATGGTAGTCTGGCAACAACATCAGAAATGCCAAAATGAATCCTGGAGTTAAAATGATGAGATTTTCAAAATGCTGTTTCAAGTTCACACAAATTTAGATGTTTTGGGATCGTTCAACTATAGAAGTACTGACAGCTTCCAAATTCCAATTATTTCTGTTATTAAGTCCAAATTGGATATGATTTAAAAAATTAAATAGATTTAAGTAAAAATATTTAAAGGATTTGACTTACAGTCCAGGCAGTTCAACAAAGAGATTCTTTTCTTTAAACAAACCTGTTGTCGTCGAATTGTCTTATTGCTACACTTTGAAAACTAAACAATTTTTAAGATACATAGAATAACTGAATTGATGCTACAGTTTCTACTGTGAAATGTTATTCTTTTTATATTTTTTATTTTTGTGTCAGAACAGACATTGTACTGTTCCCACGTGTACAATCCTTTTACTATTTATGTTCTTTATTCTTTAACTCACTTCTTTATTTTCAAGATACTTATTTTTATAGAAAAGTAAAAGACTTTCCATTACATAAAACAGCAGCCAATTTGCACACAGCTAACTCCAACAAGTAACAATATTGTAATCGGAGATAGTAGGAACTGCAGATGCTGAAGAATCCGAGACAACAAGGTGCAGGGCTGGATGAACACAGCAGGCCAAGCAGCATCATAGGAGCAGAAAGGCTGACGTTTCGGGCCTAACGTCGGCCAACAATATTGTAATGACTTTTTCTTTTCAAAAGTGTTTTTGATTGAGTTATGAAAATTTGACTAGGATAGTAAGGATAAATCATTTGCTATTTCACCTGAGACAGGTGACAGGGCCTTGGTTTAACACCTCCAATAATGCACTCTTAATATTGCATAGGTGTATTAGCCTAAAATTTATATTCAAGTCTGTGGAGTGGGGCTTCAACCCACCATCGTCTGACATAGAAGTGAAAATGCTGTCAACAGTTTATCCATCATCTTTGCACCTGTTAATAATAGATTATTAAAAGGTGCTAATTTAAGAGTTATAGGAAGTGAGATAGCAACATTTAGTGCGCTTGTGCTGGAATTAATTGGTTCAGTTTCCTTTTTAAATTCTGAGTGAGATCTATTTAAATATTATGTGAAGCCTATAAGACATATCATAGGCTTCATATCACATTAGAAATATATTGAAAGTGGAAGATACTTATCATTTTGCAGAAGCGCTTTCTAAAGATTATACATCTATATGGAACACAAAATTCATGATGTGACTCCAGATCGATCTTGATTCATTTCAGTCCTGCTTTTTCATATGCTCCAAAGACAATCCCATGGAATGTTTTGAAAGGCACAACTTGAATACCTTGAACAGTTTTCCGGATACTATAACAATTTTATGTATTTTGTTTAAAATGATTTTATTATGGATGCTTTACAAATGTGTATATATAATGAACCTATTTGAGCGTTCATGTATGGTGAAAGCTGCCACACAATCTATTTAAACATTTTGAGGGCTATGTTTCAAAATTACCTCTTTTAGTCTCTACTATCATTATCTTAGCAGATAAGTAGCATGGAATATTGTAAGAGTTTCTTCCTGTTCAGTATAAAAGTGATTTATAAAGAATTTTGAACTTCAAAGTCAAAGATGGAAAATATTAATGATTAATGGCTCTGATTTCTTAAATTGGAATTTGTTTCATTTGAAATGCAGGCTTGATGAACATACTTATTTAATGACAATTTGTACAATTATTACAACAACCTAATCATTTAGTTTTCTATAAAGCTATTAAATAATACCATGAAGTTCATTTCTTCTGATAGCATGGATTGTTGGAAGTTTCACTTTTAAAAATAAACAGAAATGGACCCAGCATATATTCCTTAGAAACAGGAAAATTAACCCGAATGCATTTGGTATAGCGACAAGAATTTCTTTAAAGAAAATACAGAAATTTAATGATATAAATTTGGGGTGGGATTATGCATTCTAGCTGTAATGTTACTGCTGGGTTGTAGGTCAGATATAATATGTTCTTTAGACCTACAAAACAGTTTGTCTCCTTTTAATTTAATTAAGAAAGCATTAATTTCTCCAAGTTAAATTGTCTGTGCCAAGGATAGGTTTATACTGATAAGTTCTGTTTGAAAACATTTGTATTTTAATATATTTTATGCACTTTGCCAATGACAAACTGACCAAAAGTATCTTTGACAGATTCAGTTATTATTTATACTTGATCTACAATTTATTCGATATGCATGATTGCCACTTTAAAAAAAGCTATGCATAACTTTTGCATTTTAGTCAATGATCAGTAGATTCCTTCCCTAATATTTTATAACTCGAGGTAATGTCATCCTACCTTTTATATCCTTTAGAAAATATCATTTTCTTGAAGATCGTCCACAGAAGTATAAATGAAATGCAAATTTTATTCAATATTTGTTATTATTTAGAAATGTTCTACAATAAATTATTACCTGTTATTCCGATTTTTAGACGTAGTAACTCCCCCAATTATCTTTGTGAAAAATTGAAGCAAAAGTGTTGATGGAATTCCATTTGGTGATGTTGTGATGAAGTATTTTCATGTTTTAGTTCTCAAAACTTTCAAATAACTAACACTAATATGATATTTAAAATAATCTTAACTGTGTTTTTAACCATTAGTAAAATATTAAGTGTTTTTCTCAAATATTGGGATTAAAAATAACTTAATTGCCTGAGCGCATGTTTGACTACTTAATCATAAGATTTACTGATCCGTTAGATAACTGATTTTAAACTTCAGAAAGTGTCCTTTTAGCCACCTTGTCTTAATTCCAACCAAAAGTATTCTTAATTGTGTTCTTAATTTTAAATCTTCAGTGTTATATATCTGAGCCGTCTGTTTTTCATAAGAACTAACTTGGGTTGTTTATTTTTGTTTATTTCCAACATAAACCCAATTAAATCAAACAAATGTAGTGGAAGCAGCTGTAGGTGACCAATCCATCTTGGTGTTATTTGAGAAGGGTTAATCATATTTTTAGACTAGTAGTGCATTCTGACTTAACTGTTTGCCATGGAATGCTCAGTATGTTCTACTATCTTCGTTTAATATCAAAGATGGAGAGCCAGAAATAGTGTTGTTTCAACTGATCAGTAAACTTGATCTCATATATTACTAAAGTTGATAATAAAACACACTTTAAGGTAGGAAATGAAGGGGTTAAAATGAAACCATGCTGCAAGCCAATGGTATGAAACAGAATGGTAAAATGGGCTACTGTTCACTTGAGCTATACCATTTGTAAATCACCATAGCAAGCTTAAAATTCATACTGGAGGTGTAATTTCTGTGAAGCTGCTAAGCAAATGAATATTTTCTCAAAGGATTTAAAAGCCATGAAAATTATTTATTATTTTTCCAGCAGCATAGATGTACGGTGCTTTGCTGTATCTTTATAGGGGATTTCCAAGGTAACAGGAACACAATAAAAGCAAGCTGTGCTACGAGTATCCTGAAGTGTTCTAATTATTTCAGATCATTGCCTTGTAGTTTCTACTTGTCATCGTTGACCATCAGATTTCAGTGGACAGTGTATCTAAGAAGGTTTTTATGCATGCCTGTTCTCTAAATTATTTCTGTCAAGCTGTCACTTATAAATTATTTGATGATAGAAAAGCTACTGCAACGCGGATGCAGGTCAAAAAAACTCATTTGGTTTGGATGTTTGAGCAAGAGCCTGATAGTAAATTCCTTAAAATAAATCACATTATATTCAATGTAAAAGTATAGCAGACTTTAAAAATAATAAGTTATAAAGTGCAAGTAGGACATAAATCTCCTTTCAAGATCTATAAAGTATATTGTATTCAAATCTATGCTATACGTGTTCATAAGCTACATTTTTCAATTAGGCAATGCTGAAATTAATTTAAATATTTGTTGAGAAATGAGAGCTCTGAAATTAAAACAAAAATTATTGCTTACCGTTAGGTAACTTAGAAATGAAAATGCAACGTCTGAGTGCTGCTTCTGTTGTTAAAATCCATGTGGATGTGAAGTAGATTTTCAGTAATGATCCAGCACTGTAGAATATGAAGTGTTAGCTTACTTCCCAAGCTGCACATTAAGCTATTGCTCAAAGTTCCATGTCCTCCATAGTAGTTAGCCTGTGCCTTTCTCCTTATAGCAGTGAGACATTTAGCCAGCTGTGACCAACGATGCTTTCACTAGAGGCAGCCATGCACTTATGAAATTTCCTGCTACTGAGATTGCCGTGTACAAGCTCTCCAGGCTGCTGGGGAAGTCCAATTCCTATCAGCTGCTACTGGCAGGCTATGCATGCAAAGCAAGACATAGCCTCCTTATCATCTTGGCTGAGATGTTTCTACAGTGGATACATGCCAGCAAGCTATTACACAAACTGAATTCCAGGCTGCTTAAAGTGAGAGTGAAAAATGATATTTTGCTGCAGTTTTTTTTTAATTGGATGTTTTCTGCCCACATGTTCCATGCTGACATTTGTGATAAAACAATCAATTCTTGTAGTATTATAGGCTGCTGACTCCCACTAGGGAGAGTTAGAATATTACTAATTTAACCCCTCTTCACTTAGTGGAATGTTGATACTTGTTGAATCTGATACCCAAAGCAGTCTGTGCACTAATATGTGCAACTGATCTTTAAGAAACTTGAATGTTGCTGATCAGTTAATGCAGTTTCTACTTGGACTGCTGATCACTGTGAAACTATTATTTTAACAAAAGCTGCATGTCAGCTTTGTTAATTGTTTTCCCTGCCATTTAGTGCTAGGACATTTTCATTCCACATCATTTTCTTATAAAACTCACTTTTTTTTTCAAAAATCAAAAACCTACCCTTAAAAGTATCTGATTTTTATTGTATCTGTTTTAGCCAAAACCTCATTTGCATTCATATAAAATAAAACAGCAACACCATATTTTCAAAGCTAGAGGTCATGTGAGAGCAGTGCATATGAAAGTTGGCAGCTTTTATTTAATTGCGAAGGGACTGCTGTCTGCATCAGTTGACGCATATAGCGGTGAACAGTTGGGAGTCGTTCATCAGTTTAGTCAGTTGGGAGCACTACCATCATTAGTTGGTGAGCTAAAAGCAATTCTTTTCATATTGCTGCATCTTCAATAACATTAAATAGGTCACTGCTCTTAGACTTGTAATGTGACTCTGGAGATTTTTCTTATTGGGGAATCATAACATGCAGAAACTGCAGATGCATTTCATTTGAACAGTCGCTTGTTAGTACCTACCATTGCTTAGATGTACGTGAAGCTAAATTATGCATGTTTCCCAAGAAAATCATCTTTCAGTATGTGACCATTCAAATGTAATTTTTTGTCCGATTTCAGAGTTTTTCTGTAGTTACCTTTTAAATGTAGATCAGCTCATGAATAATCCATTAATACATTTCATTGCAACATACTGTTTCAATTTGAGTGAACTAAAACTCAATTGCAATTTTCTTTTACAATAAATATGATTTGTAAGTATTCAACAGAACTTCGCTGACTAATATGGGTTACAAATGTTTTTAATTTGAGTCAATAGTACAAATTTAGTTTTTGTAGAGCACTGAAATTGAATTTGATAGATGAGCCAAAATTGCACGGTTATTCTGGAATCGGCACTTTTTACTCCTAAGAATTATTTCAGCTTGTCATTGTTACTAATGATTGTGTCTGTCAGGATCTTATTGATTTGCACTCCTGTAGGTCTTAATGTTTGTTTGTATGATCTGTTCAAGAGTTTATGACATATTGTAGAAGGAATTGTGAGGGCCATTAAAAGACTTAAGGATGTCTATACAAAATACTGTGTTGAATGTGTTCAAATTATCTTTTGACTTTAGCTATGTAATTGCAGACTTTTGAACACAATTTTTTTTCAGATGCACCATTCCTTTTTTATATTCTATTTTACTTGTTCTGTTTCACACTATAATAAAATCTTTTGTTGCCAATTTGAGATCCTAAATACAACAACACATGTAAGTTTATTGCCTTCTTAAAGATAAAATAATTGTCATTAAATTTACAAAAGCGTTTAAAAATTTGAATAGTGCAGCTAATTATTTTAGGTGCGCCATTTTATATTAGCAGGAATATATGTGTAAGAAGTACTGCTTTAATGCCTCATCAAAAATTTAATGGCACTTTCTTTGGTGATCTTGATAAGCAAGTGTAATTGTCAGTAATGTGTTTCTGGTGTTAGGAATTTACCCTTCGCAAACAAAATATTGTCTTGAGGTTGTCTGTCTCTGCAGGAGTAGCAATATTTTACTGACATATGTGTTGATGATCGGTAGGGGAGAAACAAAGTGGTGGGTGAAAGGTGAGTTGAGAACCATGCAACTTGAAAATTTTTGAAAAAGGAGGAAAGGACTTTGCATGGAATATTTGGAAGAGAAAGGACAACTATTTCCCCTTCTAGACTGCTTCAACACTAACATACTAACTTTCTGTACTGTGGTTGTTGTCTGTAACTTAATAACTGCACATGCATTTGCTGAAGAAATGCAGAAACAAAATGTATAAAAAAAGCAAATTGTAGATGTCAACGTTGACTTAACAGTGAATGTTTTTTGTGCAATTGGTGCCATACCGTTTTGTGTGCAGCACAGTATCTGCATGTGTGTGCCTTATCAGATTGCATTCTGGTGAGGGTGTTGTGTGACTATAAGAAGCATATGTTAAAACTTTACTTATTAGGCTGATCATGATATCAGTCAGCATTTGCCACTGATTCGAATGTAGAGGTACCATTTTTGACTTGTGCTTCAGCTACTGCTTTCCCTAACCTCGCACAGCTAAATATATGTTCAGTAGCAGAAAGTATATCCACCAGTGTTATTTAGAGGGATCATTAACTATTTCTAGGTTGTTGATTTAATTCTGCTGTCTGTTCTTGAATTAATCTGAGATAACAAGGTGTAGAGCTGGATGAGCACAGCAGGCCAAGCAGCATCAGAGGTGCAGGAAAGCTGACGTTTCGGAACGTCCGCTTTCCTCATTTCTGAAGAAGGGTCTTGGCCCGAAACGTCAGCTTTCCTGCACCTCTGATGCTGCTTGGTCTGCTGTGTTCATCCAGCTCTACACCTTGTTATCTCAGATTCTCCAGCATCTGCAGTTCCTACTATCTCTTGAATTAATCTGTTGTTTTGTGCTCTCATTTAAATTGTTGAATTCTATAGGCACTGGTGTGGTAAACTTTTAGATTTCAATTAAAGGCAACTGCTCGCAATACTTAATTTCAATTATGACTACTGTAGTTTCTATCTGCCTTGGCCTGCAGCATGTTTGGAAGATTGAGAACCGATGCAGTAGAGTAAGATATACGCTTCAGAAAAGGAGGGTTCCTAACAGGAAGTCATGCCCGACCAGAACTTTCCCAAAGCATATCTCTTATCTCAGTTTCTGAGGAAAGCTGTGTGCGAATGACTTCTGTCACTAATTGCAGGCAGTGTCAGGGCCTCGGGGCAGGGTGAGGACACCACTTCCAGTGACTGCAAACAATATTGACTGCACGTACATGGCGTTTCAGTGCTCCATCTAAATGTAGACATGCATTGCAACCACGTAGATTTCCAGTCTCGAATGCACTTTAGATATTAACCATGTTCAACATTTCATATTGGTGCATGTTTGATATCAAAGGAATCATGATGCCTTTACTTTGTACAACTACATGAACTACCATGCAATACAAGCAAATGGCAACTACGGATAGGGACTATGCAGATCAGCAGGCTTACAACTCCAGTGTACAACCCAACCATGTGAGTAGCATGAATTTAAAGTGAGTCATCCTGCCACACAAAATGCCATGGAGCAAACTATTGGGGTGCTTAAACAATGCGCCTGTTGTCATTATCTCCTAGAGGAGGCCTACGGTACTTAGTGCAGCATGTTTCATAGTCAACTTTGGAGTACTGTATTATGCTCAACCTTGTTATCCTGAGGGCACGCATTCCCCATCGTCGGGTCAAAAGTAAGCAACTAAGAAAGAGGTACAAAGGAGGTAGTAACTGCCGCATTCTCTTTCTAATCAGTTGTCCATGACCAATTTGGTTGACTGTGGTGTCAATAAACACAATCCAATTTCCCCTTCTGCAAGAGTCCCAGGTCTTCCTTCCTCCTGTTTCTGACGTCCCTTGGCCACAGTGCTGAAATAAAATTTATAGCAACATAGTTAAATGCAATGGGCATTCTCTAGTACTTTACAGTTGATATTTTGAGAGACAGAGATATCAAATTATTTTAATTGACTGTATGTTCACTCTTTTTTGGAATTGTCTATGTTAGTGAGCTAGCATATGTATAACTTGCCTTCCCAAAATTAGCTGCAATTAATAGTATACAATCCATGTTAGATGGCAATTCTCAACTGTAGTTTGATCAACCTAAGTAACCAACGTTTGTTGATTCTGCATTATTGTCAGAGTGATACATTGTTCAATAGCAGCAGTGGCATTGTGACGATGATTAATCCAGAGCCTCAGTCTAATCCTGTAGTGACATGAGTTCAAATCCCACCATGGTTTATAGTGAAATTTAAACTCGATAAAATCTGGAATTACCATGTGACCATTTTAAATTGTTAAAACCCATCTGGTTCATTAATATCTTTTGTGGAAATAAAACTGCTATCTGTACTGAGTCACCTGCGACTCCAGACCAATAAAAATGTGGCTGACTCTTAATTGCCCTCTGAGTAAATAATGCCATAATTGTCCCAGAGGACTATGTGGTTGCTCTCTCATTATAAAGAGATGATTGGTGATGGTTTGACCTAAAGGGAAGGGAGAGGCCAAGAAGAAGGGGTCTTCATGGTAACCTCAGCTGGTGCAGGAATTGAACCTGCTATTGGTGTCACTTTACATTGCAAACCAGCCATTCAGCAAAATGAACCCCACTTGCCCTTTGAAATAGGTTTGGGAGCTAATCAGTCAAGGGCAGTCAGAGAGATGGGCACAAAGTACCAGCTCTGCCAGTGACATGGACATCCCATGTAAGATTCAAAAAGTCTCACTTTTTCATGTTTAAAATAAAAAGCCACTAAATATATAGACTTGCATTCTGGGTTGTTTTATTGCAAACAATGCCAATCAAAGAATACCACTTTTAAATGTTAAAGCAAAGCAGTGTGTGAGGTAACTGTGATACTGAAATGTAAGTTGCGGATAGTTTGATACCAGGCAGCTTTTGTGTTGTTGTCTTTTATCTTCAAAATGTCAAAATTTATGCAGTTTTTATTTAGGTAGCTACACAAAACACATTTAAAGTTCTGCATGTTATCATGTTAACTGAGTTTCGTAGGCTGAAATATATTTTTGTAGTTTGAGATACTGTAATTCGGTTTTATTTACTTTGTGAAGAATCTGTGTGTTTTATTGAATAAATTAATTATGATAATGAGCTTTGATTAATTGAAATGCATATGTTATTGAATAATTGCATAATGAGTGGCTGTTAGTTAGTTTGGTACCCTTCATAAACCTGAGGTCATCCAAATGTGCAATCATCTCCTCGCTCTCAAATCCTTTTCACCCATCAGCGTTCTGTTCGCTGACCTATACCGGCTCCTGGTTAAGCAGTGCCTTGATTTTAAAATTCTCATTCTTGCTTTCAAATTCTTGCATGCCATTGATCTCTATTTTCTATGATCTTCTCCAACTCTAGACTCCTGAGACACTAACACCTGTCCATCACGGCCTCTTGAGCATTCTAGATTTTAATTGCTCTATCATTGATGGCTTTATCTTCAGCAGGGAATTGCAGCAAGTTCTTAAATTAGAGTCGTAGTGTTTTACAGCATGGAAAGAGGGTCCTCAGCCCAACATTTGTGCACCAGTCATCACGCACCTATCTACCCTCGACCCATTTTCCAGCACTTGGCTCGTAACCTAGTATGCTATGGCACTAAAAGAGATCATCTAAGTACTTCTTAAATATTACAAAGGATCCTGTCTCTATACTCTTTTGGGAAATGAGTTTTAGATACCTATAACCCTCTGTCTTCTACTGACCAGCCAATTTGGTATCCAGTTGTGTAGCTCTCCCTGGATCCCAGATGATCTAACCTTATTGATGGTCCACCATGCAGTTTTGTCCTATCTACCCTTTCTATGCCCATTGTCATTGTAAACACTTAAATCAGATTCCCCTTCAGCCTTCTGTGTTCTGAGATATACAACCTCAGCCTATTTATTCTCTCTTTGCAGCTGAAATGCTCCAGACTGTGTAACATCCTGTGCATCTCTTCTACACTCTTCCTACTGTAGTCGCATCTTACAGTGTGGCAAAAATACTGCATACAATACTCTGGATAAAGCCTGACATTTTAAACCGTTCCATGATCATCTCCCTGCTGTTGTATTCAATACATGCCTTCTTAACCATCTCATCCACCTGTCCTGTTGCCTTCAAGGATCTGTGGACATGCACACTAAGGTTTCTCTGATCCTCTGTATTTCCTAAGCTCCACTATTCATTATGGAGTACCATGCTTTGTATGCCCCCCCCCACGCCCCGTCAAGATGCATCCCCTCATTTTTCAAGATTAGCTTGCATTTGCCATTGTTCTGCCCATCTCATCAGTCCATCTAAATCATCCTGTAATTTAAGGTTTTCCTCCTTGTGATTTACCACGCCACCAATCTCCCTGTCAAACAGGTGAGGTGATAAGCAGGAATCACGGAGGATAGCATTGTCAGTAGGTGAAATAGTAACAGTGGATGAAAGGTGAGTGAGCTGGAAGCTTAGGGTGGCAGACGTATAGGATGGCAAGTGTGTAGATGGATTTGTGGTTGTTAAATTGGGTCAGAAAGGATAGTTAGACAGGGCTGGTCACGTCTAATCAAGGGGGCATTTTGGGGATAGTTGGGGTTCCTTGTAGGCAGCTTGGAGTAGGGGGCTTGTTAGGGAGTATATGAAGGTAGTTGGGATTCATGGAGGGTAGTCAGGTGACAGGATGTTCAAGGATATTTAGAGTATAGCTGGGGAATCAGAGTGGTTGTCAGGTTGGTCATTAGGTTAAAAAAACTAGTTGAGTTGAGGGGTGTGTCAGGGTGGTCATGTTAGTTGGGTGATCCTGGAAAGCCGGGAAATTGTCCATCAGTTCAATGTGTTTGGATTTATACATGGACTTCTAGCCTCTAATTTGCCTTTGTAGTTTGTATTTGTATAGCTGTTACAATTCAGTTTCTGGTCAGTGGTAACTGCAGGGTATTGATCGTGGGAATTTAATAATGGTAATGCCATTCAATGTTAATCTAAGACTCAATAATGTTAAACTTAGAGGTAGTTTTTTCCACTTTTCATAATTTTACTAAATCTGTTTTGTTGTAAATTGGCTATTCACAAATATGATTAAACCTAATGCGAGTAAGACTTATTTTTTAAAAATTCAATTTAAGGCTTTTTGTCTTCAAAGTTAATAAAATACATACAAACATACAAACATACAAACTAGGAGCAGGAGTAGGCCACTTGGCTGTTTAAGCCTGCTTCACCATTCGATATGATCACTGCTTATCTGATTGTGTCCCCAACTCCACTTTTTCCATGTATAATCTATATCCTTTGATTCCATGTTGGTCAAGAATCTAGGTACCTCTGCCTCATAAAGAAAATCATTAACCTTGCTTCAACTACTCTGGGAAAGAGAGTTTCAGACTCTTGACCTACTCACAGAGAAATAAAAAGCTCCCCTCATCCCCACCTTAACTGAAAACATTGTCACGACTGTGGGAGAAGTGGGTTCCAGTCTGTGGGGCTATGACAACAGTACTGGAGTAACTAGGAACTGTGTCGCTGGAGCCATCTATGCCTGAACCATGCTGGGGCCAGTATTCTAGCAAGCGCAGCATAAGGAAAATAGGGTTTTAATTAAATAGTGGGACCAAGGATCAAATCAGGTAAGCTATGGTAAATAAAGAAAGAGTAGTGGTAAGGCAAAAGAGCAAGTTTTAATATAGAAAATGATGAGCAGAACCTGACACAAATTTAAGAATAAATCAAATAAAGCTAGAAGTCACAAAAATAATAAAAGGACTAAACTGAATGCAGCTAGCATTGAAAGCAAAGCAGTTGCAAATAGTAATAAATAAATATGATCTCCTAGCCATCACAGAGACGTAAGAAAGACATAAATTGGAACCTAAATATTGATGAGTCAGTGATATTTAGAAAATACAGAACGCTAGTAAAAGATGGAACGGTGACAATTTTAATTAATGATGATGTTAGCACAATAAAGAAGAGTGATCTATTATAAAGAAGAGTGATCTAATGTCAGGAAACGACAATAAAAAAGTGATTTGGGTGAAGATGAGAAGTTATAAAGGCAAGACATCAATTTTGGAAGTGGATTATTGGCCCCTAACAATAACCACAGGATGGAGTGTAAAAAGAAAAAATAATGAGCGTGGGACGATGGTATGGTAATAAACCTGGTGGATTTTAGTCTACATATACATTGGAGAAATTAGATGAGCATAGGTTGTCTAGATGAAAGGTTCATATAATATTTTCAGGATATTTTCTTAGAACAGTGCATTTCAGAACCAACCAGAGAGCAGGCTTTACTAGACCTGGTATGTTTCAATGAGATGCACTTAATAACCTCCCATTAAAATCACACAGCCAGCAGAAATCATAATATAATTGAATTTTACGTGTTGTTTGAGAGAGAAAAGAGGCCCCAGAACTAAATTTTAAACTGAAATAAAAACAATCACGAGGGCATAGAATCGGTGAACTGCAAAATTAGGTTAAGGGACGGGTCAATAGAGATTCAGTGACAGATGTTTAATGGGAAATTTCAGAATACACAGAATAGATACATTACAGCAGTAAAGAAACATCCAAGAGAAGGATCCACTATATGTAGTTGACTAAAAAAGTTTAAGATAATATCAAACATAAAGAAAAAACATTCAATTATGCAAACAGTGGCAGGTCAAAAGGTTGGACAAAACATAAAAAGCAGCAAAGAATGACTACAATATTAATGAGGAAGGAAAAGTCAGTCCAAGAGAAAGCCAGCTAGATATATAAAACCGGATGGTAAGTGTTTCTAACTTTTATTTTTAGTATATCAATAAAATGAGCATTGGTCCCATAGAAAGAAGTGATGTTGAGGAATCAGTAATGAAAACTGAGGAGATGGCAGAGGAACTGAGCAGATATTAAGATCCAAGAAATAGCTAGACACCAGGAAATGGAGGGAGAGAGATACCCAATTACAAACGACAATCACCTGGGTTAGTACTGAGCAAATTATCAAAGCTGTGGGGTGCCAAGTCCCTGGGCCTTGACAGACTTGTTCCTAGCTTAAAAGAACTGGCTAGTGGGATAGTTTATGGCACTGGTTATAATTTTCCAAAAATCCTTTGATTTGGAGAGGTTCCATTAGATTGGATTTGGCAAATCTTGTTCAAAAAGTGAGTCAGAAAACAAACAGCTGTAGGCCAATTTAACATTTGTCACAGGGAAATATTAGAAGCTATTGTTAAAGATAAGTAGGGAATAAATTTAATATAATCAAGCAGAGCACCACAGTTTTGTGAAATAAAAATAATGTTTAGCCAATTCACTTGAATTCTTTGAAGAAGTAACCTGTGCTGTGGGCATACTGCACATAGATTTCCAGAAGGCATTTAATAAAGAGCCACATCAGAGATTACTGTGGAAAATAAATGCTTATTGTGTAGGGATAACATATTGGCATGCATAGCAGAATAGTTAGCTAAGAGGAAACAGAAAGTAAACGTAAGGAGGTCATTTTCTAATCAAAGATATGGTAAGTGGTATGTCACAAGGAGTTGTGCTGGCACTTCAACTTCTTACAATTCATGTAAAGTTACGAAGAGACTGAAGATATGAATGCTAAATTTGTTGATAAAGACAAGAACAGGTAGGAAGATAACTTGTGAAGAGGACACCAGGAGACTACAAGGGATATAGGTTAATTGAGGGGGAAGAGATCTAGCAAATGGAATATAATGTTTGAAAATGTGGAATTGTCCATTTTATTGAGCAGAACTTTTTAAAAAAAAAAGTATAAATGTGAGAGATTGAAAACCATTAAAAAATGCCAACAGAATGTTTTCAATTATGTAATGTATTAGTGAGTGCTGTGTATGGTATTTTTCTTCTCCTTTAAGGAAGGATATAGATATGTTCGAAGTAGTTCAGAGAAGCCTGTCTTACGAGGAAAATTTGGACAGGCGACTCGAGTGCCACAGAGGAGTTCTGAAGAAGAGTTCTAAGGAAGGGTCACCGGACCCGAAACATTAACTCTGTTTTCTCCTCCACAGATGCTGCTTGACCTGCTGAGCTTTTCCAGCAACTTTGTTTTTGTTCCTGATATACAGCATCTGAAGTTCTTTTGGTTTCTACTCGAAGAGTTTGCTTGATTGAAACAAATGAGGTCCTGAGGCATTTTACAAGGTTGATATGGAAATGATGTTTTGTGTTGTGAGTATTTAGATCTAGGTTTTATGGTTTATGAATAAGGATCCATTCATTTTAGACATGGATGAGGAAAACATTTTTGTGACAGTGTATTGAGTGTCTTTGGAACTCTTGTCATCGCAAATCAATGGAAGAAAAATATTTGAATATTTTTGAGGCAGATGTAGACAGATTCTTAACAAGCAAGGGGATGAATTTAGAGGCAGGTGAAATTGTGGCATAATCAGCTTACCCATGATCTTATTTACTGGTGAAGATGGCTTGAGGGGCCAAAGTGCCTATTCCTCCTAACTGATACATTTGGAAATAGGAGACTCCTTATATTTAAGCTGTGTCCGCTGGTTCTTGTCTCTACATGAGGAAGCATTTTTTCAGCATTCGCCCTGTCAAGTCTTCTCAGGATCTTATCTGACCTTTGGTTGGTATATTTTGCCCCAGAATCAGAGATATGTTTGATACATATTATCAAATATATTTGTGGGTTAGCCATCTTAGTGTTGTTGCTACTTATATTTGAAAGACAAAAGTATAAGATGTTTAATTAACAGCTTCATTGACCTTCTGACTGTAGCCAATGAATCATAGTACCTTTCTTTTTAATTTACGAGACCTTAAAGTGCTTTATTGACCAATTGCATTATATTTGCATCTTCAGCCGCATTAAAATGTCCAAATAACTTTTAGTTCTGAATAATTTGTTTAGTTGATAAGGTTATAATTTGGAACAGTAAAATCTATCCATCTAAATAGGTCTCAGTAATTAGCATCATCCTCCGACACTTCCGCCATCTGCAATCCGACCCCACCACCAAAGACATCTTTCCCTCCCCACCCTTATCTGCTTTCCGGAGGGACAACTCTCTCCGTGACTCCCTTGTCCGCTCCACACTCCCCTCCAGCTCCACCCACACCCGGCACTTTTCCCTGCAACCGCAGGAAGTGCTACACCTGCCCCCATACCTCCTCCCTCACCCCCATCCCAGGCCCCAAGAAGACTTTCCACATCAAGCAGATGTTCACCTGCACATCTGACAATGTGGTATACTGCATCCGCTGTACCCGGTGTGGCTTTCTCTACATCGGGGAAACCAAGCGGAGACTCGGGGACCGCTTTGCAGAACACCTACGCTCGGTTCACAATAAACAACTGCACCTCCCAGTCGCGAACCATTTCAACTCCCCCTCCCATTCCTCAGACGACGTGTCCATCCTGGGCCTCCTGCAGTGCCACAACGATGCCACCCGAAGGTTGCAGGAACAGCAACTCATATTCCGCTTGGGAACCCTGCAGCCCAATGGTATCAATGTGGATTTCACAAGTTTCAAAATCTCCCCTCCCCCCACCGCATCCCAAAACCAGTCCAGCTCGTCCCTGCCTCCCTAACCTGTTCTTCCTCCCACCTATCCCCTCCTCCCACCTCAAGCCGCACCTCCATCTCCTACCGACCAACCTCATCCCGCCCCCTTGACCTGTCCGTCCTCCCTGGACTGACCTATCCCCTTCCTAACTCCCTACCTACACTCACCTTTACTGGCTCCATCCCCGCCTCTTCGACCTGTTGGTTTCCTCTCCACCTATCCTCTCCTCTATCCCTCTTGTATCCGCCTCCCACTCTCTCCCTATTTATTTCAGAACCCCCTTCCCCTCCCCCTTTTCTGATGAAGGGTCTAGGCCCGAAACGTCAGCCTCTCTGCTCCTATGATGCTGCTTGGCCTGCTGTGTTCATCCAGCCCTGCACCTTGTTGTCTCAGTAATTAGCATGTCAGTTTATAAAATGATGCAGGCTAAATGGAAATATTCTACTTTTTTTTTGCTGCTGGCTTCTGCAACTGAACCAGGTTTTGAAAATTTGCATTCAAGTGAGATGTTGTGATCATATGCACCCATTTTAGTTGGACAGATCACGCTAGTCGTCATATTGTTGAGGGTGATAGTCAGAAGTGTGCAGAGCTGGCCTCAGATTTAACACCACCAATGCTAATTTGAAGCTTAATGCACCAGCTAATGCCCCCACCAACATTCTTCTTAATATAAGGAATATTCTTACATTAGATGCTTGTTGATTTATTCTGATTGTGCCTTCAATTCAGGTTTTTGACATTTTCTTTAGAGTGTAGCAGGTGTTAAAGAGCTTTTGCTGAGCCTCACGTTGCTAAAAGAAGCTGTTCCAAAAATATGTGTACTTGGAGGCATTTCTCTTAGAATGCAGCATGAATAGGACAATGAACTGAGACCACACGAAGCAGGACAAGTTGCAAGAAGGGGAAGAAAGAGGAACAGAATGCTTTCAGCCATATCACCCAAGGATGGTCAGGTCTCCTACCTTAACTCTTGTGAGAAATTGTGTACAAAATGTCTATTAATCGTTAAGGATACCCTCAATAATTTTTGAACTGCTGCAGCCACAACGGCAACAATACCATAGGAGAAGGGTCATATTATCAGTGATAAACTTTTATGCTTATTATTTGGATTTTGGAGTTTTTTGCAATGTCTCTCAACTTGCCATCCACTGCTATGTAAGGGATGTCAGTGAGGCTCTTTGCTTAATGAGAAGTGTCTGCATTTCATTTTCCCATGCCAGAAAGATTGAGCTACAGTGAACAAATGGCATTATAAGGATTCTGAGCTTTCTAACGGAGTGATGTGTAATTGACTGCATATATTTAGTTTTGGGGGTGCCAAATGTCAACTCTGGCCTATGCCACAATCAAAAGGAATTCTACTTCTTCAGTATATAGTTGTTGTGTGACAATGGACTGTGAATCTTGTAGGTAAAATGTTGTCAAGGGAACATAAGCATTTTACTTCACATGAAAGGGAATACGAGCATCATTTTCAATGGTTCCAGTCCTGCTGCTGACCACAATCTGAGTAAACTATGTCCCTGTCATAACCAGTATAGTCTCCGAAATGTGGGTTTAAACAAGTAGCTTTGCCTGTTCCTTCCAGTTTGGTGCTGCCAGCAGGACCTATGTCCTGAATGAAAGATGGGAACACGGTGGTCAATGTTGTACAATTTGTTTTAGTGGTGTGGTCAAAGAACTGACAGTATGTTCAAGATGTGAGTGTGAGGTTTGCAGCAGTACTAAATGTGAGTGGGTGTAGTGATGCATATGGATGTCAGCTATGAGTTCTGATTGATCGTTGGTAAGTGAGTCATGGAACTATGGTGTATTAAACAGTGTGTGAAGCTAATGGAGCAGTTGACCGAATGTTCACTAATGTTGATCACTCATGCCGTTGAACTTCTTACAGTACTCGAGGGAAAATTCTTGTAATTTGACTCCTAGCATTGACTTCTGCTATTATCTGTTCTCAATGTCTTTTATGGATGTGTCTGGAGGATCTTTTGTCTCCCTGGCAGTATAGACCATCCCTCCCTTTTCCACCAAGGCCTCCAGTGCATCACCTGAAAATGTGAGACAATGCTGTCTCCCATTCATTTTCCATTCTTCAGTGCTTCCCAGGTTAGTGTTACTCTTCATGTGACTGCCTTCATCTATTCTTGTGATAATGCCCTTCCCTTTTATGAAGTACAAGTTAGATTTTAGTAATAGACACTAATTTCAAGTAGTGCGAGACCCTCACAATGTTGGCATGCTGCCTTTGTTGCAGTCCTCTGGCATGTCTAATTGAGCATGTCAATCCCACCAACTTTTGGAATTTAGAACTTTTAATGTATCCAAGATAATGTCAAACTGTCGTATGTTTTGTCAGAAGAACATTCAACTCTTTGACCAAAGTATAGAATTTCTTATTCCAGTAACGACTGCAGGGGAAGAGGACACCTACCTGTTGAGGCATCTGTCCATCCTGTCCCCACTATCACATTGCCATGAAAAGTAATGGCTGTCCCTTTTTCTAGAATTATTGAGCGTACACCTGCCAGTTTTAAATAAAGGGTTCTGGCAACATTAAAGCTACATGAATTAGATTTAAATGCTGACTCAATTGCATTGTTAATCACATTTAATTTTAATTCACCTCAAAACAGGTCCACTTGCACAGATTTAAAATTAGGCCCAGTATCTCTGCCCTAGAAATATTACCAAAACACCTTCTTTTTGTCAAAAGGACTTCTGAAAACCTTGTTCCTTCAACTGTTTGGGACTCCCTTGAAGTCCTTCACTTCTTGCTCAACATGCATCTCTTTTCCCAAGGGTTTTAGCAGAAAAATAAAGTGCATCACTTTGAAGTTCACTGTACTCAGATTGCGTATGTATAAAATCTCATTCCAAGCTTATAATAGGAAATGAGTATTGCCATTGGCATTCCATTAAAATAGGAACATGTTCTGAGAGATTTTAATATTGCTTCTACCTGAACTGTGAATAGCATCCAACGTCAAGATTTATAGGCTTTGCACACTTAAACTAGTATTGTACATAAAGGGAGTGGAGTTTGAGCTGTTTAGCACTAAGTTGAGACATTGATTATTTTAGATCTTGTTGCTACTGCGAAAATAATAGTGGGAGATGGTAAAGGTAAGAAATTATAGAAATTTTTAAACTGTTGTCTTAGATTCAGTCTTCAAGGAGTAACTTTTATATACTACCAAAATATGTCAAGTAAATCATATAATAATCTTGAATTACACTGCCGTATAGATAGTTTCCTAGAGAGTGGATGCAAAATTTAGTTGAATGCTGATAAAAGTAGATTCTAAACTTGTCTATTGGAATGCTGGACTAACAGATGTGAGGCTGAAATTAGAGGCAATAAGTCTTGAAGCCTAAAGTGTCATATTCTGCAAACATGGACAATTAACCTACATTGGTGAAGCCTAGGATCAAGATGCTACTGATTTTAAAAAGTGAGAGCAAAATATTTGGGATAGAGAGTTCAAGTAGTTTATGTTTACGATATACATATATTTAACTTACTTGCGTAATAATGATGTTAAAAGTTAAATGCCACGAAATAGGTTTCACACTTGCAATGAGACCCACAGTTGGTACATGTGACAATAATAAATCAAATCATGATTTTTTTTTAAAAAAGTGAAAATATGTAGAAAGATATTATTAATTCCATGTATAAAAGTATTCCACTCTTTCAAACTTCCTCCTTTGACATTGGATCACAACTTGATATCTCCCTTTAAAGAAATAGGAGACCAGGGACTTAGCACGTTGGAACTCATGAATGCAAAGTCACATGTTCCAATTCTTGTGTTCTTTGGCATGCATGTCCTTTTCTAATTGCATTTAGACAAAAGAATTTGCTGTCATTTTTCATTCTATTATGTCTTCATCGTTTAATACCCCGTCACTGTTTATTTGTGATATGCACCAGCTTTTGCTCAGACATTTACACACCTAATACAACTCATCTTCATAAAATCATAGAACCCCTACAGTGCAGAAAGAAGCCATTTGGCACACTGAGACTGCACTGACTTTCTGAAGAACATCCCACCTGTACCCTACCAACACCACCAAGTTCCCTGTAACCCCGCTTTTACCATGGCTAATTCATCTAGCCTGCACATATGGAACAATTTAGCATGGCTGGTCCTGTACATCTTTGGACGGCGGGAGGAAACGAGAGCACCTGACAAAAACCCACACAGACATGCATTCTCCACACAGACAATCACCCAAGGCTGGAATTGAACTTGGGTCCCTGGTGCTGTGAGGTAGATGTGCTAACCTCAGGAACTTGATTTTAATAACTGAATTTTCATATTTTGTACTTTAATTTTTAAGTGGTTCTATGAGTAAACACAGAAGAAAGCTTATTTAATTGCTTGGCTGGATAAAAAGCAAATCCATGCATTTCCAAAACACACACACTTTGTGTTAATGATGGGTGAATAGAACACTGCATCTCAATGATTACAGTAATGAGAACTGTTGTGAATCTCTAAAACCATCATTGCTTTGTGATTTAAATTAAACCTGCTACATTTATGAAAGTGGCAAAGTACCGTACTTGCAGCCTATTATCAGCGTATTTGTTTTATTGATTATGACAAATTGGATTGTGTAATCACTGCAAGCACAGCTGGAATAAAGTTGGATTCCAAAAGGACTCCTGCTTCAGTTTATTATACAGTTAACATACAGTTTCTACTAGGAGGATTTTAAAAAATTCCTTGTAACGGCTAAACCATTTACGGAAAGGGACTGTAATAATAAAAAAAAAGAACTGCGGATGCTTTAAGTCAGGAACAAAAACAAAATTGCTGGAAAAGCTCAGCAGATCTGGCAGCATCTGTGAAGAAAATAAAACAGTTAACATTTCGGGTCCGGTGACCAATTCTGAGGAAGGGTTACTGGACCTGAAATGTTAACTCTGTTTTCTTTTCTTCACTGTAGTAGTGAACTTGTACTGTGTCTTATTACAAACTAAAAACAAATCATTCCAAGATATACTGATACTGAACTTTATTGAAGTGCTGACATAATTAAGGTATTCGGTTCTAAAGGAAATGTTACGTAATTAAGATATTTGCAGTTACTGGGCGCTAGTTAATATTTTTGCCAGATGTAGCAACAGTATTCCCCTTCCCAACACATTTGAGGATTGTGTTGCAAAAATTATTTTGAATATGTACGTGCGAACTCTGGTATGAGCAAACATATCAAAATTTATAGAGAACAGAAAGTACTAGGAGTGTTGTGATATCTGGTTAACTTAAAAGATTGCTATAAGCAATGTAATGGGAACAGAGAAATATTAGTACGTTGGGCAGGTGTCAGAAAAATTCTGTAATGAAATATGAAGCAAGAGGTCTTGGGAGAAAGAAAAAGAGACATAGATAGTGGCAAACATTGGAAAGATTTTTCAAGCTTTAATCATACATATCCTTAAAGTTGAAGGACTAGTTTATAGGGGTATGAGTTTAAAAAAAGATGTCCTGAATGCTATAAATGGGAATCCAGAACAGAAATGCAATAGATAATAGTACATCTATACAAATTGTTATTTAGGCTGTAGTTAAAACATTTTTTGGTTATAGGTACCTGACTTCAAGAGGAATGTTAAGGCTTAGGAGAAGAGGTAGAAGTGATTCATTAACAAGATAATGATGAGGCTTTAAATTTCTAGTACTTTTACTGAACAGTGAAGATCAAGTGGTCATAATAGAGCTGTTTTGAGATTTTTAATAGGGCAAAGAAAATCTTACCATTAAAGTTCTGAGAAAGGGTCACCGGACTCAACATTAACTCTGTTTTCTCTTTCACAGATGCTGCCAGACGTGCTGAGCTTTTCCAGCAACTTTGTTTTTGTTCCAAAATCTTACCATTAGTGAGTTGCTAACAAGAGGGTATAGTTGCATGATCACCGAAACTGGAAAGGAAGCATTTAGGATAATTTTATGCAGGGAATATTGGGATATCAAGATACCTTACCAAAATTTGTATTGGATCCATCATACCTCTTCTTTTTAGCTGCTCATGTAGGTTCTGCGGAAACAGCTTTTCAGGCACACACTGTCGGCATTATAAGCTGCCTAAGGTTAGGTTCAGCACAACCAGGTGTGGAGAAAATTTCTCCTGCGGTGTAATTTACTCCCAAGTTCTAAAAGCATTCCCTAAAACTCGGTGGTCCCTCACCAGCTACTCAAGGGATAGAGTGGGAACATGGTAATAACTGGCATGTATTAGAACATTGTGGGCACTGCAATATCTGAAAGGCTTTAAGAGTTACGTTATGATAAATAGTTGCATAATGGAAAACTGAATTTTGGAACACCTTTCATGAGTGAAGCTATTTCAATTCACTTAACTTTCTCATTCAGAATTCATTCACATCCTGAAAGGATTATGATTTTAAAATATATCTTACTGTTCATTTGAGCTGCTGTGAATTTTTCCACCTCTCTTTCTTTATTGGTGTTAACTTGATATGGAGTGCTGGTGTTGGACTGGGGTGGACAAAGTCTGAAGTCACACGACGCCAGGATATAGTCCAACAGGTTTATTTGAAATCACAAGCTTTCGGATTGCTGCAGTTTCGTCACGTGAAGTGACTTGTGGTTTCAGATAAACCTGTTGGACTATAATCTGGTGTCATGTGACTTCTGATGTTAACTTGGAATAAGTATGGTTCCATGATTCTTTGAGTGCTTTGCTGAACTGTGATAAATTCTGCATTAGTGAGAAAAACACAGAAGATACTAGTATTATAATTCAAAGGTGATAAATTACTGTGAGGAAACCTCCACAATCACATCAATGCCCTAATTTGTGTTATTTTCTAATGGTGCCACGAAGCTAAAGCTGCGTGGTTACTTAGTCGCTGAAATAAAGTTTCACAGTAAGAGCCTTGTTAGATTTGATTCCGATTTCCTGAAAAATGAATGTTCAAGGTGGTTGCTAATAATTATGATTGCAGATGTGATAGCTGCAAGTGTCTGTAGGCAACAAGCTGGCTGTACCTGCAATAACTATTCTGCATAAGTGAGGCAAAAAGACTGCATTGTTACATTTTCATGATCATGTACATATTTATGATTAATACATTTTTGTTATTATGAAATGAGGGAAAATATTCAGTCCTATTGGTTTGTATGTTATAGTGTAGCGTAATTGAAAATTCTTCATTGCATTTGTGCTTTAACGCGGAGATAGTGCTCCACCTTTTGTATATTCAGCTAGTCTCTCCAGGATGACATTTGGGATCTCAAGCCAGAAACTGATTCATTTTGTGAATTTGTATCCTTCAGAACTTATCACTACTGTTAAATTTAACTCCTTTTTGTGTAGTATCTGACAGTTATGATGTTTTGGTTCTAACAAGCTCATCAACTATAATAGTTCTTTAGAACTGTTACTTTATTCATAGTCTTTCCAGTAATTAATATTTTTGTTGAAAGGTGTACTTCAGAATGGACTCAACACTGAAGAGTACTTGCAAGCACATCCCTATTTTTCAATTCCTTTAATTTACTAGGAGATTCCGTGTTAAGTAGAAGTGTTGTGAAAGCTATACATATGAATGTTAACTTTTTTTAATCCATCAAGTGGCAAATATATTGTGGCTGCATCTCTCTTGTATATGTATTTAATTAGAAAGGAAGCCTAATGGAAAAGTGATTTATTAGAGGAAATGGCTCGAAGTTCATGCAAAATAAAAGGTCAAAGCTGTATATTCTTTTTATCAGAGATAGTAGGAACTGCAGATGCTGGAGAATCCAAGACAACAAGGTGCAGAGCTGGATGAACACAGCAGGTCAAGCAGCATCAGAGGAGCAAAAAGGCTGACGTTTCGGGCCTAGACCCTTCATCAGCAACTCTGCCCACAGCCTACGCCGACGCAACTCCGCCCACCGCCGATGCCGATGTCGCTCTGCCCACAGCCTCCACAGCCAGCAGCTCCAGAGGGGACAATAGCACCCAGCCCTGCTGAGTCTTCACCATCCCCCCAGACTCCCCCTTACTGAGGACGAGTGGTCAGTCCTCCGTAAAGGGCTTACTTTTGTCCCCCTCCACCCATACATCAATGAATACCGGTCACGTTTGGACATAGAGCAGTTTTTCCTCCGCCTCCGCCTCCATGCTTACTTCTTCAACCGTGAACCTAACCCTCCCTCTACTGACCCCTTCTCCCGCCTCCAACACAACCCCTCCTCCTGGACACCACCCCAAGGCCTCCTACCCTCCCTCGACCTCTTCATCTCCAACTGCCGTCAAGACATCAATCGCCTCAACCTCTCCACCCCTCTCACCCACTCCAACCTCTCCCCCGCAGAACGTGCAGCCCTCCGCTCCAATCCCAACCTCACCATAAAACCTGTGGACAAGGGAGGCGCAGTTGTAGTATGGCACACTGACCTCTACATCGCCAAGGCCAGACGCCAACTCTCCGACACCACCTCCTACCGCCCCCTTGATCATGACCCCACCCCCCAGCACCAAACCATCCACAACCTCATCACCTCAGGTGACCTTCCACCCATGGCCTCCAACCTCATCGTTCCCCAACCCCGCACTGCCCACTTCTATCTCCTTCCCAAAACCCACAAACCTGAATGCCCTGGTCGACCCATTGTCTCCGCCTGCTCCTGCCCCACCGAACTTATCTCCAACTATCTGGACTCCATTTTCTCCCCCTTGGTCCAGGAACTCCCTACCTACGTCCGTGACACCACCCACGCCCTCCACCTCCTCCAGAACTTCCAATTCCCCGGTCCCCAACACCTCATCTTCACCGTGGACGTCCAGTCCCTATACACCTGCATTCCCCATACAGATGGCCTAAAGGCCCTCCGCTTCTTCCTGTCCCACAGGCCTGACTAGTCCCCCTCCACTGACACCCTCATCCGCTTAGCTGAACTCGTCCTCACCCTCAACAACTTCTCTTTCAATTCCTCCCACTTCCTACAGGCAAAGGGGGTGGTCATGGGTACCCGCATGGGCCCAAGCTATGCCTGCCTCTTTGTAGGTTACGTGGAACAAATCCCTCTTCCGTACCTACACTGGCCCTAAACCCCACCTCTTCCTCCGTTACATTGACAACTGTATCAGTGCCGCCTCGTGCTCCCACAAGGAGCTCGAACAGTTCATCCACTTCACCAACACCTTCCACCCCAACCTTAACATTTCTGATGAAGGGTCTAGGCCCGAAACGTCAGCCTTTTTGCTCCTATGATGCTGCTTGGCCTGCTGTGTTCATCCAGCTCTGCACCTTATTCTTTTTATCATTCTTTTTAGAAGAGAAGTTTGACAATTTTAAAATTCGTGGTTGCTACAATAGATGTTCCCATTGATTCACAACTGCCCTTATAATATTTCTTTTAGCTCTACCTGTTACAGAGAACTAATCTCTGTATCTACTGGATTGCTTTCTAATGGCATATTTGGGATTCCATTCCCATGAGTAGTTATAAGTCTCAACAGAGATTATAACATACTACACAAAGATTGCACTTCAAAAATACTTAATTGTAAAGTCCATTAGGACATTCTCAGACCATGTAAAATACATTATTTTACTTCAAGATGATTCAGCGAGTTGTGCACTTCCCTCAGTTCCCAACAATTTCTGCATTTGTAGTACAGTTTTATAATTCTATTCTTGTTATTTGGAAACTTGGTTTCTAAGGTGGATGTAAATTGGTTTTTGGTTTTTAGTTCTGTGAAGGTGACATCTTTAAAAACAAAAACCTCAACATTTTAGCATTATGTCAAAACAGCATTTCCAGTAATTCACAAGACTTACGCTAAATAACTAGACCAGCTACTTGGTCAGATCACATCTGGGAATGTCCAAAAATTTGCCAAATGAACACTGCTTACAATTTATCAGTTGAGTAAGAAATTTTAGAGGGAAGAAAAGAATGTGTGGAACCACAGGAGATGGGAGTGATATTAAATGAGTATTTTGCATCAATGTTAACTGTGGAAGAGGAAATAGAAGCTAGAGAATTTGGGGAAATAAATGGTGACATCTTGAAAAATGCCCCTATTACAGAGGAGGTGGAGCTGGATGTCTTAGAATGCATAAAGGTGGATACGCCCCCGGGACCTGATCAGGTGTACCCTAGAACTCTGTGGGAAGCTAGGGAGGTGCTTGTTGGGCCCCTTGCTGAGATATTTGTATCATCCACAGCCACAGGTGAGGTGCTGGAAGACTGGAAGTTGGCTAACGTGGTGCCACTATTTAAGAAAGGTGGTAAGGAAAAGCCAGGGAACTTTCAACCAGTGAATGTGACATCAGTGGTGAGCAAGTTGTTGGAGGGCATCCTGAGAGACAGGATTTACAGGCATTTGGAAAGGCAAGGACTGATCAGTGATAGTCAATACGGTTTTGTGCGTGGGAAATCATGTCTCATGATCTTGACTGAATTTTTTGAAGAAGTGACGAAGAGGATTGATGAAGGCAGAGTGGTGGATGTGATCTCTATGGATTTCAGTAAGGCGTTTGACAAGATTCTGCATGGTAGACTGGTTAGCAAGGTTAGATCACATGGAATACAGGGAGAACTAGCTGTTTGGATACAGAACTGACTCAAAAGTAGAAGACAGAGGCTGGTGGTGGACGGTTGCTTTTCAGGCAGGAGCCTTGTGATCAGCAATGTGCCACAAGAATCGGTGTTGGATCCATTGCTTTTTGTCATTTATGTTAACAATTTGGATGTGAACATAGGAATGGTTAGTAAGTTTGCAGATGACAGCAAAATTGGAGATGTAGTGGACAACGAATTACAACAGGACCATGATAAGATGGGCCGATAGGCCGAGGGATGGCAGATGAAGTTTCATTTAGATAAATGTGAGGTGCTGCATTTTGGAAAGGCACATTAGGGCAGGACTTATACACTTAATGGTAAGGTCTTGGGGAGTGTTGCTGAGCAAAGAGACCTTGGAGTGCAGATTCATAGTTCCTTGAAAGTTGAGACCCAGGTAGATAGGATAGTGAAGAAAGATTTTGGTATTCTTACCTTTATTGGTCAGTGCATTGAGTATAGGAGTTGGGAGGTCATGTTGTGACTGTACAGGACATTGGTTAGGCCACTTTTGGAATACTGCATTCAATTCTGGTCTCTCTGCTATAGGGAGGATGTTGTGAAACTAGAAAGGATTCAGAAAAGATTTACAAAGATGTTGCCAGGGTTGGAGGGTTTGAGTTATAGGAAAAGGCTGAATAGGCTGGTGATACTTTCCCTGGAGCATTGGAGGCTGAGGGGTGACCTTATAGAAGTTTATAAACTTCATAAAATTACGAGAGGCATGGATAGGGTGAAGAGCCAAGGCCTTTTCCCTGGGTTAGGGGAGTCCAATACTAGAGAGCGTAGGTTTAAGGTGAGAGGGGAAAGATTTAAAATTGACCTAAGGGGCAGTTTTTTCAAGCAGAGGGTGGTGTGTGTATGGAGTGAGTTACCAGAGGATGTGGTGGAGGCTGGTACAATTACAACATTTTAAAAGGTATCTGCATTGGTATATGAATAGGAAGGTTTCAGAGGGATAAGAGCCAACTGCTGGTAAATAGGACTATGTTAATTTAGGATATCTGTTTGGCATGGGTGAGTCGGACCGAAGGGTCTAAATCCACAGTGTACAGCTCTATGACTCTAAGTGATGTATCTCTGGGGTTGAATGTCTCTAAAAGATACAGCTAGGGAAAAATGTTCAATATTTATTTTTGTTCTTGTTTGTAAATTTTTTGTTTTTTTTTTCTTTTTTGTCGTTGAATAAACTTAGTTCACTCATTTAAAGTACATTGTTAGTCTCTTGTAAACATGATCTGTGGCTGACCAGTGCTATAACCAAATCACAGAAATGAAGTTTGAGGCTTACCAAGCCAAGTCTTGCTTCGGAATATGACTTGTCTAGTATTGCCAGCTGGGATCATAACAATGCTTTTGTTCATTGTTGCATTTTTACATATGGTAATAAAAGTGTAGGAATCTGGATGTAATTTGACAGCAGTAAAATAGGCCACTGGGTGGATGTAGTTTTGTTGCCACATCCTGATTGCACCTCCACATAAATTCTGCCCCAATCTGTTTAAGCTTTTGGTGACTGTATGTACCTATTACTGTACTTTATCTTAATAATCTGTATTTCATTGATTTGTGCTTTATTGGAGTCATGTCTTTGATAATTTCTGCAATGGCCAAACAATATTCAATGTTTCCCATGTGAATGTATTTTCTAATTGTAAAAAAAGTAAAAAAAAATTCACAGCCTCTACCTTGAAGTACTAAATAAGTTACTCCAACCAAACAATCTGCTGTAATGATGCTTACACAGTATGTCTGTTCAGCAATGTCAGCAAAATTTTCACTTCTGATTGTTAGAAATTTGCTTCCTGATTTGTGAAGCTTCAAGGAGAGTTCATCCACCTTTTCAAAACAGCTGAACTACTGTGAGAATTTTTATGACAGTCTTACACTCTGCAATGATTTCTCATGTCGTTAGACTTTTACAAGCTAGAAATGGTGTTTGATTAGGTTTATTGATCCATTTGTGGACAGAACTCTTTGAGTGGAGAAACTGTTGTAATCCATTATTAGTGCCTTAAAAACATGGGTGACAGGGACCTGAAGGTAATAACAGGTTTGATTTTCATGATTAACTTCAGTTTTGAAGATTTTTTAAAATTTTATTTTAAAAGATTGGCCTTTCTTCAATTGTTTTAATACTTTTTAAGTGTAATAGCTTGAGATACATGCATTATTATTGAGGTGAATGGGTCTGCACTCTTGCACCTTGCTCAAAAGATGTTTACCCATGAAATCTAAATTGCAAACTGGTCATTAAATTTATCTAAATCTGTGCACTTCAATTTTCTTCATTTAACCACTGAATGGACACTTGCATCTAGTTAAATTTGTATGAAATCTAAAAGCAGGATGTTTTTACTGTCTTGTATGAACATTAATTTCCTCTGTGCAACTCCCAGAGGAATTTTTGTGTGTAACCCTTCTATATGTCATAATTTAATCTTAGTTATAATACTCATTTTGGTCAAGAATCGTTCTGGATGTATACTGAGGAATAAACTAATATTGTTGGTTCTGGTGGAAACTTGTCCGCAGAAGAATCAAATTTATATTGCATATTTTTGAAAATAGCTGTTGTGTGATTATCAGATTGTAGTGAGATGGTAATCTGCATTCACTTGGGATGGCTGCGAATAAACTAGAGAAGTGAATAGTATCCATGCATCCTTAAACCATGATTATCACATTATACTGAAGGAACTGACCCGTCTGTTTTAGAATTGTGGTCATTTACAGCACAAAATGGCCACGTGACCTATCAAGACTTTGCCTTGGAAGAGCTGTCTAACCTCCTCCCATTTTGCAGCAGCTGGTGCATAGCCTGGTAGGTTATGGCACATCAAGTTTAGAGACAGTGTTTTTTAAATATGAACACGATTTCAGCCTTCACAGATTAGGGGTCTAAACGTGCACAAGCCACTGACTTAAAAGAATTCTTCTCCACTCTTTTCTAACCCTTCCATTGACAGTACTTCAGTGGTCAGCACTGCTGCTTTATGGCTTGGGGCACCCACATTCGATTCCAGCCTTGAGTGACTGTCTTTGTGGGACATTCTCCCTATGTCTGTGTGGATTTCCTCTGGGTGTTCAAGTTGCTTGTCGCAGCCCCAAGATGTGCAGATTACGTGGGTTAGCCATGGTAAATGTGGGATTACAAGGATAGGCTAGGGATCTGGGTCTGGGTGGGATGCTCTTCAGAGGGTTGGGTGCTGACTCAATGGGCCGAATAGCCTCTTTCCTCACTGTAGTGATTTTATAATTAACTCAGGACCACAATCATGGGGAACAAACTCCACCACATCTAATTTTTCTAATTTTATACATCACAATTAAATCTTCTGAGCTTTCTCCATTCTAATGAGATATTCAATCTCTCCTTACAACTAATAAATATATCTTATTCACTTGTCCTGCTTTCTTCAGGGATCTGTGGACATTCACTCCAAAGATTTGTTCTCTAAATTTCTTTGTATCATACTAGTTATTGTGAATTCCCTTGGTGTTTTGCTTTCCCCAAATATGTTATTTCCCACGTCTCTGGATTGAATTCAGTTTGTCCCTTTCCTGTTCGCTGATAGCTTTTTGTGACCTGCAACTTTCTTCCTCGCTTATCAATGAAATGAACAGTATTTGTATTATGTATAAACTTCTTAGTCATGTCCCCTACTCAAAGTTTGAAATTATTGACATTAATCACAACGCAAGATCTAGATACTGAACTTTGTAGAACATCAAAAGAGGGAACTATCCAGTTACAAAAAAATGCTTTGATCTTCTTCTTGTCGTTTGAGCCAATTATGCTTCCAATTATGCTACTTTCTCTTCGATCACACAGCTTTTAGTTTTCTGATCATTTGGGATGGTCAGGATCAACCCATTATGTAAAAACTCTTGCTTAAATTTATATAGCCTGTACCACATGCATCATCTTCATCCTGCTTTTACCCCTTTCAAAAAAAAATCAAGTTAAACAGACCAATCTTCCCTTAAAATAAAGTGCTGATTGTCATTAAATAACCCTGTCAGTCTAGATGGCAATGAATCTGTTGTTGTTCTCTCTGGCTTGTTGGGATGTGATACTCATTTTAACATTTTCTCATAGAAGGGTTTGCATGAAGCCCTGGGTTTGCATACCAGTTGAACCTTCTGATATTGTTACTTGTAACCCAAGTTACCTGTTCAGTTTTAGAGAGTCTTATGGTGCAGAGGTAGTGTCCCTACTTCTGCACCAAAAGGTCCAGTTTCGAGTCCTATTCTGGGTTGTGGTAGCTGCAGAAGTGTGTCATAAAACATCCAGACAGGTCGATTTAATATGAAAAAATTGCTCAGCATTTTCTTTGGATACTGCAATGCATCACAGAAGGGGATAGGTAGCTTGGACACTGTTTCCCTTAAGCTAGGGTCTTCTGATTTGATTTGCAATCAGGGACAGGAAGCTGTGACTGAGCGTGAGATAGGTACAGCGATTGAGATGATAGGTGCCTCAGCCTTTTTGTAGTTGTCCAACCATTTTAAGGTCCTTGTAATTTGTATTGCTGGTAATGGAGGCTTCAAGGTGGATGAGAGAACTGGCCATTCAAATGGGAGAATAAGTAGAAATGTAGTGTTAGTAGGGGACAGAATATAAACACAAATGTAGTTGAGAACCTCCATAGTGCCAGGATTTGAGAACCTTCAACAGGCTGGAGTGGAACATGTGATGGCAGGGGAAATCCATTGTCATGGATTCTGTGGATATCAGTGACATAGAAACAAGTTCTGCTGAGGAATTATAAACAAGTAAGGACTAAATTTAAAGAAAGAATCACCAAGGTACCAAACTCTGGATTACTACTTAAACTGCAAGTAAATTGGCACAGTCCAACAAAGATTAGAGATTTGAATGTGTGGCTTAATAGTTGTTGTTGGAGAACCAGAGCAGGGTAGTACCATGGGTAATGATATCCAGAGTGTGGCAGTGGAATAAAACATATATACTTAAACTTGCACCAAATGATAGAGCCAAGGTTTGTAAGAATGATTTAAAAAAAAAATTGATAGACCCTATTTAAATGCATGCAACATTTGTAACAAAATGGATGAATTGATAGTACAAGTAGGAATAAATACTTGTAGCCTGGTAGCCATTTCAGATATTTGGTTGCAATGCAACCAAAATACTCAAGGCTGTTTGACATTTCAGAAGGATAGGAAGGCCTGAGAAGATGTTGTTAACTCTGTTAATTAAGAATGACATTACCACAGTTGTGAGAGATTATCTTAGATCAGGAGATAAATATTTAACAACAGTTTGGGTAGAGGTAAGAAAAAACAAAGGTAATAAGTCCCTTGAGGCAGTAGATTATATGTTTCCAAAAAGTAACTACTGGAGCACAAAGTGTACAAAAAGTAATAAAGGGGGCTCAAAAGAAAAGTATTGCAGTAATCTTAGGTGATCTTAATCTTCAAAAAGTCCTACCCTCCTTTTGTGTCCTCTTGCTTTTTATCTCATAGTAAAACATTTTTGGGTTTTCGTTGATTGCATTTGTCAAAAAGTCTTCATGGCCTCCCTTTGCTCTCCTATATTTATATAACTTTGATCTTGTGTTTTCTACTCTCCTGTGGGCTTCCTGAAGTATTGAAATCTCATTACATGGCATGAACTTCCATTTTTTGCCTTGTCTTATTTAACTGCTGAGGATTTATGCATCTCATTATTTCATCGTGAGAAATGATTTCTTCAAACCCACACTGTCTCTTTCATGAATGCCTGCCACTGCTGTGTCTCTGATTTAACTTCAAGTAATTGTTTCATGTTCACTTTTTTTGTTTGCGTGATCTCAACTCCGTCAGACTGGCTTTTCCTCAATTGAGAAATCTTTACTCCTGAACCACAGTATCTTTGACCTTTTAGATTTAATGCAGTGCCCTCATTTTGTTCTTCAGCTCCACCCATTTAGACTTAATCTGTCCAGCAAATCACCCTTTCCTTTATTGCTCCAGTTATTTCCTAAAGTCACACCCCTGTTTCTGAAGAAGGGTCTAGGCCCGAAACGTCAGCCTTCCTGCTGCTTGGCCTGCTGTGTTCATCCAGCTCTACACCTTGTTACCCCTGTTTTGTAATTGCTTTTCTTTTGTGAATACCCTATAACCTGAAATGTAAAGCTTCCATTCTTATCCTCTTCAGCCCAGATTTTGACATTTGTTACAATATCACACTTCAAAGATATCTTTTAGCGTCCTCAGCTTACTTGCCTAATTCACTAGGGCTCCATGCATTGAAGGGTATACCATTAAGTACTGTCACATTCCTTTACTGTCTATTTTCTAGTCTTTGTTTCCTCTGCCACCTAAATTCTAACAAGACACAAGGCTCAGACGGTCATGCATACCTCCATTTCTTAAACAACTATGTAAACTTAACTAAAATTAACTTAAGTATTTGCCTCTAAACTGTACAAAAAAAACTCGCTGGCTATTTACCAATTTTAGTTTTGTTGTTTCTGATTAATAACTAACAACACTCCAGTAGTAACATCTGCAGCTTGGTAGTAGCCCTTGGATATCACTGCCCTCGTATTATCTCAGCCCAGTGATTCTTGTTCAGTTGTGAACCTTGACAGCAAGCATTTGCCAAATAATCAATTGTACTGTATGGTATCAAACTGAATCTGGCTTCATCTTTACTTGACATTTACACATGCAGATTTCTAGTGAGATCACTGAGCTGAAGTTATAAACTGATTTTTTTGCCTATCTTGGTATGTACACTATGGATGGAAATGACTAGCTGTGAATCATACAGCAAATATCTTTGGCATAATACCACACCCCTTATTTGTGAATAAATGAACATGAAGTCATGATGTTTATTGTAAAAAACAGGGGAATTGACATTAATTTAACTGAAGAAAATGACTAGTTTGGCAAATAGAAAATTCCATGATAGCCCATGATTGAAAATAGAAATGCATGAAATAAGTTAGCATTTATGAATACAGGATGCACATTCAGATCAAAGAAGAAATTTGATGTTAATCTGTACCCTACAGAATTTTCATGTTATTAGATGAGGAAGACAATGATTATGTTTCAGGGATGCTGTGATAGTGATGCTCAAAAAACTGAGACACAAAGCACATTCATTATTGCCTGAAGCATACTGAATAATAGTAATGAAAATGAAATTATTATCTTTTTCTTTTGAAATTGCATGACAGCGAAAACAAAGTAGAAATATAATAGAGAAATTTGATGGTACTGGCCACACAGAGAATCTGAGAATATTTCAGAATCACATTGAAAGGTATCTTGCAGGTAATCAGTTGAAGGGAGCATCATTCTTGTACTGCTGGTGATTGAGTGATGGGATAGAAAAGGTTTGGTTATGTCCTACTCCTTTACTGACATCAAATACCTTACGTTTAGTGTCTTAGTCAATGAAGAAATGCTGTAACCCTTAATTAATGAGAATATTGTAGCTATAATTTTGAACTGGTAAATCATTCAAGGGTCATGTTACAGTTGAGAGTTCCAAGTGCTATTGCACAATTATAGATAAAACCGTTCAATAATAGGTATGAATCAGTTCTCCAAGTTCTTCTAAGCAATAGCTAACTGTCCTCCCTCATTTATCTTTGTCAATCTAGTGCCTACTTTTATAGAAACTCAAAGCACCAGAAATTGTTGAAGAAACTCAACAGGTCTGGCAGTATCTGTGGAGAAAAAGCAGGGTCAATATTTCAGGTTCGGTGACCTGAATTGATTGTAGCTAAGAAGAGGTGGTTTACATGCTGAAGAAGGGGTAGGAGGCAGGAGTAAATGATAGATAGAGTTGGATCCCTGAGAGAGAGAGAGAAAAACAGTCGGGCAGACAAAGGAATGAATGATGGTGAGCCAAGTGAGTTAGCTGTGATGAAAGAAGCCCAAACTCTGACAGTCTGAGGTTCTTAGTGGAGGTGAGTAAAGGGCGGGGAAGAAGGTGCTCAGGCCCTAACTTGTTCGTGTGTGTGTGTGTAAAAAGAGAGTTTATTAGAGGACTAGAGTTTTAGTAGTGTTATATGCCAATAATTTATTTGTTTGCTTGTAGCTACAGTCTGATAATTTATTATAAATAATTTTCCTTAATACAGAAACATGGTCAATGCTTTCTGCCAGCTTTGGTCATTAAAGTCAGGTAAATTGGGGTGCTGCACATAAATTTAAAACAAACTTTACCATTTGGCATGAATTTGGGAATGTTGGGTCTTGATTTACAGCATGTTACCCTAACGAAGCGCAACAACTTTGTGCAAGCATTACACACATCTACCAATGGGGCATTCTGCCTGCAGCAATCTTCTGTTGTGACAAAGAGATTTCCTGGAGGAAAAGCAGCCGTAAGAGTCCACTGATGAACTTAGCCATAAGGATATGGAGAGACCACCACATTGGAGAATTGCAGACCCCTACAAGGAAGTACCTTGATGGCCAAGATATATATGAGGAATTAGTAATGTAGAGATTTCACTGTGGGGGACACAGTAGAACCTTCTGAGCAGCCTTCAGTCAATCTACATTCCTACCATGTTACTTCCCCAGGAATTCAGTTCACATACTCGATTACTCACCACTATGCTCTCTATCCGTCTATCACAGCTGTTTATATTTTGATTCACCAACACCAAACAACCATCATGAAATTTAACTGCCTGGTTGACAGCAGTGCTCATGACCTAGATGAACATCTCCAAAGTCCTTGCCAGAATCCATAATCTCTCTGGTAACTTTGCCACGTCTTCATGCACGTCTTGCTGGATGTCCAGAGCTTGCTGCCTTACAGATAACATCAGAGGCCTGTCATCCAATTAGGACTCAGCATCTGGATCGATTTAGAAATCCTCTGAACTTCATTAGATGTGCTTCATCTTTTTCTCTGGCAGTTGTATGAATGAATGTTCATTATGCTCACCAGCTTGTGTATCCCTCTGTACCGAGTTGCAAAATCCTGCTGAGGTGTCAGTACAGCAAACTTTTATTAAGCTGCACCTATGGGATCAGGAGTGTGCTGGTTGATCAAATATTCAGGATAGTAAAGAGGTCCACATAATCGGTGTACAAACACACACTAAATAATAGAAATGTAATGCAGGGGCTATACACATCACTTATACTATTTTTACAGCATAAATGACTTAATTATGGCAAAACTGCATTATTATTTAAAACTTGCTGGCAGTGGGCCTTCTCATTTGCACCCTCAACTGACTACTCGGACATTGCAGTAGATTATGGTATTTGAGGAGAAATTGACTCGAAATTGAATCAACGGTTGATATTGTGTGTGGCCATTCGATTAAACGAGATATATTTATATTTAGGTGAATAAATTTTAAAATTTATAATAATTGGACAAAATACTAAAGTGAACTTCACAGTATTTGAGGTATATAATTTTTGCTGGTTAATCAAGAGTGCCAGTTCATAAGCTGCTAGTTAAAATGAAGTTTGCTGTATCTCTGGTGATTGGTACTGAGAAATGCTGTACCTACTGGGGCTTCCATTTTCCACCTCCAGAGTTAGCATAATGTTTCTCATTGTTGAGCATATGCAGGAGCCAAAGGTGGAATGTTAAGGTCATATTCCAAACTCATGGTGATTACAAGTAGAGAACATTCCATCTTGGTAACGTTTGAACTCACACTGAGATCTAAGAATTTACATTCCCCAATTTGCATCAAGCGCACAGTCTTTGATCTCCAATGCAAGTCCTTAACATCGCAATTGAACAAAGAGTAGTCAATACAAGCGTAGCAGCCATCACACACTGTCTTCCTGAGCCTCAGAGCAGCTCTCTCAGTCAATGGCAAATTTGCTGCCTCACAAGCAAACCCATGTGAGCTTACCACCTGGTCGCCTTCCTCCAGTCTCACCTATGCTAATAGTTCTGCTCCAATTGTTGGCAGACAGCTCAAGCACTTTTTCATTTGATATAAGCCTAGTCAGGTCAACCTATCCTCTCTTTTACTTTGCCTGTGGGCCCTCTTTTCCTTCAACAGAGTGTTACTGTGTTTTTATATGGAATGTCAGGGACACTCATTCCACTACAGCATAGCCTATGAGAATTCCATTTTGTGCAGTTCCTTACCAAGCAAAAAACAGTGTATCATTCAAAGCTGCTCCCTGTCCCAATACGCAAACATGTGCATCTGCCTCAGGCTCATGTTCATTGCCATGTGTGGATCCTCTCCCCCTGTACTTCTGGTTGGAAATAATGCAATACCCAGATAGTACCTCGCCATTATCTTCTGTGTATGCCCATCTCTGCAGTGCAGCCTTATTCATTCATGCTAATCATAGAAGTTTGCTCATTTGCTTATAAAACTGTATCCATATTCTGGGGACAACCCTAAGGCTTGTGACTGTATTTGCTCTCCATTTAGACTGCTCTGTCAAGCAAGGAGGTTTCCTTTTGTTATTGGCTGGCAGGAAAACCTCCCATCTACTCCTTACAACCTAGAGGAACCCTTGGGATGTTTTAGTTCCTGTTCTTGCCCTCTTGGTGGGTGCCACCTTTCAGCCATCAATGGAGACACAAATAATTGGCAACTGCTTCTAATTTCCCAATTTTCATCATTGCTGTCACTCTAATGGCACTGCTTTTCCTCACAGGTTTTAAGTGACTGCCTTCAGGCTACACTTCAAAATAAAATACTCATCTCCAGGAAAATGTTCAAACGCTCTAAAGATATTAGGGTTTACAGTCCTGCTGGATAATTTCCTTCCTTTATCAAATTACCATAGCAGACACAGACATGAGCTACGTCCAATAGAAGCTGTCGACTTTGTGCCCAGACTTTCCTCCTCCTCCAGACCACAGGGTGAGCAACCCAGCCTACTGTATTGATGTGGGCCAGCACCACTCTCAGCTGCCATTAATTGGTCAATTAGCACTTTATGCAACAAACTGTATCGCAGAGTGGGGTGGAGTTGGAAAACCACTTATTCCCAGGTCAAGATCCCACCGACTGTCATTCCAGGCCATAGTCACACCAAGAGAGTTCCTCTTTCAAGGGTCAAGAATTTCAGAAAGTTGGTCAATTAATGAAGTTTTCACTGACAGAAAGCTTGTCCTAGAGACAGGGAAAAACTGTTAGTTGTTTCAGTCTTCATTTGAAATCTATATGATACCCATAAGTTTTGTTTTCCTGACAGCATTTGCAGGTTTTATTTGTGATTCATAATTCCATTTTTGGGAAGAAATGACTTTAACTTATGAAACCTCTGATCTATGTTTAGTATCCAATCAGTTTGGAAATGATGGTATTATAGTGCGATACTGTGGTAAATCCAATAAGTAGATTACTGCAAATAATAATTATTATCTGCTGGTCATGAGGCTTAGCAACGAGAAGATTATCAATGAAGTACAGTTTTTGGGTCATAGAGAACTTGTTTGGTTTAGGGAAACTTCTATGAAACTATTGAGAGAGAAAACTGTTCAATAAAAATGCTACAAATTCTAACATACAGTACTGAATGGGAATTTAAGCTTTTATTTGAGTACACAGTGTATAAATACTGGAATGGGAATTACGGAACATAATCGTGAGTCTTGGAGTGCTAATGAGGAAAATAGTTCGAGCCATACATGTGGCTGTGATCTATTAAAACTGGCTATATATTTTTGCCATGCTTTCACTGAAATGTTAAAATCACTTAAAACATATTCCAGTTTTGCACAAGGGCAAATCCTTAGATGTCAACCATGGTGAATGTTGAGATCTCTGCCGCTATTGCACTTCAGCAACTGTCAGACACCGTGACATACACACAAGTTCTGTGATGTCCAAAAAATATAAACTTGTGATGGGCTGACCTATGCTACCCTGGACTTACTTGAATGGCACTAGTGACTTAAAATCAAACTAACTATAAAATTGTAATCTCTCTTATGACTCTGTAATTAACATCGTCACACAACCTGGCACCACCTTAAACCTGACACTCAATTTCGCCAGGAAGCCTTACAAGACTGCCCACCCACCCACAAACCCCACCTCACAGATCCAATAATCTGTTGACCCCATTACCCACTGACCAGGCTATCTAACCCCCCAAATAATCCAAATACGTCCCCCACAACCCAACTCAACAATACACTCCCATCTACTCACCCATTCCCATGGCTCCCACTCAATTACCCATTCAATCAATGCCTACCTTGACTCAATTGCTCACTTACTTACTCACCTACAGATGCATGTGCTCATCAATTCAGCAGATGAGATTTTTAAACGTTTGCCTGAACGTGGCTAATGATGTTGTAAAAATTAGTTGTAAATTGTCTTCTGCTATGCTGATCTTTGTCAATTTTTCCAGTAAATGACTGTGCTTATCCATTGCTGCTGCATAATTTATATTTATGTTCTTCAGGTCACTCTTCTTCTGCATCCACTTTAAAATAGTCTCTCATTTTCTATTGACTTATATTCTAAGAGGGGGAACATGGTATAATGTCACATTGCTCTCCATTAAGTAACATCCATTATGTCTATTTCCTTAGCCTGCCAGTGTTGTCTCGATCTCTCAATAGTTGCTTTATTGTTCATAACGCCACTGAGCTTTGTATTGTCTGCAAGTAGTGCCCTGAACACCAAAATGTATGTCGTTATTATAGATCAATCTCACCAGTTATCCTAACACACACTGACAAACTGTACCCTATCCAATCCTCTATTTCCAAAAATGGTCATTCACCACCCACGCCACCCATGTACGTGGTTACATTTTGCACTTAAAGGCTGAAATTGTTATTGATTTAAAAAAAATACTAGACAGAGTTCAATGAATACATGGTAGATTGTATTTATAATTGAGTTAGTGCCAGTGTTATGAATGTTAATATAGTGTATTATCTTTATTGTATCGTGATATTGTATATTCCAAATCATATGAATTTTGTCAGATATCCAGAGGAATTTTAGGTAAAATATCATGCTGCTGAATAATTCATAAAATGCTGCAATAATATGCTTTGTAAATATACTCAAGCCCATTATTTGGGTCATAAAAATAGCAGCACTTACACAAAGAAAAAAGACATATTGGCAAAACTTCAGCAATTATGATTCCAAAATTAGCTGCTGTGTGACTGTGAAATGTCCAATTACAGAAATACACTCCAGCAAAATTAAGTTATTCTTGAAAATAGGTGACCACTACACAATATAGTTATGAGCATAGAGTTGATGGTCTGCAGTAGCTAGCTTACCCAGATCATCAATCTTGTTTTGCTGCCAGAATTATGTCAGCAGTGAGCTCTTCATTTTACCAAGAGTGCTCAATATATTGGTTTCTGTTACTCATGGCATAAAGTAAACCCTCACACTTTACTGAAGGAAAATATCATGAAATTTGAACTTTGAGGCATTTTTAACTATACTGTGGAGAGAAAAAAGTCAAATGCTCTACAATGTGTAGCCATTTAATCAATATGTTCTAATAAATCCACATTCCATATACTCATAATTGGAGGCAAAGTGAAGGACTTAGGCATACTTTAAAAAGACACTGATTTTGTTTTAGTAGCAATCAACATTTGAGCACATTTCACTGTTGGATGCATTAAATCAATTTGCTTTGCTGCCATGAATGTTCATTAAGTCTGCTGCACAAAATTAGGACTGCAGTTACCATACAAACATAATCTGGAGATTGCAAACCTATTTGACATGGATGGTGGTCATACTACAACTAGTTTTCACTGAGAAAATGAGCTGTGCATACATGATTGGACTCATGGAAACAATAGCTGCCATATAATTTCTTGTGGCCCATTGGTAATGTCTCAACCTTTGAGTGAGGAAGCCTGGTATCAAGTCTCACTTGCTCCAGGCATTTGTAATAACATCTGTGAACAGTTGGTTAGAAAATAAAAAAAAAAAAGCTCAAGTCCCTGTATTGGTGCAATGAGGGGTCAGATTGACCAACAGACTTGTAAGCTGTAAGCACTTCACAACAGATGTGTATCCAAACCCACTTTGCAGGTGCATGAAGATGACAGTATAGTTATATCTAGTGTTGGTCTTTTGTACAAAGAATAAAAATACTTCCACCTAATAACGTGAATTCTAAAATTCTTTCCTTATCTCTATTCAACGTGTCTGAAGTTATAACTCAATTTTCTGTATTAATTATTTGTTCCAAATCTTTGTACTGTTCCAAATGGTATAATTCGCAGTCATGTAAGACCTTGGTTTGGTGGGGTAATGCCACATCATGGTTTCATTTCTGATTATCGGAAGTAATGTTATTACCAATAGAAGATATGTTTTTGCTAGATGTACTAAGTTTTGTTGGTTTTCCTGCCTTTATTCCTTGTCCCTACAAAAGAGTCAGGCAAATTTTATCGCCCTTGGGCACATGGAACAAAATACGTAATTACCTGAAGCCTGTTCAATGCAACACAGGTAACATGCTTGTTGTTTTTAAACTATTTTGGCATCCAAACAACACTAGCTGTGCTATTAATTTGGCTTGATAATATGAACCAGGAACCAATATTGTGAGTGGCTGTTGCAAGTTAAAGCCATCCTGCACCTCTAAAAGATAGTGTATATTGTGATTGGAACAGGTACTGTGGTTGTGCAGGAAGTTAAGTCTGATCTGTAAAACTTTGAAGGGTAGCACAATTTTGGAGAGAAGTGGGCTTCAGGGTGTTTGGCATGGAAATATTATTGGAGGAGTTGAAAAAGAAGAGAGACTCCCTGTGTCAGCACGAAGCTGGACACCATCTTGACTTGTGCAAACATCAGTACACTGGTAGCCAATTACTTTTCAGGTCAATGTCAAGAATCAAGCCTGTGGACTTGGATGCTGTGATACAAAATGTCTGTTGATGTTATCAGTGGTCAAGGTCAGTGAATTCAACTTCAGATGCCATAACCTACCAACTGCCAGAGGACTCCTCAGGCCGCCACACACTTTTCACTTACAAATGAGCAGTCTCTGGTATTGAGGGCTTGACTGACTTTTCCTGGGCTGTACTGTCCCCTCAAAAACTTAGCACTGCTGCAAACCTCATTTGCTTGCACACAGTTCCATGGTATTGAAGCATGGCAATCGCATCCCCCAAATGGATTGCCAATATTGTCTGTTGCACCTCTCTTGTTCTATTATAAAAAGAAAGTGCGTGACTAGAAGCAGCATCGTTGTAACTGGAGTAGATCAAATGTGTTGCCATATCCAGACTTCATGGAGGAATCCCATTATCAGAGCTACCATTGCTGAGTCTGTCATTAGCGGTGGGGCTAAAACAACTAAAGATGCTGATATCTTCATATCTAATCCTGCTCATCCATCCTCATTCTGTAATCTCTTCGGATTTACCAACTTCAAATGGTTTAAATACACACCTCTTGCTTTCCTGTCCACCCCATATCACAATTATATGCTTGCATCTTTTTCCTTTCAGAAAAGAAAGTGCTATCTGGCCAGGCAATGGAGAAACAAGATCACTCTATTTGAACTTTGCAGCCACCAGTTCAAATACTGATGCCAAGCAAAATTTAGAGGATAGAGCAGGTATGAGTGACTTAGAGCCACAGGAGATAAGAAAGACAATAAAAGTTCCAGCTTGCAGGAGGGTGGGGTCACACAGGTTCTGCTGCAGAAGACTTTGATGTCACAGCTTGGAGAAGATGTCTAATGGATAAGCACAAAAAAACTTCCTGGAGTTGTGAGAAACCAGTTGGAAAATCTGCTAGAAGAGAAGCAAGGAAGAATCCAACATCAACTTGTCATTATACTTTGCATAACTTGGATCATAGAATCCCTACAGTGCGGAAATAGGCCCGTTGGCCCAACGAGTCCACACTGACCCTTGCAGCATCCCACCCAGACCCATCCCCCTATAATCCACCTAAGCTACACATTCCTGAACACTATGAGCAATTTAGCATGGCCAATCCACCTAACCCACACATCTTTGGACTGTGGGAGAAAATCGGAGCACCAGAGGAAACCCACGCAGACACAGGGAGAGCATGCAAACTCCACACAGACAGTCACCTGAGGCTGGAATCGAATCCAGGTCCCTGGTGCTGAGAGGCAGCAGTATTAACCACTGTGCCGTCGCCCTTGGAGCATGTTCTTGCCAGTACGGAAATGGAAACTATCTATATAAGAATATCGTGGACGCAACTGTAAATCAGCATTTTGTAGTCAATTTCTCTACTTCATTGAAATACAAACAGCTTCTACTAGAAGTCCGAGTACTGCAGTCGAATATCAGACTTTTGCCATCATTACCATGGCATCCTTAGTGTGCAAGAGGTTTTCACAGTTTCATTAACAGTGCTGCACCCTTTCCTCCAACAGATTACTGGACTGTGAAAGTGATACCCTGAAGGGAGTGGCAGAGCCTCCAGGGAGCACAAACATGCTTTCTTCTCAAGTATGTAGCAACTTTCCTTTCCATCCCTGCCAGTCAAGATTGTTGCCACACATAGCAAAATGATGCAGTGCATCACCAGGTTTTCTGGATGCAAAGCTGCTGAAGATCTTTCTCCAAGGCCATCTGCAATCTCATTGAAAGCCAACAGTCTTCCATGAGCCACATGAGCTGCATCCACAGAAGTTTTGACTTCTTTTTGGTGACTTTTTACTTGCATTATGGCAAAGCATATATTGCAAATTCAGTGAGAGAAGGAAGGTACGGTGTGGAGCTTGTTAATGAACAGTTGGGGTTACAGTTACTGGTTTTGCATGTGGATGAGTTCTTCACTGAGAGCCCAGCAGAATGGGCTACCTGAGTACCACCCTCTGCTCTCCTCTTCCTATCCTAATTCTGCTGCTCTTCCTCTGCCTTATACTTTAGTTTTAGTACTCTTCAGCATATTGCTGTTGGCAAGGGCATTACCCTCAAAATGGTCAGGTGCAGACTATAATACCTGGTCTGCTGAGTGCTTTATTGGCTCAGACAACAGAAGAGTTGCTTCAGCACAAGTATGGTCTGCTCTGTCTCATTTTATGTACCACCGTGGCATTTCATTGTACTTTTCTTTTTCAATATTCACTGATGGTACACGGACATTGCAGCTGGACCAGCATTTATTGTCTGCTGCTAATTGCCTGTAACAAGGTAGTGGTGAGCTGACTTCTTGAAATTCTGCAGTATGTGTTGTAGGTAGACACACAATATTGTTGGAGAACAAAGTCCAGGATTTTATCCAGCAACAGTGAAGAAATAGCAATATGTCTCCAAATCAGGATGGTGAGTGGCTTGGGCGGGGTGGGAGATCTTGCAGGTGGTGATGTTCTCATGTATTTGCTGTTTTTGCACTTCCAGTTGGAAGTAGCCGTGGCTTTGGAAGGTGCTTTCCAAAGGACTTTGGTAAATTTCTGGAATGCACCCTGTCGATGGTACACACTGCTGCTACTGAGTGTCAGTGATGGAGGGAGTGACTGTTTGTGGATATCATACCAATGAAGCGGGCTGATTTGTCCTGGATGGTGTCAAGTTTCTTGAGTGTTGTTGGAGCTGCACTCAGTTAAGCAAGTAGGGAATATTCCATCTCATTCCTGACTTGTGCCTTGTAGATGGTAGACTAGCTTTGTGGAGTCAGGAAGTGAGTAACTTGCTGCAGCACTCCTATCTTTTGACCTGCTGTTGCAGCCACATTGTTTATATGGCTAGTGCACTTCAGTTTCTGGTCACTGGTAATCTTAGAATGTTGATTATGGGGGATTCAGTGAGGGTAATGCCATTGAGTATAAATGGGAGGTAATTAGATTGTCACTTACTAGAGATGGTCATGGCTTGACGTTTGTGTTGCATGAATGTTACTTGCCACTTTTCAGCCAAAGCCTGGATATTGTTGAGTTCTTGCCGGATATGGACACAGACTGCTTCACTATCTGAGGAATGGTAAATCGTGCTGAACATTGGGCAATATTACTGAGTAAATGCTGCTTGATAGCACTATCGATGACAGTTTTGATCATCTTATTGGTCAAGAATAGACTGATAGGGTGGCATTTGGCCGAGTTAGATCTGTCATGCTTTTTTATGTCTGGGATGTACCTATACAATTTTCCATGTTGTCAGCTAGGTGTGTAGAGCTTGGTTAGGATTGTGGCAAGTTCTGGACCGTAAGTCTTCCATACCATTGCAGGATGTTGTCAAGGCCCATAACCTTTGTAGTGTGCAGTGCCTCCAACCATTTCTTTGCATCATGTGGAGTGGCTGCAGACTGGAACCTGCTTTGCTGGGAACTTCCGGAGACCAAGTTAGGTCATCCATTCAACACCTCTGACTGAAGATTGTTACAATTCTTCAGCCTTGTCTTTTGCATTAGTATGCTGCCTCCCCCATCATTTAGGATGGGGATGTTTGTCATACTTCTTCCTCCATTGAGTTGTTTAGTGATCCATAGCTATTCCCAGCTGGATGTGGCAGGACTGCGGAGTTTAAATTAGTTGTAGAATCACTTAGCTGTGACTGCCATTTTCTGCTTATACTGTTTGGTATGGCAAGTAGTCCTTTGTGGTAACTTCACCAGATTGACACCTTATTTTTTGGAATGCCTCGTCCTGCTTCTGGCATGCCCTCCTGCACAATTCATTGAATCTTCCTGCACATGTATGAATGGGTTGCAGAGCAAAAACATCAGCCATGTGGTCAGCAGACACCTCTTGCTTTATGGCACAGTGGATTATCACAGAATGAAGCAATCGTCAGTGCTGTCAGGATGCAGAGCATTGGCCTGTATGATGGTTGACTGAGCTCATATGTCGGCTGTAAGTTGAACCAGTCGAATATATGTTCATTTCTAGCATTGTGCTACGTTCACATGAGGTGTCTGCAAAGCTATGTGTGTTCAGTCAGTTGCATCCTGAACTATTTAAAGTGCAATGCTAGTTAAACACTATTCTCCTACCTTCATTTTTCTAGCAAGTCCGATTTGATATGTAGTTAGCCTTCAATGAATAGAGAACATCTGTGCCCTCCCATATGCGACAGTGGATTACAAATTGTGAGATTTATTCTGAAAGCAGCCAGACGGACTATAATTCATTACCACCATCTCCTTCATAACCATTGACAATAAAATTATTGCCTGTCTGTGAAGTTGCAGTTATGTATGCAGTGGATGCTAGGTTTCGGTGATGATGCCCTTACTGAAACACGAATACCTGTCATGCACACTATTCTTTGCTGAGTTTCAAATAGGAGAATTTCTCCCTGATTACCCTGACAGGGATGGTCACTTGGTGAAACTCCATGTCCCTTTCCTCTCACTTCCAGAGGTTTATCCTGCTTTGTGTACCCTCTTGTTCACCTTTTGCATATGTTACAAAGTATGCTGCATCTTTGTCCTGAAACCTTAGAATCAGAAAAAAAAATCCCTCAGCATCTGCTTCCTCCCTGTAGACATGTGCAGCTTAAAATAAGTACAGATGTACAAAGTACTAATCACTGTGAAAATGCAGAGAAAATAATTGATTTGGTAATTTTTAAGTAGGGGTAATCTTCTTGAACAGTGCAACCGTTGGGGCCTTCCAGCTGTTGAAAGGTGTTCAATAGTCTGAGATTAGGAGAGGGCACTAACTGGAGCATTGAGCTGCATAAATGTACAACTGGTGTCACATCAGCGTTTTACCCAATCATCAAGCAAATCTTAATTTTTATACCAACTGTTAGGGTGGCATGGCGGATAAGTGTTAACACTGCTGACTCTCAGCGCCAGGGACCCAAGGTTCGATTCCAACCTTGGGCGACTGTTTGTGTGGAGTTTGCACATTCTCCCTGTGTCTGCGTTGGTTTCCTCCGGGTGCTCTGGTTTCCTCCCACAGTCCAAGATATACAGGTTAGGTGGATTGGCCGTGCTAAATTGCCCATAGTGTCCAGGGATGTGTAGGTTAGGTGCATTAGCCACAGGAAACGCAGGGTTTCAGGGATAAGGCAGGGGAATGGGCCTGGGTGAGATGCTCTTTGGAGTGTTGGTGTGGATTTGTTGGGCCAAATGGCCTGTTTCCACACAGCGGGGATTCTACGATCGTTCTGCATTGAAGTCTGTCGTGATATGCTGGAGGTTACAAGGAATCTCCTTTTTGACCAATCTGTCATCAGTTCATTTTTAACATGTCTGAGTGTCTGTGGACTGCTAGGTTGTCATGAAATGCTTAAGCCTCCTGTTGAAAAGCATTGGATTTGCAAGAGGCAGTGTTTTATGCAGCTTTTTTCAGAAGGCTAATGAACTATGAGTGAGAGTGAGCATACAAACTATCGATTTGTGCACCTCCCTGCCTTGAAGGGCAGTTTAGTCCCTTGGAAACCTGATAGAATAAATCTTACCTGTTGGGTATGTTGTAGAATCATCACTGATTCCGTGTTTTCACACTCAGGATGTGTGGAAGGTGTATGCAGGCCAGGCTTTCGCACATTCCCTATAAATTGTGTTCCCTAGCCTCTGTGTTGTCCACATTAAAGTGCAGCACTTTGACTGCAGTCATCAATGTAATTGGTCGAAGATCCCTGACATCTGAAACTATCGACTGTGAAGGAATTGGTAGCTTGTGAGAGATGAGCAATTCTTAGCCTTCATGACTTTCATCCTTTGGATGCCCGTAGACACCGTTCATCGCTTACATGGATATGACTTAACTTCGTGAAACAGTAGCAAAGCTCCTCTTAAGTCTGTCAGTGAGGATATATTTACAAATGTGCAAGGTTTTTAACAATTATGTAGCATCCATGTCACCTGTGTGCCTTCAGAAGATTTTTTTTCTTCCCTCCCTTCCCACTATTTTAAAGAGCAGTCCTGACTTTCACAATTGGGGTGGAAGCAGTTGGCTTTGTACCTAGCCTCATTGGCCTAGAAGACTTGGTTGTTCATCCCTGGGAGATTTTTTGCCTAGAGAACCCAGCCCTACCGAGTCTGTCCTGCCCAGATTCATGATTATGCAAGATAACGAGGTGTAGAGCTAGATGAACACAGCAGGCCTAGCAGCATCATAGGAGCAGGAAGGCTGACATTTCGGGCCTAGATCCTTCATCACGCTTATGCATCTTAGCTAGAACTTCTACAGTCTTTGGCATCATAGCGAAGAACAGTGGAGGAGCCGTTGAGAGAGGAAACTTCTGGGTATCCTTTCTGTGGGGTTTCTCGTCACTGTCGGTGGCTGCTGGCATCATCCTGACTTTCTGAGAGGAATGAGCACCTGACGTGAAGTTAGAGTTTCTTGCCGGAGTTTGATTATATCTGTGGTGTCCCCCATCCTCTGATCCAGTTTACCAACTGCAACTGCCTCTAACAAGCCTGTCTGTGTTTCTGAGCCTGTCCATGCGTTTTCATGAAGTCATTAATAGCTGAGATCATGGGATTGTCCTTTGCATGAGGCTAAGCAGGTATCAAATTTCTTTCAATCCTCCAAGTGCCAAAGATCTAGGACATTTCTTCCTCTGCCAGCTTCAGAGATGTATGAATGATGTCCACAAACTTGTCCTCCCAACTGTAATCTAGATGTGATAGTCTCTGAGCTGTTGGAAGGAACTGGTGAAAGATGTGCCTGCACATCCTCCGAGGGCTCAGCGGCTTCCTCCTCGGAGGTAGTAATAGAACTGGGAGTCTTGGCACTTCTCTGTTTTTGGCCGAGGTTCACTGGTTGCTTCTAATGTCTTCAAAAAAGAGAACGAGTTACTTGAACCTGTGGGGTGAATATAATATGGTAGGCACAGCACCTGAACCATAGATTTGAACCAATTAAATAAGGATTTTTTAAAAAATAGTGTTATTTGATTTGTACTAGTGTATTGGGTGCTGAATTTCATATTTTTACAATGTTCCGTACATCCAGCTTGTCTATTCACAATTTTGTATTTATGGAGGCATAACGTATAAGTAAAGAGTGGAAATTATAATGGAAAATATGACATGAAAATGTTGGCAAAAAGTAACAAGATATTAAGTTGTTCGGGGAAGAAGCTCGTACAGATGTTCAATGTTCAATAAATCCTTTGGTGACTATTCAGATCGAGTGAATTCTATCATTTCTTTTTGTTCCTCATTTGCACAAATTGTAAGTGCCTTGGATTAGTAGGGTGAGGCAATCAGTGCCACTTTATAAAATTCTGTATTACAGCCATTATCCATATCAGCGTTATTTCCTGATGGAAGTATCAAATAATTACAGTTCATCTGCAGAGACTAGTGCATTTATCATTTGTAAGTTCATTGAGGTTGTAATTTTCATTTTGTCCCTTTGCAGAGGCTGATGAGATTTTGTAACCCCTCAAGACAGATGATTTCATTGCATCCCAGAGTTGAAAGTCAAGAGCCATGATTAACTCTAAATACAGTCTGACTTGTGAATTTCTTGATGTTTAAACCACAAAGCAAGGAATTGTTAGAGTGCTATCTCATAAGTTTGGCTTTGTCTACATTAAGAATATAATATATATAGAATTGCATCTTATCCTGCACTTAATTCGAAGGTTAAATTTGAAACTGCATTTCCTCTAAAATGAATTACAATCCTGAACTGTTTCACACAGCTATCATATATTGTTAAATCTTGTCTCTTGCTTTGCAATAGAAAACATCTGCTGGATATTATAAATTTTATTATTTTTGTTAGTACAGCTTTTGGTACTGTATCGTCAGCATGAAAGATTAGAGTTCACTACCCTCGGGAACACCCCCAATTAAAACTTGAACCCAAGTTATTTGCTGATGTCTAATGGAACGAACGTGAATTGTATAGAAGATGAATGTTATGTGTTAATGTTTTGTGTTGTCATTTTTTGTTGCTTGCTGTCTTGCCATATGAAAAATTGGTTTTGAAAATATAGTGGTTGAATCTTAATTCTTTTGTGAGCATTGTGAGCTTTGTTTTGCATTAGAATATTGGAGACTATAACTTGCAATGTCTCATTCAACTATTTTCACAGGCATATCAACAAAAACCAATAAGTACTTTGATTTTCACCAGCAGATCAACAGCTCAATTACTAATTACAGTTGAGATAGTAAATTGTTTGTTAAACTTCACAACGCAAATCAGATACAAATCAAGTTGTTAAATCTAATTGCAGCTGGCAGTTTTCATTTTTATGGGAAATTTATGCCGGTATCTAAAACATCTGATGTAATTTTAAATTATTTTGCTGAACAAAAATGTTAGATTCATTTTAAAACTGAGGTCTTATGAGTGATTGGGAATATTTGAATACTTTATCCATTCTGAGAGAGTAAAAGTCCTGTTAGTAGAAAATGGGTTTTCGTGTATCCAGGGAGTCAGCATACAGAATGATTTTATGCTCCTTTCATACATATTTTTATATGAATAGCTGCCTTCAGAGCACAATTGATGGATGAGTGTGGCAATCAGACGTGACTGGAAATTCACATTAAAGCATTTTCTTTGGAGTGGTGACATAATATAGTTAAATATATTTAACCATACTGCAATAAGCCCTTGAACACATTAACATAAAATATATTTTATTTTTTAATACATTTTTGTAGCAGTATCTGATCTTTAGATGTCTCATTCAATTGAAATATTAAGGTCAGCTATTTAAATGGTGGATCTCCTTTACTGTCAGTGCTGTTTAGTAACTGAAGAGACTGACTTTGGTAAATTGGTCTTTGTGTTGTTGATTTTGCTATCTTTGTTTTATGAAATGATAGTGTCTGTGTTGTGGTGCCTTTCTCACATTTTTAAAACTTGCTACCTTGGGTTGGATATTAATTTGGAGGCAAGCAAATTATTTTTCCCGGTCTCTAGGTTCCTGACCACAGCCATCCAGAGTCTGTCAAGACTGGCCTTCAGCATATACAGCTGTGGCAGGGGAGCTGAGAAGCATCAGAGAGGTGGGGAAAGACTGATATCCGGAACTAGGGATAATTTTGCTAAAAGCTGAAGCATGGAGTATGGAGTCAAGCAACATCAGATAGCTAAGAATGAGGAAGACCAGAACTGAAAGGCAGATAGAATGGAAGACTTGAAGGCTTCATTGTGGAGCCTTGAAGGGTTATTCAGAGAGCATTGTGGAGGAGAGCAGAAGGAATGGAGAAGTGATGGGTGGCGCTTGTAGGGGGTTACTGTAGCATTTATTCTGGATGTAAACATAAGTTTCAGTAGTCTTTGCATTATAGCTTTTAAGTTTTCAGAAGTTTTTAACATTCAGCCAGTTCTGGTTTTAGTTGAAAAGATGTTTAAATACGAGGCTGTAAACTCAATTTAATATTCAAATTGCCGATCCTTGTCCTGTGAGCAGATTAGTTCCCTGCACCTATCCCAATACCATTGCATCTAGATGTTGGCAAGTTTGGAATTCAGCATTTAACATGTCACCCAATCAAACCTGCCTTTTCTCATGTTAAAATTGTGCATTTTCTGATATTTCTACAAAAATAATTAAGTATTGGACCCAGAAACTGACTATATGCAGAAAACAATAATGTCAGCCAGAGGGTTAATCACTTCATTCATGTTATTTCAACTAGAATATAAAAGGATGTTGGGATAATTTAAACAATTAATTTCACACTCTCATTTGTTAACTGATCACGACATTTGAAAAGTAAGTTCTCCTTCTCAGTAACTGAGTGTGTGAATTTTGCAATTTTTCTGGCACATGAATAATTAAACCTGAAGCTCAAATATGTGGGGCTGTTCAAGAATCCAGGAATTCTTATGTGACTAGCTAAGATTTTATCCTGTGCTGATTTGAGAGTCTGGAAACAAGCTGACACTTGGTTCTAATGTTTGGTTGTATTTGTAAAATTACATTTGATTGATGTTTGCCTCTTGTTTTACTTCCTCTAAGCTCTGTTTTCCTTTTCCTCTTCAGCCATGAATTCACCCCCCCCAACCCTGTCATTCTATTCACTCATGTTTGTTTCTTCCCATTTTGCTGCTGCTTATTTTTGCTTAACTTTTTTCTCCTTTTGTTATTTTTGCCTTCTATTTCTGTTTGTCGAAAACTTCAATTGTCTATTATCATGTGTAACATTACTAATACCAAATAGGTAAACTGAAGGTTTGAAAATCGGGTCCAATAGCTGAAAGCATGGTGCTCTAACATAGAACAGTACAGCCCCGGAATATGTCCTTAGGCACCTCATGGTTATGCTAATCACAATACTATTCTAAACTAATCCTATCTGCCTGCACATGGTCTGTATCTCTCTCTTCCCTGCCTGTTCATGTGTCTATCTAAATGCCTCTTAAATTTTGCTAATGTATCTGCTTCTACAACTCCCCAGATGGCATGTTCCACGCTATTTGTTTAAAAAACAGCTTTCCTTGCACATCTCCTTAAACTTTTCTCCACTCACCTTAAACCTATGCCCTTAGTATTTGATATTTTCACCCTGGGAAAAACACTCCAACCTATCCATACCTGTCATAATTTTAAATATTCATATCACGTTGAACTTCAGCCTTTGATGCTCTAGCAAGAACAATCCAGGTTTGTCCAACCTCTCTATATAGCTAATGTACTCCAATCTGTGAAACATCCTGGTAAACCTCTTTTGCATTCTCTCCAAAGCCTCCACATCCTTCCTATAGTGTCGGGACCAGAACTGCCCAGAATGCTCCAAATGTGGCCTAACTAAAGTCTTATACAGCTGCAACATCACTTGCCAGCTTTTATACTCTCTGCCTGACTGATAAAGGCAAACATGCTATATGCCTTCTTTAACCCTTTATTTATTTTTTATTCATGGAATGTGGGTGCTGCTGACTATGCTTGCATTTATTGCCCATCCATAGGTATCTTCCGAAGGTGATGGTGATCTACCTTGTTGAACTGCTGCAGTCCATTTGGAGTAGGTAGACCCACAATGCTGTTAGGGAGTTCCAGGACTTTGACAGAGCGACACTGAAGGAACCATCATATATTTCTGAAGTCGATGATCAGTTCTTTAGTTTTGCCGAAGTTGAGAGACAGATTGGAGGGGAACTTACAGATAGTGTTCCCTCATTGCAGCTGCAGTTGTACTTCCAAATGGTAATGGTCATGGGTTTGGAAGGTGCTGTCTAAGAAGCCTTGGTGAATTTCTGCAGTGCATCATATAGATGGTACAGACTGATACCACTGAGCAGCAATGGTGGAGGGAGTGAATGATTGTGGATGCGGCATGTCCTGAGTGGCGGAGTCAAAACTATGCCGCGTGTTGTGGTTAGGACTTTTAAATATAAAATAATTGCAAGATTAAGGCATTCCTTAACTGAGTTAATTTGTTAAGAATTATTTTTCAAAATGTCTGATTTTTTTCCCATCTTGAAAAGACTGACCATTTTTATAAAATGTGTTTTAACATGTAATAGTACTAGGTAAAATATCAAAAATGTTTAGAAAATAATCATGTTGGGAGTTTCCTCTTCCTAATTATCACTGTAGAAGCAGTCTAGTGCTAAAGTCAGATTTCTGCTGTTTCTCCTTTGGCTGTTTATGAAACACACAAGGATGTTTCTATATTGGATAGGCCTCAGGAGCCATGGAGTATCAAAAATATATTTCCCATGACATGCTGCTTAGATTGAAAAGTAAACAATCCTAGTAATGGATGGTGTGAAAATTGAGAGTTTTTTTTAATCAAGCGTAAATTGGGTAAATTCTTACAAATGTTCAAAGCCATTGAATGTAGCTTTACCCATTATTGTTAATGCTCCTGAATGGTGGTTGTGCTAAAAGGTAAGTAATGTGGCTTAGGTGCTGGAATATAGAGAGCTTCCTCAATGTGTTACATTTTCCATAGTTCACAGAAGTACCAAAGCCTCCCTGTTTTCTCTGGCTGTGCCTGTTCAACCCAACACTGGCATTTTCCCCCTGTCTACCATCATGCTGATGACTCAAACAAACAAAATCAATCCAATAATGCGGCTTTCACACTCTTCGCAACTGCTAAAAGGAGTTGGTATTGAAGGCTGTACTAACAACTCAATGTCTGGAAGACTTCTTCACAAAGAAGCACTATATGAGAATCTGTTTCTGAACTTGCATCCAATCCACAATGCTTGCTAATGCTGTAGCAGTTAATTGAAAATTAACTTGAAGTTTTGAGAGGATCCAACAGACCACCTCAATGCCTGATAACAAAATTTGACATCACACTTCGCATCAAATCAAAGCAATTTGAAACTATCAATGGCAAGAGTTTTTGACTGCTTGCTTTTCTGAGGATACAGGTTGGATTCTTTGGAGTTGCACTCCAAATTTGGCAACTGTAAAATTAAATCCTTTTCTCTTAATCCAGATCACGCCTTTTAAATTGACCCATAGTTTCATTTTAAGACATTTAAGAACAGATTGAAAGAGGTATTTCCAGAGGAAAATATCATCAGTGCTATTGTAAGATGCATGAATATAAAGGTTTGTGATCCATAAGGATTAACACTAATTATTTTGCACTTCAGGGTAACTTTGTTGCTTGCATGACAGCCATTCTGAGGCAGATGGAAGATTATCATTATGCCCATTTAATCAAGGTCTTTGGGATAATGAGATCAGATGTCGTGGTAAGTGGAACAACTAATTTTGCATAATTTTATGGAGTTGGTTTTCAGAACTGAGTTGTATGAACAATTGAACAGATGCACAATAGCACTTGAAGCATGTGCAAGTAATATGTTTTGAATTGTAAATATACTTAATTCTGTATTTCAAAAATTCTTTCCAATCTTTTTAGTCGAAATTCTGAAGTATGCTTTGGATGCTCTTTGATTATTCTTCAAAGCTTTGTAGAATATTATTAGATCTTATAAGTTAACAGTTCACTATGATCTTTGCATTTTATTATTCAGTCACTCGTGCTTCTCTACCCAATTTGCTGCTTCTTGACCTTTCTTGCTAGTTGTTGCCTTTTCTATTATTATCCTTAATCCTATCATGCATTCCCATACCTTCTGTGCTTATTTGCTCTGCCATCACTCACCTCATCTGGCATCAGCAGTGGCGAAGTGGCGGTTGCAATGGTAGCAGTACTGTGGCATTAGCAAGCCCTGATCAAGGCTCCTGGCAGTGGCGAGGGTGATCTGGACATTTTCTTTTCCTTTTGTTTCTGCTTATTTAATTGTAGCTCGTTTTTAAATCTAACTATTGTATTCTAGACGGTGCCAAATAGTGGCGAGACTGTACACTTTTTTTTCACTACACTCCTGTACTGTCTCACTTGGGTACCGTGACAATAAAATCTAATCTAATTCTTCAGCCGTTCTTTCATATTGTTTGTTCCATACTAAAATTCAGTGATGACAAATTAGAAGATCCCATACAAAAGCATATTTCTTTTCTCCCTTCTTCGTTTCCCTATCTTTCTGCCATATGTTTCAATGTTTATAGCAGAGAAAGCATCATCAACACTAGCTGCATCATCAAAAGGTTGCTTTCTTTTACTTATATATCTGTCTCTCTAAAATAAAAGCATACTGAGTAGACATTTTCCTCAATAATGGTGTGAAGTTTACCTTTTACAATATTATTTGAAGCAAATCTGCAGGATGGAAAGTACTACGTGTTAAAGAATGCTTGAGAGATTAGATGTGTTAAAAATGCTCAGACTGGGCAATCTGAATTCAGCTCACAGTCACAATTCTGGACAAAGATATGAAATCCAAGCTCTGGCCTTTTGAAAGCCAAGAAGAACTTTACTGAAAGCACAAAATAAGTTTTAATCATTCATTCAAGAATTTTCTGGTGAAGAATGAAAAATTACCTTCAAATCCTTACTCTGGATATTGGAAAACACAATTATTTATGAAAAAATTATTTAAAAAACAATTTGAAAAAGTGAAGTGTTAAATTTTGCAATCTCCAGGAACTATTGTATTACAAAGTAACCCTTGTAATGTTAAAAAAATTAACACAGTACTGTAGCAGAGTTTTCAATGCCCCATACGATAATCGAATGTATACTATATTTATCCCAATTTCAAGTTTATTTTCTCTTTTCAAGATACTGATTTTTAACCTGAAATTGAACCTGGAAAATTGCATGTCTATATTGGTCAATTCCCACTGGCGCACGTTAGGAATTTAAAGCAATGTGTAAATTATAATTAGTCTTTGTTTTGAACTGGAATTTCTGGGCTTTCTGCAGGACTCATGGTAGGCAAACCTTATGGAATGAGGTACAGGACAAAAGTATTCAAAACTTATTGCTGGATAACTTGAACTTTAGGTGCAAACAGCTAAAGAGAAAACTAATAACTTTCCTCCATTATAGAGTGCCTGTCATGACTGAAAAAGACCTGGAGAACTTTTCAGCCAAGGAAGAATTTCTGATGTGCAGTTACTATTACTATATTAGGAAAAGGAGCAACTGTTTTTTATAAAGTAGGGTCCACAAACCACAATGTGATGATAAGTCTATGATTTGTTGTAGTTATGTTATTTCAGAGATTATTATTGGTCATGTCCATCTGAAAGGGCAGGCAGGGTCTTGAATTAATGTCTCATCTGAAAGACAGTGCCTCTGTTGCTGTACCGTTTTCTCAGTACTACATCTGAAGTGTCAACCTAGATTTTGTGCTTAAGCTCCTGGAGTGGATCTGAGCACACAGCCTTCTATGCTATGGCTAACACCAGTTGTGACAGAAAAGTGAATCATTTCATATTATGCATGCTAGACTCGAACAAGAAAACCTATGTACGGGAAAGACTCCATGGTTCATCTAACTGAACCAAAAATCTGATATCTGTATGAAATGCACCATCAGATTCGGGTGTAGGAAACATCAGTCTAAAGTTTGCAAATGATATTAACTTGACAACATGGTGAATTGTGATGAGGATTTGGGATGACATGAACAGGATGGTGAAATGGGCAGAAACATGGCAAATGAAGTCCATTGGAGAACAATGTGAGAACTACTATGGAAAGACTGTACATGAAATAGTGTGTTCTCGGTGAACAGAGAACAGATCCTTTCATGTCTGTAAAGATAAATCTTGAAAGGTTGCAGGGGACATAACAAGGTTTAAAAAACTGTGGGTTATTTCGACTTGGAGTCATTTGGATTTGCTGCTAAGAAGATCATACTAGAATTTTATCAATCAGTGGTTTGGCTTCAGGTGGAGTAGAACGGAAAATTCAGGGTACTGTACTTCAGGTAAAATGTAAAGGCCTTTCACAGGGTATAGGGAAGATTTATCAGGATGGTCCCAGAAATGAGGTTCTTTATAATGCTTTACAAAAAAGCTGAAACCAGACGAAAACAGCACACTGCCACAACAATGCCCCTCCCCACCCCTTCCCATGACAACCTTCTGTCCCAAGTGTAACAGAGTCTGCAATAGCCGCATCGGTCTGTACAGCTATCTCTGGACTCACCCTGAAAGTGGAAGAGAGAGCTATCCTCGTCTGTGAGGGACCACCAATGAATGAACGACTTTAGAAATAAGGAGACATTGGAAAGTTGGGGCTTGCTCCTTTGGAACAGGCAAGGTTAAGAGATGACCTCTTAGGATGTTCAAGATGATAGAAGTTTTTGACTCAAAAGATAGAAAGAGCCTTAAAATTAAATACATTGTTCAAGCTGTTATTAAGTAACTTATAATTTGGACATTTAGTTTGTAATGCAAGAATCTCAAAGGAATGATTTTGTAAAAACAATTTCAATTTGAACTCTGTTTCAGGATTTTTTGATGGAGACGTTCATTATGTTCAAAGATCTCATTGGAAAGAATGTCTATCTTGTTGATTGGGTTATAATGAACATGATGCAAAATAAGTAAGTATTGAGAGAAGCTCTTAAGTTGGTACTGCGGTATTTCTTCTCCATGTCTGATCCACCAATGTGTTTGCCTCCAGAAGCAACTGAATGGAAAAAAGCAGCATTCCAAAAGGCTAGTTCATTGGAGTATACTAATATTGTTTTTCAAACTTCTGTAGTATTTTGCAAATCCTGTTTACAAATGACCAGTGGAAAACAGTTTAAAGTTCTTAAAATACTTGATATATTTAAAAACTAACAAAGTTCAGTATAATTAACATTAGCTTTGCTTTACTGTTTTTTCCCATTTGATATGTCAAATGTACACTGCTGTTGCAAAATGAATTATATTTACATTAACCTGCGGCCTAAGTCAATTTTAGTGTTAAATACCAAATGATATTTAAAATTCAATGTGTCATTTACCATCTTGTTGCAGCCAAATAACTGATTCAGTGCATTGAATATTGATTGTTCAGGTGTTCATGTTGATTTGGTTACACTTTTGTATTATGTATTCATTGTTGGTTGAGAAGGAATGTCATAAATTTAGAGTTATATTGGGTTTATCTGGCTGAAATAGATTGCAGGTGGAAGTTGGTGAAAAGCAATTTGCATTTTTAGTGTTTTAAGAAGCCTGTTAGCATTTTCCTTCTGTGACAATTGGTCACACAAATGTAAGAATCTATCATTCAGAAGAATTGTGTTCCTAATCAAAAATTGGAGTTGCTACTGAGTTATAACTATCTGCAAACAGTGCATGAATATTTTAATTTAAAAAGTTATACATAACAGAAACTTGTGGATTTAAGAAGCACTAGTTTTATGAATAGGGTAGTTACTCACGTTTCGGGTCATTTTCATTTTATCAATGGGGGCATTAAATAAAGGTATAGGAAAATATGATCTAGGCTTTCATTTGTTAAGAAGTGAATAATTATCCTCTATCATTACATAGGGGTTGCCCACCCTGTAACAGTTTGCGTTAACTATTTCTGAGCTTGGAGTTAACATTCGCTCGATAGCGTTCCAAGTCATGAGATATTTAAAGCTACAGAAAATAATTGGTTCATTATTATAAAAACTAAAAGAACTGCAGATGCTATAAATCAAGAACCAAAACAGAAGTTGCTGGATAAGCTCAGCAGGTCTGACAGCACCTGTGAAGAGAAAATCAAAGTTAACGTTTCGGGTCCGGTGACTGTTCCTCAGAACAAGACTAGGTTTTTAAGATTATAATGAATTTTGAGTACCTTTCGATAATTCACATTGATGAAGAGACGGGTACTTAGTATCATGCCCACTTTTCCACACTGAGTAAATGTGCTCAAGATCTCCCATTGCATAAGTCATTCCATTAAAAAAAAAACAAGTTTGTTTATAAAAAACACAATAATGAACCAAAACAGAAGTTGCTGGGAAAGCTCAGTAGGGCTGGCAGCATTTGTGAAGAGAAAATCAAAGTTAACGTTTCTGGTCCGGTGACCCTTCCTCAGTTCTGAACCAAAACGTTAACTCTGATCTTCTCTTCACAGATGCTGCCAGACTTGCTGAGCTTTCCCAACAACTTCTGTTTTGGTTCATTATTGTGTTTTTTTTAACAAACATAATATTTTTTAATGGAATGACTTATGTAATGGGAGATATTGAGCACATTTATTCAGTATGGGAAAAGTGGGCATGATCTTAAGTACCCGTCTCTTTATCCAATGTGAATTATCGAAAGGTACACAATTCATTATAATCTTAAAAGCCCAGTCTAGTTCTGAGAGGTTAGAAACTGTTTCTTGGGGTGTTATGTTTATCACAGCTGTTAATTTATGAACTAGATGTTAACTGGTATGGTCAAAATGTTCAAATCTTCTGAACTTTGAATGTGAGCAACTGAGAATCTGTGAAGAATAGCTGAGACTATACACTGCTGATAGAGTGACAAACTGCTGAATGCTGGAGAGATGAATTCTGTTAGTATCCTGTGATACAGAAATCGTATATTGATGCTTTATTATGACTTATTTAATCAGGGATCTGATTGAATTGGTTGAGGTTCATTGCCTGAACATGAGTAAAGCAAAGTAGATGAGAGAGAGAAAAAAAAATTATTATACTGTCTTTAATGACCTCAAGAAGTGCAGAAACAGTTTAAAACCAGTTAAGTACTTTGAAAGTGTAGGACAATGTGGTAATATTCTAAAGTAGAAAATGTGGCCACCAATTCTTTTCACATCAAGCATTCACTTTCCACTATTGCACCAACAAGCAGAGAAGACACACTGAAAATTGATCCACTCCAAATTGGTCCCTAAGTCTAAATGGAACACATCATATTTGCCATAGAAACAAAAGTAGAATTAGCAGAGGAATTAGTCCCAATGTTTCAATGTTCATCGAATACAGGATTGGTGCCAGAGAACTGGAGAATTGGTAATGTTATACCACTCTTCAAGAAAGAGGAGGGGCATAAAAGGGGAAACTACAGGGTAGTTATTGGAAGCCATTATCAGAAAAAAAACACAATTATTTGAAAAGATTTGGTCAAAGCGAGGAAATGTGGATTTGTTAAAAGGCAAATTGTGTTTGTCTAATTTGATTGAATTATTTGAGTTGACAGAAAATGTTGTTTGAGGTTAGTGTAGTATCTCTATATGTGTACTCCCTGAAGACATTAAACAATGTACTGCAAAAGAAACGTTTTAAGAAAGGGAAATCAAATAATTAAGGGGAAAATGGTGATATGAATATGGTTTTGTTTCAGTGACAGGAAACAATGTTGATTGGTAGATGTTTATACACTGAGATGATCTGTGTGGTGTTCCCCAAGAAGCCAGTTTTGCTTCTGTTGCTTGTGTTGCACATTATAAATTTTATGAACAAACTATGGACCTGGATGTAGGAAGGAGCATTGTAAAATTTTCAGATAATAACATGGGCAACAGTGAATTGTGACGGGTTGCCTATTCAGGATGACATAAACAGAATGGAAAAATAGTATCATATTTGCAAATAAAAATAGCAAATCAAGCTCAATGTAGAGAAATGTGAGAACTAATATGGACTAATGTACTATAAATGGTGCAGCCTAAATGAGAAAAATAGAGACAACTTGGTATCTGAAAAGACAAATCAAGTATTTCAGGTATTTGAAAAATACGTGGGTTACTTGGACTTATCAAAGCACCATTGAACATACCAGCAAATTCTCCTCCAAGCCATTCATCATCCTTACTTGGAAAAATAATGCCATTTCCTTTAGTAGTTTGGTCAAAATCGTGGAATTCCCTCAGTTATGGCATTGTGAACCTATCTACAGTACGTGGGCTACAGCGAGACAGGAAGGCAGTTCACCACTAAAACTCAATGGCAACTTGAGATGGGCAATAAATGCATCCAGTGACGCCCACATCTCACGAATGAATTTAAAAAAAGGTAATGTTAGAACTTTATAAATCACCTGTTTAGCTTCAAGTGAAGTATGTGGGCAATTTTGGACACTTAGGGGAAAATTTAAAGGCCTTAATAGAGAAATATTTTTATGCTATGAGAAATCAATACTTGAGACGATGAAGTACTAATTTATTTATTGCATAAAATCTTACAGCATAGATTCAGCCAGTTGTACTTAAGCAAGATCTTTGAGAAAACAGCCATGATTAGTTTCACACTCCATTTTTGGCCCTTTTTTCTCAAGTTCACGTCTGACCACCAAGTTATGGTTAAAACCAGCTTCCACCATTCTTGGAATTTTAGGTGTTTTCCCCTTGGAACAGGTTAAGAGGCGTCCTCAGAGATTTTCAGTTGATAGTTGTCGATAGCATAGATAGAAAAAGTTTTCTCCATCTCTGGTGACTGAAGCAAGTAGTCACAGAGTTAAAATCATTCGCAAAAGATCTGACAGATAGATGAGAATTTTTTAAGTTGTCCAAATACAAACCGTTCTTCTCGAAGAATGGTGGAAGCTGGTTTTAACCGTAACTTGGTGGTCAGACGTGAACTTGAGAAAAAGGGGTCAAAAATGGAGTGTGAAACTAATCATGGCTGTTTTCTCAAAGATCTTGCTTAAGTACAACTGGCTGAATCTATGCTGTAAGATTTTATGCAATAAATAAATTAGTACTTCATCGTCTCAAGTATTGATTTTGAAATGGTGGATTTAAGATCTCATTCAGTTGAAACCCAGCACTTCCAATGATGCCATACTCCCTCAGAACTACAGTAGAGTACTAGCTTAGATTATGTGTTCAGGGCTCTGAAGTGTGACTTCAGCTCACAACTACTGAGCCAAGTCTGAGGACTAAAAACTGAAGGTGCTAGAAGTACTGAGTAGCTCATGCAACATTTGTGATCAGGTTTTACAGATAATAATCTTTCATCAGAACTGGTAAAAGTTACATAAATAACCAGTTGTAAGAAAGTGCAGAAGTTGGGAAAGGTGAGAGAAAGAATAAAGGAAAGGAACGAGGCAGCATAAAAGGCAGGCAAAATTAATCGATGGAAGGGATGATGGTACACACAGAAGATGACAATGGGACCAGTAAAGAAGCAAAAGTCAATGGGACAAGTAAAGAATCAAAAGATAGATCTAGAGAAAGTATAAAAGGAAACCACAGAGCTTTCACTAACAGTTAGCATTCAAAAAATGTGAAGAAAGATTGTGTTTCGAAATTGTTGAACTTGATGTTGAGTTCTAAAGGCTGTAAAGTGCTTGATTGAAGGATGAGCTGCCATTCCTTGAATTTATATTGAACTAGTAACGGAAGTTAAGGACACAGATCTGAGCTGAGTGGAGAGAATAACTATATTATACTCTACTAGATGCTTTGAGGCACAATTACTGACTGAACGGAGGTATTCTGCGATAGGTCATATATTCATCCATATGTAAAGGACACCACATCATGGACAGTAAAAGTTGTATTCTAAATTGAAGGAAGTACAAATAAAATGCTGTCTCACCTGGAAGGATTGTGTGGGCAGCTGGTCAGTAAGCAGAGAGGAGGTTAGAAATGCTGGTGCTGCATTTACGATGCATGATTTGGAAGATTCCATGGGAATGGAAGTTGTTTGTGTTGAGCTAACTTGAGGGAACCAGTGTGTTGCAGAGAGAATGATTGATTTGCAAGGCTGAGAGTGGGGAAGGAGTAAAAACTAAAGATGTGTTTGATGGTCGAATCACGCTGGCAGCAGTGGAATGGCAGTAGATGATCTATTCAGAGTAGAGGTTGAGAGGCAAGGACCAGGGGAGGACTTCGTCATTGACAAGGATGGGAGGAGATAGGAGCAGAATTGAAGGAAATGGGATAGTCAAGTTGAAGGCGCTGTTAACCATATTGGAAGGGATGTTGCCATTGAGGAGAAAGGAGGACGTGTCAGAAGCACTGGTATTGAAGGTTGCATTATCTGAACAATTGAAACTTATTTTTAAAAATGTAACAATGCCTTCCACAGTCTTTTGTTTCAAATCAATCCTTATGCATTCTTCATGCTACTTCAAATTTCTGGGCCTGTGAAGAAAGGGAAGAGTTGAACCAGATGAAAGATGACCAGATGGCATTTGGTAAGGTTCCACATCAAACGTTATTACAGAATTTAAAGTTCATGGTGTAGTGAATAACATATTGGCTTGGATAGAAGATTTGCCAAATAACGGCAAACAGAGAGTGGGCATACGTAGGTAATTTTCTGGTTGGCAAAATGTAACAAGTGGTCAGTCATAGAGAACACAAGTAAGTTTTGAAGAGGACATAACAAGACTACAAAGGAATATTGGCTAGGTAAGTGAAAAGATTTGACAAATTGAATATAATGTGGGAAAATGTGCAATTGTTCATTTTGACAGGCAATAAAAAAGAAGCATAATATCTAAATCATGTGGGATTACAGAAATCTGAGATGCAGTGTGATCTGGGTGTCCTAGTGAATTCATTGTAAAGTATTAATTGGCAAGTACAGCAAGCAATTGGGAAATCCTGTTGGATTTCAAGGGAATTGACTGTAAAAATAAGGAGATTGTGCTTCAGTTACACAGGACGTTGATGAAACCACATCTGGTGTACTGTGCACAATATTGGGCCCCCTTACTTGAGGAAGGATGTAAATGTGTTGAAAGCAGCTCAGGGAAGATTTATTGGACTGATAACTGGGAATAGTGGGTTTTCTTACAAGGGAAGATTGGATTGGCTAGACTTGTATTCACTGAATTTTAGTCATGTTAAAGGTGCCTTGACTGAGTAATACATTGAGGAGTCTTGATTTGAGTGGAGGGAATATTTCTAGTTATGGGAGAGCCCATAAATAAAAATAAAGAATCACCCACTTAGGTTAGGTGAAGAGTATTTTCTTCTCTCAAGAAATGTTGTGAGTGATTGAAACTCTCTCCCTCAAAAGTCAATGGAAACATAATCTTTGAACATTTTTAAGAGAGAATTAGATTCTTGACAAGCCAAGGAGTGCAGTGTTAGCAAGAGGATGGAGTAATCAGATCAGCCATGATCATCTTGAACAGAGGAGCAGGCTTGAGTAATGTATTCCTGTTTCCAATTGTATATTCATCATTTCAAAATGCAGGTACCTAGGCACTTTACCAGTTCTGAATTAGAGCGAGTGTTCCACTCGACAAGCCGGGTTTCAACCTGGAGTCAAATAACACATAGCAACAATTGGCAACAGATCTTTTGGGATTGACCTATCATGGTCAGTTTAAAAATATATATTGGGGTGAAGTCAGTCTATGGGTTTAGACTTGATGAGCACCTGCTGCGTCCTCACAGGAATTCTGCAGGTTAGCACTGCTGCCTCAATACCAGGGACCCAGATTCAATTACAGCCTTGGCTGACTGTGTGCAGTTTGCACATTCTCCTTGCGTGGGTTTCTGCTGGGTGCTCCAGTTTCCTCCCACAGTGCAAAGATGTGCAGGTTAGATGGATTGGCCATGCAGAATTGCCCCAAAGTGTCCAGGGATGGGTAGACTACGTGGATTAGTCATGGTAAATACATGGTTATGGGAATGGGCTGGGGCTGGAGGTGATGCTCTTCAAAGTATCACTACAGACTCGATGGGCTGAATGGCCTGTATCTACCATGTAGGGATTCAAGAGGATTGTATGCATGCATCAGATCTTGTTGTGGCAATGATGTTGAAACAGACAGCATTCATTATTTCAATGAAACTGACAACAACTGCACGAATTTGCACGTGTGGAATTGTGCGGAGATCAAGAAGTTGCTGTTAATGATTCCAAGCTGTCCACATGAAATTATATGGTCTCCTCAGATTGCAATCCCTAAGCAATAAATAACTCCCTAATAAGTTATACTTTTATGTTATTAGTGTCACTGTAAAAACCCTTGAAAAAGTTACACCTAGTGAAATGAAGTATGAACAAGGTTTTAAAGACATAATTATTATATGTATAGTATCTCAAATCTGGCTGCCTGGAAACTAGACATTTTTAAGCTTCCATGCATGAATGTTAATTATTATTGAATGGGTAAAATAATTTACTAGTTTGTTTGGCTGGGCACTACAATGGTGGGGTAGTTTGCAATATAACTGAGCTTTGAGTGCCTTGTTTTTTTTATAGTCCAAGCAACCCTTGATCTGACCAGCCAGAGCAGCCAGACCAAAGACTGGTAAGATATCTGGCAAAGAGTCAAACCTGAGGTTACGAGTTTTATCTGTGCCCGTACTAAATACCCTTCACTGGGTGAAATGCTAGTTTTGTTTGAGTGAAATGTAAATCTCTCCATTATTATTATAAAAATATGCATTTAGAAAAAAATCAACTTTGTTAATTTTGATGTTTTAGCTTCTATGAAAATCAAACCAGCATTATTTATTTTGCTGTCTGAAAATTCAAATTAGAAGTGAAATATCACAGATATTAGGTTGACAGTGCTTCAGTTTAGCTGGGTTGTTTCTCCACGCTGGAGTGGTACACTAGAAAATTTTACCAAAATGCACAAAGTCCCCAGTTAAACCCAGGCTAATAGAAGACACGGATCGGGTTTCTGTACTTAACAAGAACAACTGTGTATGATAAACAAATTAGTTTTTTTTAAATCTGTGATTAGAATCAATAAGCTGTTCATATACGTTTATAGTTATATCTCAAATCCCCTTTGAAATGTCCCATCATGCCCTCCCCCAACACAGACAGACAGACACACACGCAAACAAAAATCATTGGTTATGGGCAGAGAGGTAAAAAGTCTTGTAAAGCAGTTCAATGGCTGTAGTTCACCGGGTTTGTTACGATGACTCTTTTACTACTGAAGATTGTGTTTGTCAGTCTCTGTTCTCCAGGTTTGTTTCATTACTTCATGAAGACACAGGCAATTGGTACTCTAACTGCAAAGTCTCTTAGTTACTTGTTAAAGGCCACAGCTTTTAGTAACTGGTGATGGGAAATAAACTGGCTTTCCTTAGGCTTGAGGCATTTTCCTGGAGAGGAAGACTCCCCATCTGCTCTTGCAGCTGTCCAAAAGCTCCTACCAGTATCATAAATCCCCACAAACTATTCAGCTACCCCGGAACATTTGGATAGTTGTTGTCTGGCATTATCATCCACAACTGGTCACAACTCCACAAACCAAACAGCAACCTGTTTCCAGCTGAATCTCAATTTGTATGTATCTCCTTGCCTACAAATAGCCTCCACTACTGCTTGAATAATGCAGCACAGTGACTTTTAATAACTTGCGTTTTGAAACTATAGCAATTCCTCCTTCAGTTCTTTGCACTAACAGAGGAATTTTTTCCATTTCAGTCCGCAATCAAAAATACGGGAAAAATAAAAAGATGCATTTTGTTTTTATATAGTCCTTACCCTGTTTGCTGTCATCAGTGCTGCACAAAGGAAAATCCCCTTGATTTGGTGGCAGATTTAAATTTCTGTTGGGAAAGGAGGTATAAATGTGTTTTTTTTCAGCAGTACTAAAGTTCTGTATGACCAAACAACTATTTGAATACAGATAAATTGTGATTGGGTGCAAATTTGACAGATGAGTGCATAATATGGCAAAACATGAATTTGTTCATATTAACAGCAGTTACAGAAATGCAGCATGTTAGTTAAATGGAGAACAATGGCATAACTTTGTTGTTCAAAGGGATCTGAGTGTCCTTGTACATGAATCTCACCATGTACGGCAAAAGAGTAGGAAGACAAATGGAATGTTATTAATGTAGTAACTTACTTTGTAGGGGGCATTAGTGAAATCACATATGGAACACTGAATATAGTTGTGGCCTCTTTACTTCAGAAAGGATATAATTATATAAAAGCAGTAGAGAGCAGACTAATTTGACTGCTGATATGAATCAATTGTCTTACATGAACAGATTGGAACTATGTCTTGAAATTTAGAAGAATGAGAACTGCTTTTACCGAATCACTTGAGATCCTGAGGGGACACGACAGGGTGGCTAATGTCAGGATGTTCCCTTCTGGGAAGGATTAGAACTGGGCCCACAGTTTAAAAATGAGAGGTGGAGTGGGTGCAGGCGATGTAGAATGTATTTTGATGGTTAAAATTCTTTGTTTTTGTATCTCCTGGAAATTTACCTTCATATCTGAACTCTTTTTTTTTGTTCCTCTATTTTTGTCATTCTTTGCTGCATTTTAAAATCCTTCAAGGTCTCAGGTTTACTGTTGTCTTTGACAACGTTATAAACCTTGTCCTTTAGTCTAATGCAAGCCTTTTTTATCCGGTTTGGGCCACTTTTCCTGTGGATTGGTTAAGGGAATGTATGTTGCAAATTTTGAATTAATTCTTTAAATGTTTGCCATTGGTTATTTGCCATCATGTCTTTTAATGTAGATTTCCAGTTAATTTTACCCAACACAGTCCTCATCTACATTGTTTGCTTTGTTCAGATTCAAGACATAAGTTTCAGACTTAACTAAAGCACTTCTCAATTCAATGAGAGACTTGCACAGTGTGATTGCTTGATCCGGAGGCTCCTTTACTGCAATGTTATTAATTAACCATGTCTGGTTGAAGAAAACTACATCTAAAATTGCCTGTTCCCCTGTTGGTTCCTCAACATTCTAATCTAGAAAACTATCATGAATTAATTCCATGAACGTCTCCTCCACATGGTTGCTCAAATTTGCCTTACTCAGTCTACATGAGAATTAAATTCTGTCATGATTACTGGATTAGGCCTATTGCATGTACCTCTAATTTGCTGATTTAAACTCTCTTTAGAGCTATATATATTGTTAGGAGTCAATAACATACTCCCACCAGTGTTTCTCTCCCTTTTAGTCTCTTAGCACAATCTATTTGGATTCCATGACTTGGTTTTCAAGATAAGTTTCTTTCTGTCTGACTTTATCCCATTCATTGTTATCAAAACAATCCACCCTGCTTTTTCATTTTGCTTATCTCTTTTACGAAGCAAGTATCTTGGAATATTTAATTCCAACCATGGTCATGACAGCTGTCATACTGCATACACAATGGTAAATAGGCACTTTAAACCTTTTTTCATAACGTAAACCTGTAACACATCGAGGCAGAGCTGTTTTTATTCAGCATTATATGGTGATTTGTTCATGAATTAGGGCATGTCATTCGCCCATTATGCACAATATTGCAATCTTTGCAAACTAAATGATATTATAGTAGTTGCTTCAACTAAGGCATCAGTAATAAGTCAGCTAAATTTACAGTTTTGTGTGGTCATATAAATAACAATATTTTAATTATGAATAGCAGCTTCAAATTTAGAAATTAACAGTTTCATCAGTGTGTGTAATTGACAGCTTTTGCCAAAAGTGACTGTGATGGAGTAGAAAACTTGCGAATGTGGATTTCAATTGAAACTGATCTTTGATAAAGATCAATAACCTCTTTTTATATGAAATATTTCACCTAATTCAGATTTTTAATGCACATTGCAGTTTAATGTGTACCCTGTTCTGTTTTAGATCTTGCGTATCAGAAACCTTTCTCTATCTAACATCACATCTGTCATGGTGTTCCCAAGAGCTGCATCTGTGAATTAATTTTTAACAGAACAGCTGCCCTGTTCGTAAGCCTTGCACACATGAAACCTATTCCATAAAAACTTTGTTTAGATGCTTCTAGGATTTGCCAATCATTGTGAATGATCCCTCTATTTGAATAGATTTTGTCATTTTCTGGTCATCATAGAGAATGTTCATTTCATTCAATATTTGCTCCCTAGGGAGTCAAAATTTGCACTTTGCCAACTCAAGTGGTAAATGTTGAGCTGCATACCAAAATCTTGAAAAATAGATGAAAGAATCCATTTCTGAAGAAGGGTCTCGACCCGAAACGTCAGCTTTCCTGCTCCTCTGATGCTGCTTGGCCTGCTGTGTTCATCCAGCTCTACACCTTGTTATCTCAGATTCTCCAGCATCTGCAGTTCCTGCTATGTCTTAATTTATGTTCTGCCCTGTTATATCCCTAAGAAGATGTCCCAAGGCAGCCCAAAGCTAACTGGTTATTTTTGAAGTTCAATCGGTCTTTCTTCCCCACCTGTCTTACATCGTTCTTGCCAACAGCTGTACATCAGCAGTCAGGTGACCCTACTGGGTGGAAAAATTAATAGTTTTCTATACAATGAATGGTGACCATAATTTAACAATGATATCTTAAAACCAAAAACAGTTTATGAACGGCCCAATTGACTAAAAAACGATTGTGCGCACACTTCCTCCTCTTTACGTAGGCTCACAAACATTGCTTTTGATCACCAACTAAGCTGTAGAGTACTGAAAGAAAGAGTTATTAGTGTTATCATTTCGTAGGGTCTGGCAGGGATGCCTGAGGCCCGATGAAACTATGGAGCAGATGATGGTCATATGTTAATTCAGGGTAGTTGGATGAGAACCTGACAGGGTGCATCTTTGCGTTTCTTATAGGATCAGATCACCAGAAGAGTTGGAGTTGGTATGTAAGATTTGGAATTAAACTATGACCAGAAAAACATATGACTGGACTTTATCTCACCATCATTTTATCATTGATGTCAGAGGATAGTTAGCAGTTTGTAAGTCAAATATTGAAAATTAAACATCGTTCTAACTGAAACACGATTAGGAGAAAACTTGGAAGACTGCAAAACTTCCATGTGGAAATTCTACAGTCTGTGCTGGCATCTAAGTCACTGAACTGTGCAAAATGTTGAGTTTAGACAGACTTCTAGTTTGATGTGGGTTAATTTAAAACAAAAATTGCTGCAGCAGTGTAAGACACTAAAAATATTCCTTGGAACTCATTCTTTTCTGTCAGTGTTCATTGTGCAAATGGGGCAGTCATTCTTATGACAGAAGATGGAGGACACCGTGTTAACAGACTGGCCAGACCACCTACATACAGGTTGCAGACAAAGTACGAAGCAAAACTTTAACTCGGAGAAATAAAGACAGAAATACTTTTGACAATTTTGACAAGTGAAAAGAATTTGGGAGTTGAAAGAATAAATCTGATAAATGCCCAGGTATAGTCGGTTGATTCTTCAGGTATGATTCAAAGTACAATTATGCCATTAAAATATCCAAAACAGTAATAATAGTGTCCAGGACTATAACAAAACAGAATATTCAGAAGAAGATGACGGGGATAAAGATCAAAACGAGGTCATTGTATGAGTTATAGAGATGTACGGCACGGGAATGAACCCTTTGGTCCAACTTGTCCATGCTGATCAGATATCCTAAATTTAATCTAGTCCTATTTGCCAGTGTTTGGCCCATATCCTTCTAAACCCTTCCTATTCATATACCCATCCAGATGGCTTTTAATATGTTGTAATTGTACCAGCCTCCACCACTTCCTGTGGCAAGTCATACCATACATACATCACCTTCCGCGTGAAAAAGTTGTACCCTAGGTCCCTTTTGCCCTTCTCACCTTAAACCTATGCCCTCTAGTTTTGGACACCCCTACCCTGGGGAAAAGACCTTGATTGTTCACCCTATCCATACCTCTCATGATTTTATAAACCTCTACAAGGTCAGCAGTCAGCTTTGGACACTCCTGGGAAAACTGTTCCAGCCTATTCAGCCTCTCCCTATAGCTCAAACCCTTCAACCCTGGCAACATCCTTGTAAATCTTTTCTGAACCCTTTCGAGTTTAACAACATCTTTCCCATAGAAGGGAGACCAGAATTGAACGCGGTATTCCAAAAGTAGCCTGATCAATATCCTGTATAGCTGCAACGTGACTTCACAACTCCTACACTCTGCACTGACCAGTAAAGGCAAGTGAACTAAATGCCGCGTTCACTACCTGTCTACCTGCAGTCAGAGTCAGTAGATGTGAAGCTGGCAAAGCACAGCAGGTCAGACAGCATCCAAGAAGCAGGAAAGTCGATGTTTCGGCGCAAAACATGGAATTTTCTGCTCTTTGGATGCTGTCTGACCGGCTGTGCTTTACCAGCTTCACATCTGTTGACTCTGGCTTCCAGCATCTGCAGTCCTTACTGTCTCCTGTCTACCTGCAACACTACTTTCAGAGACCTATGAACTTGCATTCCAACGTCTTTGTTCGGCAACACTCCCCAGGACCTTACTGTTAAGTGTATAAGTCCTGCCTTGATTTGCCCTACCAAAATGCAGCACTTCACATCTATCTAGATTAAACTCCATCTGCCACCCCTCGGCCCCTCAGCCCACCTGATCAAGGCCCCATTGTACTCTGAGGTAACCTTCTTGGCTGTCCACTACATCACCAAATTTGGTGTCATCTGCAAACTTACTAACCATACCTCCTAGACTCACATCCAAATCTTTTATATAAATGACAAAAAGCAGTGGACCCAGCACCAATCCCTGTGGCACACCACTGGTCACGGTTCTGGTCTGAAAAGCAACCCTCTACCACCGCCCTCTGTCCAGCCAATTTTGTATCCAAATGGCTACTTTTCCTTGTATTCCATGTGATATAATCTTGTTAACCAGTCTGCCACATGGAGCTTTGACGAACACCTTACTGAAGTCCATACAGACAATGTCCACCGCTCTGCCTTCATCAATCCTCTTGATTCAAAAAACTCAATCAAGTTAGCGAGACACCGATTTCCCACGCACAAAACCATGTTGACTATCCCTAATTAGTCCTTGTCTTTCCAAATGCATGTAAATCCTGTCCCTCAGAATCCCCTCCAACAACTTGCTCACCACTGATGTCAGGCTCACTGGTCTATAGTTCCCTGGCTTTTCCTTACTGGCTTTCTTAAACAGTGGCACCACGTTAGCCAACTGCCAGTCTTTTGGCACCTCACCATTGGCTATCGATGATACAAATATCTCAGTAAGTGGCCCAGCAATCACTTCCCAGCTTCAAACAGAGTTCCAGGGTACACCTGATTCGGTCCCGTGGATTTATCCACCTCTGCGTTTTAAGACATCCTGCATCACTACCACTGTAATATGGAGACTTTTCAAGATATCACTATTTATTTCCCCAAGTTCTCTAGCTTCCATATTGTTGTCCACAGTAAACACTGATGCAAAATACTCATTTAGTACCACCGCCCCATCTCCTGCGGTTCCACACGTAGGCAGCCTTGCTGATCTTTAAGGGACCCTATTCTCTCCCTTCTTACTCTTTCATCCTTAATGGATTTGCAGATCATTGGATTCTCCGTAACCGTTTAGTCAAAGCTATCTCATGCCCCCTTTTTGCTCTTTTCTCATTTTATTCCCCTCTTAAGTATATTTCTCCTGCCCCATACTTTTCTAGGGATTCATTCGATCCCTGCTGTCTATACCTGACACATGTTTCCTTCTTTTTCTTGACCAGAATCTCAATTTCTCTAGTCACCCAGCATTCCTTACATCTACCAGCCTCTCCCTTCACCCTAACAGGGACATACTGTCTCTGGACTCTCATTATCGCCGTTTTGAAGGCTTCCCACTTTCCAGCCGTCCCTTTACCTGCAAATATTCAACTCCAATCAACTTTTGAAAGGTCTTGCCAAAATCTGTCAAAATTGGCCTTGTTCCAATTTAGAATTGAAACTTTTACATCAGGTCTATCCTTTTCCGTAACTATTTTAAAACTATAGAATTATGATCATTTGCCCCAAAGTGCTCCCCCACTGACACCTCGGTCACTTGCCCTGCCTTATTTCCCAAGAGTAGGTCAAGTTTTGCTCCTTCTCTAGTAGATACATCCACATACTGAATAAGAAAATTTTCTTGTACACACTTAACTCAAGCCTGCCCCGCCATTCAACAAGATCATGGCTGACCTCCCACATGCCTCAGTTTCTTGTTAATACGAGCACATCACAGCATTCAACTCCCCTATATATCAAGAATCTGTCTATTTCCCTGTTAAACACTTTCCCTGATCAAGCTTTCTTAACTCACTGGGGTAGATAATTCCAGACATTCACTGTAAAGGGAACTACCTGTAATTCCCTTAAGTTGGGATGATTAAGAAGATCGGAAGAGTAGTTGGCGGCAGAAACTCTTGCTCTTGTTGAGATAGTAGAAACAGTGTTTTTTAAGGTGAACAGATCAGAAGAAATTTGTGAAAGGGATTCAGCAGCGATACCAATCGAGTGTCACGTTTACAGGTCACTATGCGATTATGCGCGTTCAACAAAATGCATTAATGAAGAAAGGTTGAGAATTGATATTGAAGTTTTAAAACAGTTGCTGCAGAACGTAAAAATCTCCAAATTGAAATTGGTTGTTTTAAATGAGATACAATAATTGATTAAATTAACAAGTTATTTTAATAAATTTAATTGAGCATTATTTATTAAAATCCAAAATTCTATATCCCTTACTTTCTGTTTTGATGTTTCTGATGTTATTCTCATAGTTCTGTCAATGATTTCAGTGCCATCCAACAAGTGTATGCGTGCAAGAAATAAGTAGGTAGAGCACACTACTATAATTATATATTGAACATCTTCTTGTACTTCGGCTTATTTGTTCTCATTATAAATTCTTATATCTGCATTTATAACTCAACCTGTTCTGCTTACATAAATTTTTCAACCTGTAATTATACCCTTCAACCACTCATGACACTGTACATTTTTACAATGCTCAGTTCCTCCACCTATACACTACAGCTTCAATTGGCTTTGCTTCCCAAGTGCACTTTGGGTAACTACTTAACTGCAGATAACAGCAAATCAAAACATTGAATAAAAATATGATCGGATGTGGGATATGAAATCAGAACACAGTATTACATCAGTATTTATTGTTCTGACATTTTATACCATGCGGCAGGAGATTAAACAGTTTTATTACATGCTAGTCATCTGAATCTTTCTTAATACTCCATTTAGCAACCCTCAAATTGGTGTGTAATCCAATTTAAGTACCCCAAGTAAGAGGAAAACAAAGCATATTCATTTTAAAAGTCAAGATTTGGATAAGTGAGAATATTCTATGTGATATTTGATTTTCAACTACACTGCCTGTAGCAGGCACTTTTGTGCAGGCATGATTTACTTGCTGCGTATGTTGGCCAGAATAATGTTTGACATGCATTATGGGAGATGAGCACCATTTTAAGTTATCTCTCAAAGACATACAATGAAATGAAGCAGAGTTAAAAATATAGGAAATGGATGGAGTAGGCCATGCAGCCCCTTGAGCTTCTTCAACCATTCAGTGAGATTATGGCTGGTCTGTGGCCGAACTCCATATACCTGCCTTTGCCGATATCCCTCAATACCTTTGCTAAACAAAGATTTATCTGTCTCGGATATACAATTTACAATGTTCTAGCAACCACTGCCATTTCTGGAAGAGAGTTCCAAACCTCCTCCACCGTTTGTGTGTAGAAGTGATTTCTTCTGATTCCTACTTTGTAAACTATAAGTGAAAATTATAGACTTCCAGAGTACTGCCTCTTTATAATAATATAAAAAATTATTTTTAACTATAATTTTATATAGAACTAATAATATGAAGGGTGCCTGATGTCTTAATGTACTTAAAGATTTGATTGTAAAATAGGAGCATATGGGCAGGTTTCTTTTGTGAAAAGATATTTTAACCAATAATTAGGTAAGACACTTCTTCTGGAACAGAGACCAAATCCAGTATGTGGCAGAGAACAGCGACCCCCTGGAACATTTGTGGAAAATTTCTTTTACCGTGATGCTTAGGATAGGGATTGTAAACATTGAAGGCCATTGTCTTGGTTTTGGTTCAGAGTAATCAAGGATTGATTTTAGCTTAGAATATTTAGAGATTTGAAAACTTTTTGGGATAGTTTTGAAGAACTCTGTTGAGGATTTGAGTCAAATTGTTTCTCTAGATGTATAGGACAGCTCAAGGAAAGCGTGGTTACCTCTGTATAAAAGTTTAATTGGTAAAGCCTTTAAAGCAGGAGTTCTTGGTTAGAAATCAGCGTGTTATTAAAAGGTGAATAAGCCCAAGCTGTTAGTTTTGTAAGTATTCATTTCAAAAGATTTCACAGTTCATAGGAAAGAACAGGAAAGAATTAGGTCAAATTTAAAGATTCAGTATAGAGAAGTAATTTCTCTTGATTCAGTCTCTGTAATGCTTAATGTCATTTAGGATCTTTCAAACTGTTCCATGTTTAGATAGCTTAATTTTTTTCCTTGTTTTTGTCTTTTGTGTAATATACTTCTGTTGTTAAAGAAATTATGCAGCCTTGTGTGACTATATTTCAGTAACTGTCCACCATGTTGACTAATATTTAAACAAATTTCCATATTTCATTCTGGGCTCTGACTTGTACAGTCGTACTACCAGCTGGGATTGTACCAGGAGGAAAACAATATTTATAACATTATTTAAAAATGTCAACTACTCACTTCTGTGGAAACAAAACTCATAAATAACAAGAAGAATTTTGGGTCTGAAGGATGTCAGCATCATCTGTCTGAGCTTTCCGACAAACTATAAGTATGTTAAAATAATTAATGGAAGAACACATTCCAAGTTGTTTTAACTTTGTGCCTATAAGGAGAATAGGTAAGGTACAATTTTCAGAGGATGAAATAAATTAACAAAGACTCACTGTCTTCCTGAAATACTCAGAGCACTTAAGATACCATAACTGTGACATTTGAAATTTATATGAATGCTAGGATGCTGATTAAAGCCTTGTGACTAATGCATGCACTGCCTATTTTAAATATGGGTAATTCAAGTCGTAGGGATTGTAATTGTATGGTAAGTTCAGTAGTTTTCTTCAATACTGCATGCTCCTGCTAATTACTTGCTTCCTGTATGATATTGATGTAGAATATAGCCACAGGTATTTTGTCTGGTCTTTTACTTTTATTGTCAATATACTATGTTTTTCACTCAATAAAATAAAAAGAAACACAAAACACCGACCTCTCTGGACACCAGTAGGTCAATGTTACAAATCTGCAGTCATTGGCAATTGGAGATGTCTTGAGAATTAGGCTCTGTCTTGTACTTTGTAAACGTGATACATTTAAACGCTATGTTTATAATTGGGCTGCAGTTCACTTAGGCATTTGAAGGATATGTGGATAGGGTGAGAAATTGGAGTTGATACAAAAGCTCATCTGTGATCTTAGTGAATGATGGAGCTCATTTGATGGTTCATATGGCCTACCTTGTGACTGTTTATTGTGTTCCTATGTATTATTGATGATGGTTGCATCCAGGCTTTTGTAGAATATGTACTTATCACTTTGTGCGATCAGTTTTGAAACTTTTGAAACATTTGTATTATTACCTTTTATGCATTGAACAGAGCTGATACTGTCTTCTTTAAAGAAAAACCTTGTGCAACGTACTTCAAGTGATAACTCTGACAGCTTAATCCCACAACGTCTCCGACTCCTTAACAGATCATTCCAAACATGAGAACTTGCAATAACGTTTCCAGATTAAAACAGGGATGACTTTTCCATCAAGTTAAACACAGATTATGTATGCAGCACAAATTATGTATGCAAAACAAATTCTAGTCACTTGCAGCAGAGCATTCTGCAGGTGTAATTAACAGGGGAATTATTCAAACATTTGCATTCTTGCCATGAATAGTGGTGTTACTATATGATGCAGCGTAGTGAGATAATGCTGCTCAAGTTCTTATGTCATCTGCAATGGAGAGACAAAACAGAGACTGGGTCTTTGGTTTGTTTAATATATTCATTCAGTCTGCAAAGCTAACCCTGAGCTATCAATTGATGGCAATTCTAAATCTCTGCTGCACTTCCACCCTGGCCAGTGAAAGATTTGAGGAATTGTAACCTGTTTTACTATTAGCCATTTTCCAGTTCTCAGTATCTAGTTCAACGATTTCAGACCCTAACCACTTTTTTCAAGTTCTGATAATGATTCTGCTTTTGCTATTTAAAGCTTTTTAATGTGCATTGTCTGTCCCTTTACCTTGTTAATGAACTACACGATCTTAACCTTACCCCATCATCCCTTTGTAATTTAGATGACTCCTACCTGCCATCCCAGCACGGACTTTTCCTATTGTTGTTCCATCCTTGTCATCTCATCCTATTGTTCAAAAAAGGTTACCATAATGTCTATAATATTTTTGAATTTCGATAAAAATCACAAACCTGAATCATTGAGCTGAAATTTTGGCAAAATCGTTTTGTCAAGTTTCATGATGATTTCAAGCTGTGAGGCTTATTGAAATCTCTCGTTGTATCTCACTAAACTTGCATCGTAACTGCATACCCTTCCTCAATGGCTCCCCTCTTCCTGATTCTAACCCCAGCCTGGCACTCACCTTTCGGGGAACAACTCACCAGTCAACAAATATCAACTGAAAGACCAGCATCCTTGGCACCGGGCCTCATTTAGTCCACTATGCATCCAATCAAGCACTGGCATTCCAAAGCTACCCTCCTTGGTGACATACAGTCATTTTGAACATGTCGGAGAAGGGGAAAGAGATGTCACCATTCTCTGTCAGGGACATGGAGTTCCTGATGAATAGGTGATCCTGAGAAGTGTCATCCTTTTCCTGCATGACCAGCAATGGAGGCCAAGGCACCAGACTTTGGCAACTGATCCCACGTCGCCAGCCAGGTCAGTGTGGTCTCTGCGATGTGGAGGAACAGACAACAATGCCATCAGATGTTCGAAAGTTGGCAAGTACATACGCTGGTTTCCATATCAAGAATTCTCAGTGGCTAGTTTGCTCACAGCGAGGGGACTGGATGGGAAACTTCATGTTAATGAAGTGAGATGTGCAGTTGATAAGGTTTGTTAGCAAGCAATAATCTTCCTCAATAGGCAACTTGCCATTCCCTCATGAGAATCTTGCTTTTGAAGTTAAACGATGCAGTGAGTTGTTCTGAACATTGAGAGAGATGTTTAACTCAACTTGATTATTTCATCAATACAGATCTTTTCAGCGATTTGACCAAAATGTGTTAACGGTGATACGGAGCCATTTTTTTTAACTAATTTACTTGCATGCTCAATAAAGCGTCTACTCCATAAGATAATCTAGGCACAAATGTAAAGTAGATCCAATTTGTATGATATTTCAACAACACTCTGAATTCTTAATTCAATAAAGAAAAATTATCCGTTTTTTAAAACACCAGGGTCCATTCTGATATGCGGTTTTAATTGATGTTCAAAATTAATTATTCTTACTGAGCAAACATCAATCACGTCTGTCAACTTGTCAGTTGGAAAACTTCACTTATCATTGGGGTTTAGAGCATGAAATGGATTGTGTCCATATTCACATACATATTCCTGCATACAGCTAGATGAATTGATTTATCTAGACTTGGAAATATCAGATTTTATTATTGGATTTCTTTGTTGTTGAATACCTTTGAGACATCTCATTGCTGAGTATCTTAGAGATACCGATACAAAAAAACAGATATTTTCATATATATTTGCTGGTTTAAAATAAAAGCCATAGGTAATTACAGAAATGCAAATTACTGCAAGAAACAAATCAACAATTTATATTATCATGTCCTCTGTCTTCTTAGTCTGCACAATCTTATTAACTTCCTACCAATATTTAACTAGCTCCTTGACCTTAGAACTTCACGTGGCCTCTTTACTCCCGTCATGTCTTTCACAGATGAGGTCATCCCTGACCACTTCTTACTATTGCTGTCTATTCAGATTCCACCCTAACATAAACATTTGTCCAAGGAACCGATAGGAAGACTTTAAAATTCCAAACTGTTTACCCATTGGCTCTCCACTCTCCACATCATTTCTGTAGCTACTGATCTGCTTGATCAAACTCTCACCTTCACTTTTGATTCCTTTGACCATGCTAAAGCCCTTCCTCACCTTGGTGATTTTCCCTGGTTCACTCATCACTGTTCCCGTAAGTTCAAATGTGTAGCCTTGAACTTTTATGGTAACCAACTGGTTTAACCATTCATTACCAGGTCTTGCTGGACTACGTAAAACAAAGTCGGGCTTCCTCAACTGTTGACTGTTGAAGAATAATTTCGGGTTCCCCTTTTCTAGTACAAAGTGTCTTTAAAAATTCTGTGACACAGTAAGTATGAGGTCTTCACTGTCACTAAAATTCAGTACATTCAGTTGACTGGATCTACTGACTCCATGCCCTTCACTTGCCACCAAGCCAAGCCGTCCAGACTGTCTCTTTCCTTTTGATGAACCAGACTGTCTGTCTAGTTTTTCTCCTATCACGTTCATGTCCTGTCCAAACTCATCTTAATTCTTATTGCAACAAATTGCTCATCACTCAACTTATTTTCTGAGTCCCCATGTTGGCTGATAGTGTATTATTAACAGTAGCCAGAATGCCGTCTAGCTGTCATTTAGATGTTATTGTCCCTTGGCAGTGTCATTTTAAAATATGTCAAAAGTTCAGACGAAAGCCTTCAGTGCCAATGTCTGTCATCATCACCACCTTTAACCGCTCTGTGCCTTCTGATTTGTCAGACTGATTGTATGGCATCAGTTACTGGGTGAGCAGAAATTCTTTTGCAATTTTGAACAGTCAAAGATATTGTCTTTGCTTACCATTTTGCACTTTGCTCCCTAGCCGCTAACTGTTCTTTCCGGATATTGCCTAATACTAAGACAGTAAGACCATAAGACAAAGAAGCATGAAAGTCATACAGCCCGTCTAGTCTGCCTTGCTATTCAATGAGATCATCAATGATCTTCTAATCCTCGACTCTGCTTTCGTGCCTTTTCCCCATATCCCTTGATTTCC